>NC_052101.1:36432376-37036116 GCF_015852505.1 Tachyglossus aculeatus
AATACTGGTAGATTGTGGAAATGAAGAGAATACAAGACAGAGGAGACAGCCTCATGTTTAGGTTGTTTCAAAACTCAGCCACTACCCTTCAGATCAGGCAGACAAGAAACGGGAACACCCCAGACACTAGAGAAGCTGTGATCTCAGACCCTTATTAACGAGTGGGAAGATAGGAAAAGATGAAGTTGGAACCTGCCAAGTTTGATGAAGCTTGAAATTAAGGCTCTCGAAGAGGGATTTAATTTAAATGTACTAAAAACAAACATATCTAGAGTGGGCGTGTGCACTGATCCCAGGAAGCAGTGATTAGATCTAGTTAAATATGTTTGGGTGAAGTGGAGCTTGATCCTGAGGAAATCAGTAATATCAAGTCACAGAGGTCATCTGGCCCTCGGTACAGTAGAGCTCAGGTTAGCCAGGATAGGACAAAGAGTTTTCATGGCTGCCCCAAAAGATTGGTCCATTCTTCATGGCAGGAGGTCCAGCTGCCAATTTTTGAGGGCCCAAGCCCTGCATTGAATACAAAAACAGAAGCAGCATGGCCTAGTGGAAAGAGCACAGGCGTTGGAGTCAGAGGACCTGAGCTGTAATCCTGGCACCATCATCTGTCTGCTCTGTGACCTTGACAAATGACAACTTCTCTGTGCCTCATTTACCTCATCTGTAAAGTGGGGATTAAGACTGTGAGCTCTATGTGGGATATGGACTGTGTCCAACCTGACTAGCTTGTATCTAGCCCAGCGCTTAGTATGGTGCCTGGCACATAGTAAGAGTTTAACAAATGCCATTAAAAAGAACCAAAAACAAACAAAAAATGGTTGATGTTAAGTCTCCTGCCTTTTAGACAGTGAGCTGTGTGACTTGAACAAACCCAGATTTCCAGGTGCAGGACTAATGAAAACTGAGTTAGCAGACAGGAACTCACTTTCTACTCTAGGACTTCATGCCCCATGGGTTCTTGGGGGCTCTAAAGCAGTCATTCCCACCACCTTAGCTCTAGTTTACATCAGTCAGTCAATCAATGGTATTTATTGAGTGTTACTATGCAAAGATCACTGTACTGTGTTCCCTCTAATGAGTTTATAGTTTACATGGCAGGAGTAGAAAGGCCTTATCCAACCAAAATCCTTCCCCAGGGCCCACACAAAACTTGCCCCAACTCTGTTCCTCCCTCCACCTCCCACACAGACTCCCTTTCAAACCAGCCCCAAAGGGATAATGCCAAGAATGGCAGTATATTCCTTCTGGTTGCTTTTTGCCACACCTTCACTTTTCTGAGACTTTGAAATCTATGCTCTTTGGTTTGGGATTTTGGTTTGGGTTTTTTTTATGGTATTTGTTAAGTGCTTACTATGTCATGGGCACAGTACTAAATGCTAGGGTAAATACAAAATAATCAGCTTGGACATAGTCCCTGTCTCACAAGGGGCTCACAGTCTTAATCTCCATTTTACAGACGCTGTAACCCAGCTACAGAGAAGTTAAGTGATTTTCAATCAAGTAATCAATCAATGGTATTTATTGAGCACTTACTGTGTGTAGAGCACTGTACTATGCGCTTTGGAGAATTCACTGTAACAGAGTTGGTAGACATGTTCCCTGCCCACAGCAAGCTTACACTCTGGAGGGGGTGAATGGTAGCTTTAACCCACAACTGACCAAAACAACCAGGACTGCTTCTTTCCCAAGAGCTTGTCTGACAAGAACCACTGCTTCATCTTACCAAAGGAATGAAACCCAGGTGGCACTGTTGTAATAACATAGGGAAAGTCCCTGGATCAGCCTTTTCAACATGAAATTAATTATGAGTTTAAAACTCTTTAGAAAAGTCTCTGGGTAGGTTCTGCCCTTCCCTGGAGATGGTTATAAATGGCTTTGCACTTTCAGCATTGTGTAATGTCAGTAAAATTCCACAGGCTGCAGCGCTTTGGGAAAGCAGTCCTGAAATAGGCCTCAACTTCCCCTCTTCCTGACCTCTGACGAGTCTCCTCCCCACCACGTTTTACCACCTGGCTCTTCCAGCGCCTGGCAGGGACCACTCCTTTGCTTCTGATGTCCTTCGCCCAATCAATCCATGGTATTTATTGAGCATCTACTGGGTGCTAAGCCCTGCAATAAGTTCTTGGGAGAATACAATAAAAGCATAAAGTCCCTGCCCTCAAGGAGCTTATGGTCTCATGGGAGAGGCGGATGGATAAAGTACATTTACAAATAATGGGAAAAGGAATAAGAACAAGGATATAGTAGGAGGTATTGCAAAATGCATCCAGGCGAATCATCATCATCATCATCAATCGTATTTATTGAGCGCTTACTATGTGCAGAGCACGGTACTAAGCGTTGGGAAGTACAAATTGGCAACATATAGAGACAGTCCCTACCCAACAGTGGGCTCACAGTCTAAAAGGGGGAATAAATATGTTGTTGTTGTTTTATGCTGTCCAGTCGTCTCTGACCCCTAGCAACGCCATGGACATATCTCTCCCAGAACGCCCCACCTCCATCTGCAATCCTTCTGGTATACAAATAAACAAAAGCCAAATGAATAAATAATATACAAATGACTAGATTAATGAATATACAAATAAAAAGTAAACAAATGAGTAAAACAAAATGTAAGTGAATATCTGAACAAATACACAAATAAAAAGTATATGTGTGGTTGGTACACGGGTCTTCTCTTAACAAGCATTAATGATTGATTAATTACTGCAACAGCTAAAATCTCGGTCTAGCCATGGAATTGGTTTCTCCTTCCCTCTCTGTTGAATGTAGGTCCCATCCATTAGTCTGTGTGTTTAGTCCTGAGAAAGATCCAGGGATGGAAACACCAAATGGTCTGGAAACAATGTCCTAAGATTATCTGACCCGGTCATGAATATGAACACTGATACATATTATGGAGGCTAAAATAATGGCCCAAAGTTTGCTGGACACTGACGGCCCTGGAAGATACCAGCCCCTGAGATGCACCAGGAACCCCAAATTGTTATGCCAGGCTCACAGCCCAATGTAAGTGGCAGCATACTCAGAATTGGTGGAAATCTTAATTGTAAATAATTCCGTGGCTCTTCCACTGGATTCCCAGGTCCTCAATGTTAGGGATCATGTCTTTTACCTCCCTGATACTCTCCCAAACCCTCCAAGTACAGTGCTTGGGACACAGCAGGTGCTCAGGAAATACAATCGATTGGAAAAATTTGTGGCAGGTGGACATTCTGGGGATGAGGGTTTTGACAGGTCTCTCCACTCCAATAAAGAACTGAGCAAACTCAGCAACCAATACCCCTTCTCTGGATGGTCTCTGCCTTTACCCACCTAATTTAGCAACCACATTTCCTAGAGGTATCCTCTCCCCAGACTAACTCTCACAATAGCCATGATATTTATTAAGCACCTGCTGCATGCAAAATGCTGCATTCAGAGCTAATCAATCATTCATATTTATTGAGCTTTTATTATGTGCAGAGCACTGTACTGAGCACTTGGGAGAGTACAATACAATAGAATTAGCAGAGACATTCCTTCCCCATCATGACCTTACAGTCTAGAGGGGGAGACAAACATTAATAAGAATAAATAATTTAAAATATGTAATTTTAGGATATGTACACAAGTGCCGTGGGATCGGAGGTGGGGTGACTATCAAATGTCCAAAGGTCACAGATCCAGAGACAAAGACACAGATCCAGCTAACGGACACATTCCCTGCCCACCAGGAGTTTACAATCTAATAAGACTCCAGTCAGTAATGAGTCAGTGTTAGTACTAATAGTTCTAGTAGTAGTGACAATATTTATTGAGCACCCACTTGGAGCAAGGACTGCACTAAGAGCTGTGGGATGTACGACAGAAGTGTGAGCTTCAGTCTCAGAGCAGACTTTAGTGAGGAAGACCTACAAAAATATTTGCAAACATCAGGATAAATAATTGAATGTTAAATTTAATATGCAAGACAATCAATCAGTAGTATTTATTGAGCACCTACTGTGTGCAGAGCACTAGAATAAGCATTTTGGGGAGTACACTAGAGATAGTAGATGCAATTTCTATCTTCAAAAAGTGTGTATATAAATGCTAAGGTTGACCATTATAATATAATAATAATAATGGCATTTATTAAGTGCTTACTATGTGCAAAGCACTGTGCTAAGCACTGGGGAGGTTACAAGGTGATCAGGTTGTCCCACTGGGGGCTCACAGTCTGAATTCCCATTTTACAGATGAGGGAACGGAGGCACAGAGAAGTTAAGTGACTTGCCCAAAGTCACACAGCTGACAGGTGGCGGAGCCGGGATTTGAACCCATGACCTCTGACTCCAAAGCCTGTGAGCCACGCTGCTTCTGTGTGTGTGTGTGTGTGTGTGTGTGTGTGTGTGTGTGCGCGCTCATTGTGAGCAGGAATGTGTCGATTTGTTGTTATATTGTACTCTCCCAAGTGCTTAGTAGAGTGCTTTGCACACAGTGAGTGCTCAATAAATACAATTGAATGAATGAATGAATGGGGGTGCATCAATGTGTCAGTGAAGGATTCCTAGGGATGAGTCTATAAGGGATTCAAGGCAATGGGTCTTGGATGGGTCAGAGATGTTGGTTGTGAAAGTCAACAGGTGACAATTTGTCAAAAGAGCCTATTCCTTTCCTCCCATATAGACCTTCCTTCATCTCTGCCCATCCCTGGGCTCTATAATTATTCTAATTATTCCCTTTATGCCCAAGCCATTCAAATGTTTATCCTCCTGTCTCTGCCTCTTCTCCCTCCCATCCCGATGGCATCACTGGCCTGTTGAAGTAGACCAGAATGGGTCATGGTAAACATCACCATGGGACTGAGTTCTGCGTTACACAGATTTCACCACCAGACTGTGAGCCCGTTGTTGGTTAGGGACCGTCTCTATATGTTGCCGACTTTTACTTCCCAAGCTCTTAGAACAGAGCTCTGCACACAGTAAGCGTTCAATAAATACAATTGAATGAATGAATACAGACGCAGTTGGGACCACCTCGGTAGTATTTTGGGCCCAGTAGTGGACATGTTATTCTCCAGAGCTCAGTTTAACCAGGAGAATAGCATGCCCACTCCTGGGCCCAAAGTATTACTGTTGTGGTCCCAACTGTATTTGCATGGGGGTGATATCTGTGTTTACCATAGTCCAATATATGGGAGGGGGTGGGAGTGGTATTGGACCATTTTACCCTACAGATGTTGAGAATAATAAACTGACCAATCCTACCATGAACCTTCAGGCCTCCCATCATTCCAGAAATACAGAATTCCTGGAAATACCTGGGATATGTCTGACTCAGCTTCCCCCTGTGAGATTTGAGCTGACTTTCCAACTTGCTCTCGCACCCTTGGGTTTCTCCAGACTCAGGACCTATTATTCCTGTCCACTCTTGCTACAGTTATACCTAGAAAAGATCCTTCTCCTCTCTCTCTTTCTCTCACAAATACTTGCTTCTCTATTAACAACAACAATAATAGTAATAATAGCAAAAATAGTGGTATTTCTCAAGCACTTATTATATGCCAAGTTCTGTGCTAAGCACTGGGATAAGTACAATATAAGTATTCGGATACAGTCTTTGTTCACATTGAACTCAGAGCCTAGGGGAGAGGGAGAACAGGCATTGAATTCCCATTTTTCAGGTGAGGAAACTGAGACAGAAAGAAGTTAAGTGACTTGCCTTAGGTCACACAGCAGGCAAATGATGGATCCGGGTTTAGAACTCAAGTCTCCAGTCATGAGAACTTCAGGGCCATGCTTTATCATGCTATAAAGTGAAGATATAGATGGACTTAATTCAAATTTTCAGGGGGAAAGTGCAGAGAATGTATGACCTTTAGTTGTGTAGCCTGAGCTAACTTCCACCCCCAAGTCTGGATTCTGCCTCGTGGCTCAGCCTCCACATTTCCAAATGGAGGTAACACCCGCTTACTCTGTAATGAAGAGCCATAAAATGTTGATAAAGCCCATTGTGCTCTTTGGCTGGAAGGGATTGGACTCAAGAGATTCAAGGGTTGAGAATGTATAGAAATGGATTTTTTTTAAATGCCAGAAATGACTGTTCTGCTCTCCATGATGATTAATAATAATAACAATAATTATGGTATTTGTTCAGCACTTACTATGTGCCAGGCACTGTTCTAAACACTGGGGGAGATTCAAGATAATCGGGTTGGAAACAGTCCTTGTCCCACATATGGCTCACAATCCTAATCCCTGTTTTACAGATGAGCGAACTGAGGCACAAAGAAGTGAAGTGACTTGCCCAAGATCACACAGCAGACAAGTGGCAGAGCTGGAATTAGAATCCATGACCTTTTGATTCCCAGGCCCCTGCTCTATCCACTAGGCCAATTGTCTGATGTTACAGAACTGGGCTGACTCTGCTTCTCCCTTATGATGGTTATAATTAGTCTCATTGCACATCATTTTATGTTTACAAAACATCTACCTTTGTTCTGTGATCAATTATCCCTTTAGGAAATGAGGCAGCATAATAGGGCAGCCCATTTAAAGACCCATCACACCAACAAGACCCATTATAAAGGGTTCAACCTCTTTGGTTCCTATGGGCACTGATGATAGACCCATTCTTCTGAGTGGTGAAGCAACTCTGGTTTGCCTCACAGCAAGGTAATGACGGAGCTGGGATAATAATAAAAATAATAATAATAATAATGGCATTTATTAAGCACTTACTATGTGCAAAGCACTGTTCTAAGCTAAGCGCTGGGGAGGTTACAAAGTGATCAGGTTGTCCCACGGTGGGCTCACAGTCTTAATCCCCATTTTGCAGATGAGGTTAATTCCTAACTAGAGAAGCAGCATGGTCCAGGGGATAGAGCATGGGCCACGGAGTCAGAAGGACTGGGTCCTAATCCTGGCTCCGCCATTTGATTGCTGTGTGACCTTGGGCAAGTCACTTCACTTCTCTGTGCCTCAGTTACCTCATCTGAAAAATGAGGATTAAGACTGTGTCCCCCATGTGGGACATAGACTGTGTCCAACCTGATTAGCTTTATTTATCTGAGTAATTAATACAGTGGCTGGCACAAAGTAAACGATTAACAAATACCATAAAAAAAATCCTTCCCAATCTTCTGGCCACTGTTTTAGCAAACAGAACCTCGTTTTGCTGTCTTCATTCTTTGCAGGAGGTCAAACACTGTAGCCCACACATAGCAAGAGACACAGAGATGGGGATTGGGAGAAGACATTGTCATGGTTAACAGAGCCGCCTTCACTTGTCACTGACAATTGGAGCCCCTCCCGTTAATTTTTTTTTCCTTCCCCCTCCTGTTTTTCCCACCCCACCATCCATCTTCCCTGAGACAAACAGGACCATAAATCTTCCTTTCACCCCATTAAGACACGGGAGCTAATCAGACACCCCCGACCCGATCCCCTTCCTGTACAAAAAGAAGAAAACATAAAACTCGCTCACAATGACCAGAGCGCCCAGCACGGGGGCACAACGAACCGGCAGCGGGAGCCATGGAGCCTCCTCTGAGGACCCAGCAATGCGCACGACAAAAATACGAGGTGGAATTTTGGCTCAGCATCTGCTGGGGCTGATGGGAGGGGGAGAGGTACGCCGATGAAAGGGAATCGGCATGAATATCGTGTGCTCAGCCTCCACCAAGAACCTCATTCCTCTGCCTCCTGGGATCCAGCCCAGGTCAGCCATGGGAACCACCACAAGGACTCCAGTGCGGAGGCAGCAGGATTACTCTGGAAGCCCGTTGTTTGGAGTCCCTTTGCTCCACAGCAGCAGGAGGGAAGCAGGCAGAAGTGACATAAGTCAATTAATCAATTGTATTTATCATTTATTGTGTGCAGAACACTGTAATAAATGCTTGGGAGAGAAGCAACGCGGCTCAGTGGAAAGAGTACAGGCTTTGGAGTCAGAGGTCATGGGTTCAAATGCCAGCTCTGCCATTTATCAGCTGTGTGACTTTGGGCAAGTCACTTAACTTCTCTGGGCCTCAGTTACCTCATCTGTAAAATGGGGATTAAGACTGTAAGCCCCCGTGGGACAATCTGATCTCCTTGTATCCCCCCAGTGCTTAGAACAGTGCTTTGCACATAGTAAGCACTTAATAAATGCCATCATCATCATTATTATTGTTATTATTATTATTACACTATAACACTTTCCCTGCCCACCCTTTCTCCATTTGCTTGTCTTCAGCATGAGTGTTTTCAGTTTGTTTTCCCTTAGAAGAGAGAATGTGTGTATCCATTTTCCCTGATCCATATCTCCAGGGTCTTTAGAGAAGTAAGATATCCTCACTTATCCTTTTCGGACCCCAGCATTTACCTGTATTTGGCATCCTGTCAATCCAAGGGATAAAGCATTATATCACCAACTTTGGCTAGATGACAGATTTGCATCCTCAGGCATAGTCGTGTGACCATAAACCAAATGCCTAAGAAGCCAGGTTGGGAAGGGCTTGAATTCCCTGGGATGGGCTAACTGGCTTGGCCATCAGGGGTAGATTTTTGTCCCAGGTGTAAGATTAACCAGCTGATCAGTAGTTGCGGTGGGCAGAACTGTCTTACAGGCCTTAGCCTGCTCTGGGAAATCATTCAATCAACCAAAAGACATTTATTGAGCACTTACTGTGCACAGAGCACCGTACTAAGTGCTTAGGAAAGTACAATACAATAGAGTTGGTAGACGTGATCCCTGCCCACAAAGAGCTTATAGTTTACAGGAGGATAGATAGATTCAACTAGCAGATAGGGGAAGAGTAGATGATAAAGATGTATATACAAGTACTTTGGGCCGACAACAGTAGCAAAATACTTAAGGGGTACACAGACAAGAGCATAATTGATGCAAACAGGAGGGGAAATGAGGGTTTAGTTAGGGAAGGCCTCTTGGAGGAAATGTAATTTTCGGAGGGTTTTGAAGGTGGGGAGAGTGGTGTACTGTCAGATATGAAAGTGGTGAGAGATCTGGTCCCAGCCTTTCCAAGACGCTCTTTGACCTTGGGCTTCAGTACCTCGGGCCTCAGTTTCCCCTCTTGCAAATTAGGGATAACCTTACCTTCCCCTTCCCATCTCCCAGCGATCCTGAAAGGATAAACAAAAAGGACATTTTGAGCTCTTAGAAACAGGAGACAGAAATTGAAGCATTACTATTATTAAAATGTTTCCTCTTTTCTCTGAGGCCCTTGGCAGCAATCTCTGAAGAAGGCAGAATTAAGGACTTGACAGATCGGTGATACAATCCAGCAAAGCAAATCTTAGGTTCTGGAAAGCCAAGTCAATGCCAAATTCCCCACCAAGGTATCCAGCAAGCACATACTAAGTGGGAGAGCTATCATTACTCAGGTAAGAGGTCAGAGATCAGAGTTTTCTGGCTTCCTGCCTCCCTGCCCTAATTTCTAACTCTTCCCAGGTGAATCTGACTTCTTGGCCCCATATCAATTCTCTGCATCCTTAGCCCAGCAAACCCAGACCAAAACACTGAAGTTGCCTTCTCATGGGTCCAATTCTACGGTAATAACAAACCCTCTACCCTTTGTCCTCCTCCACCCCAGCTTGGATGACAGACTAGTAGCCCGAGGACTCGCCTTCATCTGCACTGCGTCTGCCTTCTCTTGTCTCTCCGCCCACATGCGCCCACGCGCTCCTTTCTCTTTGCACAGATCAGCTCCCAACACCCTCTCCTGCCCGAACCAAAGGAAAATGGCCAGGCAAGGAAGGGATATGCCCCTTTCTTTAGGTCTGGAGAACCAGAGGAAGCCATGATTTCTGATACCACTGCTCCCGCCTGCTGCTTTGGAGCTGGATGGCAGAACAATCAATCTCACTGACACACACACAAACACAAACCCACACCATATGCCTTGAAGCCTCAGGATTTCACCTGTAAGAATGGCCATGGTCAGGAAGAATTTGCATTCAGTCCCTCTCCCTCTTATCCATCAAAACCAAACCCTTGAAAGCTCAGTGCTGACTCTTTCCCAGAAATGGCTCGACAATATCATCAGGGAACCCTGATTTCGGAAAAGAAAAAAAATCAACTGGCCGCCTGGCGGATTTGGGAATGAACAGGGAGGAAGGGGGGACGGGAGAGAAGGGCAAAGTGGGTGTGGCAAGAAGAGAAGCACTTGGGATTTTCATTAACTCTTGGACTTGAGTTCTCTCAGGGTTTGGATTCATTTGGGAGAGCTCATTCATCTGCCTGGGGTGGGAGAGATAAGTGTGAGGACAAACAGGGAGGAGAGATCTAGCTTTTCCCTCCGAGTCTACATCTGGTGCAATGCTCCTACAAAGCTCGATGCCAGTGTGACAAAGCACAAAACTACTCAGCCAGCATCCCTGCCCAGAAACTCATTACTGCAAGCAGGACAAATGTTCCTCTACAGTAAACGACGTGACCCATATGCTAATTACCAAGTAGGTCTCTCTGTAGGTCCCCTTAAAGGTAGTTCCCGAATAACGGGATTTAGAAACAAGAGCCTAAATATTCAAACACACATTCCATCCCGCCAATATGCCTCAACAGCTCACCAACACACGCTCAGGCGTCCAGAGCAGTCACAACACGAACATTGAGGCAGAAAAGCAACTATGCAGAAGCAGATCCAAATCAAAATATTTCTATAATGACACAGACACAGAAAAATACATCTTCTTACTGAATAAAAATCTCTAGATACTGGCACTGACAAGGAACATCCAAATTCTGTGAAGCCTCCCTAGAAAGCCTGCTTGAAACATATAGTTCAAAGGTGAATGGTGAAACAGGGAGGGGTGCTGTGCCTCCTCCGTGGCTTCTGATTTATTGGCCGCCCCATTGTGACAGTGCATTTATTGCTCTTTCCCGTCAACCAGATGGCCCTGGCTGAAACAGTCCTGCCCAACCCCTCCACCCCCACCCCAACACATCCAAATCAATCAAAAGGAACACGAGGGAAGCATTGAAATCAAGTTCACTAGCAGATGTGCATTTAGGCAGAGGGCAGCTGATACAAAAGCCTCTTTCCTGATGACCTTCCAGATATATCATAGTCAGAGGTGATGCCATTTTGATCCTCCAAGACAATAATAGTAACAGCAATTGTGGTATTTTTTAAGTGTTTAATATGTACCAAGCACCATACTAAGCACTAGGGTAAATAGAAGGTAATCAGGTCAAAGGCAGTCCTTGTCTTTTGTGGGATTCATAGTCTAAGAAGGAGGGAGGCCAGACATTGAATCCCCAAGGCCAAGAGCATGAACTTGCGAGTCAGAAGTCATGGATTCTAATCCCAGCTCTGCCACTTGTCTGCTGTGTGACCTTGGGCAAGACACTTAACTTCTCTGGGCCTCAGTTACCTCATCTGGAAAATGGGGATTGAGACTGTGAGCCCCACATAGGACAACTTGATTAGCTTGTATCTACCCCAGCGTTTAGAACAGTGCTTGGCACATAGTAAGAGCTTAACAAATACCCTAATTATTATTGTTATTATTGTTATTATTTTACACATGAGGAAACAAAGGCATTAAGAAATTAAGTGACTTGCCCAAGGTCACATAGAGGATGAGTGGCAGAGCTAAGATTAGAATGCAGGTCTTCTGGCTCCCAGGTGTGTACTCTTTCCACAAGGCTGTGCCACTACCACCATGACAGGAGCATGGCCTAGTGAATAGAGCAGAGGTGGGCCTGGGAGTCAGAAGGACTTGGGTTCTAATCCTGCTCCACCTCTTTGCTGTGTGACCTCGGGTGAGTTACCTTACTTCTCTGTACCTCAGTTTCCTCATCCCTAAAAGTGGGGATTAAGACTGTGAACCCCGTGCGGGACAGGAACTGGGTCCAACCTGACAAACTTGTATCTACCCCAGTGCTTAGTACAGTGCCTGGCATGTAGTAAGCACTTAACAAATGCCATAAAAAAAAAACCCACTGGTGCAGGTCAGGATCAGTTCACAGAGTCCAAAGGAGAAATCTGAACTTGAGAAGATAAGCAGGTCTATGGTCTACCCTATCCAGCATTCTGTTTCTATCAGCGATACTACTAGATGCTGGAGGGAAAACTCTGATGTTTGTAAGCCCCCTCTAGACTGTAAGTTCCTCATGAGCAGGGAATGTGTCTGCTAATTCTCGTTTTGTACTCTCCCAAACACTTAGAGCAGTGCTCTATACATAGTAAGTGCTCAATAAATGCCACTGATTAATTGCTTGATTGCCCTCCTTGCCATCCATCTCCAAGGTGAGAAGTATTATCTCACATTTCTAACTTTCCCTCTAATAACCCAGTGGGAATTCATTGTCCACAAATCCTCCTAAACCCTTCTTGACCTTTGAACATCCCTTACTTTTCCGTTTGAGATTCCTAACTTTTTTTTTTAATGCCCTATTAAAGAGCTTTGATTTTATCTAAATCCTTCTTTAGTCTATTGAAATTTCTTGTCTGCACAACTTCTTGGTAATGGTCCTTCACTAGTAATTAACCTGAAACTCAGTCCCAAAGTCCACAGAAGCCTAGGTCTTGAAGGAGCCTTCAGAGGTCACCTATGCGTAGAAAACATGTCTACTAACTGTGTTATATTCTCCCAAGCATTTTGTAAAGTGTTCTGCACATAGTAGGTGCTCAAGATATACAATTCATTGATTGATTGACCAAGTGCAACCCTCTGCTTCCAAGTGAGACTGCCCCTAAGCAGATGGTAGTGGGGAGGGAATGGATGGTGGGCGGGGATGGGAGAATTCCAAGAATTCTAAAATACAACTGATTCCAGTTTCCTGAGGGGAAAGTAGTTAGTCCAGTGCTTGGCACATAGTAAGCATTTAGCTAATATCAGAGTTATTATTAATATCATTATTATTATTATTATTAGGCACAAGGTCAGCCAGCTTCCCAGGAAGGTCTCAGGGAAAGCAGCTGGGGAATCTTGAGGAAGCTCAATGGGACATACAAATTGCTTCCTAGTGGGAAAATTAAACTTTTGGGAAGCTGGGATCAGGTAGGGTAGATTGGCTAGCTGAACAGCAGTGCCCAGAGTCAGGGTGGTAGAGGAAGAGGAGGACTGGCATGCTGTGAAGAGCAGGAGCTGGCTAGAGCTTCCTGTCCCTTCCCTGTGGTGCCCCTTAGGGTGCCCTGTGTGCCATCCCCGGTGGATTGGCATAGCCAGGGCCCCCAGATTGCACTTCAGGTGTTGGGTTGTTGGCAGAAGGTGAAGAAAGGCAGGCTCCAGACAGCCCACTGTTGGAGAAAAGGCCTGGATTGTCCTAACGGCAGAGGATGGGGTTGAGGCTCATTTGGGTAGTTGTCCCCCACCATCCAGAAGGGCAATTTCAATGGCAACAAAATAATTTTCATACCAGAATTATTATTATAATTATAATTGTGTATAATAATAATAGTATTTGTTAAGCACTTACTATATGCCAGGCACTGTAGTAAATGCTGTACTACATTGAGTTGGATGCAGTCCTTGTCCCACGTGGGGCTCACAGTCTCCAACCCCCATTTTACAGACAAGGTAACTGAGGCAGAGAGAAGTGAAGTGGCTTGCCCAAGGTCACACAGCAGACAAGTGGCAGAGCCCGGATTAGAACCAATGACCTTCTGACTCTTAGTCCCTTGCTCTATCCACTACGCCATGCTGCTTAAGGTATGACTCATTCTGATTCACGTCCCCCCCCCCGCCCCACCCCGACCGTGTATGGGAGCCAAAGGAAAGCTGCCCATCCCTCCTCCCTTCCTTCAGAACCCAAAAGACATATGTTCCAGACTTGAGGTGGGCATGGCCAGGGCATCTGAATCACGCTGTCCTTGCCTCCTGGGATGGTTCGGTCCACAGAATCTTAGTGGATTCTGACCTGTGTTTCCTTCCCTTCTACAAGCTATCCAGCCCTCCTCTCTGGGTGAAGATCAATGTGCCACCTGGTTGGAAATGGTTCTGATCCATCCCGACCATTCCAGCTGTGCCTATTCCTGCGGCACAGCCACTTTTTGTCTGTGACAGCAGCTACTTTGTCCTGAGTAGTCCCAAGACGAGCCAAGACACCTGATGTGGAGGCCCGGCATCACCAACCACAGTATGACACAGGGCAGATTCTTGACTGTGACTTCCCATACTCTCCAGTTACCTTCCCTAACCTTGGTGGTCAGCAACAGCATAAAGAATCCAAGCTCCTAGATGCCTGTGGGATGCAAGCATTTCTCCGATATACAGTGTAACGTGGTGATGTCATATGGGTGCTGTTTCTGCAGAAGTTCACCTGAACCCAGAGCATTTTTTCCACACTCAAAAAAAATGTATCCACCCCTGTAGGAGAGGGGATGTGTCCAACCGGATTACCCCACTGCTTAGAACAGTGCTTGACACATAGTAAGTACTTTTTCCCCTTCTCCTCTTATCCTCCTCTTTCCCCTCTCCTCCTTCTCCTCATCTTCCTCTTTCCCTTCTGTCCCTTTGCCTTCTTCTTCTCCTCCTCCTCCGATTTCCCTCCTCCTCCTCTCCCTGCTCTTCCTTCTTTCCCTTCTCCCCCTTTTCCTTATTTTTCCCTTTCTCCCCTTTCCCTTCTCCTTTCTACTCTTTCCCCTTCTCCTCCTCCTCCTCTTCCTCCTGTTCCTCTGGGGAAAGTCCCCCTCTCACTCTAGTTGGCAAAATACGGCGTCAGGAGCCTCCGCCTCCATTCACAAACAAAGAGCCCTAAGAAGCACCAGCAGTGTGGTGGCCACAGTTCCTCATCAATCACGGCTGGGATGTAAAATGCAGAGTCAATTCCAATTACTCACATGGCCTGAGCAACAAAAAGCTGCTTAACAAGAAGGGGAGACTGCCAACTGCCACCAGGTCATGAGAAGATATTAGGGTGGCTTCCAGAAGCGACGAGGAGATGGGAGGGATAAACTGCCATTTGCAGGGTCTTGTTGATGCACATGCATCAACTGTGAGCCCACTGTTGGGTAGGTACTGTCTCTATATGTTGCCAACTTGTACTTCCCAAGCACTTAGTACAGTGCTCTGCACACAGTAAGCGCTCAATAAATATGACTGATGATGCAAACCCAGGCGGGAAAGTAAGCACAGCCCTTTACCCCTCTGGGCCTACCGGAACTCAGGTGGAGATCCGCTGGGAATGCTCAGGGCCTCTGACACTCCTCTCTCTCCCCTCGCTGCTGGATTTTCATGGGAAACTGCTTTAGTGGAAGCATGGAAGGCATTGGAAAACTAACAAGGCCAATGAGACATTCCTCTAATGCCAAATTACTCACTGTACCCCGATCTCGTCTACCTCATTGCCAATTCTCCGCCCATGTCCTGTCTCTGACCTGAAACACCCTACCTCTTCATAACCAACAGACAATTGTTCTCCCCACCTTCAAAGCCTTATTGAAAGCACATCTCCTCCAAGTGGCCTTCCCTTACAACCTTCAATTTCTTCTTCTCCCACCACGCTGCACCATCCTTGCACTTGCATTTTCTCTCTTTATTCACCACCCTCATCAGCCCCACCGCACTTCTATACATATCCATAATTTATTTATTTATATTAATGTCCGTCTCCCCCTCTAGGCCATAAAGTCATGTGGACAGGGAACATGTCTACCACCTCTGTTACACTGTACTCTTCCAACACTTAGTACACTGCTCTGTGCATAATAAGTGCTCAATAAATACAATTGATTGATTGATAATAATAATAATAATAATAATGGTATTTGTTAAGTGCTTACTATGTGCAAAGCACTGTTCTAAGAGCTGAGGAGGTTACAAGGTGATCAGGTTGTCCCACGGGGGGCTCACAGTTTTAATCCCCATTTTACAGATGAAGTAACTGAGGCAAAGAGAAGTTAAGTGAGTTGCCCAAAGTCACACAGCTGACACTTGGTGGAGCAGGGATTTGAACCCATGATCTCTGACTCCAAAGCCTGTGCTCTTTCCCCTGAGCCACGTGGGGAGAGCTCAGGGCAAGAATAAAATCTGCTCCAATTTACTTCCCTCTGTGCTCCTCCCCATCCTCCATCCGTTTGCCTATCACCCTGAGCCATGTGAGCTCTCTCAGGACCATTGCTTGAGCTGAGCTAAAATACTGAGGGGCCAAGGTTGAAGGTGCAGGTAGAGTGGCCACGCATCCCATTCTCTTCTGGACAGTCTGGTTTCAGCCAACCTGACTCCTGTCCAGCACCGATATGGACCTGGATGTAGAAAAGCAGCGTGGCTCAGTGGAAAGAGCACGGGCTTTGGAGTCAGAGGTCATGAGTTCAAATCCCTGCTCTGCCAATTGTCAGCTATGTGACTTTGGGCAAGTCACTTAGCTTCTCTATGCCTCAGTTACCTCATCTATAAAATGGGGATGAAGACTGTGAGCCACCCATGGGACAACCTGATCACCTTGTAACCTCCCCAGCGCTTAGAACAGTTCTTTGCACATAGTAAGCACTTAATAAATGCCATCATTATTATTATCTACATCTGGTTTCTTTAGAGCTAAGCCCTCAGCCTCCCTCCGCTGCAGCTCCTGCTACCACATTCTAAGGCTTCGATGTAGTACTAGAGTTCACACCATCCTGGGAGGTGGAGGGGACGGTGAGATAATGCCACAAACAGCTCTGGAGGAAGTGTTGAGTGCTGAGGAAAACACTGGCTCACTGCTGCAAAATGGTCTTTCATACCATCACGTTATACTGCATGTCCAGCAGAGCATATGTGACATAATACGTGTCTCTGGCCTGGAATTTGTGAAGTACGTCAGTAGCCACTCTGAAAGGGAATGAAGAAAGCAGCTGGAAGTCAGAAACATACCACTCCAGTCCACAGTCTCAATGACAGACAGGGCAATCTCCCACTGACTGAAGATAGACAATTAAAAAAAATATATTTGTTAAGGGCTTACTATGTTCCAGGCACTGCTCTAAGTGCTGGGGTAAATACAAGCTTATCAGGTTGGATAAAGTCCCTGTCCCACATGGGGCTCATAGTCTTAATCCCCATTTTATCGATGGGGTAACTGAGGCACAGAGAAGTGAAATGACTTGCCCACTGTCACACAGCAGACAAGTGGCAGAGCCAGGATTAGAACTAGGTCCTCTGACTCCTAGACCTGTGTTTTATCCAATAGGCCATGGTGTTTTCCCAAAAGGTAGGTGAGAGAATGAAATGTCCTTGAGGGCAGTTGGGGATGGTACATTCTAATTTAGACCCTTTCTCCATGATTTTTTTTTCTAATGGTATTTGTTATGTGTTTACTATGTGCCAGGCACTGTTCTAAGTGCTAGGGTGAATACAAGATAATCTGGTTAGACATAGTCCAAGTTCCCCATGGGCTCATAGTCTTAATCCTCACTTTACAGATGAGGTAACTAAGGCTCAGAGAAGTTAAGTGGTTTTCCCAGCAGACAAGTGACAGAGCTGAGATGAGAACCCAGCTCTTTCTGACTACCAAGCCCATGTTCTCACTTTGGGATGTGGTGAGGTAAAGCCTGAGTGTCGGATGGAGGAGATGGGTCCTTGGAGTGTCTAGCATTATCAGAACCCCTAAAACACCCCTCCCATTCTATTCTTAGCCTCGGCGGTGGTTCTCAACAGCAAAACCTTCCCTGCTTTTCTCAGGCCAATTGGACAGCATCCAAGCCACTGCTGTCTGAGATTTCCGAGAGTCTATGAGCTCTTTCTCCCAAACACACAGCCTATTTTTCTGAGGCTTAATTTTATCCCATTACTCTTATTTATATCCTCGTTATAAAGTCGGACTGACACATCCAGCAAGGCAATGCCTTGCCTCGTTCTAGGGGTTGTGATGTGAGCAGAAAATCCATTTTGTTTCCCTCAGCATGAATTAGTTCATTAACTGAACTTTCTTGATCTTGTGTTTGATTAACGAGTTCTGCACATTATTTCTGAGCTGGTTTCATATCTCAGAAGAGGCATTTATAGCCTCTCTCTCTGTCTCTCTCTCTCTCTCTCTTTCTCTCTCTCCACCCTCTGTTTCTCCCATTTTCCCCTTTCCTTCTTCCTTCCCTTCCTCCTTACCTCCCATCCCACAACCACACTTCTGAAAATAGTAGTAAATTCTTCTAGACCTTTCCTTCTTCTCATCAGATCTGGAAAGTGAATGTGATTAATAACTGTGAGGTGACTTGTCTGGAAAAGTGGAAGGAGGATCTATCACCAAGGAAAGAATGTGGCAGAAGAAAATGTCACAACTATTTGGCTATTAAACTGTTGCTGCTACTGTTGTCTACAACAAAAATCCCAGTCAAGAAAAAATGTTATGCCTTCTTTTCTGTCCCCTTTTCCCCCTTCCCCTCTTCTTTTCTCACCTCTTCCATTTTCTCCTCCCCTCTTCCCCTTTCCTCTTCTTCTCCTGTTTTCTCTCTCTTCCTCCCCTCCTGTTTTCTCTCTCTTCCTCTCAAGAGGTCAGCTTCTTCAGGGATTTTAACTGTGTGACAGACACTCTCCCAAGTGAATAGCCTGGCAAGAAACAGAGAATAATGGCCAACGGATCTGCCTACACTGTGGGTTTGTGAATTCATCAGTTCTTCTTGGAAAGAGCAATCCATTGAGGTTGTTGGCAACCTGAAGTGAGAGCCAGACCCTGAGGAGCAGAAATATCAACCTGGCCTGAGTCCCTAGTAGACCAGGGAACCAGGTAGTAACTCCACTGATATTGACTTCATCCCTGCATATAATATAGAGCAGACACATTAACTGATGTGTCACAGAGCGATACAGGGAATCTTTTGTGGAAGAGGCGAGTTACCCCTGAAGGGCAAGTTCTTCAGGTAGATCGGTCATTTACTACAGACATCATCATTGTTGCCTAAGCTCTACCACTGCCCTGCCATATAAAGGTGTGCTAGTCACATGACCACTTTGAGCCTCAGTTTCCATATCTAAATAATGGGAACAATATGACAGGCCTAATGAGTACATGGAGCTATGGTGGGAAATGACAAACAAACAGAATGACTATAAAGCATTTTTTTGACATCCAGTGCTGTGTTCTCAGTGAACCCTCTAAAAATACCTGCTGTCTAAACTCCCAGGCCAAACTATGGCTCACGAGCTTTATGATTCTTCTGACGTCAATATGAAGCCACTGTGAAGCCAGAGGAATCAAAGAATACATAGCTTGTTACCCCTCCCCTACCCACTAAATGCTCTGAGCTCCTGGTGTACTTTCCCAACCTCTTAGTGCAGGACATTACACTCAGTCGGCCCTTAATAGATTGCATTAATAGTAGTGATGGAATTTATTAAATACCTACTCAGTGCAAAGCACTGTATAAGTACTTGGGAAGAATAAAACAAAGAAATGACAGATTTCCTAACCATGATGAGATTATACTCTAATGGGAGAGGCAGAATTAAAAAGATTTGCATAAATAATATCAACAATAAATCACTAAACGTTCATTTGAATAAACATATTTTAAAAGTGCCGTTGATAGGTATAAATAAGCATGTAAATCAATCATTCATATTTCTTTACCACATATCATATGCATGTGCAGAACACTCTACTAAGCACTTGTCTTCTCTTGTCTTATGATGTTGTGTCATCTCCAACCCATAGCGACTCCATGGATACATCTCTCCCTGAATGACCCACCTCCATCTGCAATCATTCTGGTAGTGTATCCATAGCGTTTCCTTGGTACAAATATGGCAGAGGTTTACCACTGTCTTCTTTAATGCAATAAACTTGAGCCCCTGCCCTTGAGTCTCTCCCATGCTGCTGCTGCCCAGCACTGGTCAGTTTTGACTTGTAGCAGATTGCCTTCCACTCGCTAGCCACTGCCCAAGCTAGGAATGGAAAGGGTATGCCTCTGCTTGACTCTCCCTCCCATAGCCAAGACTGGTAGAGTATTGGAAACTCTCCAGGTGCGATCCTGAGAGGGAATTGAGCACTTGGGAGAATACAATTCACAGAAGCAGCATGACCTAGTGGAAAGAACACAGTCCTCAGAGTCAGAGGACCTTCGCTCTAATTCCAGCTCTGACACTTGTTTGCGGTGTGACCTTGGGCAACTCACTTAAGTTCTCTGTACCACAGTTACCTCATGTGTAAAATGGGGATTAAGACTGTGAGTCCAGTGTAAGACATGGACTGTGTCCAACCTGATTATCTTGTATCTACCTCTGTTCTTGGTACAGCGCCTGGCACATAGTAAGTGCTTAACAAATGCCATTATATACATGGCAGAGTTGGCAGACACATTCCCTGGTTATCATCATCATCATCAATCGTATTTATTGACCGCTTACTGTGTGCAGAACACTGTACTAAGTGCTTGGGAAGTACAAGTTGGCAACATAACCAACAAGTTGGTTACAAGGAGTTTACATGAATTCCTCCTCTCTTGTAGCCCCATTCTCCATCTGACCTTGTTCTGCCTTTCTGTTTCTTTTCAAAAGTTAAAAGGCAGAGATTATCTCTGCCCAACTCCTTTCCTCCAAATGCCTCTGTACCTTTTACCCAAGGCTTACCAGGCCCTCATGTGGGAAGAGAAGGGTGATGGAAGAAGTTTCCAAGTGGCCATTACCAAGCATTTTCAGTCTTCTGCAAGTGTTAGATCATGAAAAAGCTCTGTTTGGGACTGGACTCCAGATGATCCCGGGGGACTGAGGCTCCTCCAGGTTCACTCTACCACCAGACTTGTGGACTCTGAACTTGGTCTTTGATGCAGTTTTGTATTTCTACTATTTCATCTTTCCTTATATGACTATTGCCAACCCCTGTCCCACCTTATTCTTAGATTGTGAGCCCCTGGAAGATCAGGGACCATGTCTAATCCTCACCTGGTATTTTCCCCAGTGCTTAGTATTATTCTTTGCACAAAATACATATTGATAAATTCTATTATTTCTACTAATAAAAATAATAGTAATTAGCAGCATGGCTCAGTGGAAAGAGCATGGACTTTGGAGTCATAAGTCATGGGTTCAAATCCCGGCTCCACCACTTGTCAGCTGTGTGACTTTGGGCAAGTCACTTAACTTCTCTGAGCCTCGGTTCCCTCATCTGTAAAATGGGGATTAAGACTGTAAGCCCCCCCATGGGACAACATGAGCACCTTGTAACCTTCCCAGAGCTTAGAACAGTGCTTTGCACATAGTAAGCTATTAATAAACTATAATAATAATGGTATTTATTAAGAGCTTACTATGTGTGAAACACTGTTCTAAGCACTGGGGGGGATACAAGGTGATCAGGTTGTCCCACATGGGGTGCACAGTCTTAATCCCCATTTTATAGATGAGGTAACTGAGGCTCAGAGAAGTTAAGTGACTTGCCCAAAGTCACACAGCTGACAATTGACAGAGCTGGGATTTGAATCCATGACCTCTGACTCCAAAGCCCGGTCTTTTTCCAATGAGCCATGTTGCCATGCTGGCATAATAATGCTATTATTATTATTATTATTATTATCATTATTATTGTTATTATTATTACTAAGCACTACATTAAGTGCTGGGGTAGGTACAAGATAATCTGGTCAGACACAAATTCTGTCAAATGAGGCTCGCAGTCTAAGTAGGAGGGAGAGAAGTTATTGAATCCCATTTTACAGATGAGGAAACTGAGGCACAGAAAACTCAAGAGACTTTCCCACTGTTACACAGCAGGCAGGTTGCAGAGCCGGGATTAAACTTAGATACTCTGATTCTTTCTACTAAACCCTCATGCTTCTGTTCTTCCTCCTCCTTTTCTTCTCCTCCTCCTGTGGAGGATCTTACCTGGTGATTAAATCAATAAGTTTTGCCCCACCCTGGTGTGTCACCTCACTACCAGGTCACTGTTTGATAGCTTTAAAACAATCTTCTCAATAGGTCCAGGAAAAAGACCAACTCATCAGAATGGTTTACCAACCTGCCTTCCCCTTGCCTGGTCTATGTGCTATTTAATGAATTAAATCAGAATTTGGCATAAATACCACTCACCTAGACAAGAGATAAATTGTAAGGCTGTGGTAGAATACACTTTTGGTGGAAGGAGACAGGATTTGAAAACCCCTTTTCATCAGCTTCTCTAAACACTACCTTTCCAGCAGAACTACTTGAGCCCTAATAGAGAGAATCCTTGCCTACAGTGTGAGTCCTTTCAGATCCAGCACTTGCAAGAACGAGTGTGTAATCTCTGCTGTCAGACAGACAGCTGCAAGAGCTAAATGTATCCTGTGGGGAACAGGAGAGCCAAGAGAGCCAGGCGGGGGGATACTGAGGACAAACTACAGCTTCACATCAGCTCTCTTTCAGGAGAGCCTTCTTCCACACTTTATATTAACTTCATATTTAGGTTGATTCTTCCATGAGCTTTCTGAAAAGAGCAATTTAAGAGGGTAGAATTCACAAAACTGGAATGATAATCATTATTATTATGGTTATTAGTATTATAGCATTTGTTATTACTATGTGTCATGCACCTTTTCTAAGCCTGGGGGGAGATAAAAAAAAAAGTCAGGCAGGTCAGATACAGTCCCCATCCTAAATGGGGCCCACAGTATACATCAGAGGGAGAATAGGCTCATTTAATAATGTATCACATTTAAAATTGTAAGGGTTTGTCTTGTGAAAAAAATTAAAAAAATTTAATCCTGAAAAATTGGACTGGAATTTGAAAACACATGGTCCAAACTCTGAATGGCATCCTTCTGATACATCTCGATCGTTTTTAAATGCAGGAGTTTTTTTTAAATGACTCCTCCTATCATTTCCAGAGTTATTCTCCCCTTTCTGGTCTTTGTTCCTTCTCTGGTGGTCTTGAAAACCAGGACTGATTCTCCCCTGTCCAGGGTGGTTTATGGGTCAATCTTCTGGGGAAGCAGGAGAGTAAGAAGATGACCTTGTAAGCTGACCTCCAGCCTTGGGATTCTAAACAAGAAATGAGGCTGTCTAGACAGACTGACTTCTCCAGGAAACTGATGCCATCCAGTTTCTTTTTTCATCCCCATTCCCAACTAATAACTGCACAATAAGAGAGAAAGGTTCTAAAAATAGTGCCCAGGGAGCAAGTGCATCCTTATCTGGATTCACAGGAAAATAAATGATTTAATCCAACACTGTGATGTTTGCTGGTAATTCACAATCCACATTTCTCAGACTCGCTCAATTCAGCCCCAGTAGCAAAGGAAAGTGAGTCCAAAATGGGGGCCATAAGGGTAGGTTAGTTTCTTTAAAATGGGACAGAAAGAGAGAGAGCAAAGGAGGGAAAAAAGGAAGAAAGGAAAGTGGGAAGGAAGAGAGGGAATTGAAGAAGAGAGAAAGAGAAATGATGAATATGTGTGACTACTATGTCTACAGGGATTGTTTATTGGTTTACGCTAGAATCACAATAATTTAAAGACTGGGAAGAGAATCCCTGGAGTCTGTTGACTATGCTGGTATTTCCCTGAGCATAGGTTTTCTCAAGGAGGATTAGTACTCAACCTCTGACCATGCTTGATAAATGCTTCACCTCAGTAATGGAGATTTTACCTCTGGACTTTCCCATCCATGTGCTCTAAGAAAGGAATCCCGGGAATGAGTAGCTAAATGTTCCACCACCAACCAAACCTTTTAATCTCCCAACACTCCTTTTCTGCAGGGAGTACACTGCAAGGTCCTTGTGAACAGGGACTGTGTCTTCCAACTCTATTGTACTCTCCCAAATGTTTAATACAGTGCTCAGTACCCAGCAGGCATGCGATAAATACCATTAGTTGATTGATGGATAGATATGGGACTGTACTAGCAAGAGCAAATGTAGAGTCCAGCCCTGTTGACACACCCAGAGTGTTTCAGGCAAAATTCTTGACCCAGCTTTCAAGGAATCTAATTTTATGGGACAATACTGGAGAGTTTCCAGTACTCTACCAGTCTCGGGTATGGGAGGGGGAGTCAAGCAGAGGCTTACCCATTCTATTCCTAGCTTGGGCAGTGGCTAGCGAGTGGAAGGCAATCTGCTACAAGTCAAAACTCATCCGTGCTGGGCAGCAGCGGCAAGGGAGGGAGTCGAGGATGGAGACTCGAGTTTACTGCGTGGAAGGCGGCAATGGTAAACCACTTCCGTATTTTTAACAAGAAAACTCTATGGATACACTACCAAAACGATTGCAGATGGAGGTGGGGTGTTCTGGGAGAGATGCGGCCGTGGTGTCGCTATGGGTTGGGAACAACTTGACGGCATAAGACAAGACAGTGGGAACTGAGACTAAGTGCTGGAAAATTAACCCAAGTTCATTCAACAAGAAAAATAACCTGGGCAACCAGGAGGAAACAGCTACACAGTATGTCCTCTGGATCAAACTACTTCCTTCTTCCATGAAGTCCCTCTTTGCATCTCTCATCAGTGTGTGCAGAGAGTGCCCTCTCCTGTCTATTGGCATTGTTATAATATGACAGCCATACGGATGACCTTTTCTCAGGATACATTTACTGTTGAAAAAAATCATTAGCAGTAAGGGGTAAACTATGAAGAACAAATTAATCTCTGATGTTTAGAGGGAAGGGGTTTGCTCTTGAGACAAGCTCAAGAATTAGAATTTTCCCCGAACACCCTCAATGGCGTTTATGTTCTCATATCTCACCGTAGCCCCATCTATTATTCCCTCTGTTATTAAATCTTCCTCCCATGACAAATGACTGCAATTCATCATTAAATTAGGGGAAGAAGTGGGATTTTTCAAAAAAAAAAAACCAAGAAGATTAACTCTCATCAAACAGAGTATTTCCCATTATAAGACACCATTTTCCCACTAAATACAGGATTAATGTTGTTTAAATTGTGTCGCTGAAACAAATGGGGGAGGTGAGAATTAATGAAGTTCCACGAAGCAAAAATTTGGATTGGCTGGTGGAATAAAATCTAAGTTAATAAAGAAGCTGATAAGTTTTTAGAGCATTCCACATAAAAACATATTCTCTTGGAAAAACAAAAAAAAAAGATAGATTCAAAATGGTTGACCCTAACAAGATTCTGTCAGCAGATTCACTTAGCATGTGGCTTTTCCTCACAAAGCAAAAATCATTTGTTCAGAACAATGACAAGCCCTCTAGCCTGGTCTCTCTGGCTGTAAATTCCAATCAATCAATCATATTTACTGAGCACTTAACGTGCACAGGACACCGAATTAAGCACTTGGGACAATACAACACAACACAACAATATAACCGATTCCCTGCCCAAAATAAACTTACACTCAAAGCCCCTTCTACTCCCTAGCTGCTGTGAAAAACACTCTAGGTGTGACCCAGCTCAGGCAAACTTGTGCTAAATTTAGTGAATGACATAATAGTAATAACAATAATAATAACAATAATAATAATTTGTAAAGTGCTGACCATGTACCAAGCACCGTAACAAGCCCTGGGGTGGGTACGAGCAAATTGGGTTGGACACATTCCCTGCCCCACGTGGATATCACAATCTCAATTCCCATTTTACAGATGAAGTAACTGAGGCACAGAGAAGTGACGAGACTTGCCCAAAGTCATGTGGTGGAGCAGGGATTAGAACCCATGACCTTCCAACTCCCAGGAACGTGCTCTATCCATTACATCATGCTGCTTCTCTTGGCAGTCTCTTGGCATCATGGCATTACACTGAATGCCTGGAATAGCTCATTTGAAGTCACATGTGTGATGTCACATTTTACAGATGAGGTTACTGAGGCACAGAGAAGTTAATTGACTTGCCAAAGGTCACAGAGCAGACAAGTGGAGGAGCTAGGATTAGAACTCAGGCCCTCTGACTCTCAGGCCTGTGCTCTTTCCACTAGGCCATGCTGTTTCATTTCCTTCCAAGACCCAGACTTCTGCTCTGCTGAACAAGATGGAGAAAACAGGTGGAACCAGAGGCTTCCAAAGGAAAACCAACTTATTTGCAATGCACAGTTTCTGGCTGATGCCAACATCACTCGAAGAGGGCATCGGGGTCTGGATAGCCAGAGTGCTCTGTCACATTCTCACAAGGAGAGAATCTATTAATTCAAACTTAAACCCTCATTCTCTAAAGAGCAGCTGATCAGACCGGACCGATAAGGCAAAGGTAATTTAAAGGTCAAATGAGAGTCCGTGTACATCCGTCTTCTCTTATGACAAACGCCTCAGACATGCATCGTTGGCCGAGGAATGTTTCTATTTTCAGTGGACTGTCTTCTCTGAGGAGGAGACACTGCCTGCCTGATAAGCAAAGTTCCTGCATTAATCCAGTTGGGCATTGGTAAAATGCTATCTGCCTTTATATCCCCTTAGAGAAGCTAAAGCCTCTGCTCTTATGGTTAAGGGAGAGTAATTTCAGGGTTCATAATGAAAGCTTTTTGAAGGCAATGACCAGATATTTCCTCTGTTCTGAGAGGTGCTTGACTCGTGGGACCGTTCAATAGCATAATACAGTTTAGTTTATGTGGAGCCAGGTGGAGGCAGGATTAGAACCCATGACCTCCTGACTCTGAGGCCAGTGCTCTATCCATTATGCCACGCTGCTTCTCATTAGAGGAACAATCACCCTGTGGCTTTCAGCCATTGGAGGACCCAGGACTATGTGCCACAGGGCAGGGGAGGGGGTTAGTAAAGAAGAAGATTGCACTCTTTCCATTGCTCTTTCATCAACTGAAGAGAGATTACTAGCCCCAGCAAGCACTGACCAAACTTGTGAGAGGAGAAAGAAGGTCAGACATCTGTGGTTCCGCTTCCCTGTGGATTTGCTGCTCAACCTCTTGCTTCTGGGCTTTTTCACCTGGAAAATAATACCTCGGTCCCACCTCACCAGAGAGTTATGGGGATTAAGAAGACGGATGTAAGAAGGGCACTTGGATTTCATTAATGAATAATAAAGCTAAAGCCCAACAGGGATTCCGAGATGGTGAATCTTGAGCGGCAAGAAAAAGTGAGCAAAAACAGCTGAAGGGATTCCCCTCCATTGCCACATGCAGGGCTCCAGTAAAGGCTGTGGGTTGACAGGGAGCAATGTTAATGTCTGTAAGCTCCTTGTGGGCAAGAAATGTGTCTGTATAACAGTAATGTGTCTGTATTCTCCCAAGCACTTATTACAGTGCCCTTGCACACAGCAAGCACTCAATAAATACGACTGACTGAATGAATGAATGAAAATGAGGCCTCTGCCCTGAACATCCCTCTTGATCATCCATTGGATGAAAATCTATCCAGTCTTCACACAGGTTAATAAGCTTCCATAGCTGGATCTAACTTTGTCAAAGAGCTGCACTTTGCCCCCATGGGAAAATGTAAAGCCAACATAATAATAATAATGATGGTATTTGTTAAGCACTTACTATGTGCAAAGCGTTCTACGCACTAGGGAAGTTATAAGGTGATCAGGTTGTCCCACGGGGGGCTCACAGTCTTCATCCCCATTTACAGATGAGGGAACTGAGGCTCAGAGAAGTTAAGTGACTTGCTCAATGTCACACAGCTGACAGTTGGCGGAGCCGGAATTTGAACACATGACCTCTGACTCCAAAGCCTGTGCTCTTTCCACTGAGCCATGCTGCTTCTCCAACATGTTGTCACCCATTCCTGCTTCTTATCTGTCCCAACCTCGACCTCTTGTTCAAGACCCCTCACCCTTCACATCTAGAAGACCACTATTCATGCCATCTTCAAAGCCCTTCTGAAACCACACCTCCAAAAAGTCTTCCTCAATTGATTTCTAATAATGGTGGTACTTGTTAAGCACTTCCTATAATAATAATAATGGTATTTGTTAAGCACTTACTATGTGCAAAGCACTGTTCTAAGCACTGGGGGGATACAAGGTGATCAGGTTGTCCCATTAGGGGCTCACACTCTGAATCCCCATTTTACAGATGAGGTAACTGAGGCACAGAGAAGTTAAGTGACTTGCCCAAAGTCACACAGCAGATAAGTGGTGGAGCGGGGATTAGAACCCACGACCTCTGACTCCCAAGCCCGGGCTTTTTCCACTGAGCCACGCTGCTTCCTTGAGGCAAACACAGTTCAAAGCACTGGGATAGATACAAGTTAATCAGGTTAGACCCAGTCCCTGCCCCACGTGGGGATCACACTTTCAGTCCCTATTTTACAGGTGAGGTAACTGAGGCCCAGGGAAGTGAAGTGACTTATCCAATGTCACCCAGCAGACAAGTGAGAAGCAGTGTGGCTCAGTGGAAAGAGCACAGGCTTTGGAGTCAGAGGTCAGGGGTTCAAATCCTGGCTCTGCCAATTGTCAGCTGTGTGACTTTGGGCAAGTCACTTAACTTCTCTGTGCCTCAGTTACTTCATCTGTAAAATGGGGATTAGGACTGTGAGCCCCTCATGGGACAACCTGATCACCTTGTAACCTCCCCAGCACTTAGAACAGTACTTTGCACATAGTAAGTGCTTAATAAAGGCCATTATTATTATTATTATTATTATTATTATTATGAGGAGCCAATATTAGAACCCAGATCCTTTTGGCTCTCAGGCCCATGCTGTATACACTAAGCCACTCTACTCTCAAGATTTCTAATCTTCCCACCTCCTATCCCTAACTGCCATTTCACCAATTCTATGCCACATTAGCCCTTAGGTACTCACACCCAGCCCATTGCACTTTTGGACATATTATTATAGGTTATTACTTCCTCCTTCCTGAAATTTATTTTAGAATCAATCAATCCATGACATCTATTGAGGGCTTACTGTGCGCAGAGTGCTGTACTAAGCACTTGGGAGAATACAATACAAAAGACTCGGTAGACATATTCCCTGCCCATGAGGATCTTATAGTTGAGAGGGGGAGACAGACATTAGAATAGATTATGGATTCGTATATAAGTGCCATGGGGCTGACAGTGAGATGAATATCTTGCTAGAGTGTCAACTCTTTGAGGGCAGGAAAGATGCCTGCTCACTTTAGTGTACTCTCCCAATAGCTTAGTACAGTGCCCTGTATTGTGCTCAATAAATTCATTCGTTCATTCAATCGTATTTATTGAGCGCTTATTGTGTGCAGAGCACTGTACTAAGCGCTTGGGAGGTACAAGTTGGCAACATATAGAGACAGTCCCTACCCAACAGCAGGCTCACAGTCTAGAAATAAATGCAATTGACTGATTATCTTTTAGACCTGTGTGACTTCTATTGTACTCTTTCAAGAGGTTACTACAGTACACTGCACACAGTAGGTGCTCAATCAATACTATCGTCGTCAGTGACACTTAGAGAGTGATTTAAAGCCCCAGCCCTGCAGCATAAGGCAAATACTGATAACAATGTTCTCCTTCCTTTCTGAATTCCACATCTCAGGATTTCTGTGTTGCCCTGCTTCCAGTGAATGCTTGCCAAAGGCATTCACAATAGGGGACTGGTGGCCTCCTCTCTCAAACATCTTCCCATTCCAAGACCTAGAGATCATGTAGTTTTCTAAGATGCTTGCACATACAATGGACACAGACTTCATTACTATACGCATTGAGTAGTCACCCATAGTCCTAGCAATGGCGGTTCCTGCTCTTCCCCTGATTCATCATTAGCATTTGAGGCATTTATTTATTGAGCTCTTGCTGGGTGCAGAAGCCTGGTCTAGGCACTCAAGGTCATATAACAGAAGAGACAAAATCCCTGTCCTCAAGGAACATATAGTATTGGATGTTTTGTTGGTCTTCCCCATTAGAGGGTAAAGTCTTATAAGGCAGGAGACACATCACTTCTCTGTTATGTAGAAGCATCATTATTTATTTATTATTTATGTACCTTCCCAAGTGCTTAGTAATAATAATAATAATGGCATTTATTAAGCGCTTACTATGTGCAAAGCAGTGTTCTAAGCGCTGGGGAGGTTACAAGGTGATCAGGTTGTCCCACATTGGGCTCACAATCTTAATCCTCATTTTACAGATGAGGTAACTGAGGCACAGAGAAGTTAAGTGACTTTCCCAAAGTCACACAGCTAACAAGTGGTGGAGACAGGATTTGAACCCATGACCTCTGACTCCAAAGCTCGTACTCTTTCCACTGAGCCACGCTGCTTCTCTAGTACAGGGCATATTACCCAGTGAGTATCCTAACTACCACTACTACTAAGCCCCCATCTCTCTCCAGGGAGGAGTCAGAATCACAGTATCACAACTCTTCTGCCAATATCTGTCAGTTCTTTTTACAAAATAGAGCCCAAATCCACCCCTTCCCCTCCACCCAGCTATTACCCTGATACAAACATTAGTCAGATGAACAGATTATTCCCTGCCTCCAACCTCTCCCCCTTCCAAAATATTGTCCGTGCTGCTACACTAATCACTTTCTTAAAAAATCTCTCCACACACATCTCTCCATTGTCCAAAACACTCCTTTGGCTTCCCTTATCCCACCACATCAAGTAAGAACTCAAGCAAAAACATGGCTCTCCATCAACTTACCCAAGCCTATGTGTCTGTGCCAATGAATTAATCAATAGTATGCATTGAGTGCCTACTGTGTGCAGAGCACTGAATTAAGCATTTGGGAGAGTAAAATACAAAAATATTGGTAGACACGTTTCCTGCCAACAAGGAGTTTACAGCCTAGAGCCCCAACTGACATGTCATCTGACAACTGTTCAGAAGACCCCATGGGAATGGACAGGAAGCAGAGGTTTAATTCCTACCCAGTTCTATATCTGGGATTTTTCTCTTCAGGGTAGATGCCATCTTCTGCTTATTTGGTGCCCCTGTCTGGAATTTCATCCAGTTCCCACCCTCTCCCTCCCATCCCTGGAAGATTGTAATTGATGTCACCTGTTGAGCTTGATCCAAGAAAATCCTCTGCCGTTAAGCTGAGATCCCACTGGCTGAAGGTAATTGAATGCAGTGTGTGTGTGTGTGTGTGTGTGTGTGTGTGTGTGTGTGTGTGTGTGTGTGTGTGTGTGTTGGGGAGTGGAGGGGAAGTGTTGTATATGCCCATGCAAAACTTACGTGTAACAGCAAGTAGAGATTCCCAGGTGAGCTGCATTGCATGCAACAAGCATGAAAGACTTGACCAAGAAGAAAATAAAACTAATAGCTGATACCTCTTAAATAAAAATACAGAGACTTGAACACTGAATAACCAGAAAGAAGTAGTATCATTCACCTGTCCTTGGCAGTGAGTTCTTCACCCCAGGTAGAAGGTGACTATTTCAGGGGCTTTCTAAACCTTCCCTTTTCACCATCCCCTCCCCATCCCATTGATAAAGTACTAAGGCTCCTAAGGGGATTTTCTCTCCCTCCCACTGTGCACTATCCAATCCCAGATGAGAACATGTGCTAGCTACAAAGCACACTGCTGCTTCCATCTGGCACAGTCTGATGAGCGGTTGAATATTCTACCAGCTGAAGGGTGCCAAGACTCAATTGGCTGAATTCTGCTCACCCATAGATATTGGGCAAATGGAGTCCCTAATCCATTCTAAAACGCCCTCTGGCCTTTTTTGCAAGTCATCCTAGGCCCTTCCTTCCTCATGTTCACTCTCCCTACCCATTTTACAAAATTCCAGCAGGAAAAGGGCTTTGATGAGAAATGTCCCCTTCTCTGGGATAGATGGAGGGGTATTAGAATCACAGTCATATCTCAGATACGTGACCACAATGATGATGATGATGGTATTTGTTAGGCTCCTACTATATGTCAAGCACTGTTCTAAGTGCTGGGGTAGATACAAGCTCATCAGTTTGGACACAGTCCCTTCCCACATGGGGCTCACTTAACCTGGTTGCTCGTGGTTATTTCCTTCCAATCACACAAATGGATTCTTACTTCCAATCCTCCACTAATTCTTCAGAACCATTCTTCTTACCATTCAATTCTACTCTCCTCAAAGGCAGAAAATATTTTTTATGGTATTTGTTAAGCACTATATGCTAGGCACTGTACGAAGCACTAAGGTTAGCACTCAGGAGAAGCAGCGTGGCTCAGTGGAAAGAGCATGGGTTTTGGAGTCAGAGGTCAGGGGTTCAAATCCTGGCTCTGCCAATTGTCAGCTGTGTGACTTTGGGCAAGTCACTTAACTTCTCTGTGCCTCAGTTACCTCATCTGTAAAATGGGGATTAAGACTGTGAGCCCACTGTGGGACAACCTGATCACCTTGTAACTTCCCCAGTGCTTAGAACAGTGCTTTGCACATAGTAAGTGCTTAATAAAGGTCATTATCATTATTATTATTATTAAGGTGGATATCACTTAGTTGGTTTGGACCCAGTCCCTGTCCCACATGGAGCACATAGTCTTAGTGCCCATTTTACAGTTGAGGTCACTGAGTCACTGAGGCCCAAAGAGCACAGAAGATCAGTGGTAAAGCCGGCTTTCAAACCCAGGTCCTCTAACTCCCAAGCCCATGCTCTTTCCACTAGACCACACTGCTTCACAAAGGCAAAGACAAAGATGACTATGGACTCTGTTGTAGTCTCTCAAGAGCTTAGTACAGCACTTGATTCATAACAGGCCCTCAATAGATGCCATTGAGTAATTTAGCATCAGTCTCAAATTCAATCCTTCCTCTCCATTCTCTCAGCTACAGTGCTCTCTTCAGGCCAAGGTTGTTTCAGTAGACTCCACACTTCTAAGTCTCCCTGCCTCCTGCCTCTCCCTCTCAAAACTGAAGTTGCACCTCAATGAACACTTAATGTGTTTCTTTAGTCCTCCACGTTGCCACTGGCCCTGTTTCAGCTCAACAACGCAGTTACCTAGCAATAATGATGGTATTTGTTAAGCACTTGCTATGTGTCAAACACCATTCTAAACACTGGGGTCTTGTCTTGTCTAATGCCATTGAGTCGTTTCCTGCCCATAGCAACACCAAGGACACATCTCTCCCAGAACATCCCGCTGCCCAACTGCAATCGTTCTGGTAGTGTATCCATAGAGTTTTCTTGGTAAAAATACAGAAGTGGTTTACCACTGCCGCCTTCTGCACAGTAAACTCTAGTCTCTGCCCTCAGTGCTCACCCATGCCTCGGCTGCCCAGCATGGGTGAGTTTTGCCTTGTAGCAGATCACCTTCAACTTGCTATCGACTGCCCAAGCTAAGTAAGAAATGTGTAGGCTTCTGCTTGACTCTCCCTCCTATAGCCAAGACTGGTAGAGTACTGGAAACTCTCCGGGTGCGACCCTGAGAGGGGAAAGCACTGGGGTAGCTACAAGTTAATCAGGTTGGACACAATCCCTGTACCACATAGAGCTCAAAGTCCTAATCCCCATTTTACAGATGAGGTAACTGAGGCACAGAGAAGTTGAGTGACGCCCAAAGTCACACAGCAGAAAAGTGATTCTATCTCACAGTGAGAACAAACAAGGAGTGCCCATCAATCTGTCCTTCAATAAAGAGGGTGATACTTGGTGACTGCCCATGGTGATACCTGGCGACTGCCCACAGGGCAGGGGTCTTATTTTCAGTGCCCAGCAAAACCCTGAGCCCTGGCATGTATGTCAGAGATCTTGGTTCTGAAGATGAACGCAGGGCCTCAGGACCAGGAACTCGCCTGTCCCGCCGTTGACGCCCGGCCCGCGTCATCCCCCTGGCCAGGAATGCCCTCCCTCTGCACATCCGCCAAGCTAGCTCTCTTCCTCCCTTCAAGGTCCTACTGAGAGCTCACCTCATCCAGGAGGCCTTCCCAGACTGAGCCCCCTCCTTCCTCTTCCCCTCCTCCTCCTCTCCATCCCCCCCACCTTACCTCCTTCCCCTCCTCACAGCACCTGTATATATGTACATATGTTTGTACGTATTTATTACTCTATTTTATTTGTACATATTTATTCTATTTATTTTATTTTGTTAATATGTTTGGTTTTGTTCTCTGTCTCCCCCTTCTAGACTGTGAGCCCACTGTTGGGTAGGGACCATCTCAATATGTTGTCAACTTGTACTTCCCAAGCCCTTAGTACAGTGCTGTGCACACAGTAAGCGCTCAATAAATACAATTGAATGAATGAGTGAATGAATGAATGAATGAACTGTGGGTTAAGTGGCTCAAGAAGGAGTACCAAGTGCTTATCTTGGTCAGTGGCTCCTCCACACCAGGCAGGGAATCCCCAGAGAGGCAGGCATTCTGGTGTTTCAGGGAATAGTCTCTGGAAGGGTGTCGCTACTGGTTCCATGGTTAGCTTCACCCTCCTGCTCCAAGCTGCCACCACGGGGGGAAGGGAAATTTGGGGGTCAGGAAGGGGGAGTGGGGAGTCACACTTCAGATAGGGAAGAGGGAGGAAGTCTCGACTAAGACTAAGCCCCCTTTTCCTCAGCTCCTCCTCCCTCCTGCGTCACCCCCCACTCCAAGCATTTATGAATATATGCATAGTCATACTCATATTATTTACTTGTTTTGATGTCTGTCTCCCCCCCCACCCCCACTCCAAGATTGTGACCCCATGGTGGGCAGGGATTGTCTCTCTTTATTGATGTATTGTACTTTCCAAGCACTTAGTACAGTGCTCTGCACACAGTAAGCACTCAAATATGATTAAATGAATGAGTCACTTCCCAACCAAGAGTTGAGAGTCCCCCTGTGCCTGAGGATGCAACAGTCAATGGGCTCCCCCTTGGTGTAAGGTGGCATGGCTAGACTGCGAACTTGTTGTGGGCAGGAACTAGTCTGTTGTTACATTATACTCTCCTGGGTGCTTAGTACAGTGCTTTGCACACAGTAAGTCCTCAATAAATACAAATGAATAATTGAATGGAAGTGGAGGATCCGGGATTAGAACCCAGGTCCTACTGAGTCCCAGGCCCGTACTGTATCCACTAGGCCTTGCTGCCTCCTAATATGCCTGTGTAGTCTCCTGTCATTCATCCTAGGGACCCTTTCCCAGTCCACCACAACTGGATTGGGCTGAGCATAGCTTCAGTGCTGGGCTGACTGCAAGATCAATACTTGCCTATTCTGATGTCTACATGCTCTTCAGCTCAAATGTAAACAGGGTTTTAATCAGATCCACTCTTTCTTCAGTCTCCTGCTTGCCTATTCCTCCCTTCTCCTCCCTTCTCAGTAGGTATGAACACTTCTGTTTTGGTCCACTGACACATCTTACCCTGTGGGGTGACGTAGGAAGGAGGGCATTTCCACTGGAATTCCCACTCTCCTTCGCAAATTTGTTCCTGCAGTCAACATTGCCTGCAGCGGGATGGCAAAGAGACTGGAGGAGAGGAAAAGCAATACAAAAACCTCATGCCTATTAGAAACTCTCTTGGAGGACACAGCTTGGAACCTGTTTTTCATCTAACCCCCTCCTCGCCTTTCTCTCTCCCTAACAAATTTTAAATGCCAAACAGCAACTCATGGCAAGCCGCTGGGTAACTTGTAAAGGGTCTTTGCTCAAAAGATTTTCTCTCGTTTGATTTGTTCTTTTTTTTTTACTTTTTGGTAGGAAACAAATTAATCATCTCAAAGTTTAAGTAACAAAGTAAGCCTGGATGATGCTGTTGGCATCTAATCCCCGCTCTGCGATATGTCTGCTGTGTGACCTTGGGCAAGTCACAACTTCTCTGTTCCTCGGTTACCTCATCTGTAAATTGGGGATTAAGATTGTGAACTCCATGTGGGAAAGGGACTGTGTCCAACACGATTTGCTTGAATGCACTCCAGTGCTTAGAACAGTGCCTGGCACATAGTAAGCGCTTAACAAATACCACAATTATTATTATTCATAGAATGGTGGTTCTAGAAATATGGTTATATCATAGAAAGCTGATCATAGAAACCTGATGATCATCATCACTATCAATGGTATTTATTGAGCATTTCATATGTGCCAAGCACTGTACTAAGCATTTAGGAGAGGACATTACAAAGAAGTTGGTAGACGTGTTCCCTGCCCATAATGACCTTATTGTCTAGAGGGAAAGTCAGATAGTAACATAATTAAATGATTTATAATATATAATTTATAGATATGTAGATAAGGGCAATGGGGTTGAGGATGGGGTGAATATCATATGCCCAAAGGTCACAGATCCAAGCTCACAGATGACACAGAAGGGAGAGAGATGGGGAAAAGAGGTTTTAATCGGAGAAGGCCTCTTGGAGGAGATGTCACCTTAATAATGCTTTGAAGGTGGGGAGAGTGGTGTTCTGGCATATATGAATGGGAAGGGAGCTCCAGGCTAAGAGGAGGATGTTGGAAAGGGATCTGTGGTGACATAGACGAGATGGGGCAGAGTGAGTAGGCAGGAACCAGAGGAGAGAAATGTGTGGGCTGGGTTGTAATAATAATAATAATAATAATGACATTTGTTAAGCACTTACTATGTGCAAAGCACTGTTCTAAGCTCTGGGTAGACTACAAGGTGATCAGGTTGTCCCACAGAGTCTTCCTCCCCATTTTGCAGATGAGGTAACTGAGGCACAGAGAAGTTAAGTGACTCACCCAAAGTCACACAACTGACAAATGGCAGATCCAGGATTCGAACCCATGACCTCTGACTCCAAAGCCCATTCTCTTTCCACTGAGCCATGCTGCTTCTCTATAGTAGGAGACCCCTTGCCTTCCTCAGTCTCTAGCTTGGTGGCAGAGAGGTGAGCCCTGAGCTGCTTCCACCATACATCGAGCCTCTGTTGCCATGGTAGTTTTTTTCATCTCCACCCTACCTCTCCCCCGGCTTGGCTCCAAACCTCAGTCTGAGTTGAGCTCTTTGGTGCAGAGAGGGAAATCCCAGCCACATTGTCATCCACACGGGCTACAGTTCAGAGAGGGGGCTCCAAGCTACCTCCACCACGGAGCCCACCCCCTATCCTGCAGCACCCCTTTGCCTGCAGCACACCCCCAGGTCCTGGACCACGGACACTATGGGCCATTTCCATGGGGCATTTCTGCCTCCATGCCAGATTCCATTCCCATATACCCCCCAACATCACAGGCCATGGTGCATCCCCTTTGGAGTGTCCTGGAACCACTACCGCCACTAGATACCTCCATCTCCCACTCCATCACAACCTGGAGTTGACCCTAGTGCTATGTGTTTTCCCAATAACTCGATGTTTTGGGGTGCTCCCATACCACCCCCATTCCACATGGCTCCAAGATGGCAGATCAGGACACAAGGTAGAGATCAACGGACTGCTGGAGGAGGGACTAAGAGAGATGAATGTGTACCATTGGAGACTGAAGAATGCAACCTTCCTGCTCAACTGCCAATGAGAAGCTACAGAACCCTACTGACAGCATAGGGATTAATGGGAGCAACTTTGGGAGGGCCAAGGGAAGCTGACCGTGCCAGCTAGGGGTGGGATTATGCATGAGCAGATGTTTTAAAACTCCACCCACGTAAGCAACCCACACTGAGTACACGGACCAGCAGCCAGACACTGAGCCCTCCTGGGAAGATGTGGAATTAAAAGTGGCCGACTTGGTGAGCTGCTGTCTCTGAGTTCTCTACACTACGCCTCTCTGGGAGTGGTAGCAATGGTAGTATTAGTACAATGCTCATTAAGCAGTTACTATGTGCCAAGCAGTATTCTAAGCACTGGGGCACATACAAATTAATCAGAGTGAATACATTCCCTGTCCCACATGGGGTTCATAGTCTATGGAAGAATAAGTAGGATTTAATCCCCATTTCATAGATTGAATCTTCATTTTGTCAATGAAGTATAGATGTTGATGGATTTCCCCATAGGGAACAATGGAGGAGTCTCTATAATAATGGCATTTATTAGGTGCTTACTATGTGCAAAGCATTGTTCTAAGCACTGGGGAGGTTACAAGGTGATCAGGTTGTCCCATGGGGGGCTCACAGTCTTAATCTCCATTTTACAGATGAGGTAACTGAGGCACAGAGAAGTTAAGTGACTTGCCCAAAGTCACACAGCTGATAATTGGCAGAGCCAGGATTTGAACCCATGAACTCCAACTCCAAAGCCCGGGCTCTTTCCATTGAGCCACGCTGCTTCCATAAAAAGCATCCAGAAAGAGATATAAGTCCATAAGGAAGAAGCTTAGTATCATATGGACTCAGACCCAGAAAATGGAGAGGTGAGTTTGGTGGACAGTGATTTCCCACTCATCTCTGTGGGATTAAAACAGTTCCCTGACTCCCAACTGATGGGCAGCCATGGTTGCCTCTCTTCTTGAAGGCTAAGAGGCACAATCACATCACCGAGTTGATTAAACAATAATAGCAACTTTGTTCTTCTGGGATGTGTCAGGCACATGTCATTTCTTCAATATATTTGTATATGAAAGCCCAGAACTTATCTATGAAGAAGTTAAAAATCAACTAAATATTTACCGAGTTAATGTGTGCTAAACACCATACAAGAAAAAAGATTCCTGTCTTCAGGGAGGCCGTGCTATGTGCTAAGCACTGGGATAAATACAGAATCATTAGGTGGGACACTGCCTCTAAACCTCTCAGCCCTCGCAGGGTTTTTACACTGGGAGAGCAGGCATCATATTCCCATTTTCATAAAGGGAAACTGAATCACCATCCCATTTGATTCATCAGACTTTTGAGGGGAGACAGAATTTGAGGTAAGTTTTAAAGATGAGGATGATAAAATGATGGGTGTGGAGTTTGAAGTCATTCCAGACTTGGTGGTAATCTTGGAGAAGCAGATAATGGAGAAGGGTGGCATTTGCTTGGGACAAAGGAGAATGAGAAAATGAGAAAAAATATTTCCCGTATGTAGCAAAAGAATAAAAGGCACAGAGTGTTAAAGTCACTTGCCCAAGATCAAACAGCAAGTCAGTGGCAGAGCCAAGATTAGAGAGCCCCAGTCCCTTCTAAATCCAGATGTGTGTGTAGTCTGTTATTCCAGGATGAATGATTAAAGAAACAGCAGTAAAATGAGGGCTTTTCATTTGTTATTATTAATAATATTCTTATATAATAATGGTATTTATTACATTTAATTATTAGTATGGTATTTGTTAAGAGTTTACTATGTGTCAAACATTGTTCTAAGTGTTGGTGTAGATTTAAAGTTAATCTGGTCAGGTACTGTACCGGTTCCACATGGAGCTAACAGGCAACTGGCCAAGCTGGGATTAGAATTCTGACTCCTCTTCTCAGTAGGCCATGCTACTCTTCGAGTAAGTTACATGCATACTATGTGTCAAAAGTTTTACTAAGAACTGGATTAGAGATAAAATACAATCCCAGTCTCACATGGGACTCACAGACTAAGTAGAAGAGAGAACTGGAATTGAATCCCCATTGTACAGATGAGGAAACTGAGGCATAGAAAAGTTAAGTGACTAGCCCAATGCTATACATTTCCTATATTCCCTTTTCCCTGAGTCTGTCCTTCTTCCAGCTATTAAAATGGGAGCTTCCTGTGGATTTAGGATCATGGTCTGAATCAAAATCCTTGTTTCTTGCTCCAGTACCTAATACATTGCACTCATTTTGCAATGGCTTAACAAATGCTGCAAATAAATAGTGTCAGATTCAGGATGGTTTGTCTGATTTGAAGTATGCTGGCCCATCACTATTCCTTCATTCAGTCGTATTTATTGAGCACTTACTATGTGCACAGCACTGTACTAAGTGTTTGTTAAAACATAATACAAAAAGAGACGGACATATTCCCTGCCCACAGTGAACTTATGGTCTAGAGGACTATCAAAGGCCACATATGCACCTGGGGGCAGAGGGATGTATATAAAGAAAGTCAGATAGTCAGGGCCCCTCCCCTTAATGAGAATTCTGTTTTCTGTCACTCAACAGCTCCCAGGTCCTCAAAAACATTATGAAAACTTCAGAGTGACTAGAGGTCTGTGGCTGAAATGAGACCCCCATGATTCTGTCCCAAGCCCAAACCCCTAGTCCTGGCAGCTGCTTAGTGGGTGATTTCCCATTTCACTTCTTGGTAGCCTCCTCCTAACCACGTCTCTTTCTCTGCCTGGCCTTGAAATGTGGGGTCTATTAATAGCGATGCCTTGTCTGCAATGTGTTGATGCAAGGGATTCCAAACAGGTGTGAAATCATCCAAAATCCCCGTCAGCCACTCAAAGTTTAATTATGTGACGAGACGCCAAACACTAATTGAGAAAGCTGAGATTCATCCACCAGGGCTTCCGACACGTGCTTATGCCACAACCTGGCGTTAGTCATTTCACTTGCATCTAAATGCTCATCAAAATCAAAATAAAATGTCATGTTAAGTGCATTTAAGCCACTTAAAATTTTAAACATTTTGCCCACCTTTGTTTCTCCTGTACTTGGCATCCAAGGCTTTTCAAATCACTCCCTGTGGTTTGATTTTTCTCCAGCACTGCGAGGAAATGCAGCTCCATTGATTTCTAATATCCAACTTAGTCATGTGAGTCTTTCTATTAGGCCAACAGAGGTTTGGCGGAGGAAATCTCAGGCTTTTCGAGAAACAGAAAGATCCCCTATACTGCAAGCCCTGGTGCTATTAACTGCAACTTACCAGGATAATTCATCATGTTTAAAGCAGTCGCTGCAGAAGGGGCACCTTTACTGAGGCAGGAAAGCTGAAGAGGAGAATTTCATCCAAATCCAGAGCTGTGTCCAGCGAGCTTCAGAGAATGCTGAGCAGCGACTAATCACTGAGGGGTGAGAATTTTCAGGAGAAACTACCGTCTGGTTTGAAGAAATGAAATGAAATGAAATTGGCTTGGGGGAAGATGGGCTTCCTGTCCTGCAGCCAAATTTGTTTCTCTGGCAAACAAATTTACATTCCCCTCCTATTGTATCTTCCAAAATGTGGATGAATATTTACAATGTGCATTAATCTTTCTGAATTCATCTGCTTATTTGCTCCAGTGGTTCCCCCTCACAGCATCCCCCCAGGTTCAATTCCAGCAGCCAGATTCCCCAACAAGCTGGGTTTTTGTGGCCATAGTTCAGAGAGGTATAATTCTGTCTTTTATCCAATATGCATAGACATTTCCTACTAGAACCCAAGCAGAGAAAAATAAATAAAAAACTCCACATGCATTCCAGAAGGAACCAAGCATACCCAATACTCACCCTTGGGATTGCTCTTTGAAGAGACAGTACTCCCAAATAACCACAGAAATGGAAGCCAAACCCCAAAGCCTCCAGAGAAGGTGAAACAATGTGTAATTAGATATTAACCACACGCATTTCACTAAGTCTTCCCCTTACCCTAGAAAGCATACGGTAATTCCTGCCAGCCTTGTACCTCTGCAATCTGTTTCTCTCCTATGGTTATTGTAATTTATCAGCCTCAGATCTTGTGTTTGAGTTCTTTCAGTGGTTTTTTTTGCCCCTGCCTAATCTTACCCTCTTAAATTCAGATCTGCGCCCTGGGTTTGAGTGTCTGAATGCATCGAGAGTCAGGCTGCTAAATTAGGAGTGTTCAATTCTTGCTCCTCCTTGCCCACCTTGCTCCATCCTTTTTCAACCTGACACTGAGTTTGCCCCAGGCAGATGTGGCAATTGAATAGGGATCATCAAAGCTTCCTTCCCAGGCAAACATGACATGGTTTAGATTCATTAAATCAAATTTATTGAGAACTTACTGTGTGCAGAGCACTGTACTAAGCACTTAGGTGGAGTCCATAAGCAGGGGAAGAACCATTCATCCTGATTCAACCAAGAGAGACCCAATATTTGGGACTCTCCAGCCGTCTAGTCAGGTTACTTACATCAGCAAAATTTCAGCAGAAAGCTACAGTCTGTGGAAGACCTATTTTTATCCTGCACTCCACCCTGAAGCCATGGGAGTGAGGGGGAATCCTGAGTCAGCTATTTATATCTCTAGCCTCACCCGTAACTATTGGATAGTTGTCCATTCATGTCTGTTGCCTCCACCACCTCATCATCAGTGAAGTGAGAACAAGGATCCATCTTTTAGTTTTCAGTGTATTCCTGAAGCACCTAATGTACAGTAGGAATTTAATAAACATTGTTAACATCCTTCCCTAGCTTCTCTCCACTTTCCAAGGATCTCCATTTTGAAATGCACGGCGTGGGGTGGTGGGGGTGGGGGTTGCACTGGCTTTGGATAAATTGCTTGAGAAGTGTATAAATTGTGTATCCATCCTTACTCTTCAGGTACATTTAGCTGTAATAATTTTTTTCTCTTAAAATGCTCATTGAGGATTTTTTTTCTCTTTCCTTCTCTTCCCACAACCCAGAGAAAGAGAGGGGGTGAGAATTAATGAGAGTGAGAGTGAGAATGAGAGAGAGAGGGAAGAGAGTTGGAAGGAGTTGGAGCAAAAGGAACTTTGGATGGGGAAACTCTCCATCCCCTGGCTGGGAACAGTAGCTTCTGGGGCTGGGCTGGGTGGAATGAGGAACAAATCAATCAATCAATCAGTCGTATTTATTGAGCACTTACTGTGTGCAGAGCACTGTACTAAGCACTTGGGAAGTACAAGCTGGCAACATATAGAGACAGTCCCTACCCAACAGTGGGCACACAGTCTAAGAAGACTCCCCAAAGAGTTCCATGACCAAGGACAAGACCTGGGATCAGGAGTCGAGCCAGCGGGACCAATTTCACTTCTGTTTTGGCCTACATGGGGTTGAGTACCTTACCTCTTGCTCACAACCTTCCACCTTCCTGGAGAGATGCACTCAGTAAATACTACTGATTGATTGACTGGTAAGAAAGAAATCCAGCAAACGTGAAAATGAGCCAGGGCCCAGGAGTCGGCCTTACTGACTTTAAAGTTAAGTTACTTAGAGTTCTCTCATCTCTAAAATGGGGATTAAGATTGTGAGCCCCACATGTGACAACCTGATCACCTGTATCCTCCCCAGAGCTTAGAACAGTGCTTTGCACATAGTAAGTGCTTAACAAATACCAAAATTATTATTATTATTATTGCTCAGGGGAGTATGAGGTGGGAATCAAATCCAGGAGTGGCAACAAGAACCCTAGCAAATTTTATAAAATACGGCCTGGAGGTCCCTGCATTTAAGTGGACCGGATTCAGAGATTGAGCTTCCATTAGCTCTACTCCTGATTCTGCCACCAGCCTGCAATGAGACTTTGAGTAATTCTCTCAACCTCCCTGTGCTTCCATTTTCCCACCTATTAAGTAATAATAATAATAATAGTAATAATGGCATTTGTTAAGCATTTACTATGTGCCCAGCACTATTCTAAGCACTGGAGGAGATAAAAGGTTTTCAGTTTGTCCCACGGGGGGCTCACAGCTTTATTCCCTATTTTACAGATGAGGTAACTGAGGCACAGAGAAGTTAAGTGACTTCCCCAAAGCCACATAGCTGACATGTGGTGGAGCCGGGATTAGAACCCACGACCTCTCACTCCCAAGCCCATGCTCTTTCCATTAAGCCACACTGCTTCTCAAGTAGGAATGAGATCACCCAATCTCTGAAGAATAATTAATAATCATTATGGTATTTATTAAGCATCTACCCGTGTTTGGGGAATGAAATGAAATATGAAAGGAGTTTGAGTTCTGAGGGAAAGCGGTGCTACAAAACTCTTTCTCTAAAACAGTGACAGGCCTAATAGATAACCAGTAAATACATGGACATGAGATTCCCTGATGAAATCCTCTTCCTTCTCCCACTCTCCTCTCCCTTCTGCATCGCCTATGCACTTAGCTCTGTATCCTTTAAACACTTGATATTCACCCCACCCTCAGTCTCACAATATTTACATACATAGCTGTAATTTATTCATTTATATTAATGTCTGTCTCCCTAAGCTCCATGTGGTCAGGGAATGGGTCTACCAACTGTTGTATTGTATTCTTCCAAGTGCTTAGTACATTGCTTTGCACATGGTAAGTTTTCGATAAATACCATTAATTGCTTGATTGATTGTTTACTGCAAAAATGAGATGAGTCCATACGGAGAGCAGTTTAAGGAATGCTTGCCACTTTCACTTTCTCCTAGGGCTTTTCTGGTTTCAGAAATCAAACAGCAAATACAGCAAGAGGTCGTGTGTGGCCATCTGCATAGAGATTTAATGAGGGGTTTGTGATTTCTCAGTGTCTCAGCCAAGCTGTTTCCCTGTCTCGGGGATCCTGAACCTTTGCCATAACCTAACAAAAGCCTTTAGCCCTTCATGGCCTAAATAAATCACCTTTGTCTAATTTAATCGGTTCCAGACTGAACAGTTTCCATGGTTGGGGAAAAATGATCAAAGAAAAATATTGGAATCATAGAATGGAAAGAATACTCTGTATTACAGTTTCCTAGGGTGGGTGTGGCAAATACATGGGTAATGCACAATGTCAACATCTAAATTTGCATAAAAAGATCTGGTCAGTATAACCCTCTCACTCTTTTTACCAAAGTCAACTTCTAACCCTTCAGCAAAATCTGGCCCCCAGTAGCTGTCCAGTTAGTAATTTGACCCTCCCCTTTCCATTTCATTTCTCTTACTCTGGCCTTTGGGTTATTTCCTTGCTAGTTAGCCAAGGAGCGGCAGTGATGAGGAGAAGAGAGGAAGCTTAAATATTGCGACTGTGAGCGGCTCTGATAAAGGGTTTAGTGGAGAAGATTGAAGCTATTGGCTAAAATGAGGCTTGCGGATTATGTGTGGATTTCATTTATGTGCACTGTCCTTGCCCCCATTAGCACAGATAATCTCTGCATTATGAATTCCCCACTGAACTATTCATTCATGCTTTTCGCCCCCATTGCATTGCTTGATTTGTATCACTGACAATTTAGAGTTTGCAATGTCATAGTCCAGAGTGGGGCATACTCAGTGTTGCTGGTTACCCCGTTAGTTTTCCAATTACAACTAGGCAGATTACTTACTTCCACAATTCAGCCAAACTTCCTTCACCTTAATGTTCAGATATCTCCCATGACAAGATCAGTTTAGTCTATCTTGGAACCACCGAGAAGTATCTGTCTCTCGAGAATGTTTTTTCCTCTTCCTTGGAATTTTTTAGTGTTGGGACATATTTAGGGATGATGGTGGTAAAGTGTTTTACCTTACAGCTTTGGGCAGATTTAGGAGACCTGAGATTTAAGGCCACTTGATGGTAAATCAGTGTCTGAGTAACACAGCTCCAAAGAAGAGACAGTTAGTCAGAAGAAAGTATGTCACTATATTCACCTTCTCTTTCCAGGTGAGCAGACTTGAATCTGGTTTACTTAGTGCTGTGATGTTAACTGGCCATTTCCCTTAGATGAAGAGTGGGTAATTTCTTTATATCTCCCATTTTCATCCCCATTGTCCAATACCTCCTGTAGTGACTGGACCCCCAAAATCTAAATAAACCACAATAATGTCAACATCTATTATCACTTCAGATGTAAGAGCCCATATTTTCACCATGCTAATAACTGTAGTATCTTAGAAGGTCATGACAAGAACATGGGCTTGGCAGTCAGAGAACCTTTGTTCCAATCCCAGCTCTGCCACTAATTGCTATGTGACCTTGGGAAAGTCACTTCACCTCTCTGTGCCTCAGTTACTTCATCTGTAAAATGGGGATTAAGACCATGAGCCTCATGTGAGACAGGGATTAAGTCCAACCTGATAATCTTGTACCTGTCACAGCACTTAGTACAGTGGTTGGCATATAATAAGTCCTTAGCAAGTGCCACTTCCTGTTTTTTTAAAAAAGGTCTATCATACTTAACCAGGAAGATGAAGTAAGAATGTTGCTCCTTTGCATTTGGGAGTGTAAATGTCTTGGTAACTGGAAAGGAGTACAATTGTCTCCTCCTGAGAGTTTGTCCCTGGAAGAGGTCAAGGAGAGCAGAGTTATTTTCATTGTCATAATTTGAGACAAGTCATGACAAGAGTACAACACTGGAGATGAGGAAAAAAATGTATAAGTCTTGGGTGTCATATGGTTTTGTAAAAAATAAAAATGCAAATTTTTAGTGTTTGGGCAGAAATGGGACCAAAAAAGAAGTGATTTAAAATCTGTGGGTTTCTTCAATATCATAAAGGCAATGGGGAAGGGGTCAGTCTGGTTATGAAGTCATTTTTATTTGAAGAAATTGAAGCATTAGAACTATATCTGATTTTTTACTTATTATTATTATTTCCAGTGACTTCTGCTGAGACGTTCCCATTGACCAGGCAAAAAAGAAAAGAAAAAAAAAAACCCACACCCGCTCAAGTTTACTCTCTTCACTCTAGAAGATAAACGATGTTGGTTTTTTCCAGTGAGTGAATTGGGGCACAGGAAAGAGTTCGCCGTAATAAAATGTTCAGTGCAACAGAGGTGACTTCAAGTAGATTTTCTCTGCTGCCTAAGGCCTCCCAGCTCCCTCTAATTATCACCAAGATCTGATCAGAACTAGATAAAGAAGAGGCACAAGAGAAAATTCACCCACTGTACCCACCAGTAAAACTTTTCCAACAAGGCTTTCCACTTTTTCCCTCTTTAGCCCACACTGAGCTCTAATTAGCCTCAGAACTATAGAAAACGGGAATTCATTCATTCATTCATTCAATCGTATTTATTGAGCACTTGCTGTGTGCAGAGCACTGTACTAAGCACTTGGGAAGTACAAGTTGGCAACATATAGAGACGGTCCCTACCCAACAATGGGCTCACAGTCTAGAAGGGGGAGACAGAGAACAAAACAAAGCATATTAACAAAATAAAATAAATAGAATATGTACAAGTAAAATAAATAGAGTAATAAATATGTAAAAATGAGCTTCCTCTTCTTTATAAGTAATCACATCAACCCTCTCCTCCAACCTACTCACCATGAACAGGTCTCGATTTCCCCCAGCCACGGGAAAAAAGGTACCTGATAGAAGTTGGAGGTCTTTCCTTTTTAACCCCAAATGGTGAACTTGGGCTATGGAAACATTATATTCTTCTAGTTTGTAAGCTCTCTGAGGGCAGGGATCTTGTCTACAAGCTCTATCGTTATCTCCCATATTACTGTGCCTGGTAGGCTCAAAGAGTATGACTGATTGATTCTGTCTTCCATCACAGACCAAAATGCTTAGTACAGTCCTCTGCACACAGAAAGCACTCAATAAATACAATTTATTAATTTATTGACCTCCAAACACTCAACTCATATTATTATTGCCAAATAATATTGATAGTTTGAAAGCTTCTGGAAAATACATAAGCCCTTTGTATTTACTAACTCTATTGTACTCTCATAGTGCTTAGAAAAATGCTCTGCACACATTATGCACTCAATAAATCATTACTGTTATTGTTATTATTATTATATTTGTTAAGTGCTTCCTGTGTGTCAAGCACTGTTCTAAATGCTGGGGTAAATACAAGTTAAACAAGTTAGAGACTGTCCCTGTTGCACATGGGACTCACGGTCTAATTCTCCCTATTGAACCTCCATTTTAATAATAATAATAATAATGACATTTTCTAAGTGCTTACTATGTGCAAAGTACTGTTCTAAGCACTAAAGTGGGGAGTGGATACAAGGTGATCATGTTGTCCCACATGGGGCGCACAGTCTCAATCCCCATTTTACAGATGAGGTAACTGAGGCCCAGAGATGTTAAGTGACTTGCCCAAAGTCACACAGTTGACAAGTGGCGGAGCCGGGATTAGAACCCATGACTTCTGACTCCCAAGCTCGGGCTCTTTCCACTGAGTCAAGCAGCTTCTCTTAACAAATGAGAAAACTGAGGCCCAGAGAAGTTAAGTGACTTGCCCATTGTTAAACAGTAAGCAAGTGGTAGAGGCAGGATAAGAACCCGAGTTCTCTAACTACCAGGCAAATGCTCTTTCATTAGGCCAAGCTGCTCCTAAATGTATAGCTAATTGATTAACCCTGCATCTTAACTGCAATCTCCCAAATATTTAGTACAGTGCTCTGCACACAATAGGCACTCAAAAAATATGATTAATTGACCTTTCCCACTCCCTTCTGTGTCACTCTTGTGCTTGGATTTTCACCCTTTATCACCCCTCCCTCTGTCCCACAATACTGATGAACATATCCATAATTTATCAATCAATCATATTTATTGAGCACTGACTATATGCAGAGCACTGTACTAAGTGCTTGGGAGAGTATAACACAATCATATAACAGACTTTTTTTATACTAATGTCTATCTTCCTCTCTAAACTGTAAGCTCATTGTAGGCAGGGAATATGTCTACCAACTCTGTTATATTATACTGTCCCAAGCACTTAGTACAGTGTACATATATACATATTGTTATTATTAGGTGGTAGGGTCAGTCAGTTGTATTTATTGAGCACTTACTGTGTGCAGAGCACTGGACTAAGCGCTCAGGAGAGGACAAAGAGCTTACGGTCTAGAGGGGGAGTGGGGAGAGTCTAGTTGCAGTAGCGGCCCCCTCCTCACCCACCGGAGGGATGGTCTGGGGGACGTGATAACACCTCAGGTCCCAACCCCAATTAGAGGAGAAAGATAATAATAATAATAATTGTGGAATTTGTTAATAATAATAATGAGATGTTACTGATGCCCATTTACTTGTGTTGATGTCTGTCTCCCCCCTTCTAGATTGTGTGCCCGTTGTGGGCAGGGATTGTCTCTCTTTGTTGCTGAATTGTACTTTCCAAGTGCTTAGTCCAGTGTTCTGCACACAGTAGGCGCTCAATAAATACAACTGACTGACTGCTCAGCACGCAGTAAATGCTCAATAAATACTGTTGAATGATTGACTGATTGATTGCTTATTTACCAGCCACAATTACACCTTAGCTCTAATCCCAATTTAAACTGGAGAAACGAAGACACGGAGAAATAAACTGATCAAGATTTTCTCTATCACACATAGTGAATCAACTATGAAACCCATGTTAGAATCTACTTTCCCTGGCTCCAAGCTGACCTCTAAATCAATCTTTTTGGTATGTACTAAGCACTTTGGAAAGTATATCAGATTTAGAGGTATATCAGACCTCTAAATCAAGGTTTCCAGGTAGGATTTGGAGGCTCCTTAGAATCTGAAAGGCTAACTGACACTCCAATCTTAAATTCCCTCTTCCAGGAAGAGTTTGGTAGATAAACCTAGGTTGGAGTAACATGTAGGGAGAGCAAGAAGATCTAGCCCAAGAGAAAGTCAGTGGGAGTGGTTGAAGATTTATGGAAGGGAAAGATAAAGATCTGATGATCTGGAGCTATAGCTTTTTTTGTTTTGTTTTTTTGAGGTGGGTGGGGAGGCTGGTATTTTTTTAAGTGCTTACTATGTACCAGGCACTGTTCTAAGTGCTGGGATAAATACAAGGAAATCAGGTTGGACACAGCCCTTGTCCCACGTGGGGCTCACAGTCTTAATCCCCATTTTGTTCAGATGAGGGAACCAAGGCACAGAGAAGTTAATTGACTTACCCAAGGTCACACAGCAGACAAGGGACTAGAACCACTAGGCCATGCTGCTTTGAAAGTTAAGAAAAAGTTGCCCCTCAGTTTGAAGACAATGTTGCTCATCGATTGTGAGGCTCATCAACTAGTAGGAGGGCTCGGAAGAGTGTCTCTCTTGCACACTTGGTCTAGGAAAACACCATAATTCGCCTTTTCAGATTCCTCACCATTTGGGTGAGCACTGCTCAGGCATCAGTGGTTAAGAAGGAAAAAATATTTTTCACCTCCAGTAAGGCAAGCACATGAGTATTTTTGTAGTAATGGTGATGGTTTGCACTGAATCATCCATAGTCTCACTCTTCTGGTTCCCCTGTGCCCAGCAGCCCACAAGTGAGACAGCTGAAAGGGAGAGCAGGAAAAGTCTGGGAAGTACACACTCCTGTGTCTTCACCAGGATTAGACTAAAGCAGCACTGGCAAGGTGATAGGAACGATGTCTTGTGCTTCTGATATACTTTCCAAAGTGCTTAGTACATACCAAAAAGATTGTGCATTCACACAATTTTGGGATTGGGTGCACCCTTTGGTTTGTGAGGGTGCTTATTAAATACCAGTACCAGTGTTCATTCATTCATTAATTCATTCAATCGTATTTATTGAGCGCTTACTGTGTGCAGAACACTGTACTAAGTGCTTGGAAAGTACAATTCAGTAACAAATAGAGACAATCCCTACCCATCAAGGGGCTTTACTACAACTACTAATAATAATGTTGGTGTTTGTTAATAATGTTGGTGTATGTGTCAAGCACTGTTTTAAGTGCTGGACTACTGCTACTACTACTATTACTTAAGGGAGGAGGTCCATCTCTAAAATGTTTGACCATCCACACAGGACCACATTACCCTTCCACTATATTGACAAAGTTCTTCTCATAATCCTTGGCTGTGAAAATTGGGCTATTGCAAGAAGCTGTTGAGAAAATGTTGGGCTGTACCTGTCTATAAGGCTTAATGGTGGTCTTTAATGAACTAGGTGCTTAAAGAGCCACCAGACATTGAGCAATCCATGATATTTATTGAGCACTCAATGCACTGTACTAAGCACTTGGGAAAGTACAGAAGAATTTGTAGACGTGATCCCAACCCTCAAAGAGTTCACAATTTAGTGGATTCATGGATGGTTCCTTAACAAATTCTAACTAATGAAATAACAGTCAAAGGTCAAAAGTCAGTATTAAGTTATTATCTCATCAAGCACCATACAAACCAGTCATTGATCCTGAACCATTAAAATAACCTTGGTTCAATCATTTATACCAAATCATAAGGAGATTTTGCAGTGATGGATTTGTGTTGGAGTTTGAACTTTGATTTTTCCCATCATTGCTAAAATATACTGTCAATGTTTGATTATTAATTTGATTTTTTTTACCCATTTAAAGGGTGTAGTGGAAAAGTGCCTGCCATGCCACCCAAATATGAACATCAATAAGGAGACAGCATTTCCTAAGACATGTTCTTGTATCTTCCCAAAGCTCTCTGTCCTAATTCACTCCAGGGAGATCCCAAACACCAGTCCCTCAAAACATAAGCAATGGGGTCTTCAATATAACCTGGTTTTCTAAGTTCTACTCAGTGAGCCCTGGAGGAAAAAACAAACAAACAAAACTTCGTGGTCTCAACTTTCCATCTTCACACACTGCTGTGAAAGAAATGCATAAACGTGGGTAATAGTCTTCCTTTATATACCACAAATGTAATCGCCTGGAAGCAAATGACATTTTCTTTAGCAGCCTTCCATCTGTAGGTATCCCAAAGTGTTTTTTAACTCAATAACCTTTCTACTGGCTGGTGGAGTAACTGTAAAAGCTAATGTCGCATGCATGAAACACTCAGCATCCACTTATTCCCAGGCTTGACACAAGAATATCATTCGTGGGCAGAAGTAAGACGGACAGGATGCCTCATTTAAATTTCACTCTTTCCCAACACAATAGTAGAAATAGGATCTTTGGTTTTCACTTGACTAATGGACAGGGTCTTGATTTAATTACCCTGTGTCCAGTCCTTATCCTAATACTGCCCTGCCATCACTACCACCATCCTTATCATCATAATTGCATTTATTAAGCACTTACTAAATGCCAAGCACCGTTCTAAGCCTTAGGGTAGATTCAAGATAATCAGGTCCCTCATGGAGCTCACTTGGAAGAAGGAGAGAGAAGAAGTAAGAAGAAGAACAGATATTGAATCCCCATTTTGCAGGTGAGGGAACTGTGGCCCAGAGAAGTTAAGTGACTTGCCCAAGGTCACACAACAGACTAGTGGCAGAATCAACATCAGAACCCAGGGCTTCTGAATCCTAGCTGTACCGCGGTATATTACATCCATCACCATCATCATTAACATCAAAACACATTTTCTGATATTGCCAATTGAAAGCCTATATATCTGTTCAAGGCGTTGCAGAGTTAGCCAAGAGGAAAATGCACTCCCCACCCTCAAGGAATTCACAGTCTAAATAGGACCAACCAGATGTCATCCACTGAAGATGTCCTAGCTTACCCAGGGTGTCACACTTTTGGAACTCTCTGGGCAAGTACAAAATGTTGGGGAGATTGTGATTGTGGTAAAAGGCTTAAAGTACATGGGATAACCATCTGTGAGCCACAAAGGCGAAATGGACAAGAACAAAGGAAAGAATGTCTGGAGATCCATAATGTATTTATTTATATTAATGTCTGTCTTTTTCTCTAGACTGTAAGCTACTTGTGGGCAGAAAACATGTCTACCAGCTCTGTTGTATTGTAGTCTCCCAGATGCTTAGTAGACTGTAAGCTTGTTGTGGGCAAGAATTCTATCCATTATTTTTGTACTCTCCCAAGCACAGTAAGCGCTCAATAAATACATTTGACTGGCTGTCTGGCTCTGCATAGTGCTCAATAAATACCATTGATTGATCAACTAATTTTAGGCAGGGAAAGCATCTACCATCTGTTCTATTGTACTCTCCCAAGTATTTATTATAATCCTCTGCACACAGGAAATGTTTAGTAAATACCATTTATTGGAGATTGTCTTCAAGAATAGCAAATATAGGATGAAGGAATAAGAATATCTGGAATTTATTCTCAAGGATGACATACACAAGAAGGGTACACACAGAGCAAAAGAAGAGTATCTTCAGTGACCAGGAGATGGGGGAACTTCGGAACTTTAAGAATAAAGAAGCAAGCAAACTGAGAAGAAGGGGTAGGATAAAAAGGGACCCTGGTCATAAAGGGGAACCATAAAGATGATCCTTGAACAAATATTTGATCCTGGATGAGGAGGGAGATGTGGGAGGATGAAAGCATATCAACTCCTTCACCTGTGACCAACACTCTAATATCCCCACCCCACCCCCAGGAGATTTCAAAAGCAAGAAGACCCCTGTAGGGAGGGATAGTGGAGAGGATAATGAGGGCTTGTACTGTGATCTTTGCTCCTCTGCACTCAGCTGGTCAGGAACCACTGAGTAGCAACAGTGTGGAATGGCCTGTTTTCCCTCCAACGTACACTATGAGCCCCATGCGGGACAGGGATTTGGTCCAACTTGATTATCTTGTATTTACCCCAGTGCTAGTACAGTGTCTGGTATATAGTAAGTACTTAACAAGTATTATTATTATCATTACTATTATTATTATTACCAGGTGCTCCTGTATCTACTTTGTTGTGGACCTCCATGCTAGATGCTAGGTTGTGTTGTGCCTTCTGTGGGTTCTTTTTGAGGGACCCACATAGAGGTACATTGTCCATGGAGGATGTTTGTTAGTAACACAAAGCACTGCTTTTTTATGATAATCGTTGAGCACTTCTATGTGCCAGACACTGTACTAAGCCCTGGAGTAGATACAACCTAATCATGTTGGACACAGTCCATGTCCCACATGGGGCTCCCCATGGGAGTCTTAATCCCCATTTTACAGATAAGTTAACTGAAGCACAGAGTAGTTAAGTAATTTACCCAAGATCACACAGTGGACAAGTGGCAGAGCTGGAATTATAACCCAGGTCCTTCTGACTCTCAGGCCCATGGCTCATCCACTAGGCCACACTGCTTCCCAAGCCTATTCATTCATTACTTCCCTGTGGAACATCTAGGAGAGATGGAGAGAGGGCAGGCAAAGGTCCGGGGATGCATATTTGGATTAATCTGGGGAATATCTATTTTTGGATCGTGCAAGTTACTAGAGAAACAGCTCTTTCCCATTTTCAGCATCAACATGCCTCCAGCTTCTTCCCAAATCCTTACTCTCTCAATCCAAGTTGAGCACACAGTTGGAGGAGATCATAAGAGGTTTCCTTTCCCAACCTCTTAGAATTCCCCTTCAGCTCTGCAGAGAGGAGCTGCTGAACAATTCCATCTAATCTAGAACCAAGTGTGCTTTTCACATGGGCCGGCCAAACTGAAAGCATGAGCTAATGTGTCTCCCCAGGCAGAACCCACAGAGCCACCAGGGTTGCCTTCATCACACTGACCTCCAAAACACCTGAGGCTGCTCCATCTTGCAAGAGATTCAGCTTCCACTGCCCCATCCAGGAGAGCCTCCCAAGGACCAATCAGGAAGTAAATCCCAGAGGATTACATTTCATTTCTTCTGCTGCTTAATGAAATGTTCTTTGCTGTGGGTCCCTGGGCAGTGCATTACAGGCATATACAGTTAGTTTATCAGTTACACGGGCATATACAGTTAGTTAACCAGTTACACACAGAGGAACTGATGTCCGGGATAATTTGGCCTCCATGAGAATTTCACTTAGGTGAACCCTGGACCACCATTCTGGGTAATAGTTTATTACAAAGAGAAATGTGCCTAATAAGAATTTACTTTACCCTCTCATTTTGGAATGTCCCCAGTTGCACTTAATTTAATTTCAAAGCTTTACTTGGTGCATTATCTAAAAAAGGGGAAATGCTTCAGAAGCTACTTGAATCTGTGCCGTGGGAAACACAATAAGGGTTCTTGGGGCACTATTTCCTCATTAACTGTTCTCTAAACAACAAAATGACAATAATGGATTTAGTATTCCCCAGGTTCACTGTCCATGCTTTGCTGTTGCACTGACAAAGATTCCCCTGAAAAGCCTTTCATTTATTTTGTCCCGGGATTGTTTGGAACTTGGAAATTGGTGTCTGTTATACTGGGGCCTTGGTTTCAAAAATTGAAATTTAAAAAGAAAACCAGTAGTGGCTGCTTCTCTCCTCAAATCCAAAGGGGAAAGGGTCTTAAATGGTAAACAGCCATTGGAAACCCAGAGGAGATTGGAAACATTACACAAAGGGTATCTTTCCTTCATTTGGTTTTTGATTGATTGACTTCTGAGATCCCCTTGAGCACAAAGAAAAACTTAGGATCACATAAAGAAATCAAATCCATCTTGAGGATGTAGACACTTGAAAGGCTTAGAGACACTAGGGTGACATCTCTTCAAAAGTGAAAGGACCAAAAAGCAATGAAAACTCTGGAGGAACATGAGGAAGTGTGAGCTGAGAATCACCAAAGGCAATAGAAATCAGATCTTAAACATCAAGGGCTAAATGTGGAGACAGGACATTTGTGATAATGGGCAAGGGAGCCTGTAAATGGCTTATTGTCAGCCCCAAGGGAGGTCTGGCATAAATGGTAAACACAATTTGGTGTCTTTCAAGAGATCAAATTTGGGTGTTTTTTCAAAATGATACTCAAGGAATAACTTCCATGTGGGACTCCTCTTTTCAGAATACTCACTAACAGGAGGAAAACCAGAGTAAAACAGCCTGTCAAGAGGTGGTAATAGGAATGGAGGGAGTTCAACATGAAGGAAATGCAGGATCTGCCTTAAAGTAGTAATGAGCAATCACAGCAACTGCTTTACAAATACCACAATCATTATTAATTCTTATTTTCTTAGTTTCTTCAAGTGCTCACTAAACACAATGCACGCTAAGCACTTGAGATGTGCCGCAAGTGGCTTGCACTTCAACAGGAAAACAGACATAGAAATATTGTCCATATGTTCGTAAATTCTGAGGCTAGCCATAAAAATATGAGTACAAGAGGCAGCTGAGGGGTTGATAAGAAATGAATTGCTGAAAATTAATTGGGAAAGACTTTTAGGGGTTGGGATTTTAGGAAGGCTTTGTAGGTGGGCAGGGCTGAGGCCTGGAAGATATGAGGGGAAGGGAATTCCAGGCTGAGGGGACAAAACAAACAAGGGTTCAGAGGTGTTCAAGACAAGAGCGGGATTCGGGCAGCTGTTGGTCTTGGGAGTCAGGAGCACAAGTAGGGAAGTAAGAGAGGTGCATTCAATAGCTTAAGTGGAGAGAGATGGTGGAGAGCCTTAAGGCTTAATAGTAAGGAATATTTGCTTGATAAAGAGAGAGATGAGTAAACGTTGGAGGGTTTTGATGAGATATAAATCATATGATAAGTGAAAGACTTAGGCATCAGCATCCAGGCAACCAGGCATCAACATGGAGCATGAACTGAAGGGTTGAGAGACTGGAGGCAGGAATAGCAGGCAATTTGGGGTAAGGTTTCAAAAGACTTCACAGGAACTTTTTATGGTGTTTGCTGAGTGCTTATTATGTGCCAGGCACTATACTAAGTGCTGGAGTAGGTACAAGATAATTGGGTTGGACACAGTGCCTGTCCCACATAGGGATCACAGTCTTAGCCCCCGTTTTACAGATGAGCCGAATGAGTCCCAGAAAAGTTAAGTGACTTGCCCAAGGTCATATAAAAGATGAGTGGCAGAGCCAGGATAAGAACCCAGGTCCTCTGACTCCTAGGTCTGTGTTCTTTCCAGTAGGCAATGCTGCTTCCCTTGCGTTTGAGCAATTTGAATTCTGCTGGATGAATTTGGAATATGCATGAATGTTCTTTGCATTGCCAAAGTATTTATTGGAAACTTTTGAAGACTTGTCAGGTTGGAGGTCTGGTTCTTTCAGCCCATTGATTGCACTTGAAATCTATGAGCATCTTTTTCTCCATGCAATTCAATGGCTCCCCAGGGAAAGAGATACTGCCTTCTGTTTGTTTTTGGAAAACATTTAAAAGAAAGAAATCTGCTCCTTTTGGCATTCTCTTCCTTTGTACATTTTCTTGAACAGCCAATAAACCCCAGCAATTTGTGAGAGTTTTGCAAAAGCATAGTGATCCAGTGCATTGTGATAACCTGCTTTCAATATTGCCAATACTTGCTCCTTCAAAGGAAGATCAGAAAAAAAAATAATACCTATAATACACATCACCAGTCTTACCAGATGGGGAGGGGAGTTATCCTTATAGGACCTAGCCGCAATCAACATATGCTCTGAAACCTGTGATTTGATGAGTCTTTTCTCATCCTAACTACAAATACTAGGATTGAGCATAGATTTCTCCAACTCTTTTAAATTTCAATCCTGAAGTTTCCTGGGAGACACTTTTCAGTTGTGAATTTTATAGACTGACAAAGGGAAAAACTCCCCCTAGTTTGATCGCTGCGGCTCCTTGGAAAGTTTGTCAAAGTTGTCATTCATAAGACTCCATGCCATCACCTTTCTTACACACAAGGCCTCATGTCAGAGCATCAAGGACTCCACACAACTCCCCACTGCAGTGGTGTTATGAGTTTTATTGGACTTAGTGATTCTGTCTGTCTTGAGACACTATGAAGAGAAAAATAATTAGGCTGGTTCACCAAGAGGTTTGCAGTGAAAAAGAAAAGCCAGTTGAGGTAGCGGGAGTGTTGGTCATCTCAATCAAGCCTCAGAAGTTAATCAATGTTTAAGAAAGTCTACCGCTGAGTGAAGCTCTGAGACCCCTCCCTCCCTCCAATCCCAACACTTGGCTTTAAGAATGCTTGGGTTCAAATTTTGCTTCTACCCCTTACTTCTAGACTGAGTCCGTTGTTGGATAGGGACCGTCCCTATATGTTGCTGATTTGTACTTCCCAAGTGCTTAGTACAGTGCCCTGCACACAAGTGCTCAATAAATACGATTGAGTGAATGAAAGATTGAGTGGATCTGAACAGTCACCTGGTCTTTCCAATTAATCAATGGTATTTGTTGAGCGCTTACTATGTGCAGAGCAAGTGCTTTCCCTGTCTCAGTAACTTTATCAGCACATCAGGAAGCAGAAATACTTGTCTCTCCTCAATTAATAAGGGCTCCGACTCTACCCCAAGATTTGAATGATACTATAGATGAACAGGAGAAAAGCAATGTAAAAATAAACCAAATCAGCCATCTAACCGTTTCTTAAACTTAAATTTAACTTGCCGTGGATAGGTGAGTTCTTTGCAAGACTGTGAATGAAAAATCCGCTTCCAGAATTCTCAGAGGCCATCTCCCCAGGATAGTCTGGTAAAAGGTAAAGAAAATGTCCCCGGAATCAGGGATGTTAGGATAGGATACACCTTCCAGAACTCCCCATCTAGACTGTAAACTCACTGTAGGCAGGGAACATTTCTACCAATTCTGTTGTAGTATACTCTCCCAAGCGCTTAGTACAGTGCTCTGAGCACAGTAAACTCTCAATAAATACCACTGATGGATTGATTGGACTTGTGATGATAACAGTATTAATGGTACTTGTTAAGTGCTTACTATATGTCAGGCAATGTACTTAGCTCTGGATGAAGGTACATGTTCCCTGTCCCACATGGGGCTTACAGTCTTAATCTCCATTTTACAGATGAGGTAACTGAGGAACAGAGAAGTGAAGTTACTTGCCCAGCATCACAAAGCAGACAAGTGGTGGAGCCAGGATTAGAACCCAGGTCCTTCTGACTCCCATTCCAGTACCTTATCCATTAGACCACACTGCTTTCCAAGTCCTTAGTGATTTTACTGCTTTCCAAGTCCTTAGTGATTCTATAATCTCTAATTGGTGGAACCAAGTTTATCAAAGTGGGAGGACAGCATTGTTATCAACCTGACCTACGGCATCACATCTGTCAAATCAAACAGTTGTACTTCGGCAGTCCTTTCAAAGAACTGAAATTCCATCCTTTAGCAGCAACTACATCCCAAGATCCAAGATTCTCATGGACTGAAACTGCCCTAGTATTTCTAAAACAGCAAGACGCCAGTTCTCTTCATGTATGCTTCTGCTGGTATTCTCTCAAATAGGACTCTGGCTGGCTTAGTGTCTTCACTTCACTGTTCTTCACTTACTCCAGAGAAATGAATGGCTTATTAGAGAAGCAGCATGGCTCAGTGGAAAGAGCTCAGGCTTTGGAGTCAGAGGTCATGTGTTCAAATCCCGGCTCCACCAATTGTCAGCTGTGTGACTTTGGACAAGTCACTTAACTTCTCTGTGCCTCAGTTACCTCATCTGTAAAATGGGGATTAAGACTGTGAGCCCCCCGTGGGACAACCTGATCACCTTGTAACCTCCCCAGCGCTTAGAACTGTGCTTTGCAGATAGTAAGTGCTTAATAAATGCCATCATTATTATTATTATTACTACGTGCTGGGGGCAATACAGGATGACCAGGCTCCATGGAGAGCTCACAGTCTAAGTAGGAGGGAGAACAAGTACTGAATCCCCATTTTGCAGATGAGGGAACTCGGGCACAGAGAAGTTCACAAGAAGTTCACAAGAAGTTCACAGAGAAGTGCCCAAGTTCACAAGACAGACACATGGGTGGCTTCCATGCAAGTGAGCTGATTGTGATCCAGGTCCTTGTTGCTGTTTCACTCATCCTGTGATTTGACATGCTGATAAACTGATCAAGAATGGGAATGTGACTTCTGTAGTAGGTCCAGGAGTCACATGGCCTAGTGGATGTGGTTTAATGAACAGAGTTCATGCCTGGAAGTCAGGGGACCTGGGTTCTAATTCGAGTTCTGCCACTTGTTTGCTGTGTGATCTTGAGCAAATCACTTAACTTCCCTGCACTTTCATTTCCTCATCTGTAAAATGTGGATTAAATATCTGCTCTCCCCCACCTTTGTGTGAGGCCCATATGGGACAGGGACTGTGTCTGATCTGATTATCCTGTACCTACCTAGATGCTTATTGCCGTGCTTGGCACACAGTAAACACTTAACAAATACCGCAAGTATTACTATGTGCTAGGCACCAGACTTTATATGGAAGTAAATACAAGATAAGAAAACTGACATAGCAAGCAAGTAGCAGAGCTGGATCTACAATGCTCGCTTCCTGACACCTAGTCCCATACACTTCCCACTAAGTCACTGGAGCTGGGAAAGTTGTAGTCAAGGTTTTGGGCTGATTACATATTTGTTCTCTATGGGAGTAACTGTCCTGGGACTTGGCTTTGTCAACCTAACTTACACACGTGAACAAAATCTTCTTTTCACCAGAGATCTCTTCAAACACAAAGCTATGTACGCTTTTCATTCAATCTCAAATCACCCTAAGACAATCCAGATCCTAGTCTGTCAATAATATTTATTGAGAGCTTACTGTGTGCAAAGCACTGTGCTAAGCACTTGGGGGAGTACAATACAACCGTAAACAGACACATTCCCTGCCCTCTATGAACTTACAGTCTAGACAAGCTATGGACTGGGCTCCTCCCAGGTTTACCCAACCTTAGCTGGAGGAACAATCAATTAATCAATCAATGGAATTTATATACAAAGGCTGTACTGTACTAGGCTCTTGGAAGAGAGTACATACAACAGTGTTGGTAGACACATTCCCAGCCCACAACGAGGTTAGAGTCTATAAGGGGAGACAAACATTAATATAAATAAATACTTTATAATAATAATAATGATGATGTCATTTGTTAAGCACTTACTTTGTGCCACGCACTGTACTAAGCACTGAGGTGGATACAAGCTAATCAGGTTGGACACAGTTTCTGTCCCACATGGGGCTCATAGTCTTAATCCCCATTTTATAGATAAGGTAAAAGGCACAGAGAAGTGAAGTGACTTGCCCAAGATCACACAACAGACAAGTGGCAGAGCTGGTATTAGAACCCATGACCTTTTGACTCCCAAGCCCATGCTCTAGCCACTATGCCATGCATCTGCTTACAGATATGTACTGGACAGGACGGCAGTATTTATATTCTTATGTGGTTGATGATGGTTTAAAAGGAGGGAAAAATTAAGATTGTCTGATGGCACAAAATGGGCAACAATTGTAATTATTTCTTCAAGTGTCCTCTGAGGCCATTACTGGAGAAAACCCACTGGGGTTGATGAATAGGTTGGACCACTCCCCAAGTTCAGAACAACATTTATTATCTTCTTAGGTCCTTGTGCTTTGCTGCTACGTATTTATGTATTTCCATTGGGTCTGGGGATTGCATACTATCAGGGATATTGTTTGCCTGGCAGCTGTAAAATGGTGATGATATGCAAATACGTTTCTGGTTGTGTCCCAGCCTTATTTACACATGAACCACAGGAAAGACAAGTAACTCAGAACAAAGGAGCAGCATGGCCAAGTGGAAAGAGCACCAGTCTGAGAGTCAGAGGACCTGGGTTTAAATCCCAACTTTGCCATTTGCTTGCTGTGTGACTTCAGGCAAGTCTTTTAATTTCTCTGTGCCTCAGTTCTCCTGTTCTCCCTCCTACTTAGACTGTGAGCCCCAGGTGGGACAGGAACTGTGTCCAACCTAATTAACTCTCATCTCCTCCAGTGCTTAGAATAGTGTTTGACACATAGTAAACACTTAGCAAATAACATAAAAAAACAACAAGCAAGAGGACTTTGGGAAACAGACAAATGAGAATTTAAGCTCAAAAGAAACCAGGAAATATCCTGAGTAAATATTTATTACAAAATACCTTTTTAATAATAATCAACAAACCTGTGAGGAGATCAAATGTACTATCAGCATCCTCAGACTAAAAACAACGTCTCCTACTGAGGCATGAAGAAAATCCTGCAGTTTGGTAGGCACTAATTGATCTCCAACCACCTGTAACTGTTTGGCTTCATTCATTATTATCAGTGATGACATGAAAAAAATTAACATTTTAAACTCCATTTCAGAAAGTAAAGCTTAACGATAAGTGGTAGATGGGTTTCATTAAGTGAAGTAAAATTGTTTAATCATTAGGTAGTTCAGTCCTGCCCCCCCCGCGCCCGGACTCCAAACCAACCAAAGCAGCTGGGCCTCTACCCTAGGTAATATTTAACAAATTTTAACAAATTCATCCTAGGTGATAAGCATTGAGAAGAATCTCAGAGTGTCTCCTGCACTGATCCACCTATTGCCAAAATCCTAGCCTCACTACCTATTTCAAGGGTGAAGATGTGCTTATATGGGGAGAATAACAGAAAAAAGCTCAAGGAAGCTTGATAAGAAAAAAGGAACAGAAACGCCCAGTAAAGGGGTCTTTCCAGAGCCCAGAGATGAAGTCAGGAGCAGAAGAAGTATTTTGTTTTCTTTTTTTTTTTCTTTAAAAAAAGGCAACTTTTATTTGCTGTTTGGGCAGGAGGAAGGTGGAAGAGGAGGCGGGGGATGGAGGGATGAGTAAATAAAAAATTTCTTACCTGGCAACAGCTGACTGCAATGGAGAGATTCTTAGTATCACTGGCTGGATGGCTAGTATGAATGCTGTCAGATGAACCTTTCAAAGTCCATTAGCTACTACATTTTCCATAAAGCCTACCCAGAGAAACTAGAGGTGAGGTGTAGGATTCCTTCTGACCTTGTTGGTAATAACTGTGGCATTGTTAAGCACTTACTCTGAGCCAAGCACAATACTAAGCACTGGAATAGATACAAGCTTGTCAAATCAGACACAGTCCCTGCCTCACCTGGAGCTCTCAGTCTAAGAGGAAGGGAGAACCTGTATTTAATCCCCAATTTACAGATGAGAAAACTGAGGCACTGGCAAGTGTCTCCCAACACCTGATCCCACCACAGAACCTCCATAATCACTTCTCCTTCCACTAGGGAACTGGAAAGTCAAGGAAAGGGGATTTTAAATGCCAGGCAAACAAAAATAATTGCTAGTTAAAAACATGATCTAAATGAGCCTCTCATCTCCCTTGAGATCCCAAGTTTCTTAAAAGCAGGGACCACTTCTTCATTATGTCCTGCCTATTGCTTTCCTAGGCTTTGCAAATATGAACATCCTTAATGAAAATTCTCTGGTGGAGTGGAAGGGCATTCTCTCAGTCACGGCAGGCTTTCTAAAGAGGAAGGACTTTTTGAAAGGAAGAAGATGTTTCGATTGGTTGGATGTAGGGATTGTCTCCAGCCACCAACTGGACCCTCTAACTCATTATGAGCTGGGAACGTTCCTACCAACTCCACTAACTTGTACACTCCCAAGTACAGTGCTTTGCACACAGTAAGTGTTCAATAAATGATTGATTGATTGATCAACAAACACATGGGCTAAGCAAGTCAGGAGGGAAAGAAGGCCAACAGGATCAAGAAGGGTCTGATTAATCGAGACTCAAGTTGACGTTCAAGATCAACAAATGAAAATGAAATGCAGATTTTGAGGCATATGTCAACTGAGAAGCCGCATAGCCTAGTGGGTAGAGCACAGGCCTGAAAGAAGGTCCTGAGTTCTAATCCCATCTCTGCCACTTGTCTGCCATGTGACCTTAGACAAGTCATTCCACTTCTCTATGCCTCAGTTCCCTCATCCATAAAATGGGAAACTAGACCAGGACTGTGTCCAACCTGCTTAGCTTGTATCGATCCCCAGTGCTTAGAGTAGTGCCTGGCACATAGTAAATGCCTAATAAATACCATTTTAAAAAATTGGTGAGGGGTGCTATTCTCCCAATTTCCTTCTTGGCATCAGCACTTTTGCACTCACAACCTTCTGCTGCACTTTGCATTTGCATATTCTATTCACTAAACAATTTTTCAACCTGTCTGTGAATGATCATGTGTAGGTCTCTCCTGTTAAGTTGTCCATTCTTCATGGCCAGGGATAGTGTCTCTTCTATCTAGTGTACTCTTCCAAGTGTTTAATAGGAAGGCACTCAGAAAACACAGTAGACACTCAATACGTACCGTTCAGTCATTGACTGGGGAAGAGGTGGAAAAGTCAGCGCAGTCTAAAGGACAAATACTCCTTCCAAACCCCTTCATATTTTCCCTTTCTCCAAGCATCCTTTAATCTTAAATCTTACACAAGCTGCTCACAATCCTAAATATCTTCGCTCGGGTCAAAAGCCTCTCCTTATTGGAAATAGGACATAAACTGATCTTACATAAGTAATAAACAAGCAAATGCCTTTGCAAAGACAAGCTGGGCCATTTTGCCAGAATTGCTTCTGCTCCCCTGAGGTCTTGCCTGCTATCCTTCATATAGCTTCACATTAATCATAATACTTTGTAACAATTAGGCTGGTCAAAGCAGCTCTTAACAGTTGCTCCTGATAGCCATCTCTCTTCACAAAGAATCACTGAAGCTTGTCAAGTCCTTGTCTAGGTAGCCTGCTCACTCCCCTCAGAATGTCATCATGAAAAGAGACTTAATGCTGTAATTGTGTCATAGAGAAGATTCACCACTATATAATCACTTATATCTGACTCTCTCCCTTTCACCTTTCTCTGAGTTTCCCTCCCCCATTTCCCTCAAGCTTTCCTTCCCTTTGCCTCTATTTTGTCTATCTTCTTTATATTTGTCTGCCCTTCCTAATGCTTCTATTCATTACTGCACCTCTAGGAGTTGGGAAATCTTCCCTTCTCTCACCTCCTTCCTCCTACCTGCCCTTCCAACCCAACAAGGAAGGGATATCTCTAACTCCTGCACCATTTCCACATCTACTACCTCAACATGTGAACCTTGAGCAAAATTGATACTTTGACTTTGGGGCCATTACCTGGTTCATACCAACCATTTCCAAGTACAGTTTCACCACTGAGGGCTTGTACGTGTGATTTGCTATCTGTAAAATTCCAGCAACAAATCAGAGGATGTCATTTACAGTGCTTTAAGCTACCTAAAAAATGCTGTAACATGATTAGTTACTCTTAACAAGCTATTCTATTTTTGAAAATGTGACATTGGGTTTGATGGTCCCTATCAGTGCAGGCTATTAGATGTTAAGCTCCTTAACCCAGGGTCTGCCTGGGCCCTCTTTTTCACTATCTTGTACAGTACTATATACAGGATCTTCTCAGCATTCAGTGACTAGTAATGGTGATGACAATTATGATGCTGGAGGGAAAAATTGATATTTGCCCCACACTCAGCCCCATAGCCCTTATGTATGTATCTATAAATTATATATTATACATTATTTATTTATATTAATCTCTGTCTCTCCCTCTAGAATGTAAGTTCACTGTGGGCAGGAAAAGTGTCTACCAACTCCATCGCATTGTACTCTCATCTGTAAAATGGGGATTAAGACTGTGAGCCCCACATGGGACAACCTGATTACCTTGTATTTACCCCAGTGCTTAGAACAGTGCTTGGCACATAGTGAGTGCTTAACAAATGCCATCATTATTATTGTTGTTGTTACTCTCCCAAGTGCTTAATACAGTGAGGGTTCAATAAATAGTATTGATGATGATGACAGTGATTTGTGATGATGATGATGATGGGAACTTCTCATCTACCTATAGTACATGTAACAGCCATGTATGTAATAGAAACCATTACAGTTTGAGAAATTTTAAAATGACTTAAGACCCTCTCAGGGTCGCACCTGGAGAGTTTCCCGTACCCTACCAGTCTCGGCTATGGGAGGGAGAGTCAGGCAGAAGCATACTCATTCCATTCCTAGCTTGAGCAGTGGCTAATGAATGGAAGGCAATCTGCTACAAGTCAAAACTCACCTGTGCTGGGCAGCAGTGGCATGGGAGAGAGTCAAGGACATGGACTCAAGTTTACTGAGTGGAAGAAAGCAATGGTAAACCACTTCCGTGTTTTTTACAAAGAAAACTCTATGGATACACTACCAGAATGATTGCAGTTGGAGAGCGGGGTGTTATGGAGTAGATGTGTCCGTGATGTCACTGTGGGTCGGAAACAACTCAATGGCATAAGACAAGACAAGAAAGAAGTAAATTCTAGACTCAGGGCTCATCCAGCTCAGGAATCTGTCTCTGAGTGACATCTATTGTACTGTACTCTTCCAAGTGCCAAAGACACTTATCTGCACACAGTAAGCACTCAATAAATATCACTGATTGATCAAACATTAATGGGAGGAGCAGTGGGATGGTTGCCCTGTTGGCATTATCCACGTGGTTAGAAATGAACCTCACTCCCCAGCAATGTTTGAAGGGATCCCTTTTCCAACCCGTCAGCAGCACTTTGGTGCTGCTCTGTGAGAAGGGTTGGGGTTTTCTAAACGATTTTCTGGTTTTTGATTTCCATCAGTCTGGATGCATAGCCAGTCTTCTCCAGTCACTCGAACAAGAGTACTTATTGAGTGATTACTAATCCCTTGGAAGAATACAATAGAGCTGGTAGACTCGATCCTTGCCCTCAAGGATCTTACAACCTCATGTGAAACTTACAAGCCCGTGATGGACACCCTCAAAGAGTCAGGAGCTGTTCTGGAGGGTCCCCATGGTCCCTCCACCCTTCCTGGGAGGGTTGGAACAAGGAGAGGAAGATATGGTAACAGAGAGCCCAGGGAACAGGCTAAGGCAGGGTGGGAGGAAGGGAGCAGGAGGGAAGCAGCATGGTGTAGTGGCTAGACCAAGGGCCTGGAAATCAGAAGGCCATGGGTTCTAATCCCAGCTCCACCACTTGTCTGCTGTTTGACCTTAGGCAAGTCACTTCACTGTGCCTCAGCTACCTCATCTGTAAAATGGGGAATAAAATTCCTTTCTGACCGCCCAACCTCCTGCCTCTCCCCACTTCAGTCCATACTTCAGTCTGCTGCCCAGATTATCTTTCTACAGAAATGTTCAGAGCATGTCACCCCACTCTTCAAAAATCTCCAGTGGTTGCCTATCAACCTCCATATCAAACAAAAACTTCTCACTATTGGCTTCAAAGCTCTCCATCACCTTGACCCCTCCTACCTCACCTCCCTTCTTTCCTTCTACATCCCAGCCCACACACTCTGCTCCTCTACCACTAACCTCCTCACTGGGCCTCCTTCTCACCTTTCCTGCTGTCGACCCCTGGCCCAAGTCCTATCTCTGGCCTGGAATACCCTCCCTCCTCACATCCGCCAATCACACTTCTCCTCTTCAAACCCCTACTGAAAGCACACCTCCTCCAAGAGGCCTTCCCAAACTAAGCCCCCCTTTTCCTCACCTCCCCCTCCCTTCCACATTACCTAAACTTGCTTCCTTTGCTCTTCACCCCCCACCCCATAACACTTGTGTATATATCTGTAATTCTATTTATTTATATTGATTCCTGTTTACTTGTTTTGATGTCTGTTTTCCCCTCTCTAGACTGTAAGCCCGGTGTGGTCAGGGATTGACTCTCTTTATTGCTGAACTGTACTTTCCAAGAATTTAGTACAGTGCTCTGCACACAGAAAGCTCTCAATAAATATGATTCAATGAATGAATGACTATGAGCCCTATGTGGGACAGGGACTCTGTCCAACCTGATTTGCTTTTATCCATCCCAGCTCTTAGGACAGTGCCTGGCACATAATAAGCGCTTAACAAATACCATGATAATAATAATAACTCAGCAGCCACTGGACGGAGAGCCCGGGGACTCCCCGCAAGTTGAACCCAGCTTGAAAATCCCTGGCACGGATGAATCAGTCACGGGTTCGGCTGCAGAGGCTCAGGAGAAATCAGATAAAATCTTCCCGGTGGCCGAAAGCTGGAGAGAAAGCCGAGCTGATCCATGTAGAGGGGCTGGGGCTGCTAGGACTGGGGAGGGAGCGGATCTCTGGGGTCCCGGGACGGACCAGGGCTGGCTGGGATGGAAGCGCGTCTTTAGCCCGTCCCGAAAGGAGACGGATCCGGGGAGCTGTCCAGCCCAGCCTGGGAATACCGCTCTGGATCCCGTCCCCTATGGAAATGGGGTGGGGGGTCGCTGGGGACGCGGGATGGAGTCCATTAACTCCTTTGGGCCCGGAGAGAGGACTACCCAGGACTCTGCAGCCCCATTCCTCTCGAATTAATAATAATAATGATGATGATGTTTGTTAAGCGCTCACTATGTGCCAATCACTATTCTAAACGCCGGGATAGACACAACGTAATCCGGTTGTCCCACGTGGGGCTCACACTCTTAATCCCCATTTTACAGATGAGGTAACTGAGTCACAAAGAAGTGAAACGGCTTGCCCAAGGTCACACAGCAGACAAGTGGCGGAGCTGGATTAGAACCTACGTCCTCTGACACCCAAGCCTGTGCTCTTGTCACTAAGCCATGCTGCATCGACCCAGGAGCCCTGGAGAAGAGAGGTGGGAGCTTGACTGATGTGGGAGGCTGTGATCAATCAATCAGTCGATCAATCAGCCGTATTTAAGGGATCTTCCCTTTGATGTGGAGGATCCATGAGGCTCCTTCACCCGGGGCCGGCCCCTTCTTGGACAGATTTCTGCCTTCTTCGGGGTGGGGATCTGATCTTCTGTGCCAACTGAGAGACTATTCTGCCTAACCCAGAGTCCCTGAGCATGGTTTGCGTTTGCAAACCCTCCCCCTTGACCCATCTCTCCTCTGCATCCCAAATCCACCATCCCATCCCGTTCTCCTTCCCGCATTTATTTGAAAAATCTCCACTCTATCCCTTAGCTCCTTTGAACTTCCAGCTTCCGGCAAACGCCTCTTCTGGCCACCCCCTCGGTATTGCCCTTCCATGGGAAACTGGGATTTCAAATTGGACACGTGCAACCTCCGGTGTTGACCAAACTTCTTTTAAATGTCCAACCTGCTAAGTTCCCCCCAGCCACTCCCCCCAACAAAATCCTTGGGGCAGTGGGGGCCCCTGCATTTTCCTCACAGTCCTCCCTCCCCCCCTCACCAAAGCATCTTTTGGCTCCACTAGATTCCCTTTCTGAGAACTAGCTAAATGAGCAAGCAAAGGAAATGATGCAAAAAAACTTATAAAAAAGAAAAAAGAGTTTGGGGTTGTTACTGGGGGTTTTTTCTAAGAGGAGGAAAAGTCTCCTGGCATACTGAAGGTTAACCGGTTGTGAGGGCTACCATGCGATTGGTCCAATCGCAGCCGAGAGCAGGTTTTCGGGGCCGCAGACCAATGAGGGTTGCAAGTGGGAGGGTTTGAAGATGCTGAGGAGTTCTCTCTCTTTTTTTTCTAGTTTAGTAAATTAATGCAGTAAGAAAGTCCCAAGATCTGGGCGAGTCCTGGCGAGGTAAAAATGGGCCGAACAGGAAAGCCCTGAGAATTAAGATGCCGCTGATCCACCCGTGTCCTGTCTGGGCCCATCAGCCCCTGAAACTTGTCCGGGTCCTTCTCTCGACTCTAGTCCCAAGCGATGGGACACCTTTCCTGCGGCAATAATAACTTATTCGGGGGGGAAAGGAGCCCAGGAATCACGAATCAACAGCAGTCAAGCGTTGAACGAGGAAGCGAGGTTTTCTGGACTATGCAGCAAAGAACCAACCTTGACACATTCCCTGGGATTTAACTAAAGAAGCTACCCACCCACCCACCCCCACCTCCCCTCCAAGCCATCGCAGGAGCTTACGAGTCCTTCTCCGTCCGAGATCCTCGCCTGGTCCGGCAGCCCGATGCCAGGGTTTTGATCTTCACAAAGAGGAGAAGGCAGAGGAAATTTAATTCTTTTTTAATCTGCAGGAATCTGGCCGTGTAAAGAGAAAAGAGAAGAAAAAATAGCAATCGGACCCAAGCAAACAAACGACCCAAGCCTCTAAATCCCAAACCGCTGCAGTCAACAGTCACCCTGGAGTTTAAGCACCAATACTCTCTCCCTGGTGCTGAAACCCTGGACGCCGGGCGAGGACTTTGTCCATGGGCTTTAAATCTCCCCAGCCCTCCATTTCCCATTTTTGCTAACAACCGGATTGTATAAAAAGGTAGATAGATAGATCGATGTTCCAGTGAAACAGTCCTCCCGTTTCTCTCACCTGATTTTGTAAGGGCCAAATCTCAATATCTCCCCCCCTCTAAAACTCGTGGACTACAAAAGCATCCGAACTGAAAAAATGTGCAGCTTCAACACATTTGGGCTCTACCTCTGGGAGACCATTGTATTCTTCAGGTATGGTATACGATTTTCTCCTGACCACATTGCTGTGTGACGGTGGGTTTTCAGGGGGACGAGGCTGATTTCTACCAGGGGTTTTATTTGTTGTTGTTGCTGGTGGTGGTGGTGGTGGTGGTGGTGGTTTTTTTCCTCTCCGGGTGTTGGAAACGCTGCGTTTGGTTCTCACTGCATGGTGTGTGTCTGTCTAGCTGGGGTGGGTGGGTATAGGGGCTGCTGGATTTGGAGGCCGTGGTCTTTTCTCCCTCGCCCTGTCGCGCCTTGCATATAGGCTCTCACGAGTCTGAGGACTTTACCAAGCTTTCCGAGTTACTCTTATTTAATTAAGACTGCATTCTCCCTAACCGCAGTGCTGAAAACGCGGGCTCCCCTGTCTGGGAGCGAAGTGACAACTAGCGGTGACGGCTTGGGTTGCAACCGAAAGGGATGGACTCAGAATATTCCATCTTTTTCCCCTTAAAACCGTGGGTACACCGGCTCTGCTTCTCTTCCCGCCGGGACGCCTGAATTTTGGAAAAAAGATCGGGGCTTTGGAGAGCGGGATTTCGTCTGACCGTTCGAGCAACGCCTAGAAAGCGGCAGGAGATGTATTTTCGTTCTGAAACTTTGCTCTCCCAACAGCTGCCTGTCCTCCAAGTAGTTCACTGAACCACCCCCCTTCCTTATTCAGTCATTCAATCGTATTTGATTGAGCGCTTACTGTGTGCAGAGCACTGTACTAAGCGCTTGGGAAGTCCCTACCCAACAACGGACTCACAGCCTCCACTCCTCCTCGGATAGTGGAGGAGTGTGTGTGTTAGTGTGTGTTATTCAACAGTATTCTGCTGATTTTTCTTCGTTTTTCCCTCCTGGGTTTAAAATCAACCGAGGCATTCCAAAGCTGTTGAATTCTAGTCCCGTTCGAAGTGAAAAAGCACCGCCCTGTACCAGTATTGAAACAGATAGCACTGTTGTAAATGAGGGAATTATGCCCTGCTCACAGATGGTAATGATAAATGTCATCTACGTGAATAGGGAAAATCATTCTTCTTTCCTGACATGCAAGGTTCATTAATCTTACATTTCATTTGGGTTGCCTCTCGCTTCAGCCTTGGTGGTTTGTTAAGAGTCACTGTGGAAATAAGCAATGTCTCATTTTTTAAAAAAAGAAAAAAGCCCAGAATATTTTTCTCCCTCAAACAAGCTAGAGAGTGCCAAGTTATCGCTGGGATTTCTTTTACACAATTATGATCTTCCTTTTGGTTTAATTAATTTCTCTGTTTAGTGGGGGAAGCGCTTTCCTCTTCCCTCCCCCTTCCACCTTGAGTTGTAAAACCAAGCGACTGAACCCAAGTCAAGCCGCTGTGCCTAACTGTCTCCTTATCACAGACTGCAAAAGAAGTCCTCTCCCTAGGAAAGTCTCTTGGTGCTGTGAGGTAGCAACCTGGAGTTCAAATGATTGTTTTACCAGCGGAGCAGACTCCATGAGCTTAGAATGCAAAATGATGGGGCTATTTGAGAGGAATGAAAATAAGGGGCAACTTGGAAAAGATTTAGCCTGTCTGGGAAAAAATCAGCATGTCAGTAGGTCCACTTAATTTAATGATGTCAGGTTCTGCTTCTCCTGAAGTATCTGGTGAAGCTGCAAAGTGCTATAGAGTTGGGCAAATAGGTAACATTTGTATGCAAATGCAATCTTTTCTTTTGCTTGCAGTAGGCAATCCTGAACCAGAGAGATTAAAGAGCAAATTAATCAAACAGAGCACATCTTCCAACTTTTTAAGGAACACTTTGCAAATGTTTGATATTTTTCTCCTGGACCTGTATATGCTACAAAAGGGAGACATTGGACTTAAAACAAAGATTTGCCTTTTGATTGTTTTGATAGTGTTAGGGACCAGGCCAATTTTTTACATACTCCTGGGGGATTTGTGTCAAAAAGTGTTTTTCTTCATCTATTCTTCCATCACTCTTCAATACATACATTGAAGAGAATGTATGTGAGCTATATTCGGATCTCCATTTCAAAAGAAATGAGTATATTACATATATATACATATATGGCATATTGCTGCATATTCAAAGTCCAGGAGCAACTCCCTTGTTTCAGGGGTAAATGTTTACATTTTACTTATCTTTACCTTATATGGTGTCTAATTAAGGGAAGATTCAGGAATTGAACTAGTGAATCACCCTTAGTCATTTTTCCAAAGAAAGGAAAAAGGAAGGTCACCAAGAGGGGAAACAGTTATATTCTCTTTTTTCCCATCCTGTTTTATATTGCCACCTTTTTAAAAATAGAAACAAAATCTACAAAAGCTTAACTTCTGAGTGTCTTTGACATATTTGTGTTGGTAAAAGATACCAGCAGCTCCTAGGTAAATTACCCTGTGGACTCCCTACCAGGAGATGCACTGGATGTCAGATACAGATAATCCAATAATATCTTTAATGGAAGTGCACCTTCTATTCAATTAAGGTGTGTGCTCCCCTTGTGTGATTGTGTATAGAAAGGAAACATGCTGGACACTAAATCCACTGCTGTATCAGCACATAGCCTGCAAAACTGTAACAGCAAAACCAAAAATTAAGCAAATGAGAAAGAAAGCATATGCACAGCTGATACAGAAAATGAAATTAGATGTTATACTCTTGTCACCAGACCTGTTTTCAACCTCATTAAAGGATACAGAGAAGAAGATCATCTGTATTTTCAGATGACAAACACAGTGCTGTTGCCAGTGTATTATTGGTTTCCACTTCCGCTGTTGGGGTAGGAGGTTCACAAAGGACTCACCACTAACAGCCAACATAAAAATGTCATTAGTAAAGGAGCTTCTGCCTCTCTTTTTTAAAACCTGTTTTCAGCACTGTGGTAACTCCACTATGATTCAAATAATCCTGCATGTCTTGTGAGAGGATAGGGATAAGCAAGGATTTCAGTTTTGCCAAATTGGTTAGGTTTTAACCAGGATTTCAACAAAGGTTGAAGCAGGCCAAGAGACTTTCTAGATACCAGGACCAAGTATGAACTTGCTTCCTCCATCTATCTGTTACACTGTGGCATCATTCTTAATGAGGAGGGAGCAACAGGCAACCTACCCGAGACATTGCAGAATGGGAGAGGGTTAAAGTAGTGTTTAGTACAGTGCCTGACACATAGCAAAGTGCCTAAAAAAATACTATTTTTTTTAAAAAAAGTATGGCTTGAAACAGTGCTGAGGTTGTTTATTTTTTCCCCAAATGATATCATTCTGCTCAAAACACAATCATTTTTTCTAGTCCAAGTCTATCACTGCTTGAAGCAAATTTACCACTGATTCACCCTGAGGATGATGCCTTATTCTTTGCACCATGCAAAGGTCAAAAGTCACAGTAAAAAGTTCTGTACTGGAAGAGAAATGTGGCTTGGCTTTCAATGGTCCCTGAAATTGATTCCAACTGGGCTCACCAAACAAGCCGCATAATCTGCTCACTCCTTTCCCTTACTGATGCAGCTGGAATCTTCTTGCAGACCTCTGCCACTGTGTTTCTGCAATGCTGAGCAGTTTCCCTAGGCAAAGCCATTAGAGTCAAATGAACATTGGTGGCATCTGTCACCTAGTACTTTAATACTTTAGCGCTGGGGCAGATACAAGATAGTTTGGCCAGACAGAGTCCCTATCTCTCATAAGGCTCTCAGCCTAAGTAGGAGGAAGAGGAGATATTGAGTTCCCATTTTACAGATGAGGGAACTGAGGCCAGAGACATGAAGTGACTTGTTCAAGGTCATACAGCAGACATGGGGCAGTGCCGGGATTAGAACCCAGGTCCTTTGACTCCCAGGACTGTGCTCTTTCCACACAGCCACGCTTTGGTTCATGAAATCTTCCAGTAAGGGAGGAAACCACCAAACTTCTGGAAGTTTAGCCCTAAGCCTGGCCCTTGCACCCACAACTGGGGCAAGTAATGATTCATTCCAGCTGAGTGTTTTATTTTGAGTATGCGTTTAATCTACTGAATTCCCTGGGGGCCTCTGCAGGAGAAGTAGCTGGGATGAAAAAGTGGTCCTGGGCTGGTAAATAACATGGGGCCTGGGGTGGTTGGAGTAGGGATTTATTTGCCAAGTTTGATAAGTGATTATTCCTCCTCAGGAAGGTTTCAGTGGTGACCATTTTTCACTGAAACTATTTCTGAAGGTCTCCCCTTGGGAAGATTGAAAAGGGGGCACTGAATATTTTAAAGGGTGCCTTTAAAATAATTTCCATTTGAAAGGAACAGTCTGCAGAGCTGGCCTTTCAATAGCTATTTTGCACTTACTTTAATATCAGAATCATTAATTTTGTTTGTTTTCACAATTAACAATTTCACAACTGTTTTCATTCTCTCCCCCTCCTCCCCCTCCCCATCCCCCCCACTTTACCTCCTTTCCCTCCCCACAGCACCTGTATATATGTATATATGTTTGTATGCATTTATTACTCTATTTATTTATTTTATTTGTACATATTTATTCTATTTATTTTATTTTGTTAATATGTTTTGTTTTGTTCTCTGTCTCCCCCTTCTAGACTGTGAGCCCACTGTTGGGTAGGGACCGTCTCTATATGTTCCAACTTGTACTTCCCAAGTGCTTAGTACGGTGCTCTGCACACAGTAAGCGCTCAATAAATACGATTGAATGAATGAATGAATTAAAGGAATTATGGTATTTATGAAGTTCCCTCTCCCCCACCATGTGCTAATCACTGGGGTGGATGCCAGATTATGTGTTTAAACTCAATACCTGTTCTACATGGGGCTCCCACCTATTTTATCCCTATTTTACAGGTGAGGAGACTGAGCCCAGAGATGTTACATAACTATCCCAAGGTCACACAATAGGTCAGTGGCAGAGCTGGGACTCAAATCCAGGTCTTCTGACTCACAGTCCCATGGACTTCCCGAAGGGCCATGCCTCTGATTGCTAAGATGGTTCGGGCTGCCTTGTGGTGTCTCAAGACTGTCGGCTGCTATGCAGTCCTTCAGACCCCAGAGGGAGAAATGTTTCTAGTCTTGGTTCTTGCTCCTACATTAGTTAAGACATTGTTACGGGACAAAGAACTGGTAGATCCAGAGTTAAAAAGGCTAAAAGAGCAAACATCAGGCTCTTTTCAGGAACCTCATGGCCTGGAGGTTTTTTAGTGAGCTGGGAGGGGGAAGAGCTTTGCATGGCCTAGTGGATAGAGCATGGGCTTGGAAGTCAGAAGGTCTAATGGGTTCTAATCCCGGCTCTGCCACTTATCTGCTATGTGGCCTTGGACAAATCACTTCACTTCTCAGTGCCTCAGTTCCCTCATCTATAAAATGGAGATTAAGACGGTAAAACCTATGTGTAATAGGAACTGTGTCCAACCCAATTAGCTTGTATCTACCCCAGCACTTAGAACAGTGCCTGGCACATAGTACGTGCTTAACAAATGTCATAATTATTATCATTATTATCCAAAAGGACAGTCTGTTCATCAAAATTGTGTTGGGATAACCCATGATCACTTAGGAGGTAACAGGGTAGCCGACAGTCAATCAGTCAATCATAATTGAGCACTTACTGTGTGCAGAACACTGTACTAAGCACTTGGGAAATTATAACAATATAACACATTCCCTGCCTACGAGTTTATGGTGCAGAGACGAGCTTGCACCATGGTCTAGTGGCTAGACCAAGGGCTTGGGAGTCAGAGGATCTAGTTCTAATCCTGGCTCCACTACTTGCTGTGTGGCCCTGGGGAAGTCACTTCACTTCTCTGTGCCTCAGTTCCCTCATCTACAAAATGGGGATTAAGATTGTGAGTTCCATAAGGGACAGGGATTGTGTCCAACTCAATTTTCTTGTATCTACCTCAGTGCTTAGTGTAATGCCTGGCACATAGTAAATGCTTAACAAATACCATGAAAAAGAAAAATCTAGGATTTACCTCTCCCTTTCCTCTCTCCATCCCTCCACCCCACCTTCCATTCATTGTACTGTCTGACCTTGAGCATTCAGTTGGGCCTTTGTGTCTTCATCTCTAACATGGAGATGAAGGGACCACTGCAAGGAGCAACTAACTTAACCATCCGTCTGGCTGAGTCCACTGGCTGGGGCAAGAAGGCTAGATCCCAGAAAAATATGGGTGAAATACTGGACTGGCCAAGGTCTCAGAGCCAGCTTGAACCTGTAAACCTGGCTGCAAGTAAGCAAATAACAGGGCAGATTGGAAGAGGGATTCCTCCTACCCAGCTACGATGTTTTCAACCAAGCCAGGGAACGCTTCCCGATTAAGTCCAGATGTGACTTAAACCTGCCCCAGCAGTAGCTCTCAAATTCATGCAGATAGGATATGGGATTTGAACAATAAGACCTTGCTGTGTGACCCCAGGCCCAGCCCCAGCTTTATAATGAAACTTCTCCGGGGAGAAGGGGGGCATCCCTGAAGTTGCTGACTCCCTTTGTAAAAGCTGCCATTGATGCCTTATGAAGTTTATATTGTCAAATTCTCCAGAGGCTAATTCAGCACAATTAGATTAACATTCTCAGCCTTTGAATTTAGATGTTATTCAATGTCCTGAACTAAATGAGTTTTCCCATCTTAACGGGAGTCACCGATGGTCATTAATCCGAGATGAGAAATCAGCAGCAGGCTAGCCTTTCTTCTGCCGCCCAGCAGGCAACAAAAAAGGATTTGCTCTGCCTAAGTCTTCAGGCCTCAGGAAGGGGAGGGGTATTCCTGATTGCCCAAAGGGAGGAGTGTTGTGGGCCGTTGGAGGTTGGGGGGGGAGGTTGGGGGGGGAGGTTGGGGGAGTGCAACTGAGGCAGCTGAGCACTTTTAGTAATCACTTTTTTGTAACTAGTCTTTCAAAGGTAAAACATATTTTCTTTATTATTTTCCAAAGGGAAAAACAGGATTTTCATTTTTTCCAAAATGGATTTCCTTCTTTGTATTGGTTCTCATTTGCCAGCATTACTTTGAATATATTAGTATTCACATAGACAACCAATGAAGAGGCTTTCAGGAAACTGAGTTTGATTTTCCATGTCTTTCTTGACCAGTTCGACTGGTCGGCTCATATTTGTCCTCCTCGAACCCTTTCAGGGAGAAGGATGGATGGAGAGAGCAAATTGCACATTGCCACTCTGGTTTTTTGGGGATGGGTCCTCTCCATGCCTTACCACGCACACATTTTTAATTTCTCCAGCCCCTTTCCCTCCCCCATAATTTCCTTCAACAGCTGTGATTGTAAGAACTCACCATGCAGGGAAAAGTTGCTTTGTGAAAAGACTCTAGGGTCATTGTTACTCTAAGGAGGAACAAAGGGAAGGGGGCACAGTGATGGGGGGAGGGGGCAAAGAAGAGGAGCAGGAAGAGAAGGGGGAGGAGGAGGAGGAGGATGAAGAGAAGGAGGAGGAGAAAAGAGGAGGAGGAGGAGGAGGAGGAGGAGGAGAAGGAGGAGGGTGAGGAAGAGGAGAGTAAGGAGAAGGGTGAGGAGGAGGAAACAGAAGAGAAAGAGAAGAAAGAGGGAGGAGAAGGAGAGTGGAGGAGGAGGAGGAGAAGGAGGCGATAGGATAAGGCTCATCTCTTTGGACATGCAAAGGCACCTGGAAGATACTGTGGTGACTCCAGAAACTTTAGAGCTTGGTGTTTCGTCTCTCCCCACATCTTTAGGGAAATAAAAAGTCCCTCGCCTATAAGGCTATATAGGGACTTTGTGGAATTTGCTTTAGAGGTTCAAGGATTTGCTGACAGTAGGTGGGCCTAAATCATTATGACAGCTGGTCCAAAGACAACAGACCTAGAGGGACACATCACCAAAGAGAAGGTGAATTTTGAGGAGAGGGAGGAGGGCAATCGGAGTAGGCATCTTTCACCAGCACTGAGCACAATGCCAGAGAGCCTCCCAGTTGACACAGGAACACCACAGTCTGCCCCTAACCTAGGGACCTTACCATATCTGATATGTATGGAGACCCAAGAGGAACGGGCTATATATTTCTCCAATAAGCCTGGAGGAAAAGGCGATATAGACGATTCGATTTCCAGATGCAGAATGGCGATTTAACAGCAAAAACAATATGTGCATTGGCACTTGCTTTTCCCTAGCAACTCCCCTCTCTGAGCCCTCTCCCACTTCTCCAGTGCCGGTTGCTTTCAGAAAAAAAAAAAATTAAGGACCTCCGGCCAGCCTTTCTCCCCGGGCTCCACTGTACATTTGCCCATCGGCCTTGATTTGTGAGATCGCTCAAATAGCCAAGTCGTGGGGCCAACGGGGGGCAAGAGGCTCAGCTGAGGCTCTGTCGCTCTTGCAGTGCAATCTATCACAGAGCCCAGTCCCTTCCAAAGGGGCAGGGGCAGACTTTCCCACGCATAAGGGAAGCTCCAGTAAACAGCCTCCCTGCAGTTGCGCCTCCCCAAACTGGGCTTCAGAGCTCCCCAGGCTGGACCCCAGGGCTGGACCCCGGTTCTGGACCCTGGATGCAACCTCTCCCTGCCCGGCAGCGGGCCTGTTCCCCCAGGTGAAGGCTAGCTGCAGCATCCAATTCAGATGCATGGAAAATTCCCGTATCCCTCCCCCGCCCCCATCTGGATTTTTTTTTCCAGATGCGACAAAAATCATTACGTCCAAGGTATGAAAACAAATAGTTGATGGGCGCCATGAGGAGGAAGGTACGGTGGCTTTGGGAATCAGGGCGCGCAGAGAGCTCGTTCCCGATCTGCGCGGTTCGGCTTTTCGAAAGCTGCAGACTCCAGAAAGGGGAGGCGGTGGCAGAAAAGAGATGTTGTTGGAATGACATTGAGGGGTTTGCATTTTATTCTCCTCCAATCGTTCCCCAAGTCTGTCCAGATCTCCTGTCCAGATAATATTTCCACACACTCTCTGCCACGATCATCTAGCTGGACCCGGAATCAGCAATGCTGTTTTCACCTTATTACTTCCTTTTTTTCCCTTCCTAGTGTCACTTGCCTGAAGGCTCCTAGAATCTAGATGTTAAATGACAATATTCTTGATGCTATGTGATCCAAAGAAAATGGCTCTTATCTTGTGTGGTGGATTGCCGCTGCTGTGTTGACAGGAGGGGAAAAAAATGGTTCTTGTCATTGAACTTTGCCTCCCAATCGTCGTGAACAACCCTGCCATACGGACAGGCTTGAAGGGGACTGGTTTTCTCTCCTATCCCCCTAACTCATTCACATTTTGAAAGTGCTAGACCAGATTAGGGATCTTTTAAGATAGGAGCAGTCACATCCATGGAAAAAAATGAAATCTAATTGTCAAAATAATCTACCAGACTCGCTTTGAGAGCACAGGTCTGCTTTACTCAAGCAGGTTTCTTAAGGGGTGTGGAGGTGGCTTAAGTCCTAACCAAGACCAAAGAGTTCAAGAATACAGAGAGCATTTTTGATAAAAGGGAATCTATTCTTCCAGCTGTTATTTTGCCAGAGTATAATGTCATCTGAAAATGGAGCTTTGGTGTTACAGTATTGACTTTGTAATTTTATAGGTAAGTGATGGATTAGGTCTGTTTTTATCAGGTCAAATTGAGACAGAATTCACCATGTAATTTTAGAGAACAAAGAACTACAACAGATATCTTTGTTCCGGGCATCTTATTCTGGTGAAAGAACAAAACATCAAAATAGAGCAGAAAACCTGGTCAGGTTTTAACAAATCCTAACTTTCCCTTCAGGTAGACTAAATAAATGTGCTGCAACCTCAGTGATGAAATACAAGGCAAGGCTGTTAAAGAGAATAACATATCTTAAATGAAAAGCAACAGAGTAAAAACTGGGGTGATTTTAAAGAACAGGACTTGTCTGAAACTGTCTTTCTTGTTTAAGAGCTGAATTCAGCAGTGTCTTGATGGGAGTTCAAGTCATCTGCCAACCATGGGGGACATTTATCAATGAAGGTGAGCATTTGGGGGCATGAGAATGATTTCTAATTCATAGCCAAAATAGAAATGATATCAATTACTCCTGGCCTAGAGTACTGCCCTCTGGCTTGTGATTCTTGGCTTTGTGGGCCTGTTTTTGGAGCCTCACCTATGCCAGGAAACAACTACTTAATCAACAAGAAAATAGCAACCACATAAAACATAGGGTAAGCCATAAACAGCATCGGTGTGGACTCAGTGTGTGCCAATGTCTGTTCTAACCTCGACTGTAAACTCGTCTCTAAACCGTAAGCTCATTGTGGGCAAGGAATGTGTCTCCCAACTCTGTTGGTTTGTTCTTTTCCAAGTGCACAGTACAGTGCTGTGCACACATTGAGTGCTCAAAAAATACCACTGACTGATTAATCAGTCTTGCAATGGACAGAAATGATAAGGTTGGGCCTAAGGGTACAAAAACAACACCTCTTGTGCTTGTTCAGTATATGCTGCTGGCTGGATGGGATACCTGGTGTAAATCAGTAGAATTGGACTATCCTGAAGGATGAAATGACCCCAAGGTTATTCATTCAGGAGGGGCTGAGAACCAAGAGGGAATTTTTCATTGCCTTTGCTTCCCTGCCACATGGTATGTTGGGTATTAGTGTTTTCCCACAAGATTGGTTTTATCGCTCAGCTAGCGGCAACAATGTAGTTGGAAAAGTATTCTAGGGTTCTAGAAACGGGCATTGGGGAGAGACTGAATGATTCGGCAATTGGAAATTACAACTGTATTTACATATGGAGGGATCCAAAGAGCTTCATGGTGATAGGAGTCGCAAGGACAGAGAAGGAGAGGGTCAGGAGGGACCTCCAAAGATCTCTTATCTTTAATCAGAACTCACCTAAACCATCCTAGGAAAGTCTATTTTTAAAGATTCCCTTCAACGGAAGATTGTCATGCTGCTCTTCCTCAAACCCATCCAAGTGCCTAATAATTTTGTCTGGAAGTTTTTCCTCATTGCTTACCTAAATCCCTCCTGCTGCATTGAAATCCAGTTTTTCTCTTGTTCCGGTCTCAGCTCAGATGGAGAACAGCCCAACGGCATCCTTTCCTGAATCTCGTTCTCCCCTGCCTAAAACATACCAGATGTTGATGTTCCTCTAAAATGCTCTTAATGAGATGGAGAAAAGGCTGCTAGCCCAGCAAAACATTGATAGGTGCTGCCCAGTATAACCGAGTTAGTAACAATAGTAATAATAATTGTGACATTTGTTAAGTGCTTACTATGTGCCAGGCATTGTACTAAGCGCCGGGGTGGATACAAAGAAATATGCAGTCCCTGTCCCACATGAGGCTCAAAGTCTTAATCCCCATTTCACAGCTGAGCTAGCTGAGACCCTGTCAAGTTAAGTGACTTGCCCAAGGTCACACAGCAGACAAGCGGTAGAACTGGGATTAGAGCCCAAGTCCTTCTGACTCACAGACTCGTGCAGTAGCCACTAGGCCATGCTGTGCCAAGGGCCCCTGAGTTGGCTTGGGGCAAGCATGGTAGAGAAGGACCTAAGGGTCGGAGCAGGCTGTGAGCTAAATGTGAGTCAGCATCCTGGAACTGAAAAGATAGCGTATTACCCATAGGATTATGTAACCCACAAGAACCCATAGGTACAACCCATAGGAACTGCTCTGCCTTCTCCATTTCTGCTGTGGGACTGGGAAATGGACTGGGTCTGGGTTAGGCACGTACCAAACAGTGGTAAAATCAGATTAATCCTCAGAGGGCCAGGCAGGTTGAGAAAGTGAGAAGCGCTTTCTCTCTCCAGACGATTTTCTTTTCACAGCAGCAATTAATATTCTGTTAACATCAGATCATTCTAACTCTATTGATCTGAATGGCAGTGCAATACTATTAATTTACTACTTTACAGATTATACATAAATTACTAAATGCACCAGAGGAGAATTATCCATCTATGTTAAGCTTATAAGGTTTGTGAGTCAAAGTACCTTGCATTCACCAAAATTATAGTGTTGTAAGAGTTGTCTCTAGAAGTCATCTAGTCCATCCACTTGCCCTTAAATAAATTTTTTGAGTCATTTAGAACAGATGGGTCAGGATACAAGCCTTGAATTCACACCAGAGAGGGATATTTCCAAATTACCCATGGCAACCCATTCAAGCCTCTCACTACCCTTCACAGTCAGGGAGTTTTTCTTTTTCCTAACCTAAATCCCTCCCGCTGTGGTGAAGTGATTTTATCTAGTTCTGTCCACACTAAAGAATTCAGATTGCATCTCAAGAGATCATCAAGTAGGGTCTGTATAAGAGACATAATATACCCATGAGTTAGGAATTGTGTTTGCTCCAAACCCAAAATATCCAAATGAGAAAAGGTGCATTTCAGAACACATTTCAGAGCATTTGAATGTGAGCTGCAAGTGGAAGAAGCCCCAAGCGCATCTGCGTTTGCATTTGAATCGGTACTATAATAGATATCATACAGCAAGGAGTGTTTTTCTATACCCGAAAGAAGAGATGGGGAAACGCTCATTTCTCTCCTAGTATATCTCGGCCTTGTGGCATCACTTCAAAATGTCAGTGGAGATCTACCCCTTCACTCCCCAACCAAATACTCATAGTCAGGGACAATTGAAGGTCCCAGAGAATTTGGGGAGGGAAAGAGGAGTGTCTTTCCCTTCCATGACTGGCAGGGTGTAGGGCTAGAACCTGAGCAGGCAAAGGCATAGATGAACAGATGGGGAAAGGGCTGACTCTGTGGCCTGATGGGGATGGTGTTGACCATCAAGCACTGACAAGGGATTCAGTGTTGTCTATGCCCAGGTTCGGCAGAGTCGCGGTGGTTTTCTGGAGGGGCTGGATCAGGTGAAGCCCTTGGGGTCTCTTCCAGCCCTATGATGGGATTCAAGAAAGATAACCACACATCTTAGATCATTCCTAGGATGATAATTCTAGGCGGAAGAAACACCTGTAAGTGTCTAGAATGAAGGGTTCTCTGGATTTGGAGTTTGAGGCTCCTTAGGTGTTACATCTGAGACCTGCTCCCCGCCCCAGCTACTGACTTTACTTCTGCCTCTGAGACCCTTCACCGGGAAATGTTCTTAGCATGATCTAACCTCCCTCTATGGTGTATTTGTGAAGATGCCACAAGGATACTCAATCAGCCCACTTTTCAGACCACCAGGTGAGAGGCCAATCAACTGGCATAGCCCTTGACTAACCCTCATGTCTAGAATAAAGCCAGCTCACCCTTTTCTCTAGAGACTAGAGTAAAGGGATCTCTAGAGGATTTGTCAAAGAGCTGGAAGGAATCAGGTGACAACTGAGTGAACCATGTTCATATTCAAGGTGGGAGGAGGTTTTGTTGTCTGTCTCCCCCTTCTAGACTGTGAGCCCGTTGTTGGGTAGGGACCGTCTCTATATGTTACCAACTTGTACTTCCCAAGTGCTTAGTACAGTGCTCTGCAAACAGTAAGCACTCAATAAATATGATTGATTGAATGAATGAATGAAAGTGAAGAGCCCCTCTCCTCCCAGGGGGCAGTAGGAGGAGTTATACAAAACAGAGTGAGCTAGCCATCCATGCAGATGGGCAGGTGGGCAAGGGAGGAGGACTCCTAGGAGACAAGAGTCCCCGGGGATTCCTGAATTGTGTAATAATAATAATAATAATGATAATAATAACTATGGTATTCTTCAAGCACTTACTATGTACCAAGCATTATACTAAGCACCAGTATAGATGCAAGATAATCAGGTTAGACATGGTCACTGCCCCAGTCTCAAGAGGGAGGCAGAACAAGTAATTTAATCCCCATTTTACCGGTGAGGAAACTGAGGCCCAGACAAGTTAAGTGACTTGCCCAAGGTCACACAGCAGGCAAGTGGCAGAGCTGGGGTTAGACTCCATCTCCCAGTCCATGCTCTTTCCACTGGGCCATGCTGCTTCATGGAGCCAACCAAATATGTAGCCCCTAAGTAAAGTCCTACTAAACTCTCATCTCCTTCAAGAGGCCTTCCCTGACTAAACCCTCATTTCCCCTATTCATCCTCCATTCTGCATCATCTCTGCACTTGGAAATGCACCCCTGAAGCACCTGACATTCACCCAACCCCCAGCCCCTCAGGTCTTATGTACATATCTTTATTCTCTCCCATTTTCCATTTCATTAATCTATTTTAATGTTTGCATATCCCTCTAGACGTAAGCTTCTCAAATGCAGGGAACATGTCTACCATCTCTATAGTATTGAACTCTCCCAAGTGCTAAGTTCAGTGCTCTGCACACAGTCAGGGCTCAGTAAACACCACTGATTGGTTGGCTGAGAGGAGGAGTGGGGAGAAGAATAGGCTGGTTTTCAGGGCTAGAGCAGGAAGGTAATAGAGCCTTCCTGCCTTGGGGACTGAAGATGAAGGATGAGATGTTGGAGAAAAACGTCCAGGGGCTTAATGATCTGAGGGTCTATTTTCATTTCGCCTGTGGGAAGTGAGGAAGAGGTTTCCCTTTAAGGAAACCCAAAAGCCCCTTCGTTCCACTTAATCACTGTCACGGCAGAGCAGGGATGTGCACAGAGATTGGTTCCACCGGTTGGCCCTGCAGGGAGAAGAGCTGATTTAGCCCATCCCCAAGCCCTCAGGTCTGGAGGCTGGATTTGCCCTGTGAACATATACAACACTGCTGACTGCTGCTCAGATGTCCCTCCCTGACACCCTCTGTCCTCCCCTGTGCAGTCTTATGTTTAACACCAGCCAGTTGTTAGAATGTACATTCAGTTCCTCATGACCTAGAGGAGAACAAATGAACCATTCCAGCCGCTAGTTATCCTACGGAGGGGGTTTCTCCCATCACCGGGAATAATTACACCAGGAGAGCCGAGTTCCTAGGTTTGAAGGCTGCAAGATGCATTTTGCAGGCTGCTTTGCATATCGGGACTTTTCAGAGGGGGGCACTATCATGGCTGCCTCTTTGCAGTCCAAGCCAGAAAATGCCGGAGGGAGGATTTGCCAACAGGCCAACCTCCACACCTCCTAAATCCACAGGGATGACTGTTGGTCTTATTTTCTAAAGGAAAACATAGTGCAACCTCCCTCAGCCACTCAACCTAAAATGTGGTAGCCTTCCTACTGCAGTCTAATCTGAAGCCCTCCTACTGCAATGTAGCCCATTTTATCAATCATATTTGTTAAGCACTTACTGTGTGCAGAGCACTGTACTAAGCACTTGGGAGAGCACAATACAACAGAGTTGGTAGTCATGTTCCTTGCCCACAAGGAGCTTGCTCCACCCTCAGTGGGGATGAAGAACAAGCTGATATCCCTGACCTCTATATAACCTTCTTGAAACTTCTTAGGAAGTCCATCCTCAGCCTTCTCTCCTCTGAGTTAAATAACTTCAGGTCTTTTCTCCTCCAGTTTGACCCTGGTTTCCTCCATTAGTATTGGACCAAAGGTCCTTGCTAAAACCACCATACAAAGGCTGGTCCTCGATTCCTAGAGGAGTCATAAGCATGGAAAGGCAGGGGTGCCTACAGGAGGAGAAAACAAAGAAAAATCTCTTATGTTTCTATTGCACCATTTTCTGCCCAAGCTCAGAGAGTGGCAAACTTACTTACTGGCTCTTGTACCAAGCTATTTCGAGCTCCATCTCCCCACACAAAGCAGAATCTCACTTGCAAGACCATGCAGCCCAAATGGGGAGGCTCCTCTACACAGAATCACATCTAGATACCTAACTGCAGTGCTTCCTCTGTTTCTTTAAAATCAGTGCTATTTCCCCACTACACACCTCATTACTAATACTCCCCAGATATTATCAACCTGGAGTGACCAGTCACAGACAATCGGTAGAATCTTTCTGTCGCCAAAGCCCGCTTCCTCCTTGCCAGCTAAAAGGCCTGAGCTCTCTGCTCGAACAAACATACACTTTACAAATAAGATTTATCTAGTAAACAAAACAATGACTCTCTGTGCATTGGAGGTAATGAGAGCTGTTTGCTAGTTTGTCCAACAACGTGAAATGCATTCTGATTGTGCATAGTGACTATGGCAGACAGGCAATCAGTTAAGTAGTTCCACTGTGCACCAGGCCCTCTGTCTGCCTTCAAGGGATTTTTACCCTTCCCCATCCCCTGGATTAATATTACCTCGAGTCAGACCCACACCAGGCACACTTATAAAGCCCCCCACCCCCAACCTTAGTATAACCACAACTGAAGGAAATACTGTGGGCCTGTTGTGGGCAGCGATTGTCTCTATCTGTTGCTGAACTGTACTTTCCAAGCACTTAGTAAAGTGCACACAGTAAGCACTCAATAAATATGATTGAATGAATGAATGAATGGTGATGACATGAAGAAAACCTAACACCATCCTTTCTTCCCTTAAATGATAATCTCAAGGCCCACCTCCTCCAAGAAGCTCCCCATACTTTCTCTACCCATTTCCTGACCAAAAAGGTTTATCCTCTCCCTATTTTTCCCCATCAGCACCCACTGGTAATTTGGGTTATAGTCTGAAAAACACTGTTTGTGGGTTTGTCTCATATGCCTTCCCTCACTTTACATAGGGATAATGTGGATAGATTGTTAGTTGATCAATTGTATTTATTAATAATAATGATGGCATTTATTAAGCACTTACTATGTGCAAAGTACTGTTCTAAATGCTGGGGAGGTTACAAGGTGATCAGGTTGTCCAACAGGGGGGCTCACAGTCTTAATCCCCATTTTACAGATGAGGTAACTGAGGCACAGAGAAGTTAAGTGACTTGCCCATAGTCACAGAGCTGACAATCCTTGGCAGAGCCAGGATTTGAACCAATGACCTCTGACTCCAAAGCCCGGGCTCTTTCCACTGAGCCAAGCTGCTTCTCTAATTATTGAGCACTTACTGCATGCAGAGCACTGTATACTTGGGAGAGTACAATATAACAGAGTTGGGAGACATGTTCGCTGCCCACTTGAGCTTACAGTATAGAGGGGGAGACAGATATTGATATGAATAAACAAATTATGGATATTTAAATAAGTGCTGTGGGGCTGAAGGAGGGTTGGATAAAAGGAGCAAATCCAAGTTCAAGGGTGATGCAGAAGGGAGTGGGAGAAGAGGAAATGGGGGCTTAGTCAGGGAAGGCCTCTTGGAAGAGATATACTGATTAGCTGTTTTTCAAAGGGTAGATGTTGTGATGGAGCGAACCAAGATTACAGAGGCTACAGCCTTGGCACCTAGCCGGGCCCATGCGGTTCTCGGCGATAAATGGGCCAAGTGGCAGATCATTTAAAAGGGAGATTGTCTTGTTTTATGCTGTCGAGTCATCTCCCACCCAGAGCGACACTATGGACACATCTCTCCCAGAAAGCCCCACCTCCATGTGCAATCATTCTGGTAGTGTATCCATTGAATTTTCTTGGTAAAAGTACAGAAGTGGTTTACCATTGCTTTCTTCTGCATGGTTAACTTGAGTCTCCACCTCCTACTCTCTCCCATGCTGCTGCTGCCCAGCACAGATGAGTTTTGCCTTGTAGTAGATTGCCTTTCACTTGCTAGCCACTGCCCAAGCTTGGAATGGAGCGGGTATGCCTCTGCTTGACTCTCCGCCCCAAAGCCGAGACTGGTATAGTACTGGAAACTCTCCAGATGCAATCCTGAGAGGGGAAAGGGAGATTAGTAGCTGCCAACCAGGCCTCCCTTTGAAATGGTCTGCCACTGGGGCCCCCCAAGGAAAAAGTGACAGGAATGGAGAAATGAAGACAGCACAAATGCAATAAAGACTCTTTGGGTCCCTTGCCCCTGAGCTGTGACCTGCCAGGACTTTATCTGCAAACCCGATAACCAGTGACGAGACACAGTAAATCACATTGCCTCACCATGACCAGGACAGGATTACTTAGCCCTCAGTCACATCATCGATGGGCCATAGAGATGGACTCTCTGGGTTCTCCATAAAAAGTGAGTTCTTTTCAAGCATATAATAATAATAATGATGGCATTTGTTAAGCATTTACTATGTGCAAAGCATTCATTCATTCATTCAATCGTATGCAGAGCACAGTACTAAGCACTTGGGAAGTACAAGTTGGCAACATATAGAGACGGTCCCTACGCAACAGTGGGCTCAGAGTCTAGAAGGGGGAGACAGATAACAAAACAAAACATATTAACAAAATAAAATAAATAGAATAAGCACGTTCTAAGCACTGGGTGGCGGGGGGGGGGGATACAAGGTGATCAGGTTGTCCCACATGGGGCTCACAGTCGTAATCCCCATTTTACAGATGAGGTAACTGAGGCTCAGAGAAGTTAAGTGACTTGCCCAAGGTCACATAGCAGACATGTGGCAGAGGCAGGATTCGAACACATGACCTCTGACTCCATATATCTCTTCTTTATTCATAAACCTCTCCCGGTGCTCCAAGGAATACGTCGGGTAGAGGACGTTCAGGGTGCAGTCGCAAAGGGTCTGTGCCATTGGCCATAACCTCAAATGTCCATTCCCCAAGATAGAACTGCTTGGACCAAGGTGCCTAGAGGATTTATTCCACATCGTAACTCCAATACTGCCTTAATCCCATTTGCCACCAAGTTATGCAAAACAAACAATAACCCAGGCGTGGGAAGACCCTAATTAACTTTGACCCTGCACCTGGGCATTTACTTCTTTAAGGCTTATGCTATCATTTTGGGAGAGAAATCAGGAAACCACCTCAAGCTTGACTCCTCTTTTCCAACCAGTGACCACTGGAGAAGAAAGGGAAGAGTTAAAACCTCCAAAAAATCTGGGATGTCTAATCTCCTCACCGTCCCTCGTTCTCGCCTGTCCCGCCATCGACCCCCGGCCCATGTCATCCCCCGGGCCTGGAATGCCCTCCCTCTGCCCATCCGCCAAGCTAGCTCTCTTCCTCCCTTCAAGGCCCTACTGAGAGCTCACCTCCTCCAGGAGGCCTTCCCAGACTGAGCCCCTTCCTTCCTCTCCCCCTCGTCCCCCTCTCCATCCCCCCACCTTACCTCCTTCCCTTCCCCACAGCACCTGTATATATACATATATGTTTGTGCATATTTATTACTCTATCCATTTATTTATTTATTTATTTTGCTTGTACATATCTATTCTATTTATTTTATTTTGTTAGTATGTTTGGTTTTTTTCTCTGTCTCCCCCTTTTAGTCTGTGAGCCCACTGTTGGGTAGGGACTGTCTCTATACGTTGCCAATTTGTACTTCCCAAGCGCTTAGTACAGTGCTCTGCACATAGTAAGTGCTCAATAAATACGATTGATGATGATGATGATGATGAACTAGAACATCCTAGAACTAGAGAAGCAGCATGGCCTAGTGGATAGAGTATGGACATGGGAGTCAAAAGGATCTGGATTCTAATCCCAGCTCTGCCACTTGTCCGCTGTATGACCTCGGGCAATTCACTTAACTTCTCTGAGCCTCAGTTACCTCATCTGGAAAATGGGGATTAAGACTGTGAGCCCCATGTGGGACAGGAACAGTGTCCAGTCTGATTAATTTGTATCTACCCCAACGCTTAGTAATAATAATGATAATAATAATGATAGTTTTTGTTAAGCGCTTACTATGTGCCAAGCACTGTTCTAAGCGCTAGGGTAGATACAAGGTAATCAGGTTGTCCCACATGGGGCTCACAGTCTTAAGAGCCTGGTGCATAGTAACAAATACCTTTTATTTAAAAAACTTCCTGAATGTTATTGGATACAAAGCATACTTCAATCTGCATCTAGAAATGCAAGCATTTAAAATGTGATTGGCCCAGTTTAAGCAGGACAGCCCTTTCTGGGGCATTTTCAAATTTTTCTAAAATTGCCCAAGCCAGAAAATAAAATATCCAGGACCATCCTTGCTCTACCAGGAATTGTGAGCAAGTCAAACTAACTGTGACTCAGCCAAACCTCCCAGGGCCTCCTCTGTACCTGAGGGCTACTGCCATCCCAAGACTCAAGGACCTATGCTCAGTTTTGAGACCTCAACTTTCACAACCAGCTCTCCCTGCACTTCACTCTCTAGATTTTCTCCTCCCCTAGCCAGTGCAGCTCACAATCTTAAACTCTCCTGCCAGGGCACAGAAGGGGATGCCTCTTCCCTTAATCCTCCAGTGTTTTTTTTTTCATTTGTGACCTTCCTGTTGGTCAGTTACATCTGCCCTCAGCCACACAGTTAAGAAGATGCTTTGTCCTCCAATGCTTAGCCCAGCTCTCCTTTTCGCTGTTTTCCCATGGTTAAAAGGCATCTGAGTCTAAATGCAACCTTGCCTGGGCCTAGGGTGGCTATTCATCCTGTTTTATACCAGACCATCCAGTTTCCACCTGGTCTGTCCCCTTCACAGGTGGAGCTGGGGAAAAAGTTAGCCAAAGAGAGTCTAGTGTTCTGGAATTTAGGCAGTGGACACTGTATGAGAAGCTTGGGGGAGTGATAGCTGACTTCTGGAGGGCAGACCCTCCTGATTTCAGGATTCTTGTAACCTAGCAGGAGAGACAGACTCTAAAGGAAATTACAGACAGGAGGAAGCAATCAGATTCTGTATCTTTCTTTCTCCCTTTCTTTTTTTCCTTTCTTTTCTTCCTTTCTCTCTTCCTCTTTTCCTTTCTTTCTTTCTTCCTTTCACTCTTCACCCTTTCTCCTTTTGCTCTTTCACTCTTTCTTTCTCTTCTTTTCTTCCTTCCTTCCTTCCTTCCTTCCTTCCTTCCTTCCTTCTTTCTTTCCTTCAGCTTTCTTTCTTCCTTTCACTCTTTCTTTCATAGTATTTGTTAAGTGCTTACTATGTGGCAAGCACTGCTCCAAGCTCTGGGTTAGATATAAATCAATCAGGTTGGTCACAGTCCCTGTCCCACATGAGGCTTAAAATCCAAGCCCTATTTGAATACAAGTCCTCTTACTTCCAGGCCTTGTCTCTTTCTATTAGGCCACACTGCTTCTTATGAATGTATATATTATTATTATTAATCATCATAAAAATAATGATAATCAAATTAATTGAGTGCTTACTGCATGCAAAGCACTATACTAAGAGCTTGAGAGAGTACAATATAACATCAGATATTCCCTGCCTACAACGATCTCACAGTCTAGAGGGGGAGACAGCTATTAATATAAATAAATAGATAAATAAATAAATTACAGACATATACAGATACATACATATGTGCTGTGGGGAAGGGAGGGAAGATGAATGAAGGAGCAGAAGGGAGTGGGAGAAAAGGAGAGGAGGGCTCAGTCAGGGAAGACTTCCTAGAAGAAATGTGCCTTCAATAAGGCTACAAAGTGGGGGAGAGAAATTATCTGTCTGATATGAGGAGGGAGGGCATTCCAAGCCAGAGGAAGGATGTGGACGAGAGGTCAGCGGTGAGATAGATGAGATCAAGGTACAGTGAGAAGTTTAGTACCAGAAAAACAAAGTGTGCAGGCTGGGTTGTAATAGGAGAAAAGTGAGGTGAGGTAGGAGAGGGCAAGGTAGTTAAGTGCTTTAAAGCTAATTATGAGGAGTTTTTGCTTGATGCGGAGGTGGATAGTCAACTACTGGAGTTTCTTGAGGGCTTGGGAAAGCATGGTCTGAACATTTTTGAAAGAAAATGATTCAGGCAGCAGAATGGATTATGGACTGGAGTGGAAAGAGACAGGAGGCAGGGAGATCAGCAAGGAGGCTACTGCAGTATTCAAGGCAGATTAAGATAAATGCTTGCATTTATATGGTAGCAGTTTGGATGGAGAGGAAGGTAAAGATTTTGCAGATGTTGTGAAGGTAGAACTGACAGGATTTAATGATGGCATAACAGCATATCTAGCATATGTACATATATGCTATGGGGAGTTGTGAGTACTTGAGGTTTAGATGGTAGTGAAATGCCAACATTACAATTCGTGGGTATAAGGTAGGGAGATTTGAAATAACTGGTAAGGCCTCCTAGAAGACATATGATTTCAGAAGTGCTTGAAAATGGGGACAACCATGGCCTGTTGAAAATGAAACGGTAGGAGCTTTAGGCCAGGAGGTCGGCAACAAGAGAGATAAGAACAAGGCCCAGCAAGTAGACTGACTTAAGAGAAAGGAAGTGTGAGCTGGGGTGCAGTGGGAAATGAGCAAGGATAAGTAGATGGAAGGGAGTTGATTGAGTGCCCTGAAGCCAGAGGTCAGGAGAGAAATGGGCTCCTCCCTCTAGACTGTAAGCTTGATGTGGGCAGGGAACATATCTAGCAACTCTCCTTGTATTGGACTCACCCAAGTACTTAGTCCAGTACTCTGCACACAATGAGTGCTCAGTAAATACCACTGATTGATTTCTCTTCTCTTTCCCTTAGTGGGAGGTTCTATCATCTTCATCATCAACCAATGCCATCAGGCTTTCTTTGTTTTCCTATATTATGCAGCAGCATCCTCCCCATCTGCTACACAGAATTCTAAACCTATCTTAGAGTCCCCCATGGAATAGAGCACAAGACGGCTGAAGCACATCTTGACTGCACATAGAGAAGCAGCGTGACTCAGTGGAAGGAGCACGGGCTTTGGAGTCAGATGTCATGGGTTTGAATCCTGGCTCAGCCACATGTCTGTTCTATGATCTTGGGCAAGTCACTTAACTTCTCTGAGCCTCAGTTACCTCATCTGTAAAATGGGAATTAAGACTGTGAGCCCCATCCGGGACAACTTGATCACCTTGTATCCCCCCCAGCACTTAGAACAGTGCTCTGCACATAGTAAGCACTTAACAAATGCCATCATTATTATTATTGTTATGACTGGAGAATTATATTCTCCTGTCCACCACTGCAGGGGAAAAGCACTGCCTTGATGCTCTAAATATGGGAACGGGGATGGTACAGATATGCAGCAGGTTCAAATTTCACAAATGAGCTAATTTGGCCTTGAATATACATGCAAAACATTTTGCAGCCCATGAGGAAGTTTTAACCCACTTTCCCTCTCCCTGAGAGAATGTCAATTAAACCTCATCCACCAGATTCTCTTTGCATCCAGAAGGATACACACAATTCTCACCTCTTCCAAATTTTCTTCTGGAACCCAGGGTTGCAGTAGTACAAGGATTTGCTATGATAGTACCTAGCCATGGACACAGAATCTAGACAAAATACCACACACACACACACACACACACACACACACAAACTCCCCTCAGTCACACCTCAAATAATCAATCAATTGTATTTATGTAAGCTCCTTGTGAGCAGGGAATGAGTCTACCAACCCTGTTATATCGTACTCTCCTAAATTCTTAATACAGTGCTCTGCACACAGTGAGTATTAAATAAATATAATCAATTGATTGATTGTTTAAGCATCCACTTTGAACACAGCCCTGCATTAAATATGTGGGAGAGTACAGTAGAATTAGTGGACAAGGTCTCTGTCCTCAAGGAGCTTACAGTCTAGTAGTAGAGACAGACATTAAAACAATTTGGACCTAGAAAGAAGAAGAAGAGAACTAAGAGGATAACCAGGAGAGTACAGTGTCACTAAAACCAAGTTTAGATAGCATTTCCAAGAGGAGCAAATGGTCCATAGTGTCAAAGGCAGCCAAGAGTTCAAGGAGAATTAGAATAGAGTCCATTGAATGTGCAATGAGGAGGTCATTGGTAATTTTGGAGAAAGTGATCTCAGATGAGTGAAGGGACCAAATTCCAGTGAAGACGGGAGTTGGAAGTGGGGGTTGTAGGCATGTTTGGCCCTCTTGGCTGTAAACTCATTGTTGGTAGAGAATTTGTCTATTGTTGTATTGTACTTTCCCCAGCACTTAGTACAGTGCTCTGCACACAGTAAGCACTCAATAAATATGATTGGCTGACTGACTCACTACAGCCCATCTGAGAAGTTTGAACAGGAATGGGAGTGGGCTGGTAGGGCAATATCTGGAAGGGTCAGTGGGAACCAAAGAAAGTTGTGGTCAGGGTCTAAGCAGAATGGCTGTCACATTCTGAGTGTGCATTTGTGTTTGCTGCTCTTTGCATCTTTGCTCCATCCTGTCCTTTGCCCCTGAAAAATTACTGAGGCAGAGGGGAGAATCAGACTCACTCCCCACTCACAACCCTGGGTAACAGAAGGCTTGAACTCTTCAGAAGGTTGGATGTGGAGGGGCTGTTATGGGGGATTAACTCTCCTGTGTCAGCTGCCTCCCTAACTGCCCTAAACACACGGTTAGAAATGCCTTCCCTCTGTTCCCCTGCAGACGCTTGCCATCCCAGAGCCCAGCAGACCAAGCCAGTGATACTGTCAGCCACCCCAAAGGGCAATAAGGCATATCTCTTCCAAGAGGCCTTCCCTGGCTAAGCCCTTGTTTCCTCTTCTCCCACTCCCTTCTGCAATGCCCTGACGTGCTCCCTTTATTCATCCCACCTCCCAGCCCCACAGCACTTATGTACATATCTGTAATTTATTTATTTATATTAATGTTGATCTCCCAGTCTAGACTGAAAACTCACTGTCGGGAAGGGAATGTGTCCATTTATTGTTATATTGTACTCTCCCAGGTGCTTAGTACAATGCTCTGCACACAGTAAAGTGCTCAATAAATACGATTAAATGAATGAACAATAAGAACACATGCTCAGGAACCTTGAGGAATCAATTTGGGAGCAGGTAATTTCCCCTGAATTTTCCCATTCTCCCAACTGTTTACCAGCCGCTGAATACTCTGTCAGCTGCCTGCTGTTGCACTCTACCCCCTGTGGCTTGAAGCACACACCCTCCTGGAGTTCTGAAATGCATTCTAACAATGCTTCCTCATTGACCCTTTACTGGCTTCTCTTGTTATTTAACAGCAAGGTTGCTTTCATAGCTCACTCTGCATCTACTAATGATAATAATACCACACTATATAAAGTTCCTTTTTACTCGAGAACCCTTAGTTCTTCACTAACAGGCCATCATCCCATTCATCCTCTCAATACACCCATAAAGTGAAGTGTGGGGAAGGCTGGATAACTCCCCTCATCTTTCATATGACCGATCAATCAATCAAATTTATTGAGAACTTCATGTGGGCAGAGAACTGTACTAAGCACTTGGGAGAATAAATACACAAAACTAAGATACAGAGAAGTTGTGACAATAATAATAATAATGATGGCATTTATTAAGCACTTACTATGTGCAAAGCAATGTTCTAAGCACTGGGGAGGTTACAAGGTGATCAGTTTGTCCCTCTGGGGGCTCACAGTTTTAATCCCCACTTTACAGATGAGGTAACTGAGGCACAGAGAAGTTACGTGACTTGCCCAAAGTCACATAGTTGACAAGCGGCAGAGCCGGAATTTGAACGCATGACCTCTGACTCCAAAGCCCGTGCTCTTTCCAGTGAGCCATGCTGCTTCTCAGGGTCTCCCAGAAATAGTGCTAGACTAGCATTAAACTCAGTCAGGATTAGAACTCAAGGCTGCCAACACCCGGCTTGTGGATTTCCATTCAGAGCGCAGATCTCTTTTGGTAGCTGAATTCTGTTCCCCTGCAAAACTCAGATGTGTTCAGAGAATCAAAATCTCAGTGTCCTGGGAAGACCCTGGACTTGTTGGTTATTAACCAACCACCTCTGTTCTTGGCTGTCAGCCCCTTGAGTATTCTTTCCCAATTCTTAGTGTGCTTCATACACAATAAGCACCTTTAAATACTATTACCGTTATTACCGGGAACAAACAGTGATTTTTCTAGGAGTTCCAGAAATTAGAAATGCCTTTCTCTCTTACATGTGTTATTTCTTTCACCGAGGTTCCTTCATGAAGTCACTATTAGCATTACATTTCCATCTCAGCATCTTCACCAGTGAATGGGTCATGAGCACTCACAGGGCTTCTAGACAGAGAACAGAGGGAGAACAAGGAAGCCCCTGCCCTCCTGGAGCTTGCACACTAATGACTCCTTCTGCCCTCTCATGGCTCCTCCTCTTCCTTGATCCAAAGTCCTACAGAAGCTCTGGAAAGCCCAACAGGGCACTAGCCCCGTCAATCAATCAATCACTAGTATTTACTGAGTGCTTTCTGTTTACACAGCACTGTACTAAATGCTTGGGAGAGTGCAATATAACATGTTCCCTGCCCACAAGGAGCTTTTGGTGTTAAACCATGGGGCTCCCTCCTCCTATCTCCACTCACGCAGAGTGCTGAGGGGGCAACCATTCTCCTCCCCGGGAGCCCAGACGGGCAAGCTGTGACAAGGGCAGAATATGTATTCCAGTACATCCCTACTTGACTCCAGGCCAAGGGCCTTTGTGGCAGTGATGTGGTCCTGGTAATATAGCATAGGTGTGTTTCAGGACATCACTCTGCCCTAGCAACTGGAGCTCTGATCTGTGTAAATTGGGATCGGAGATACAGTGACCCTGGGCTGAGAAAGGCAGTCTGAGAGCCCTGAGAGAATCAGGATCTTTCTGAATCAACTGGGATACAGAGCCCAGAGAACAATACACTTCCCTCCCCACAGGGGAGCAAAATGAGATGTCAGATCCTCTCCAGCCAGGATAATCCTGTTATTACAATCTAAACTGCATAGAAGAGCAAGGCCGTGGCAGTCAGAACACCTGAATTCTAACTCTGACTCTGCCACTTGTCCTGCTGTATGACCTTGGAAAAGTCACTTCATTCATTCAGTTGCATTTATTGAGCGCTTACTGTAATGGAACGCTGTACTAAGCATTTGGGAGAGTACAATACAACAATAAACAGACACATTCCCTGCCCTTGGGGTTCAGCTGCATTGTGTGCTTTCCTAACATAGTTTGGTCAGGGTGATTTTAAATGAATCAGGGAATGTTCTTCCAACAAGGCTAGCCTATTTAGATGTAGAGGATCAGAAGAGGTGATGGGTGCATGGGCTCCAGTGTCGGACATGATGAGTTTTGGGGTTTTTTATGGCATTTGTTAAGCTCTTACAATGTGCCAGAACTGTACTATGTGCTGGTGTAGTTACAAGGTCTCTATGTTTCAGTTTCTTCATTTACAAAATGGGGATTCCACCCTCAGTATCAGACCTGGAGAGTTTCCAGTGCTCTGCCATTCTCATCTTTGGGAGGGAGTGTCAAGAAGAGGCATATCCATTCCATTTCCATCTTGGGCAGTAACTAGCAAGTGGAAGGCAATCTGGTACAGGTCAAAACTCACCTATGCGGGGTAGCAATAGCATGAGAGAGAGTCGAGGGTGGAGGCCCTAGTTTACTGTGCAGAAGAAAGCAACAGTAAACCACTTCTGTATTTTCACCAAGAAAAGTCTATGGGTACACTACCAGAACCACTGCAGATGTACGTGGGGCATTCTGAAAGAGATTTGTCCATGGGATAGCTATGAGTCGGAGATGACTCAACAGCATAAGGCAAAAAAAAAAAAATGGGGATTAAATCTTACTCTCTCCTACTTAGATTGTGAACACATGTGGGACAGGGACTGTGTCCGACCAAACTATCTTGTACCTTACCCAGCGCTTGGAACATTGCTTGACATATAGTAAGTACTCACCAAATATAATAATAATTATAATAAGTACCATTTTTAAAAGGCATGATTCTCATAGACTATGTGGCTCCCTGGAGCCCTATATTCAGGCTCTGTGGATCAGTAGAGAGTGTGAACTCTACAGACTATTAGAATCTTCTCTGGAGAGCCTCCCCCATTCCCATCTGCCATATGCACCAGGACCAAACTCGGGTTTCAGGAAATGGATTTAGCAACCTATCCCAAATTTTGAGAGCTTATATAGAGAGATGTCATTTACTCAACACACAATCAATCAATCAATCAATCAATGGCATTTATTGAGCACTTACCTGTGCAGAGCACTGGACTCAGAACTTGGAAGAATACAATCCAACAAAGTTGGTAGAAACGACCCCTATCCACAATGAACTTACAGTCTGGAGAAGGAGATGGGCATTAGTTTAAATTACTCATTTATAATTTATTAACAGAAGAAGTTGGACAGGGAGTGAGTGTGTGTGTGTGTGTGTGTGTGTGTGTGTGTGTGTGTGTGTGTGTGTGTGCATGTCTGTTTCTGGTCTTTGCCTGTGACAGTCCTCTCTTCCCCAGTAGACTTAAAGCACCTAGAGAACAGGGACCATATCTTACTCATCCTTGGTAATTTCCACTGCCCTTTTAATGACTGTGTTTTTGTAGGTACTCAAACATACTGTTGATAAACTGGTTTTCCTGCCTGGAGCAAAGATTACCAGAGACCGTCATCTCCCTTGGGATTCCAATCCAAAGCAACTGAGAATTTTGCACCCATAGCACTCCAATGTAGGCAATCTTGGGTAAAAAATAAAAATCGTTTTGCTTGGATGGAGAGTCTTCCTCTCCATCCTAACGCCCCTGTTGGTTATCATGTTCTCTCACTTAGCATCCAGCAGAATGATACATTTTCTTTGTTTAATGATCTCTTTAGTCTTTTGCACATAAAAACCTGATGAGATTTTATGGCAATTTCTTCCTGGCCCCCTCCCCTTCTCCCCAACACCCACAGTTAATGAGAAGAAATCAGTATATTGCTCTCTGGCTTGCCCTGCATTGCTGAAATGGCAAGATCCTTCAGGTGATGTGTTGTTAGCTGTCTAATTGAAATCTTTTTTCCCAAGATGTGTTTCCTGGCCCTGGCTCATTTTGCATGCAGATTTATAGCCCAGTATCGATCTCCCATTTTCAATAGAGACTGCAAATCAAGAACACAGCTTTTTTAAAACAGTCCGTCCTTTTCCCCAAAATCCCTCTGAAAAAGATGAGCTTGAGGGGGTCAGAGAGCCAGGGGAGGATGGAGGGACATGTCACTAGGCCAGGTAGAGAAATCAAAAGCATCCTTGTGTCCGACCAGCTTTCAGATAGCTATGGGTGCTGGGTGAGACTGCTTTAAACAATCCTTAGATTCAGTAACTATGTGAGGGTGAGATTAGAGTCTGTGTTTAGGATTGTAGGGTCCAAGAAGAAAGGGGGTTCTGGAGTGGCCACAAGGGTATCAGAGGGCTACTTGAGTGGACCACTGTAGGGTTATGCACCCCAGACCCAGAGGCTGTCCTTATTTTGGGCCTGGGGTGGAAGAAGAAAAAAATACCCAGATACGGGGGAATATTTCTGGGGAACTCTCCAAAAGACTACTTACAAAAGAGACCAAATGGAATGCCAGTGATCTCCAGGAGGGCAATAAACTGGGTGTCAAAAGTGGATCCCACCAAGTGAAGAAAGGGTGGTCATGGAAGGATGAGACATTTCCTTTGTGGCAGATAAAATTACAGTTTAAGGAGCTACAGCCATTGCTGGAGGCTGGGGTTTGGATCCAGCCCTAGGATTCTATAAACTTGAACCCACTGAGTCTCCTCTGAGAATTTCCACTGGCATGGGTACAGGTGAGATGGTGGGAGGCCTACAGGTGTCAAGAAAGTTCCACTCTCTGCTTTGCCAAAAGCAGTACCCAAGCCCAACGAGGGGCAGCGAGGGAAGGTACCATCTCTACTTTGCTCCATGGGAAGCACATGACCTAGTGGGAATCAGAGGGCATGGGTTCTAATCCTGGCTCTGCCACATCTCTGCTTTGTGGCCATGGGCAAGTCACAACCTCTCTGTGCCTCAGTTGCCTCATCTGAGATATTTAATTGAAAAATGGGGATTAAGACTGTGAGCTCCATGTGGGACAGGGACTGTGTCCAATTTGATTACCTTCTATCTACCCTAGAGCTTAGAACAGTGCTTGAAACACAGTAAGTACTAAACAAATACTATAACTATTATCAGTAGGGGAACCCTCTCTGAAAGTCTGGCCCTTCTCAAACATCACCCTCGAAGAAGATCCTACAACCCCCATGAGGAAGCTTGTCTCATTCTCCTGCCTCTCTGTTCAGTCCATCCTCCCCAGTCCACTCATTTTTGTATTCTGCGGTCAGGCATTTGATTGAATTCACATTGACATCGTGATGAGAAGCAGTGTGGCCTAATGGATAGAGCACAGGCCTAGGAGTCAGAAGTAACCTGGGTTCTAATCCCAGCTCCACCACTTGTCTGCTGTGTGACCTTGGGCAAGTCACTTTGCTACTCTGTGCCTCAATTACCTCATCTGTAAAATGGGGATTAATGAGCCCCATGAGGGACATGGACTGATTATCCAGCCTGATTATCTTTTGTATCTACCCCAGTGTTTAGTGCAGTTCCTGGAACATAATGAACACTTAACAAATATCATAAAAAGGGTTGAAAGTACCAATTTCCATTCAGCCCTTAGTGAGCTATAGAACCTCTCTGAGCCTCAATTTTCAATTCTGGAAAATGGGAACAAACCCCAATCTCCTTCACAGCATTGTTGTAAGGAAATAGTGACTCAAGATCACTGCAAGGTCTCTGCAGTGAGGTTACAAAAACTGCTAAAATAAATATTGGAAACCTCAACTTTTTTGAGTGTAGTAGCATTAAAGAACACATTATGATAATAACAAATGGTGTGCAATAATTTAAGGATAATTTGTTCTCCCACTGTGCCAAATAATAGGATTCAGTTTTATGAAAGAGGCCTAGAGGCCAAAAGTGGGTTTATGCTATAATAACCACTGGGACTGAATACTAAGCTCTCAAATCGTATTACCTGGGAGGGAGGGAGGGGAGAGACTGAGGTTAGCAAGCCTCATAACTGCCAATTCCTAAGGGATTGCTACAGGCGAATTAGGATGAGAGACAAAGTCCTCTAATACCAGCCTGGACCTCTCATAGGTTCTTACCTGAAATTTCTGGGAGAAAATTGACAGATAGCTTTGGCCGTGCTTCCCAAATAACTCTGAAGGTGTCAGAGAAGAAGGTGTCAGAGAACAGTGTGGCCTAATGGATAGAGCACGGGCCTGAGAGTCAGAAGGGCCTGGGTTCTAATCCTGACTCCGCCACTTGTCTGCTGTGTGACCTTGGACAAGTCACTTCATTTCTTTGGGCCTTGGGTACCTCATCTGTAAAATGGGGATCAAGAATGTGAGCCCCATGTGAGACAGGGACTGTGTCTAACCCTATTTACTTGTATCCACCCCAGTGCTTAGTACAGTGTCTGGCACACTGTGAGCACTTAACAAATACCAATATCAGCATCATCAGACATGGCAGTGGATGGAGATTTGCTCAAAGGCGGTCTTCGCCTGGCAAATTAGGACAAAAACCCGGAGAACTACCCCCCACACCCACACACACATTTCCTCATTCAGTCTGAATGGATCTAACCTATGAGGTTGTTTTAGGTGGATATTCTTCATGGGGCCACAAAAGTCTACAGACAGAAGGGACCTTGAGAAGTGATCTAATTCATCCCATCTACATGAAGCCTTCCCTGAGTGAGAGACATTGCTTAGACTGTAAGCTCTTTGTGGGCAGGGAAAGGGTCTATCAACTCTTATATTATACTCTCCCAAGCTCTTTGTGCACAGGGTAAGGGCTCAGTAAATGCCACTGACTGATCGAGGTGGAGAATTCACCCTGCTTCTACCTACATCTCCCATGACTGCCTCTTCTCTCACCCCGATATTGTGCCCTTGCTCCTTTGTCTATAATGCGTATACATTATCCAACTATTACTCATTTACTCAAAGAATGGGTAGTAAGTAGTAAAAGTATTTAAGTGCCTACTGTGTGCACAGCAAGGGGAAAAAAATATATGGATGAGAATTGAACATGGTTCCTGGCCCCACAAGAGGCTTCACAACCTAAGAATGAGGGAGGAGGTAGAGACAGACACTTGAGGAATGATGTAAATCCCAAATCAGTAGAAAAGACAAGGATGAGTATATGACAAGAGCACGGCCACTGTGGCTAGTGGAGCAGAGTTCCAGGCTCTTCGCCCCTCAGCCCAACAGTCGCACATTCAAGGGATGCCTGGATGAGATAGGAAGCCTTTAGAGACCAGGGATCAGGTCTGCTTAGCTTAGTTTGTACAGCACCTAGCACTGTGTTGTCTATACATGCTTCCTTAAATGTTTTTTGAGGCTAATGGGAAGATGATATAGTCACCTTTCCTGTACCTAAAGATTTGGGAGAATGGGAGTTTCCCAGCCTCCCTTAACTAGCCTGTTCCTGTGTGAACCATCCTTATCATCTGGAAGATCAGCCCACTATCTCACCTCAGTCTCTCAGAATTTTAACACATTTTCTCTCATCCTGCCACTCTTGAAGTTGGAGATGGCTGATCCTAGCCCTTATATCTTCAAACTGCTTGAAGGCAGCAAGGAAGACACACTGCAGCCTTCAGGACTCTAGGCCACTGGTTCCCCAAAAGTTCACCAGAGTAGCCTCAGGGCCACCAACAAATCCTGTTTGGAGTAGAATGAGGGCCTGTTTTAACTGGCTTCAAGAGGACTTGTCAAGCACTGGGGTAGATACACATTTATCAGGTTGGACACAGTCGCTGCCCCATATGAGGCTCACAGTCTACTAGGAGAGGGTAGGATTTAATCCCCATTTTACAGTTGAGAAAACTGAGGCATAGAGAAGTTAAGTGACTTGCCGAAGGCCACACAGCAAGCAATTATCAGAACTTGAATTAGAACCCAGGTCTTCTGATTCCCAGACCCGATCTCTTTCCACTAAGCCATGCTGCTTCTTCTAGCACCTAGTTTCTCACAGTTAGTTTCTTCTGTTCACAGAACCTTGCTGCCAGGTGTAGATAGTCACAGGAATCCCGTTCTGCAGAAACAACAAGCAGGACTGAGTCCAGGGAGCTGCTATTCTTCCTTCATTCTTTGAAAACAGACAAGTGAGGCTGTTCAACTCTGGGAGAAAATGGCTAAGGAATAGCTGTGAATCTCCAGAATCCCCTCTGATTCATGAAGTAGAACTTATTTAAAACATCAGGACACCTTTCATTTATTCAGGATATTACCTTTCTCTGTGATCAGCGATCTTAATCATTGTCAGTTTTCGATACTATAGACCCTAAGCTTGTTAAGGGCAGGAAACCTGTCTGCCAACTCTGCTGTATTGTACTTTTCCCAGCATTTAGTACAGTGCTCTGTGCACAGTAAGTGTTCAAGATATATGATTGATAGACAGATGTAATTCCTTTTTTGGAAATTTGGTTTTGAAAATATATGACAAAGAGCAGAAATGGATCCATTATTAATCAGTCAATATAAAGCCCCATACAAGGGTACAAGAGAGTTAGTAGGTAATTATCTTAGCCCTCAAGGTGCTTACAAGCTAGCAAGGCAGGCAGAAACTAAAATAATTTATAAGTAGGAAGAAAGAAACAGGGACTTGAGGTGATAGCATAGGTCCAAAAGTTTTACGGGGCCCTGAAAATACACAGGTTCATGTTTGGGACTAAGGCCTAGGATGGTAACTAGGGGAAGGGAAAAATGAATCAGCAAAGACCCCTAGGAAGAGATACAATTTCAGAAGGGCTCTGAAGATGAAGAAGGCTATAGCCTGGCAGGTATAAAGCAGAAGGAAGAAGGGCATGTCCAAGGGGTCATCATATCAGTGGTATTTATTAAGCACTTACTGGGTGCAGAGCACTGTACTAAACACTTGGGAGAGCACAATACAACAGAGGTGGTAGAGACCAGAGGCAGAAGTGATTAGGAGGATAGTAGTGTTGTTGCCTGTGATAGGAAAGTTAGGTGGAGGAGAGGATTTGGAAAGGAGGATGAGTTCAGTTTTGGATATGTGGAGTTTGAGGAACCAGTAGAACCACTGTGTAAAGATGTACTGGAGGCAGGAAGAAATGTGAGACTGAAGAGAGAGAGAGAGGGTTAAAGAGGTAGATTTGGGAGTCATGATCATAGAAGCAGTCGATGAAGAAGTCTAAGTGGATGTAAGTACAGACTGAGAATAGGAGACCCAAAACTGAGCCCTGAGGGACTCCCATCGTTAGAAAATGGGAGACAGTGAAAGAGTCCGACCATCAGCCAAAGAGATAAAAAAGAAAGCCAAGAGGAAGCTAAAAAGGATCTGGGTTCTAATCCCAGCTCTGATGATTGCTTGCTGAATGAGCCAGCTGAATGAGTGCCCTGAAGCAAGGGATTAGGAGTTTCTGCTCGATGTGGAGAGGAATGGGCTCCTCCTCTAGACTGTAAACTTGTTGTAGGCAGGGAACGAATCTACCAACTCTGTTAAATTGTACTATCCCAAGAGCTTAGTACAGAGTTCTGCACACAGTAAGCGCTCAATAAATACAACTGATTGATTGAAATCATTTAAATCAGAACTGAAGTCACATAATCTAACTGAAATCCTTGAGAACACAAGCCTGACACAGGAAATCATAGAGAAAATGGGGAAAGATGCTCCTTTACCTTACAGGAGCAAGGAGTTGTTGGGGTTTTTTTAAGGAGTCGTAGTCTACTGGGTGATTTTTCTTAATGATGATTTGATCTAAATTGCTACATTTTTTTTGATAGCCAAGAAAAGCCTTGGATAAGCCCTTTGGTACATACAGATAATCAGATCAGGACATGGCTCACAGGGAGAGCAGAAGTCTTATCCCCATTTTGCAGATAAATCTGAGACTTAAAGAGATTCAGTGATTTGCCCAAGGTCACTCAACAGACCAGTACCTGAGCTTGGACTAGAACCCAGGTTGCCTGACTCTCAGTCCCATGTTTTTTCCCCTCGGCCTCTTTGCCACTGATTCTCTTCTTTGAATCCTCTCTCTCATTTCCCCACCTGCTTTTCACTTGGTAGGCTCACTTACAGGACCTAGGAAATAACTATCCAAAACACAGTATTGCATGTTTGCTAAAGAAAACCTCACTTTGTCTGGGAAAGCTAAGGAGAGTAAGGCTGAAAGTGAATTGTAGGTTCTGTATACACACCTGCTTGTCAAATGGCAATATCTGAGCCCCGCGAGAAACGGTGAAGGAATCTGCTGGGCCATGAATTGGTAGCCAGTCTCGTGGTGTAGAAATGATAATCCTCAATTTGCGGATTCCTTGGGGTTCCACGTGCCAGTTTCTCTTCTGTGATTTATTCAGACGTGAGGGTTCTGTCTTTAAATCACTCGGAGGATTTTGTCGGTTCATGGTATCTCTGGCTCTTGGTTGGCTTCCAGACCCTGCGTTCAGTCGTTGTTTGGGCTTGGTAAACAAATTAGCAGGGACCCGCTCTATTAAGAATCCACCGAGTTGTCTGTCATATCTCATAGCATCGAAATGCAGCCGGTTCAGGGAGGGGGGTTTCAGGTCCCGTGATAGCGCCGCAAGATGGTGAAATTGTGACAATTAAACCTTTCCTTTCCTCTCTTGTCACCCAGCCTGGCAGCTTCCAAAGAAGCTGAAGCTGCCGCCCGCTCTGCTCCCAAGCCCATGTCCCCTTCGGATTTCCTGGATAAACTGATGGGGAGAACCTCAGGATACGATGCCAGAATCAGGCCCAATTTTAAAGGTACAGAACCCCTTTTATTTCAGAGTCTTGCGGTTGCTTGATAAGAAATATTCCTTTAAAAAGGCAGTAGGGGCGATGGCCACTCTGTCACCTGATGGGAGAGGGAAATCAAAATAATAAAAAGGTTATTGAGCCCTGGTTGGAAAGCAGGTCACCTTAGACCTGTGTTCTAATGCAATGTGCCTTTCTTTAATGGGAGGTGTACCAGCTCTCAGAGCTCTGCAAAAGTCCTTTCCACTGATGTATACCACCAAACTGCTTTAGGTAAAAGCTACAGTATTGGCTTTCAAAGGGGCTGTGATAGTTACCTGTTTCTTTATGCATTTGCTATTGATAACTATTGGATCTCTTTAACGTAAAGGGGCTACTCAATTAAAATTCACCTCATCTCCATAAGTGCTGGTTTAATTCTCCATTCTGAATCTATGTGATGCTCCCATGCCTCTTTGGTACAGCAGAATAAGGGCTAAGAATGTTCTGACTCGGTTATAATAATAATAGTAATGATAATAATAATAATAACAACAATACCTGGTAAGTGCTTACTATGTGCCACTGGAGTAGCTACAGGTTAATCATAGGGCTCATAGTGTAAGTACTGGGGAGAATAGGTTCTGAATCCCCATTTTACAGATGAGGAAACTGAGGCACAGAGCAGTTAAGTGGCTTGTCCAAGCCCACACAGCAGACAAATAGCAGAGCTAGAATTAGAAGTCAGGATCTCTGTCCCCCAGATCCAATTTCTTTTCACTAGACCACACTGCTTCTCAAAAGAAGGTTGACCATCAATGCTCTAGATCCTTTTGTCACTAGTACAACACCTGATCTGCATTAAAATGGAGGATAAAAGACAAGGAAGGCTCTTTTTGCCATTTTACAGGTGAGGGATCTGAGGCACAGAGACTTAAGTGGTTTACCCACATAGCAGACAAGTGGAAGAGCCGGGATTAGAACCTTGGTCCTTCTGTCTCCTAGGCCTATGCTCTATCCTCTGGGTCATGCTGCTGCTTCTCTGTTGCATATAGCTCCCTTGTCACTTTCCTTTTTTTTATTCCCTAAGTCTCCCTCATAGAACTTCCTGTCCACCTGCAGCTCCTCAGGCTCGTCTGAGACTCAGGGAAGCCAAGTGTGGTTGCTGATGGTTTCAATAATTTCCGTTTGTGGTTTGGCTCTCTCCAGCCCAGCCTCCCACTCACTGGGCTGTGTCATAGCAGGACTACCAACACTTTAGACTCGAGGGAGTGATACATCATTCAGTGATTTGGGAAGGCTGTTTCAAACCCTGGTCAGAGCCTGCTCGGATACCCCAGTGTCCAGGGTGAAGGCCCAGAGAACAGCTTCTGAGGTCAGGGGTGGCCCTGTCTCCTAAGCAGGGACCTCATGAGCTGGGCAAATTTTCCTCCCTTGAAAACCTCCCACCCCAGTGTAAACACATGCACCAAAAAGAAATTAAAATTTAATATTTAATGAAATATATACATTACCCTTCTGCTGAAGGCAGCTGAATTGTAATTTTATTCAGGGTAATTTAATTTCAGATTTATTTCAATGAAGTATACCTCCCCATGGGGGTAGTTTTCTGGCTTCCTCTCCCACACATAAATCAGTATGCAATTTGTATGGAAGTCACAACCCCCCGTCACTCAAAGCTCCAAGTTGTGGTGCTTGGAGAGTGTCATTCAGATGAACTGGCAGTAACTCACCAGGGCATCTTAATGGCTGGGACCTAAATGAAAAAATAAAAGGGAAGGGGAGGTAGGATCGATGATGCTTTCTCTGAAGAAAAAGGGAAGAATTTAATGAGGCAGGAGGGGATGCAGGGACTTCTTCCTCTCTAAGTCAGGTTTCCAGCAAACATGAGGCTTGGAGGAGGGCTGGGCAGTGAACTGAGGGCCTCTCCTGGGGTCACTGTAAGACCAGTGAGTCAGAGTTATGGAGTGTGACAGCAGGAACCTGGATCCTGCTGATCCCACCTGGGCAGGCTTCTCCCTGACAACTCTGCAAAGGCAGTGCAGCATAATCCCTGACCCACAGACCGCTGCACAAATCCCACCCAGAGCCCCCGCCCAATTAAATTCCTCATATCTCTATAGAAGATGGACTCCTGAGTCCATGCCTGGATCTCTGTTGGGAAGTAGCGTGGCCTAGTGGAAAGAGTAAGAGCCTGGGAGTTAGAGGACCTGGGTTCTGATCTCAGCTCTGCCATTTACCTGCTGTTTGATCTTGGGCAAGTCACTTAACTTCTCTGGGCCTCAGGTACCTACGGGGATTCAATACCTGTTGTTCTCCCTCCTACGTAGAATGCGAGCCCCGCATGGGACCTGTTTGCCCAGCGTCTAACCCAGCACTTAGTACAATGAGTGGCATTTAGCAAGAACTTAACAAATGTCACATTTATTATTATTATTATCATTATTATTGTGTGTGTATATGTGTATGTGTGTATCCACAATGGAAAAGGGCTTGCCAAACACTTTGAAATCCTTGTGGGCACAGAGTGCTAAATCAATGAAAGTCCTGCTAACAGGGCAGAATTTGCTTAACATTCCCAAGCTCCAGAAAGCACCAGTTCTGGTTTAAGAAATGAATCTCATCTTTCCTGAGAGAGAAAGAATGCTGCTCTGAGCATCAACTGTGAGGGCTGAAAAGAGGAACAGACAGAATTACCTCTGTGGAGATATGGGACAGACATTAAGATTCTCAAACAGCTTAAAAGAGAGCTTATCCTGAGTACTTATTATATTTCTAGTGACGCATTCCCAGAACAAAGAACCTAGACTGCACCAACAATATTGCTCTAGTTTATCCACTCAGGAAATAGATTGCTCTCCAGTCTAGCACCCAGTTCTAGTATACAAGACTCCTGATTTCTATTTCAGGCTCTCAGAGGACCATTCTGATGAGCAGTGGGTGAGACACTTCTCCCTGTTAATCAATCAATCGAATTTATTGAGTGCTTACTGTGTGCAGAGCACTGTATGGAGTGCTTGGGAGGGTACAATATAACAGAATCCGCAGGTGCATTCCCTGCCCACAACAGGATTACAGCCTAGAGGAGAAGGTAGACATTAATATAAATAAATTACATATATGTACATAAGTGCTGTGGGCTGAGGGAGGGATGAATAAAGGCTGTAAATCCAAGTGCAAGGGTGACACAGAAGGGAGTGGGCGAAGAAGACATTTCTCCAGTTGTCCCCTGCTCTAGGTCTATTGGTAGGGTCAGTGGCCTTGAGATGTTTGATGTTCTTTTTGTCTCTGAAAAGAACAATACCTGGTCCCCATCTCTTCCTCCCCTGCCGTAACACCCTTCAGGGTGAATTGAACAGTTATTTTTATCCTGAAATATTGGTGCCAGCCAATAAAGGACCATGGGGACCTTGTTATTGAAAAACAGTTTGCTGCCCTGTTGATTCTTCTAATCTCTGATGGACACCAAACAGAAGGAGGAGGGTGGAGATTGTGTCTACTCAGCAACTCCATTGCAACGTCATTTAGTTTGCCAGCCTCTTTCCTATCTAGCCGATCTCACCCCTCTCCTTCAAAAGGTATTTCCAGTTACATGGGTCCATGTAAAAGGACATTTGGAGTTCAGATGCTCACCTGGGTGTATTTAACACAGATCACGAATCCCAGACTGGAGTCCAAAAGCTGCAGCGTTGTGCATTTCAGCCTCAAATTAGAAAAGGGCCAGAGAAGGGTTGAAGAAAGGACCATATGGTGGGTTGAGGAAACATCTTTGTGTTAATGAAAGCAAATTTCAGGGTTGACCCTCCTGGTCCAGATCTGACACTCGCTCTGGGACCATGAAATTAAGGCAGCTGAGCAAGCATTTTGCAAGCCTCCTAGGCTTTTGATAAACACCAGGCCTGTGGGCTCATCTGGGCCCACTGGACCCCAGAAGCACTCTGGAGGAGGAGCAAGATTATGATGACCTACCGTAAAACTCAAGGAGATGAACAAAGGCCAATAGCTGTGGCCTGGGATATCAATCTACTGCTTCTTGTTCTGCAGGCCCTCCGGTTAATGTCAGCTGTAACATTTTCATCAACAGCTTTGGTTCCATTGCAGAAACAACTATGGTGAGTTTGACTATGTACTTTTCTTTTAATGCACCTGCCACGTTTTTCTATTATTTGCAGCCTGGGTCTGGGTCTCCCTGAAAGAGGCTTTGAATCTGATCTTATTTCACCTAATCCAAAGGATGGGGTTTGTTCACAACTGGAATTGCTGTGTCATGTTCTCACCTTTCATCTCAAGTAAACTCCATTTTATGAAGTACTAAAGGGCTCTAGAAAGAGCCTGCCTGGAAAGGGTATCCAAAATGATCTGTTGAGAGAGCAGCAAACTAGAGTTCAGAGACTTCAGGGGGAGGTTATCAAGGGCACATCTATTTGTGCATTTTCAATCAATCAATGGTATTTATTGAGCGCTTACTGTATGTAGAGCACTGTATTAAGCACTCGATCCTAGTACTGGGAGGGATTTTAAGGAGTCATCTTGTCCATTCATTCCTTCATTACATCATATTTATCGAGCACTTACTGTGTGCAAATCACTGTATTAAGAGCTTGGGAGAGTACAATACAATAAACAGACACATTCCCTGCCCACAACAGACTCACAGTCTAGAGGACTATAGTCCAGCCCTCTGCCTTCAAATAAAATTGCTTCTCAACCATCAAAGACAAATGATCATCTTTCCTCTGGGCTCAAGACTGTTGTAGCGTTCTAAGGAAGTTATTCTTTAAATCTAACCTAAATCTCTCCTGCTGCATTTAAGACCACCTTTCTGCCTTCAGTGCACATCTCCGAACTCCCTCCAGTTTCTTCATAAAAGGAAAAACTGAATAAAACTGAACCCAGTCCCTTGATTTGAATTTGTTTGTGTCTGATCTTCATTACAGCAGAACAAGATGTTATTTGCAAACAAACCCTTTTCCGACAAAAGTGCTTTAATGCCTACAACACGGAAACACCCTGAGACCCTAGTGTTTTCTATTTAGAAAGTGTTCAAATGTGCTAATGACTCCAGGTGGCTACTGGCTGACTGATGAAAATGGAAATGATGTACTAGGAATATGTGCCAAGGGGCTCTGGGTACCTTCCCACCCCTCTTCTCTCCCTTGCCCTCAGTGTGGGCTGAAAATGTAGAAACGCTCCAGGAATCAGAGCAGTAACTCACGTGTGGCTTTCCCCCTTGTAGATACTTGAAGCTTTGCTGTCTGGAACAGCCTGTAAAAATGAGGAAAGCAACCACAAATCTTGAGCTGGTTACCTCTGAGGCTGCCACAATAGCTGAGGCGAGCCAGCCGTCTACCGCAACACAAATGTTATTAAAAATGGAAATCGTGCATCATGTGCTAGGCTCTGAGACTCTTCAGGGGAAATTAGTGAACATCGATAATAGATGGAACCAATTTATGAGCTATTCAAAGGAGACTATCGCCGGACAGGGGAATAAATAATCCGCAGACAGGGCGATTAAAGATCAGTCGTGACATAATCACTGCAGTGTTCAGAAAGTGCCGTGGTTTTTTCCGCATTCCATTAGAGTGCAATCAGAAACATGCATAGATCTGAATGGGTCTTCAGATAGCCCTACTGAATGGGAGTACGATTTAATCCCCATCATACAGATGAGGTAACTGAGGCACAGAGAAGTTAAGTGACTTGTCCAAGGTCACATAGCAAGTAAATGGCAGAGCCTGGATTAGAACCCAGCTCCTCTGAATCCCAGACCCATGCTCTTTCCACTAGGCCATACTGCTTCTGTCGGTGAAATCATCTTTGAACCCAAAGGACAAATACACTCTCTCTCTCTCTCTCTCTCTCTCTCTCTCTCTCTCTCACACACACACACACACACACACACACACACTCACTCACTCACTCCTGGATCCCAGGGATGTCCCTCATCCCTGGCAAGAATGACCTTGGGGAGGGACCAAACTTTTATAAATTTAATGTTTCTCTACAGATGATCTCCCCATGGATCCACCATCCAGAGAAGGGCCACAGGGAAAACCTCACAAAAAGCAACATGAGATTATAAAAAACAGCACAAATATTTCCCTCCCATTCTTTAATTTAATTTGCTGCTGCCTGGGCATTAAAGTTCAGCTCTCTGCAGGACAGGTGTTGATGAACTGTCACAGGCATTCGTGTACTATAGATATATTCAAAAGGAGACCGAGAAAAATATATAGACAAACACAGACACACTCATGTGCACACATAGACTCAAAATACTGGCAAACTATTCCTAGTGTTGCATTGCTTTAAAACACTTTGGCAATTTAAACTGCTCACTGATCAACAGTGAACTTCCTTTAATCCACCAAGGAAGGATTTACTGTGTGTGTGTATGAGAGAGAGAGAGTGTGTGTGTGTGTGTGTGTGTGTGTGTGTATGTGTATCTAGAAATGTATATGCAAACAGGGTTAACCACCTGGTATCACAGCAGAAAATCTGGGTCATCCATCCTGAAAAAAAAATGTTTAATTTGTCCTGGGTCCAGTGTTCCCCAATGCTGCCTCTCAGAGAGAACATGGCTAGTAGATAATAATAATGATAATGGTAATTATTATTATTATAGTATTTGTTAAGCACTTACTATGTGTCAGGCACTGTACTAAGTGCTGGGGTGGATATAAGCAAATCAGGTTAGACAAAGTCCCTGTCCCACATAGGGCTCATAGTCTTTATCCCTATTTTGCAGATGAGGTAACTGAAGCACAGAGAAGTGAAGTAACTTGCCCAAGGTCACAGAGCACACAAGTGGCAGAGCCAGAATTAGAATATATTACCACTGTGTTTGAGCTAGAGCTGCATATAGTGCCCAAGGTTTGAGAGCCGCATGGAAACAGGCTCCTGGTGGGTTCTGATGGTAATTTTTCATCCCTCACCTGGTGGCCCACCGACCCACAGACCTCTAGGCCATTGAGTAGTTTGGCTTCTTCCTGTATTTTGTCTTCTTAGAGATGAGCTTTAGCTTAAGCTGTATAAATCTCCTGCTCTGCGCAAACAGTGTGGCAGAAGATGGCAATTTCCTGCTCCTAAGCCTCTTCAGACTGGGTTTCTTCTCTGTTGTGCTGGTTGGAATGCAGAATCCTGTCCCAAACACCTGAGTTTCCTATTTGGGTTTGTTCCCCAGCTGAGACTCTGCAACAGTACTAATACACTGTTTGAATAAGCTTAATTCATTCATTCAATTGTATTTATTGAGTGCTTACTGTGAGCAGAGCACTGTACTAAGCACTTGGGAAGTAAAATAAGCAATATATAGAGATGGCCCCTACCCAACAACAGGCTCACGGTCTAGAAGGGGAAGACCAACAACAAAACAAGTAGCCAGGTGTCAATACCATCAGAATAAATAGAATTATAGCTATATATACACATCATTAATAAAATAGAGTAATAAATATGTTCAAATATATACAAGTGCTGTGGGGAGGGGAAGGGGGCAGGGCAGAGGGAGGAAGGGGGAGGAGAGAAAAAAGGTGGGGGCTCAGGATGGGACAGCCTCCTGGAGGAGGTGAGCTCTCAGTAGGGCTTTGAAGGGAGGAAGAGAGCTAGCTTGGCAGATGAGAAGCAGCGTGGCTCAATGGAAAGAGCACGGGCTCTGGAGTCAGAGGTCATGGGTTCAAATCCCAGCTCCACCGACTATCGGCTGTGTGACTTTGGGCAAGTCACTCAACTTCTCTGTGCCTCAGTTACCTCATCTGTAAAATGGGGATTAAGACTGTGAGCCCTCTCTGGGACAACCTGATCACCTTGTAACCTCCCCAGCACTTAGAACAGTGCTTTACACATAGTAAGCACTTAATAAATGCCATTATTATTATTATTATGTGTGGAGGGAGGGCATACTAGGCCAGTGGTAGGACCTGGGCCTGGGGTCGATGGCAGGACAGGTGAGAACAAGGCACAGTGAGGAGGTTAGCGGCAGAGGAGCAGAGGGTGCAGGCTAGGCGTCCTTCAGCTTCTCATCCTGAGGCAGCGGCCCATCGAGGGTGGGGGCGTTCGTCGGTGGCTCTGAGGACAGCCACGGAGTCCTTCAGCACCTTGAACAACCCTTAAGCATGATGTCGATGATCTTATACTGCCAGTTCATGTTACTAAGCTCAATCAGTTTCTTCAGGGCATTCAGCTGGTCTTTGCACTTCACCTCAAACAGCTTCTTATAGACAGGCAGGTTTGCAAGGATGGGCAAATAAGCACACCAACATAGAATGCTCTCCATCTGCCATATCAGATAAATTGTTCAGTGCTCACCATCCCTTATCTACATCTTCCAGGAACTTCCTTCCCAGAACTAGCCCTCAGCGTTCTGCTCTTGGGACCCTCCAAAGTTCCAAGGATGGACACGGAGAGATTGAGAATGATCCCAAGTTAAGCTGATCACAATGTAGTTTTAACATGATAGGGTCAAGCTCTTAAGAGTTCCAGGTTCCATGAACTTTCATCATATCCCAGCTGCCTGTCCATGCTTCCTCCTCTGAGAAACTAATTCTGCCAGGAAAGGGCGGAGTGACCAGCTATTTACCATCCTATGCCAAACCCTTATTGACATGCAGTCAGTGAGATGTCTATTATGACCTAATGCTTTCAGGTTGACTTGGTAGATTGGATTGTCTATTGCTGCTGTAGCACTGGGGTTTGGTGGATTAGAGAGTTGAGGGGTAGGGAAGATTCAATAATAATAATGATGGCATTTATTAAGCACTTACTATGTGTAAAGCATTGTTCTAAGCACTGGGGAGGTTACAAGGTGATCAGGTTGTCCCATGTGGGGCTCACAGTCTTCATCCCCATTTTACAGGTGAGGTAACAGAGGCACAGAGAAGTTAAGTGACTTGGATTTGAACCCATGACCTCTGACTCCAAAGTTCGTGCTCTTTCCACTGAGCCACGCTGCTTCTCTAAGAGACAACTTCCAGTGCCCTGAAAACTGGATCCCTCAGGGAAACAGCCTGGTCTCGTATATGGAACAGGAATAGGAGTCCTAAGCTCAGTTCTGCCATTGTACACTATGTGACCATGAATAAGTCACTTAGCCTCTCTGGGGTTAAATTTTACCATCCGAAGGCAAATGAAATAGCAGGTGTAACAGTCCTCTCCCAGCTCAGACGACTAGTCAGACTATTCTAGACTATAGTCTATATTGAGTGCTTACTATGTGCAGAGTACTATACTAGGAGCTTGGAAGAATACAATGAAACAGATTTGGTGGACACATCCCCTGTCCACAAGGAGCTTACTTTCTAGAGGGATAATCCAACCCAAGACTTAGAACCATTGCCAAAAGACTCTTTTCCAACATGACTCACCTTCCAAGAACTTCTTAGGTCACTGATTTCTCCCAAACCAGGTTTCCAGTCAGTCAATCATATTTATTGAGAGCTTACTGTGTGCACAACACTATATTAAGCACTTGGGAGAGTATAAAATAATATAACAGGCACATTCCCTGCCCACAATGAGCTTACAATCTAGAGCCTTGGTCAATGACTGTGTTTCTAGAGAGGCATTGGCAGGGGAGTCGGTGTAGAGGAAAGTTGCTTTACCTGTCCTTTGTTGATGGTGGTATTTAAAATTGCGAGGTTAGTTTCTGCCCATCAGAAAGAGGTCTTTCAAGGACCTGTGGGGGTGGGGTATGTTGAAAACCAGCCCAAAGAGAGGGCAAGATCTGGCACTCTAGACTTCAAAGAGGCAAGAAAGCTCTTGAGAAGGGTTTACAGAGAAACAGGAAACAGTCTCCTGGGCATAGATGTGCAGAGCGGCAAGAGACATCAGACATCAGCCAGGTCTGAATGTTCTCCATTCCCAATAGCCCTCCTGAATTGCTTCCTGGCATCCACCTGCGGAGAGCTCATCCAAAGATTGTACAGCTCAATCAGGGCCCCTCCAGGATCCAGATTCACAAATGAAGATGTGTCAGGGACATCTGCAGGCCTGGACGCCTGTCAACAGCACCCACAGAGAGGGCCCTGGACAAGAACAGGTCAGCAGACTCGGTTGTCCAACAATGGCGCTGGCCCAGGAAGACCTGGCAGGGCCACCAGGGCCATGTTGCATGCTGGCTATGAGCGTGGGCGGGTTTGTGCTGCTGCCATCTCTTTCTTGAGAATTTGGCTCACAGACGGGACGTGACTGGGGTGTGCAACTCTTGCAAGGGTTTGCCAAAGGCCTGTGCCAGAAAGTCTTTTCATTATCCACGTTATTTATTATTGATTGGGCTCTGTGGGCAAACTCCCTATTATGCAGAGATGCAGGGATAGCCATTCCTGCCTTAAGAAGCTGACGATCTAGCTAGAAACAATATTATGAAATCATACTTGCCCAGAGGTCACGCGACGCACTTATTGTACTTTTCAAGCGCTTATTGTACTTTCCAAGCACTTAGTACTCTGCAAACTGTAAGCGCTCACTAAATACGACTGAATGAATGAATGAACCAACCCCCTGCCTCCAGGCAAGATGGTACACAATTCCCCCCAAGAAAGAGGCATTTACCCTTTGCTTTCAAATCTGCAGAGCAGAAGACCACTGCATCATTTGGTCAAGCATTCCAAAGTCTCACAAACCTGACAGTCAGGAAAGTCTTCCTGATGTCTAACTAGCAATCCCTATTGAAGAGTGTATGGAAGGTTTGAGCCCCAGAACTAGTCACTCTAGGAGGTTGTGTGGTTCCAAAAAGTGTGGAAGGATGGGCGTGGGAGTGCACATGATAATAATAATAATACTTGTGCTATTTGTTAAGTTCTTACTATGTGCCAAGCACTGTACTAAGCTTTGGGGTAGATAAAAGAGCATCAGATTGGACACAGTCCCGGTCCCACATGGGGCTCACAGTCTAAGTATTCTATCTATTTTGTTAATGATGTGCATCTAGCTTTACCTCTCCCACTGTTGGGTAGGGACTATCTCTATATGTTGCCAACTTGTACTTCCCAAGCGCTTAGTACAGTGCTCTGCACACAGTAAGCACTCAATAAATACGATTGATGATGATTTATTCCGATGACTTGACACCTGTCCACATGTTTTGTTTTGTTGTCTGTCTCCCCCTTCTAGACTGTGAGCCCGTTGTTGGGTAGGGGCCAACTCCATATGTTGTCAACTTGTACTTCCCAAGCGCTTAGTACAGTGCTCTGCACACAGCAAGTGCTCAATAAATACGACTGAATGAATGAATGAATGAATGAATAAGTGGGAGGGAGAACAGGTTTTGGAGGTAGGCAACTGGACTAGACGGTCTCTTAAGATCTCCGGCATCCCAAAGGCTGTGGAAAGTGCTGATCTGTCCCAGAATAGAAATGGATTCTGGAAACTGATGGTGATTCACAGGACAGGCCCCCAGGCAGCTGCCAAGGAAGAAATGAACAGGAACTGAGCTTGTGGGGTTGGGGGAGAAGAAGAGGACCTGACAAAACTGGAGAGAGGAAAGTCCTGGTGATTCTGTGAAGGTGCAGGAACTTTAGAAGTTGTGGAAGGAGAGAGAAGAAACTTGGGCCCAGAATAAAAAGTGGAGTCAAAGAGAGCCCAGGCAGACGATACTGGGGAATCTGAAAGTTGGACAATCCCTTTACGGAGAAGAGCATCAAGCGGTATAAATGCCAGACAGATGGGTGGACAGACCTCGGTGGACTGGTTGACCTCCTTTGGTCCAAATATGTTACTATGGCAACCTTGTACAAAGAGGGAAATCCCACATGTGACTAAATTTGTGATGCAGCCGTCCATCCAGCTGAGCCGGGGTGCTGTGCACACTGCCTCCTTTCAGATCACATTTGGAAACCAGAAAGCCTCAGGCAGTTTCTGCCTCAACACTCCTGTAGTTCTACAGGGTTTCCTTGACCTAGGGCCGGGGAAGGAGAGAGCCAGGAGATGTGCTTGAAACACAGAGTGAGTTCTGGTTTGGATTTTGGGCTTCTTCTGCTTGGGACCATTGACAGCTCATTTCTCACCAGCTTTGGGCAAGCGCTTAGAACAGTGCTCTGTACATAGCAGGTGCTCAATAAATATGATTGAATTGATAAGCTGCATGGCCTAGTGGAAAGAGCATGGGTTTGGGAGCCAGAGGATCTGGGTTCTAATCTCACCTCTGCCACTTGCCTGCTGGGTGAGCTTGAGCAAGTCGTTTAACTTCTCTGTGCCTCAGGTTCCTCATATTTAAAATGGGGATTAAATGCCTATTCTCCCTCCTGTTTAAGACAATGAGTCTTTTGAAGGACAGGGACAGGGTCCAATCTGATTATCTTGTGTCTACTTTATGCTTAGTACAGTGCTGGGAACATAATATGCATTTAACTCACAAATATTACATTACCACTCTTTTTTTGAAGAGATACTTCCTCCCCTCTAGTCGGTATCCTACATCTCTACTAAACCTGTGCTTAATGGGGTTACGAGCAACTGGAGGTTCTACTAAGACAACTGGAAGCAATGGTTTGGGGCCACCTGCATGGAGACTGGCAATCGGATACCCTATCTTATTTTCAATTAGCTGCATCCCTTCCATCTCCTCCTCTTCTTCCCTCCTTCCGCTCCTGTCCACCTCCATGATGACCAGGTGGTGCTTTGAGAAGGAGGAATGGAAGGATCCCAGGGGACTCAATATATCTGGTGGTGTTTCGCATTGAGGTCATTCACAGGAGCTGTAGACCGCGGGACCTACATCTGGTCGAGCCCGGATCACGGTGGGAGTCAAGAGTTTGGAATCCTCAGTTCCAATCTGGCCCACCCCGTATGGCCACGAATCTGGCACTTCAGCCTGCAAATTCACTTCAGTTCATTGTCTGTGGCAATAATATCCCTCAGGATCTTTCACTTTGCAATTGAAGTTTCATTTAAGAGGAAGAGAGTTCTTCATTTCTTGAAGGTGAGTCTGTACAGTGAATCTGAGGTAGGGTAATAGAATAGGGAAAATTAAGAAGTCTCCGCTGTGAATAATAAGCATGTTTTAGCTTAGCCAAGCGCTTAGTACAGTGCTCTGCACACAGTAAGCGCTCAATAAATACAATTGATTGATTTTATGAGGGGAACAGCAGCCAACTGGCAGGACCAGGCCTGCTTCTCTGTTAGGTAAACTGTCACTTCACAGATAAGGAAAATAGAGATTAAGTCTGCACAGCATTAGTAACTGGAACTAGGATGATTTGGTGAACTCCAGGGAAGAGATGAACAACTTCAAAGATAGGATAATTCAAGTATAATTCAGATACTCCTCTGAAACACATCAAGAGAAACAGTATGACCTAAAGATGTAGGATGGCCTTGTGGAAAAAGGACAGGTCTGTGAGCTAGAGTCAACTGAATCTTAGCAATTGCTTTCTGTGTGACCTTGGGCAAGCTACTTAACTTTTCTGTGTCTCAGTTTCCTCATCTGTAAAATGGAGATTCAATATCCGTTCTCCCTCCTATTGAGACTGTGCGTCCCATGCAGGATAGGGAACTGTCTTACCTGATAAATTTCCATCTACCCCGGTGGTTAGAGCCGTGCTTGACACACGGCAAATACCACAAAAAGAAACCCTATGAGAACTAGGCTAATCACCAGCTGAACCGCCTTGCCCTAGGTATAAATCATCACTGTGGAACAAAGCTTTCCTCTCCCAAGAGGCTGCTTAATGCTTGACTCCACTCACAGCTGGTCAGATGCTGGCCAATGGGATGAGCTGATATCCAAAAATAGTCCACAAATAGGAATAGAGATCATTTGGCCCATTATGACCGTTAATGAAAGTGTCAGAGAAGGGACTTGATGAAGCAAAGAAAGATGCCTCAAAGCTAAGGGTCTGAAGTGTCTTCCCTTTGAGTGAAGTGGGTAAGTCTACACTGTCAGCCTGAGCAGTGAACCAGAGGCTTGGCTACTCTTCCATACCCCTATACACTGCTCTGATGTGTTCCTTGCAGAGCAGCATGGCCTAGTGGATAGAGAAAGGGCCTGGGAGACACAAGGACCTGAGTTCTAATCCCGGCTCCACCACTTGTCTGCTGAATGACCTTAGGCAAGTCACTTAACTTCTCTGTGCCTCAGTTACCTCATCTGTAAAAGGGGGCTTAAGACTATAAGCCCCATGTAGGACAAGGATTGTGTCTAACCTGATTAGCTTGTATCTACCCTAGTGCTTATTACGGTGCTTGACACATAGTAAGCACTTAATAAATACCATAAAAGAATATAAAAGAACACAACAGGGTGCAGGTCTTTGGGTTAGCAACCTCCAAGATAGGAGTTCTTCAAGTATAAAGTGGAAACTTTGGGGGCACCTTTCACCCTTCTGGATGTCCTCCTTGAGGGAAGAAAGGTAAGAGGACGTGGCAGTTTGGGGCTGTTGTTAGTTCAGGAGGAGAGTGACTAGTGAGGTCTAGTGAGAATGGCACAGGAAAGGCAGAGAGGGCTCAAGTGTTTAGGTTTATGACTTCAGGAGTTTTGGCTTTTCTGGAGGCAAAATGGGGTTTACATGTGGTATTTGTGGGGGAATGCTGTTAGCTCATTCAAGTGATTTTAGAAACTAGTGTCGTCTCAACAGCATAAGGCAAGACAAGACCCTTACCGTGGCAAAATTTCACCTGAAGTTTCTTCCCAACCTGCATGGCACACCTCCCTCCCACCATCCCCTTCCCACAGGTTCCCCTCTCCACACCTCTCCACACTCACACATAAAGAAATACTGCCTAGAGTCAAACTGTCCCTCTGCTGGAAGAGAGAGTGGCAGCCACCAGAAAAATAATAATAATAATAATTTTTGTATTTGTTAAGCATTTACTATGTGCAAAGCACTGTTCTAAGCACTGGGGAGGATACAAGGTGATCAGTTTGTCCCATGTGGGGTTCACAGTCTTCATCCCCATTTTACAGATGAGGTAATAGGCACAGAGAAGTTAAGTGACTTGCCCAAAGTCACAAAGCTGACAAGCGGTGGAGTCGGGATTTGAACCCATGACCTCTGACTCCCAAGCCCGTGCTCTTTCCACTGAGCCACGCTGCTTCTCTGTGACAAGAGACCCTGAGGAAGGCACCCTCTGATCTTCTGCTCCTGCTCCTTCTGCTTTTGGGGCTCCCTGGAGTGTCCACTGCCTGTACCCAGAATATACTTGGAACAGCTGAACTCCCCCGGCCCCGGACCGGCCTCCAAAGTGTTCCATTAACTCCTCTGCTCTTGTTCACCGAGGCTCTTGACAGGACCTACAGTAATAAATGTAACCCTGTCGCCTCGTGTGAGACAGCTGGGCAAACATCCTGAGCTCCAGCTGAGCCATGGCACTCAAGGATCTGAAAATTACTGTGATTATGGCACACTTCACTCAGTCTGCTGAGAGAGACAGCCACTCTGGAGGGGCCGGCAGACATGGAGGGAAAAGACAGGGTGGACCACACCCTTGGCACCCAGAAAGCCACCCAGAAGGATCCAACCAGGACAGAAATTGGGGAGGAACTGGAGAAGCTTTAGGCAGAGAGTGATGAAAAGGAAGAAGGGCAAAAATACATTTCTATGGTTAACTATCTGTGGTGAGTTTCAACAAGAGATCAGAGAGGAGAGAGCAGGTTATGGAGCTCTCTGGCTCCTCCCACCCCTCCCTAATGTCTCCCAGGACCCTCCCTCGTGGAAGATTGAACGGTGGGAGCCTCTCATGGAGGTTAAGGAAGCATCTCTCTGCCTGTGCTTGAATTTACTCAGTAGAATGCAGTGGGTGTCTACATGTGAGTCCGCTCCCACCTACGTAGGACTGAATTAATTTCAATTTATGCTAATGTTTCAACAAGCAATCTTCCTAAATGTGTTGACCTTCTGCCTCCCCAACAACCCCTTCCAGTCCTGCAAATCATCCTGAAAGATGGTTCCATTCCCATCTGAAATCTATCTTAATGTCAGTCCATCCGCTGTACACTGTAAGCTCCCTATGGGCAGAGATTGCATCTACCAACTACATTGTATTGTACTTGCCAAATGCTTGAACAAGTGCCCCACACATAGTAAGTGCTCAATAAATACCATTGGTCAGTCACCAGTTAGAAAATCATATTTATTGAGCACTTACTGTGTGCAGAGCACTGTACTAAGTGCTTGGGAGAGTATAATAGGTACATTTCCTGCCCAAAATGAGCTTATAGTCAAGAGGGGACTGATTGGTAGGGGGTGGATTAGAGCAAGCACTTTGGCCTTTCTCCGGGGTATTTCCCATCTCCAACTACATCTGGATTTCCTCCCTGCAGCAGGGGCTCTCAGTGTCTCTTCCTTTGATTCCCTTCTTGTGGGCAGATTTCCAGCCTCATCCCATCATCTTGGAGGTGAGATGGTGGCCTCCTGCTGTGTGGGGAGACCTGAGGTGTCCCCACTAGGCTTCTAGAGCCTGAGAACACAGCCCGACACCAGCTTGAAGCGTGTCAGACATGAGGAGACACAGACCAGGGCTTATAATGTAGCTGAATAAGCAAAACAGCCTTTTGCATCTACCTATTAGTCCAATTACATCGATCTCCCCTGACTGTAGTCGCATAAGGCGAGGAGGGGGAAAATCAGTGATTGGTTTTTTTTCAAGTAGCTGCTGTTGAAGGGAGAAAGAGTAGAAGCCTTGGAGCCCTGCCTTCTCTTCTCTTCCCCGTCTTTGCCCAGAAGTCCAAATAATAATAATAATTGTGGTATTTTTAAGTGCTGGGGTAAAGACAAAGTAATCAGGTTGGATACAGTCCAATTCCCACCTGGAGCTCACTGTTTTAGTCCCCATTTTACAGATGAGGTAACTGAGGCACAGAGAAGTGAAGTGACTAGCCCAAGGTCACCCAGCAGACAAGTGGTAGAGCCAGAATTAGAACCCAGGTCCTCCTGACTCCCAGGCTCCTGCTCTATCCACTAGACCAAGCTGCTCCTTTAACCTTGTATGGCACAATGAGCTCAGGGTGATAAATACATTTTGAAGATGACAGTGATGTATTCTCTCCTCTGCCTGGGTTGTCCGTTCAACACATTTGTAATTCAAGTTTATCCAATTGCTCCCTCAATTGCTATTTAGCCTGCTTTCTTAGGGAAAGGAGGCATATTAACCGTGTGTGTGTGTGTGTGTATGTGTGTGTGTGTGGTATAAATTTGCCCACACCCAGGGGTTTTTAACATCCAAAATGCCCATTTAAAATAACAACGTTTCATACACATTTCTTAATGTGCTTTACTCCTGCCTACATAGTCACTCATGGCACGCAAAGGCCCAGCAGGAAAGTGACTGGCAGGAAAGAGAGAATTTGAGGGCTGCTGAGCAGACTTCCAACACTATAATCAATTCTCCATGCACATTCTCATTCTTGAAGTCTCAGGATCAAGCTCATCCCTCATTCTCAACTGGAGACCCCTCATCATAAATTTAGCATTCTGCCACTTTTCCATCACATTATCTGAGGCAGAAGGTGAGGGGAGAAGAGGTGAGTTGGCAGTGAAGTCAGGGAACTACAAAACTGTACCATGATGCCCTAGGATATGCTCACTTGTACAGTTCTTCTTGGCAAGGTTCAAAGGAGCCAAGAAATGGGCTCGAAACGCTAGACAGCGACAGTGAAACCTAACCCTGCTGTCATGCTGACTGACTTTTCTGATCCAACTCTGGCACAGAGATAAACATAGAGTCCCCTGGAATAATCCTCTCTCCCAACTCAACCTAACCAGGCCAGTGTGAAGTGCCATATACATACTGGGACTTCTAACAGTCGTAATCTAAAAGTAATCTGAGCCTACAATGGAAGTCTCTTCCATTTCTTTCATTTCTTCTTTTCAGGAGGTAACCAATTGGTAGTTCACAACAAGCAATCGATAGCTTGCCACAAACAATGGGGTCAGATAATGGGAATTCAGGGGTCCCAGCAAGAAGCAGTAGCAGTGATGAGAGTTTCTTTCTTTGTGCCCCAGGTTGAGGCATCTGAGGCACAGATTGTTTTGTCCCCTGCTCCACTGTTGCTGCTTTGTACCCCACCTGAAGGACGACTTGGTTGCTCTATTTGTGTGTGTGTGGCAATCTAAGGCACTTAAGGAGTGGCAGGATTTACTGCAGAGCCACAAATTGTGGTGTTGGGAGAATTCTGGAGGTCAGGAGAGCCCCCTCTTCAAAGATGACTCAAGTAATTACAGGCTCTGGCCTAAGTCCATTACCTGGGAGGATACTTGAACAAATGATGTTCAAACAATCAATTTGCAACCACGGACAAGATCAGAAGATAGTAGGCAGCAATGAGCACTGCTTTGTAAAGAGGAAATCATGCCAGACTGATGTAATCTTAGACATAGAGAATCACTGAGCTGGAAGGGGTCTTGAGAAATCATCTGGTCCAGCTCTCTGCCTCCAGGCAAGGAACTCACCAAATGATCCGGGACAGATGGTAGTCTTTTCTTTCCTTCATGATCTCCACCCCACCCCCTCTCTAGTTAGCCTATTCCACTGTTTCATCACCCTGATGATCAAGATACACTTTCTTATACCCACTCTCTTCTGGTTTAATTTAAGATCATTTTCTCTTGATCAGTCCTCAGTGGACTTGGAGAACAACTCAACACAACCCTTCCCATAAAATCCATTAAAAACTTCATATATTTGAGGCCAGAAATCATTGCCTTTTAATCTTCCTGGGCAGCAATAGGCCACGGAGACAAGGAGAAGCCTGCTTAGACCTTGGTTTCCCTCACTGAGAAGTTACATAAGTATGGTCTCAACCACTGTTAGGTAGGTATTCATCTGGCCTGTGATTCAGGGCCTAACAGGGGGACAATTTGAATCGTGTCCCATAGGGAATCTTTTGAATAATAATGGTTGTGGTATTTGTTAAGTACTTTCCATGTGCCAAGCACTGCACTAAGTCTTGGGATCGAAACAATACAATCAGCTCAGCCACAGTCCCTGTCCCACATAGGCTCAAAGTCTGTCTGTGGGGAAGGGAAAACAGCAAATCCTCATTTTACAGATGAGGAAATTGAGGTATAGGAAGTTAGTGACTTGCCCAAGGTCACATAGCAAGCAAGTGGTGAAGCCAGGAGTAGAACCCAGGTCTCCTGACTCCCAGTCCTAGGCCCTTTCCACTAGGCCATACTGCTTCTCCTCTAAGACTATTTCTTGTCAGTCTTTTTCTTGATGACCTGAGTGAAAGCAGCTAGAATCTGCACATCAAATGGGTCAATGATCCTAAACTGGAAGGGGCTAATGTACTATCAATAAATTAATCAATCAATTGTATTTATTTGGCATTTACTGTGTGCAGAGCACTGTACTAGGCACTTGAGAGAGTACAGTTCAACAGAGTTGGTAGACATGTTACTTGCCCACAGTGAGCTTACAGTCTGGAGGGGAAGACAGAAATGAATAAAAATGAATTAATTACAGCTATGTACGTAAGTGCCGTGGGGCTAAGGGTGAGTTGAATATCAAGGGCTTAAAGGATACAGGTATTAGAATTCAGAGAAACAGTCAAAAGCTGATCCTACAAAAGCAGGATGAAATTCAGTAGCTTCCTATGTCAAGTAACACACTTAGGGATGGAACACACATCTTTAACAAGAGAGGAAAGAATGCTGCATACAAATGTAACAGAAAAGTTGGCTATAAGTCAAATACAAGTCACCAATACAGTGTCATCATTTTAAAAGTCAACGTGGAATTGGGGTTAGTGTCATCAACAGGGGAGAATGAATCTTTCTGCCCTGCTCTGTGTCCAGTATTGAGCCCAGCATTTGAAAAAAGATATTGATAAACTGGAGAAGGTCTAGAGAAGAACACCACAAATGATCAAAATAGATTCCCATGATGAAAACTGGAGGGAAACACGTCTGAAGAGGCAACCTTAAAAGAATTGGGTTGTTCAGTCAGATTAACAGGTGGCTAAGGGCTGCCTTAAATAACTATTTTCCATTCCATGCAGCATTTTATGGATCCAGATGCTTTTCAAGTTCACTGGGACCCATACAAGAAGAAATGGGCCAGAGGGGATCTGAAGATTCCTTCCAGCTCTGGGGATCCCTTCCAGCTCTGGTGGCCCCTTCCAGATTTGGGATTCTAAGATTTTTAAGGTGGAAAAAAGCAAGAACATCATAGCTCCATCACTTATGTGATAAGCAGAGTGAGGGGTGGCTAATCAGACTTAGAATGTCAGGGGTTGTGCTGCCTGCCTCTCCTGCGTGGTGTCTGGCCTAGCTTTTTCTACAGTGAGGGCATTCTGCTACCATCCCTCACCATCCTTCCCCACCCTAGTGATTGGTGGCATTCTGGGATAGAGTGAACATTTTGTCACCCGTATGCTCTAATAATAATAATGATATTTGTTAAGAGCATACTATGTTAAGCACTGTTCTAAGTTCTGGAGTAGATACAAGCTCATCAGGTTGGACACAGTCCCTGTCCCACATGGGGCTCACAGTCTTCATCCCTATTTTACAGATGAGGTAAGTGAGGCACAGAGAAATTAAGTGACTTGCCCAAGGTCACCCAGCAGACAAGTGGCAGAGCCGGCTTAGAACCCAGGTCCTTCTGACTCCCAGGGCCATGCTCTACCTACTAGACCATGCTGATACCTTTGAGTTTTATAATTCCATTTTAAGCAATTATAAAATTGTTATCTAGTATTAACAAGTATGGCTCAGTGGGGAGAGCCCGGGCTTTGGAGTCGGAGGTCAGGAGTTCAAATCTCAGCTCCGCCACTTCAGCTGTGTGACTTTGGGCAAGTCACTTAACTTCTCTGTGCCTCAGTTAACTCATTTGTAAAATGGGGATTAAGACTGTGAGCCCCATGGGACAATCCAATCACCTCGTAACCTCCCCAGTGCTTAGAACAGTGCTTTGCATGTAGTAAGCACTTAATAAATGCCATCATTATTATTATTATTATTAAGTATGCATATTATGATCTTTGAAAGGAACTCAGCACAAAACCTAGACTTTCTTTCACTGATGTCCTAGGAGATGGATAGCAGTGATTCCGTCTCAACACATCCTTCTCTAGTACTTTTCTCTTTAGCTCGTCTTTCATTCTGAACTCTGCCCCATCATTTTATTTCATCACTTTTTTAAAAGAAAAAGGGATTCTCTCACAGATAGTGCTGTGAGCCACCATGGTGGTGGTAGTGGTAGTAATAGTAAGAGTATTTATTAAGCACTTACTTTGCACAAAGCACTGCATTAAACACTGGGAGAGAAAACACAGGTGAGAATTAAACACAGTTCCTATCCATCGACGGGATCACAGTCTAAGATCATATAAGGAACACCACTGCCCTGGTCCCTGGGTCACAGTGGGTTCATAGTTTGCAAGGACCAAATTGCAAACAAACAAGCAAACAAAAAATTACATATGTCCCTTTCTCAATCAATCAATCAATTGTATTTATTTAGTGCTTACTCTGTGCAGAGCAATGTAGTATTTGGGAGACTGCTTAGTTGACACAAAACCGTCCCTCAAGGTGCTTAAAGTCTACTATGTGTACTGTCGAAATATAAATTGGGGGGTCATTAATTTATTTTTTTAATTGCTCTCTCCCTGCTCCCTGGCTAATTTGATGTTGTGAGCTACGACTTACAAGTCCCTTGGAGGAAATTTGCCATTAATAGCATTTTAAGAGGGTCATTTAGGACATCAGTTTCTGTCCCAGCTCAGTTGTTACAAGATAACAGGTTCTGACCCAGTCCTTAGCACAGGTTCCCCCACCTCAAATACAGAGGTTGTCCCTCAGGGCACCCAGTAGTTCTTTGCCAGATAAAGCAATGCAGCCAGAGGGGAAGCAGTATGGTCTAGTGGAAAGAGCGTGGAACTAAAAGACAGGGACTGATTTCTACTTCTTTTCCACTGGCCTGTTATGAGGCCTTGGGCAAGTCACTTAACCTCCCAGTGCTTCAGTTTCCTCATCTGTAAAATCTGCAAAAAGATACCAGCTCTCTTCCTCTTAGACCAGGAGCCCCATGTGGAACAGGAACTGTGTCTGATCTTGTTTCTAACCTAGTGCTTAGCTCAGTGCTTGGTGGAGTTGGGCTGGAAGTTGGGTTCTGAGGAGTGTAGTTCCCTCCAGATGGGCGGTTAAAAACAGAACTCTCTCTGTTCCCCCTCATTGGCTGCCCAAAGAAATGAAATTTTACAGGCCTTTTGTCATTTCCAAGTGGTCAGCCCTGGATCCCTGGCTGGCAGTCTCTGTGACAGATCCCGAAGGGACAGGTGTTGGGGCTTGGGTTGAGCCTCAGCATCTCCTCTTCTGCACTACTTTGGAAGATGTTTGAGGGGGTATAAAAACACCTTCCCTGGGTCTTCAGGGGCTTCAAACCTCTAAATGAGGTTAGATCAGTCAATTTATCAGTCAATCATATTCACTGAGTACTTAGTGCAGGGCACTAAGCACTTGGGAGAGTACAACACAACAGAATAATAGACAGATTCCCTGCCCATCATGAGCTTACAGTCAAGAAATTATGAGCCCTTTGATATTTGACAAATCATAGTCTTTCCTTATCAGCAACAGCCAGCCCAGTTCCCTACGCCTAAAGATGCAGGGGAGAAAAGTCAGCCAGTCAGCCGTGACCATGGCAGACCCACTGAGAACAGAGACTGTCTGAGGGTCTGCAGCCAGAAAGACATAGAATCCAGCCTCATGCAGGTTGGGGGCTCTCAGCCACCCAATTCCTCCACCTGCCAGAAGTAAACACGACAAGGGACCAGTAGGATGGTTTTGAAACCGATCCCACACCTCAGGACTTATAAGACCCAGGAAGATGAGGCAAAACGTCATTTTAAATCGGGCTGGGGGTGGGGGTGGCAGACTTCAATTAAGTTAGAGACCAACCCTATAAAACACCGGGGAGCATTTTATGAAGTTATCAAATTCTTGGCAGTGAAACCAAAAAAGACATCATCCTATGTTGCGCTCTGTTGTGATTTCTCTTAACCCAGCCACCCACCTCCAGGGGCAAGGTGAAAGTTATTGTGAGCTTAGAAGTGAAAGCTCAGGAGGAAAATAAATAATAACTCAAACCAGTATATCCTAGCTGTCTCCAAGTTTCCAATCAGCTCTCTATTCTCACATCTGTGGCAAGAGGAATATTAAAGTGAAAGACTCGCACAAGGAGATAGAGTTCTTAGGGAAAAATACAAGGTTATTTAGTAATAAATGGGAACTATATGCTTTCAGAACCATTATCTCGTAATCCTTTACATTCCTATTGGAATGGGAGATATTCTCCCATTTTCCTCCTTCCTCCCCATTTTTCAGAGATGAAAATTGGAGGCCCAGGGAGGATTAGTGACTTGGCTAAGGACCCAGAGTAAGTCATTGGCAGAATCATTGACAGAACCAGGGTAAGAACCCTGGTCTTTTGACTTCTGGCCAGTTTTCTTTCTACTAATTCCCCACCTTGGTAGAACTCAACCCCAATGGTGCCCAGAAGGATCTGATTCTGGTTGAGTCGACAGTGTTTTCATTCTCTCTGGGTTCTGATTCAGGTTTAAAAGTTATATTGCCCACAATAAAATTGCAACCTGCAAAGCAACAAGGCATCTGAATGAGTCCAGGATCTGTAGCCCAAAGAGGTAGATTAGCAAGTCTGTAACTTCTACTGTCAGTCATTACTGTTATTCTTACTTTTCCAAAGCCTGGCTTCTTCATGGAATGGTCTAATTTATTTCAATCCCTGAGTGTAGTGTTCAAGTCTGATTTACACAACAGCTCAAACCAGCCAGGAAATGCATCTGTCCTGGAGAGGGATAAATGACAATAGAAACAGGGAAAGAACAACAAAATCAAAGAGCCAAAAACAGGGAGAATGAAAATGAAATAATACACTAAGGAGGAAAAAAAGAAGACAGGGAGTAGAGAGGCAGGGAACAGGGACAGACAGAGAAGAAACAAGTAAAAGGAGAGAAGAAGAGACAAGCAGTTTATTTATTTTAGTTATTCATTTATTTATTTACCTGTATATCTATCTTAATGTCTGTCTCACCCTCTAGACAGACATGTCTGCCAACTCTGTTGTACTGTACTCTCCCAAGCACTTAGGACAGTCCTCTGCACACAATAAATGCTCAGTAAATACCACTGATAAACAAATGGTAGCATCAGAAGCCTTAGAGGAGAGGAAGAGAGAGGGAATGACAGGGATAAAATTTCAGGAAGCAAGAATGAGCAGAGAAAACAACTCTGTCTACTTAATCTGAGCAAACAACAGATACTTCTACTAGTCATTTCTTACCAGTATGTTGTGTAGGGAAATAAATCAACCCGGATTCTGTTCTCTTCCATCCCTGCTGCAGGATTACAGGGTGAATATCTTCTTGAGACAGCAATGGAATGACCCCCGGCTGGCATACAACGAGTATCCGGATGACTCCCTGGATTTAGACCCTTCCATGTTGGACTCCATCTGGAAGCCTGATTTGTTCTTTGCCAATGAGAAGGGGGCCCACTTCCATGAAATCACCACGGACAACAAGCTCCTGCGTATTTCTAGAAATGGCAACGTCCTCTACAGCATCAGGTGAGAAGCTGGGAGCAGGAGGGGGAGAAGGTGTTGGTAGCAAGTGATGACCCCATCCCACCACCAATTTGAAGTGAAAATCTCAACAGAGTGATCCTAGAGGAGAAAAGGAATGAGGCAAACCCGTTGTCTAACTCTATAATGGACATAATGGATATGGAGAAGCAGTGTGGCTTAGTGGACAGAGTACAGGTTTGGGAGTCAGAAGGACCTGAATTATAATTCCAGCTCCTCCACTTCTCTGCAAATCACTTGGGCAAATCACTTAATCACTGTGCCTCTGACTGTGAGCCCTAGGTGGGACAGGGACTATTTCCAACACAATTTGCTTGTATCTTCCCCAGCGCTTAGTGCAGTTCCTGGCACATAGTAAGTGCTTAACAAATACCAAATATGGCCAACCAGCAAGCGAGAATTGAACACCACCTGTTTTATCAATGGTACTTACTGAGGGCTTACAGTGTGTAGAGCACTTAGTACAGTGCTTGGCTGAGTACAACAGAGTTGGTAGACACGTTCCCTGCCTACAATTAGTTTACAGTCTAGTGGAAGAGGGTTTAGTCACCTATCCCTAGATTTGCGAACGTCCCTGAACTCCAAAGCTTCCCCAGAGGCATCCAAGAATTTCCCATCTGCCTCTACTGCTGATCTCTGCCCAGGAATCATTACAAGGTGACTAGGGTCAGGTTGGCTGGAGAGGAAAGGCCCCTGCACTGTTTGCCTGAAATGGCCACTCAAAAATCAGAGTCTCCCAAAATCCTAGAGCTGAAAGAAACCTAAGAATTCCTCATTCCAGCTCACTGCCTCCAAGCAAATGACTGACCACCCAATGTTGAGACCATTTGTTCTTCCTTTAGACACCACCATAGTTGGGGGGGGGGGGGGTCTGAGTAGCCTCTTCCACTGTCTTATCAGTGTGCTCTCTAAGTTCTTCATTATGTCCAAGAGAAATCTTTCCTGCTTCAATTTAAGCCCTTCTCTTCTTATTCAGTCCTAGGTGGGCATCAATCAATCAATCAATCAATCAGTGGCATTGATTGTACCCTTATTATGTGCAGAGAACTGTAGTAATTGTTTGAAAGAGAACAATATGATTGAGTTGGTAGACCCAATACTTGAACACGAGCAGCTTGCAATCCAGTGAGGAGATAGATGGTAAAATAAATTACAGAGAGGGGAAGCAGCAGGGGATGTGCTGTGGGGCTCGGGGTGGAGTGAGTATCAAAGTGCTTAGGGGCTACAGACTCAAGTGCATAGGTGACACAGTAGTGAGGGAAAATACATGGGGAGATGATAGATTAGGCAGGGAAAATTAGGCAGGGAAGGCTTCCTAGAAGAGGGGAGTGTGGTGGTCTGTTGGATATGAAGAGGGTTGGAATTCCAGACAGGAGGATGGATATGAACAAGGGGTCTACAGAGAGGGTAGACAAGATTGAGGGACAGTTACTACGTTGTTAAGTGTTTGGGTCATGAAGAGCAAGACGTGGTGGGGAGTCGGGGAGCGGAGGGGTTTAGAGGCAAGGGGATATTTCCTCTGATGCTCCTCTTGGGCTGGTTTGAGAAAGATGGAGGATTTTAGACTGATCTGGATGGGGCATTTTCACTTCCATTGTCCCAACTGTGTGGCTGACGCTACACGAGCATTTACCCAGATTCTGAGATTCACTTCGCTAAGGTCCAGAAAAAATAATTTTCACTAAAACATCCGAGTCATTGGAGCCAAAAGTGGGTCTGGATTTGTGAGGTGATTTGCCGGTTGAAGTGCTAGTATGGGAGCAAGAAGAGAGATAGAAATCAGAGAGCAAGCCAGAAAAGTGAGAGAGCTTTGGGACCCATGGGCCAGGCCAGCACTAGCTGGGACCTTCTAGATCCAAGCTGGTGGTTTCAAAGGGACAATGCCAAGGTCACTCAGCCTCAAAAATTAACCTGGTTTGACAGTTGTCCCACTTTGGAGTTCTTATCTCCAAGAACTCTATGGCTGAGACTCGGAGCTGCCTCCTTACCTCTGCCTCCTCCCACACCCAAACCTCTGTCCCCGGATGTATTGCCCCCCATCTCTGTACATTGGCCTTAAAGGACCCTAACCCCAACCTGAAGAAATGGCCTGGGACATGTGCACCTCCTAGACTGCAGTGGGGTTTTATCTGCCAGAAAAAGCCCCAGCAGATGGTAGAGTCTCCCTAGGCTGTAAACTTGCTGTTGGCAGGGAACATGTCTGCCAATTCTGTTGTATCACACTCTCCCAAGTGCTAAACAGAGTGCTCTGCACATAACACTTGATCAATTACTTCATCTGTAAAATGGGATTAAGACTGTGAGCCACTGGGATGTGGACTCCGTCCAATCTGATTAACTTTGTATCTATCCCAGCACTTAGAACAGTGCCTGGCATGTAGTAAGTGCTTAACAAATACCAAAAAAATAAAAAAAAGGGTTTGTGGAAGCGGTGCCAGGCTGCAGCTGCTTTTCTCTGTCTCACTGGAGTGGCACAGGTCAGGTCAGGATGGAGGTTCCTTGGTAAAATGGAGGAGCCAACACAGGATCCCAGGGAGGCAGGGTGGCAGTCTGGCAGAGAAGGACACCCAAGACCCTGAATTTCATGGCAGGAAAGCGAAAGACTGGTTTTGCTCACCCAGTAGATAGGATGGAGAGAGATCCAGGAGGAAAAAGCCATAATAATAATAATAATAATAATGGCATTTATTAAGCGCTTACTATGTACAAAGCACTGTTCTAAGTGCTGGGGAGGTTACAGGGTGATCAGGTTGTCCCACAGGGGGCTCACAGCCTTAATCCCCATTTTCCAGATGAGGTAACTGAGGCCCAGAGAAGTTAAGTGTCTTGCCCAAAGTCACACAACTGACAATTGGCAGAGCCGGGATTTGAATAAAGGGGTGAGGGGCAGAGGAAAAAGTTGAGCAGGCCAGATTCCCCTGGCCGTTGGCCTGGAAGGGTCATTCAGGTGTGAGATTCCCTTGGAGCCATGAATGGGTGTCTCTCCACCATAGTGTTTGGGGAACTTCCTGATGCCATTCTCCCCGAGGCTGCTGGAGAAGACTGTCAGGGCCCAGGCGGAAGACGTAGAGAACGTCAGCACCAGAAGCTATGCAGAGTCAACCGAAACTGCTTCTGGCTTTGCAGACTGTTCACATCCTTGCCTGCCTCAGCCTGCATAAGCCCAGCTGGTGGTGGTTCCCGGCTTCTGCCCAGGCCCCTGAGATAACTCCTCCTGGTGGGTTCAGCAGAGATCGTCCTCGCGAGGAAAGCAGCCGAGAGGTTGGGGCTATGCCAGTTTTATTCATAATGCAAACTCATGCGAAAGGGAGAGGCAAATCCGAGAAACAGGTTGAAGAGAATTGCTTTCTTCTCCTCTGTCTTCAGGCCTCAGATGTTTGTGAAACCCTGTTCGCTCAAGCCTTGTATTACCACCACGAGTTGCAGGGGTTGCATTCCATTATGTCGCTTACCTCATGTTATCAGTGCCCGCGCTAGACTGTAAAATGAAAACTAAGCAGCCACCACTCTAACCCAGGCTGCCTCGGTACAAGCCAGGCAGATCTAGGTCCGAAAGCCTCCAGATGGACAGCTGTAGCAGTAACCCAAACTGCCGCGCACGTAGACAGGGTTGGGAAATTGGGATTTGAATGCAGTTTGAAATTTTTGGTGAGCCATAAGCAGGCACCTGGAAGAGTTGCCACTGACCTGGGTCACCAGGTGTCTTTTTTAGTGCTTGGCCAAGAGGCTGGCATCACCCTAGCATGAGAGATGGATCTGGAGCCTCATACCACTGTGGGCAAAGCAGGGGCAGGAAATGATGTATCTAGAGCTGAGAGATGGGTCTAAGCCCTCTCTGGCCCATGTGGGCAAATCAGGGGCAGGTGCCCCCGCTCCTCGCTGCTGATCTTAAAATAAGATTTCTGCATTCTCCCATGGCACTGGGCCCAGGTGTTCTGCAGTAACTGAGAAGCAGTTACTTCTTTTCAGCAGTTACTTCTTCTGAGAAGCAGTAACTGAGAATCTGAGAAGCAGCGTGGCTCAGTGGCAAGAGCCCGGGTTTGGGAGTCAGAGGTCATGGGTTCTAATCCCGGCTCTGCCACATGTCTGTTGGGCAAATCACTTAACTTCTCTGAGCCTCAGTTACCTCATCTGTAAAATGGGGATTAAGACTGTGAGCTCCGCGTGGGACAACTTGATCACCTTGTATTCCCCCTCAACGCTTAGAAAAGTGCTTCGCACATAGTATGCACTTAATAAATGCCATCATTAACTGTAACCTCCTCTCTTCCCAGCCGAGGCAGAAAGTCTCTTGAGTGATGGGTAGGGAGCATCACTCTCCCACCCCTAGGCAGGACTGCCCCCAGACTGCCCCAGACATGGACCTTTCCATCTCAGAAAGATCTTCAGAAAAGGAGATTTATCACAAGTCCTCAATAGTCCAGTGCATTGTCACCAGGGGAGGAAGGGGCTAAGGAGGAAGGGATCAATCCATTACCCCAAGTGACCTTCTCCTCTGCCTGCCTGCCTCCATCACTCTCTTCCCTCCCTGACTTTGGAATAGGTGACTGGACTCCACCCTCAAATGAGATGTTTCATCCAAGACCTGGGTTCTAATCCCAACTCTGCCACTTACCTGCTGGGTGAACTTGGGCAAATCACTTAATCTCTCTGCGCCTCAGTTTCTTCATCTGCCAAATGGGAATTCAATACCTGTTCACCCTCCTGCTTAGACTGTGAGCCCCTTGTGGGACCTGATTATCTTGTATCTACCCCAGTGCTTAGTACAGTGCTTGGCATGTATTAAGTGCTTACCAAATACCTCAATTACTATTATTATTACTTCTCAAATTTAAAACACAAACCCCAGAACATTTCCGTTACAGATCTGCAAATGGACCTCACGGCTCTGCCCAAGTCACCAGCTTCAGGTGGAAAGAAGCGTCTGTCCTCACCTCCCCCAGCCCTGACACAAGCTCCCACAAAAAGAGAGGGTGAAAAGAGAGAAAGAAGAAAGGGAAAAGAGTGTGCTTATGTGGGGTGGGAGAGGAGAGAGGCTTGTTAAAATTGTTTTAGGTGTGCCAGCTAATTTCTTTTAGGCCCCCTATCTGAATAATATTAGACCCCAGAGGTTCAGGCACTAGGTCAACTGCATAGTTAAAATTAGCTTGTCCTTTCTTCTTCTCTCCTCAGGATTACCCTGACTCTCGCCTGCCCCATGGACTTGAAGAACTTTCCCATGGATGTCCAGACGTGTATCATGCAGCTGGAGAGCTGTGAGTCCTGAGGGATGCCTGCCTTTGGGAATGACTTCCAACACCTTGTCTGACAATCCTCCCTTGACTTGGAAAGAGTGTGTGTGGAAGAGAGAGAAAGACCAAGAGAGCTTGCAAGTCCAGTGGAGGGGCACTCAGTCTCCTTTTTATCTCCATTCTCCCCCTCTGGGCTGCTCAGAAAAAGTTTTTTGGTCACCTTTTTTTTCAGTTTTCCCTCAGTTTGGCCTTCGTCCACCCACCACTGAGGTTGGAGTTGAGCCTGGATGATAAAACCCATAAGCAAAGGGCAAATTTAGTCGTGCTAGCCTTTCAAAAACAGAAATTTAAATCCATGAGAGAAAGCGATCATTTAGCCCATGCCTCGGCCTCTGGGCAGGGGCATTTAAATCATGAGTACCTAGCTCATTCTTTTAAAGACTTCCCTGGGAGAAAATTGTCCAGCCTCCTTCAGGTACCCATTTCAGGGTCAAATGACCACCTAAAGGTAATTTTCTTTATGTCTAATCTAAAGCCTTCCTAACAGTAATAACTGTGGTATATGCCAAGCCTTCACTTTGTGTCTAATCCAGTGCTAAGGGCTGGAGTAGATCCAATTCAATCAAATCAGACACAGTCCCCATCCCACTTGGTACAGTAAAACCCCATTGCCTCTAGTTCCTTATTTGAAGCGTTATTAAGTCATCCATCTGCTTTTCGACTGGCAAAGAGTGTTAGAAGCTTTGATTGTTTTCAAACTCTTTATTTCGCTGACAGTTCCAGGCTTGCCTTTCCAACATTCGCCTACAGAAAAGTGAATCCAGCTTCACCGAAGAGCTTTCTCGTTCTGATTTTTCTCCCCTCCTCTCTTTTCTAGTTGGGTACACCATGAACGACCTGATATTTGAGTGGCAGGAACAAGGAGCCGTGCAGGTGGCTGATGGCTTAACTCTGCCCCAATTCATCCTGAAGGAAGAGAAGGATTTACGCTACTGCACCAAGCACTATAACACAGGTTGGTGAGGTGGCCTGCCCCTTACCTGTCCCAGAAACATCCGCCCAGCCCATTTTCCCACTCCACAGCTGACTGATGTCAAATGGCCCTTCATCTCCACAGCCCCCACAGAACATGCCCCAAGCTCTCTGAGGTGTGTTCCCCTCTACACACACCCCATGCCCAGAAACCCCTGCTCTAAGCTAACTCCCTCCCGTTGTTTTCAGGCAAATTCACCTGTATAGAGGCTCGCTTCCACCTGGAGCGACAGATGGGCTACTACTTGATCCAAATGTATATCCCCAGCCTCCTGATTGTCATCCTCTCCTGGATCTCCTTCTGGATCAACATGGATGCCGCACCAGCCCGGGTGGGCTTGGGTATCACCACCGTGCTCACCATGACCACCCAGAGCTCTGGCTCTCGGGCCTCACTGCCCAAGGTGAGCCCACCTTTCCGCCCCCAGGGGAGGAGGCTGATCCTGGAAAGGCGGGCTGGGAAAGGGCAAGATTCTCCCTCAACTGATGCAATCGGTTTAACCTTCCTCCCTCTGCCAATGACAGGTGTCCTATGTGAAAGCCATCGACATCTGGATGGCGGTATGCCTGTTGTTCGTGTTCTCCGCCCTGCTGGAATATGCCGCCGTCAATTTTGTGTCCCGCCAGCACAAAGAGCTGCTCAGATTCAGGAGGAAGAGGAGACATCATAAGGTAAGAGTCCCGTCATTGGCCCCATTGATCAGGTGGAGCCATCCTGATGGGGCCCAGCTGTCTAGATGGCTCAGCCCAATGTACTGAGTATCAGTCACCTCTTCATGAGTAAAGATAGAAGAAAGGCCTGGTCCTCCCACTGCCGCCCTAATGCATTCACCAATAGACTTTCTGGAAGCCATTCTTCCAACTACACTGAAAGCCTTTCACTGAGCATGAAGAATTATTTATGCTCAACACATAGACCAGAATATCTGTGCCGCCTGGTGTACTCTGGGAAGGAGGGCAGACCAGGAGCAAAAAGTTGGTGGATTGATAGATAATGGGCAACTGTTGGCACAGCTATCTTATTTGCGGGGACTATGTCCCCAGAAGGAGAGGTCCCAAACAGTAAATTGTGAAACACTGGGTTGAGAACTTCCTCAAGAATCTTGGGTGTAATTCACGGGGGTACCCCCTCTCTCTGAAGCTTGATGGAATCAAGGAAGGCGAAGATGAAAGTATTATTTCCATTCCAGAAGTCCAGACCTCCCTCCTTGGGTGGTCCCTGATCCAAATGACTTTGGCTAGGTAGTTGGACCTCTCTCCCATACACCCACTTCATCTGATCTCTATTGAGTCACCCACACATTCATTCATTCAATCGTATTTATTGAGTGCTTACTGTGTGCAGAGCACTGGACTAAGCGCTTGGGAAGTACAAGTTGGTAACACATGCCAGAATAGGATTCACAGGAGGACCCATTCGAAACAAGGCCCATCAAGAGACCCTTAAGTCTCAGGGTTCTCATCTGTTCAGTCAATCATATTTATTGAGCACTTCAGAGCACTGTACTAAGTGCTTGGAAGAGTAATAATTAATAGTAATAACTGTGGTATTTGTTAAGTTCCAGACACTGTACTAAGAGCTAGGGTAGATACGAGGTAATTGGGTTGGACACAGTGTCTGTACCACCTAGGGGTCTTAATCTTAATCCCCATTTTATAGATGAGGTAACTGAGGAACGGAGAAGTTAAGTGACTTGCTCAAGGTCACAGAGTAGACAGGTGGCAAATCTGGGATTAGAAACCAGATACTCCCAGGTTCATGCTCTATACACTAGACCACACTACTTCCCTACAATGAGTACAACAGAGTTGGTAGCCACATTCCCTGCCCACAGAAAGCTCATAATCTAGAGAGGGAGACAGACAGACAGTCCAGCTAGGCATTCTGAATGTCCTAATGAGATCTGTATTACCTGAGGCCCAGAGTTGCTCACTGTAGATACGGGCTCCACTGTCTGCACAATCAATCAATCAATCATATTAATTGAGCGCTTACTATGTGCAGAACACTGTACTAAGTGCTTGGGAAGTACAAATTGGCAACATATAGAGACAGTCCCTACCCAACATTGGGCTCACAGTCTAAAAGGGGGAGACAGAGGAAAAAAAAAACCAAACATACTAACAAAATAAAATAAATAGAATAGATATGTACAAATAAAATAAATAAATAAATAGAGTAATAAATACGTACAAACATATATACATATATACAGGTGCTGTGGGGAAGGGAAGGAGGTAAGTTGGGGGGGACGGAGAGGTGGACGAGGGGGAGAGGAAGGAAGGGGCTCAGTCTGGGAAGGCCTCCTGGAGGAGGTGAGCTCTCAGCAGGGCCTTGCACAGAAAGACCTGTTTCATTGGGGTTAGTTTTAAAGGAGCCACCCTGCTGAGAGAAAGAGAGAGACAGAGAGAGACAGAGACAGAGAGACACAGAGAGAGACACAGAGAGAGAGGACTCTGGAGCACTAATGGGAGATCAATGACATCCTGTTGGGCCCCATCTATCTTCAGAGTGATACCAGACCAGCAAGTCACCTGATGGACACTGCTGATAAAGTCCTAGTGAGCATGGAAATCATTAGTGTTCAGTCAGAGCCTGTCTGGCAACCAATATGCCTAGCTAGGGGTGCTGCAATAGGGGGTCTATGCATCTTTGTGGGTGTGTACGTGGATATATATATAATCTACAATAGATGTGATGGGTATATACATAAAATGTGATGGCATAATATATAAATATATAAAGTAGAGAATGTACTATGGAAGATATTTATAACTAGAGCATATAAAGTGCATTTTAAAATATATTTTGTACTCATACCATGCTAAAACATGGAGGTTGCATTCTTGCAAAACCTCACATAAAGGAAAACTTACACTATAGTCCACATTCCATAGCTGGTGCCACTCATTCATTCATTCAATCGTAATTATTGGGTGCTTACTGTGTGCAGAGCACTGTACTAAGTGCTTGGGAAGTACAAGTTGGCAACGTATAGAGACGGTCCTTACAGTCTCTCCAACCAACGACACCATATGCTGCATCCAAATGGGCTGGGTTTTTTAGAAGAACATTATCTAATTCTTGAGCAGCATTTTAGGGAATACCCTTAGTGAAAATGCATATTCTGGCAGAATTGATTGTATTCAGCCCAGCTCCCCTGCTGCCACAGCTGGTGTTATTGCAACAGTTTCAGGGGATTCAGGGTAGGGCTGAAGAAGGGATCTGAGCTCTCTCATGGCTGGGACAGGATGGAAGGTGGCTGCCAGCTGCCATTTTGGGCCCCGAGGAGGGGGCTAGAGCGGAGCTGAAGGCCTGGTTTAGTGGATAGAGCAAGGGCTTGGGAGTCAGAAGGTCATGGGTTCTAATTCCGTCTCTGCCATATGTCTGCTGTGTGACCTTGGGCAAGTCACTTCACTTCTCTGGGCCTCAGTTACCTCATCTGTAAAATGGGGATTAAGTGTGTGAGCCCAATGTGGGACAGGGACTGTACCCAACCTTACTACCTTGCATCTACCCCAGTGCTTAAAACAGTTCTTGGCACACAGTAAGCACTTAAGTGCCATAATTATTATTATTATTATTATTATTATTATTATTATTATTATTATTATTATTATCTCCTGTAAACTGGCCCAGAGAGACACTGCAGGGACAGGACCCAGTTCATTTTTTTTTTTTGCTTTTTTTTTTAATGGTATTGTTAAGCACTTACTACATGCCAGGCACCGTACTAAGCACTGGGGTAGATACAAGCTAATCTTATTGGACACAGTCCATGTTCCACTTGGGGTTCACAGTCTTTATCCCCATTTTACAGATGAGGTAACTGAGGTACAGAAAAATGAAGTGATTTGCCCAAGGTTACACAGCAGACAAGTGGTGGAGCCAGGATTAGAACTCAGGTCCCTTGGACTCCCAGGCCCGTGCTCTATCCACAAGGCCATGCTGCTTCCCTGGCTTCTAAGAACCACCAATTAGATTAAACTGACTGCTGGCAACCAAGCCTAGACAGCAGGATACATCCCAGAAAGAAGATGTTCAGGGGAGACCAAATTAATCATATCCAGCCCTCTTAAATACAGCAGAAAAAATACCCGCATCCAGATTACAACATCACAGAAGATGCTTCTTGGAAGTCTCCAAGTTAAGATCACTAAACCCAGGGGCTCCTTGAACTTTACCCTTTGAGGATAGATCTAGAGAAGCAATTGGTTGCAAGATAAAGATCCTTTTCGTTCTGAGCTGGGTAATCTGCGTACTGAGATCTTGCTCGCAAGAAGGGGCTACAATTATCAAAAAGACTTCAAGAAAAGATTGTCTTCAAGTCACCCTGGCTGGCTCCCCCAAATGGAATGGGAGACAGAGTGCCTCTCTTCTCACCTAATCTCTCAGCAATTCTCCCAGCGGTTCTAATTAGAATCAAACCCAAGTACTCCCACCAGTTGAAGTGTGACCAAGGTTACATTCTCTGCAAATCTGAATAGATTGCAAATATGCAAGTGCTTGGGGACATCTTCCTGGATCTGCCTTCTTCCTCACTGGACCCTTGAGATTCTCCTTTCCTGTATCTGTTCCAGGTATCTATCCGGGAACCTGAAATCACTGCCTGTACCAAAAGGCTTCTAGGAAAGTCCCAGCAGATGAGCTAAGGAGGACTGCAAGGGGCAGCAGGCATTGACATCCTTGACAGCCATTGCTGCCAAAACTCTATCTCTTTCTCACCTGTGAGGCTCTGGGCTGGGTGGACTAGACCGGCTCACTGTTCTGGCTGCCAATCACTGCCAAACATATGTGTCATGTGGGTGAGTTAATGCCGCTAATTGGGAGGCTGGTTCTCCCATCCCACAGAGGGGGATACCTGGCTTGCATATCCCCCAACTTGGCAGTCCTGGGTCTTCAGCTCCTCCTAAATTGTATTCTCCCAAGCACTTAGTGCTTTCTGCACATAGTAAATGCTCCATAAATACCATCGCGTGGCCTAGTGGCTAAAGCAAGGGCCCAGGAGTCAGAAGGACCTGGTTTCTAATCCCACCTCTGAAAATTGCTGGCTATGTTACCCTGAGCAAGTCACCTGATATTTCTGTGCTTCAATTTTCTCAACGGTAAAATGGGGATTAAATAGTTGTACTTCCTGCTACTTGGACTGTGAGGCCTATGAGGGACGGGGACTGTGCTTCAATTTTCTCAACGGTGAAATGGGGATTAAATAGTTGTACTCCCTGCTACTTAGACTGTGAGGCCCATGAGGGACAGGGACTGTGTCTGACCTGATTAACTTGTATCTACCCCAGCACTTAGAAAAGTGCTTGAGACATGGTAAGCACATAACAAATATTATTATTGTTACAATAATAATATTTACTTTTTCTGTACTTCTTGGTTTCTCCAACTGTTAACATGAAACAAACAAACCTGTGCAACAATCCCTCCCCTGGGTACTGTAAGAACAAGCCATTAATACAAATAAGGGCAGCAGGGAAGAAAGGTGCTCTAAGAACCCAAAATACACCTAGTTCTGCCAGAATGTGTGTTTTGATTATTGCATTTTGACTCAAGCATTGTTTGGGGATTAGGGAAAGTTCCTCTGACAGTGCACATCTACCTGTTAGGACATGATGTGTTGTGCGAAGAAACAGTTGTGGACTTGTGTGTGACCTTAGTTGCAGGGTGAGCTTTCCTTAACATGTGCGTTACAGGAAAACTGATAACAGTCCTTCCCACGTGCCCCTCACAACACAAATGTGAATGAGAGACCCAAAATAACTCAAAGCCTAAGAACCTCAGCAACAGTGATTCTGACCTAGGACTGGGTCAGACCAATGATGCGTTCAGCCCAGTATTCTGTCTCTGACAGTCACGAGATACTTGAACACAAGGCACTCAGGTTGGACACAGTCCATGTCCCACTTTGGGCTCACAGTTTAAATTCCCATTTTCCAGATAAGGTAACTGAGGCGCAGAGAAGTTAGGTGACTTGCTCAAGGTCACACAGCAGACAAGTGGCAGAGCAGGGGTTAGAACCCAGGTCCTCTGATTCCCAGGCCTGTGATCTCTCCTCTAGGCCATGCTGAATTCCCTGAACATTTTTTTTTTCCATTGGAGCGGGGAGGCATGAGGTTCCTCTAGGCCACCCTGAATTCCCTGTAGCATTTTTGTTCACTGGAGCAGGGAGGCATGTGCATTGTTTCCCTCAAACCCATCAGCCCGGTGATTAAGGCAGGGAAACCCTCTGCTGAGCTTCTAGCTCATTCGATCTCTGCGCCTCTGCCTGATTCTGGGCTGCACCCCCTCGTCCTGCTGGCTTCTCACCAGTCTCCACAACGTTTTTAATCAGGCTTTACCGACACCATCTGGCCACGGGTGGGAAGGCCAGGCCTCTTCTCCGCTTTCCCAATCCCGGGTCCTGGAAGCCCTGCTGGCCTCAGGGAAAGACAGAACTACAACAGGGGAGAGTGTCATCATTCATGTTTCCGAAGTCCCTTCCTGCTCATTCTTTCAGCAGTTTCCTCTCTTTCACACCTGCTCCCATTGCACACAAAATCCCGTGAAATGCTCCTGGCTCTGATCACAGTAAATTTCAGAGTGGGCATTTTATCATCTTCACATGCAATTAATTGGTGTCTTCTGGGTGCCCGGGCTGTGGAAATCGCCACGGCCTGGACTCTTGGCTTTGAACCATGCTAATTAAAGCTAGTGGCACACGGGTAATCAAATTCTATGGGCTGACTGAACCACAGAGATAGAGCCCCCCCGTAAACCCCACCCCTCCCCAGGCAGGTACAACTGCAAAGTACTTGAGTTCTCATTTTACAGGGTCTGTGCTTTCAGCCAGTTTCTTCAGAACATTTCCCACCCCATTCATTCCTCACAGTATTTTGAGGAGGGGGACTGTGCTTTTACACTTGTAGTGTTTCATTCATTCACATCAAGGAGATTTCTTTTCTCAGTAATGTTCCTCCTCTAGCCTTCTCTCTGTCCTCCCCCCATTTTTCTTTCCAACTGCCTGTCTCCTCTTCTCTCGCTACCCCTCTTATCTCCTCCCCCATCTCTAATACCCTCTTTTTCATCATCAATCGTATTTATTGAGCGCTTACTGTGTGCAGAGTAAGTAACTCTCAGAGTAAGTAACAGAGTAACTCTGTTAACTCTGCAGAGTAACTCTGCAGAGTAACAGAGTGAATAACTCTCACTTCCTTTAAAGCTAACTCACTGACCCTTCTCATTTTCCCAAACTACTTGAAAGCAAATTTCTCTGATGATCAAAATTAAGTTCCCTAGTAAGAAATGTTGATGACTGTCTCCTAATGATTTCATTTAAAAAATTTAACAATATTTGTTGTCATCCATTAGCTATCTCAGCCTTGGAAATATATGAAAAATACCCATCCCACAGGGATATTCTACCACCTTGTCCTTTAGTTCACTGATCACAAAATGAAGAAATCCCTATTAAAGGGACCATCCCAGGCCACCTCTTGCTCACTTTTCTACTAAGAATCTTGTCTTACCATGTGCAAACAAGTGAGTGCTATTGGTAAGGGAGAGGTCTACAATGGAGCAGAATTCAACTTTCAAGGTCATAAATATGGGCCACTTTTAAAGTGAGCACCTCACTGAAACTTCAAGATCCTGCAAGACTTAGTGCTAAGTGAGAAGGGAAAGAGAAGCAAGGTAAGAGAACCAAGCCAAGGGTGTGAGCTTTTTTTTTGGCGGGGCGGAGGAGGGGGGATGATTCTTTGACACTGAACCTAAAAGTCCCCTGAGGAGTGTGAGGGACAGAGGGAGCTTGAAGTTTGTGCCACTACCCCAGATCAGGGATTGGCCCAGTCTCAAAGAGATGCACTTCTATCAGATTACCCCAGACATCCCAGAAATGCATCTGGCTAGATGCCCAGTTGAATGACTGGTCTTGGTTTCCTAAGGGACAGACTGTGTCTAGGCATGGTTTCTGTGTACCTCGATCTTGACTATCTCACTGCCGACCTCTCGCCCACATCCTAACTCTGGCCTGGACTGCCCTCTCTCTTCATATCCAACAGGTGATCATACTCTGTACCTTCAAAGCTTTATTGAAGGCACATCTCCCCCAAGAGAGCTTCCCCAACTAGGCCCTCATCTCCTCTTCTCCCACTGTCTTCTGCATCACCTTTGCACCCTTATTTCACCCTTCCCTCAGCCCTGTAGCGCTTATGTGCAGATCCGCAATTTATTTATTTGTATTAATAAAAATACAAATGTGTGCACCCCTCTAGACTAAAACTTTTTATGGTCAGAAAACAGGTCTACCAATTCTATTATATTGTACTCCCTGAAAGACTTAGAATAGTGCTCTGTACACAGGAAGCACTCAATAAATATGATTGACTGATCGATTGATTGAGATCATTTGTCTGTCTTCCCCCTTCTAGACTATGAGCCCATTGTTGGGTAGGGATTGTCTCTATCTGTGGCCAAATTGTGCTTTCCAAGTGCTTAGTACAGTGCTCTGCACACAGTAATTGCTCAATAAATACAATTGAATGAATGATGCCTCATTTTTAGAGAGCAGGTGATTGTATCCTCAAACAACTCTTTTTGGGGACCAAAGGCCAAGGCAGGGATTCTCTAGGGGTGGAGCATCCCACTATTTCCTCATCCCCTTTCTCTCCTTGCTGGTCTTCACCTATTTCAGTCCTTTCTCAGAGCCAGGTGGTCTCCCAGACCTCCCTCCTTATTCCTCCTCCTCCTCCCAGTCATCCCAAAAAGTCAGACAAGTGTCTAGGTGTTCTGCCTTGGTTCCAGCAGTCTGAGTAGTCCCACAGAGGAACCGGAACAGGTTCAGAACAACTGGATCTGTTTGGGATGCAGGAGAGCAATGTTAGCCTGAACAGGGCTTGGGGTTACCCTACCCTGCTCAGAACACTGAATCTGGAGACTCTGGGTCAATCCCTGAGTAGTAGTGGCCCTGCTGTGTATTCTCCAACTACTTCTCCCCATAGCCTCCCTGCTCCCTCTTTATTCCCTCTCCCTTCTCCCACCTGTTCTGACTGTAGGAAGGCAAGAGTCCCAGGCTTTGCTCCTAAGCCAAGAAGAAGAGAAGGAATTAAAGAGAAGGGTTTACAGAACTGTTGGAATCCTACTTCATGACCACCATATATCCTAAGTGGTTTCGCTTCACCTGTTTGACCTTCATAAATCTCTCAGGGCCTGGGTGTCTGGAAAGAGGGAGAGAGGGATTCTCCTCAGGTCTTCATATCTTCCCAGGTCCTCACGATTCAAATGCTGGGCTTTAAATCCTTTCACTAGAGTGATTGCTAGAGTCAGATTGGCATTAAGTGGGAACGCTTCTGTTCAAGAACTAAGTGTATTCAGTGCTCAGAAATAAATGGTTTAAAGTAAAGAAATTGATGAGCTCTGCTAGCTGAGCTGATCCTGAGATAAGGAGGATCGTAGCCAATTTTCTCAGGCTCCTGTGTTTGGCTGCACTGCCTGGAGATAAGAGATTGTTCCTGAAGCTGGGGCAGTGTTTTGTTGAAGTCCAAAAGGGCCAGGGACTCCCCTCTAGGGCTAGAAGCAGCATGGCCTAGAGGATAGAGCACAGTCCAGGGAGTCAGAAGGACCTGGGTTCTAATCCTGGCCCTGCCACTTGTCCACTGTGTGACCTTGGGCAAGTTACTTCACTTCTCTGTGCTTCAGTTCCCTCATCTGTAAAATGGAGATTGAGACTGTTAGCCCCAGGTGGGACAGGACTATGTCCAACCCAATTTGCTTGTATCCACCCCAACTCTTAGTAGAGTGCCTGGCACATAGGAAGTACTTAACAAATACCATTATTATTATTATTATTATATATTAATAATAAATTACAATTATTGATTAATACCATTATTTATTAATGATAAATTGTTGTTATTACTATTTATTATAATAATAATAATCCCCCCCATTAGGATGCATCCCTTCTTCCCCCTTCCTCCCCCACCCCCAGGTTGATCTACCATCTCCTGGATTTAGCCTTGCAGGCTGTCACTAGGCTGGGTGAGAGGGATTCAAGCCAGATCCTCATTCTTCTCCCTCCCAACTGCCTATACCCTCCCAACCTGCTCATTGCCAGTGCCAGAACCCTCCTTCCTCCCCAGCCCAGAGTCACCTCAGGTTGCAGAACCTAGATGACAACTTGCACTTGAAGATCTTTTTCAAGGGAAAACCTAGGAACTAGGGAATGGTCGTCACTGCTCATTACAAGGAGAAAATTGAGTCCCAGCTGCCCCCAAACTCTTGATTCCCCCTTGAGGCAGATAAGCTTATTTACAATGACATCAGGGTATGTGTTAGCAGACCAAGATATCTCTTTGGAATATGTAAGCTTCAATGATAACAATAATAATAATGGTATTTGTCAAGTGCTTACTGTGTGCCACTGTTCTAAGCGCTGAGGTATGTACAAGATAATCAGGTTGCACACCATTCCTGTGCCATATAGGGCTCCCAGTCTTAATCCCCATCTTAAAGGTGAGGAAACTGAGGCATTTAACTGAGAAGTTAATTGACTTACCCAAGGTCACATAGCATCACACAGCACAGCTACTTTTTAAATGTGCCACCCAAACAAACAAGTTTTAAGGAAATGGAAAACCATTTTGTCTGGCTTTGCTTTTTCATGAGAAACAGCCATATCATGGCAGTGGCCAAGGGGTCAAGATCCCAGAGTGCTACTGCGAGGGACAAAGGGAGGGAAGGGCTAACCTTTCAAAGAAGAACTTGTCTGGGCCAGGATCATGCCTATCCAAACCTACATCTGGGGCTGACCTCTCCTCCCTGCGCACCCATGCTCTGCCCTAGCAGGGGAGCACCAAACAGAAGCCTCGGGCCTGTGAGAAGAAAGAGAGGCTGACCACAGCCAAGATATGAGCCACGTGTCCATGGCACTCACCTCCCCATCTCATAAGTGTGACCTTCCCATTTTGCAGCAGTAGCAGCAGTAGAGCCTCCCAAGTGTACATGACTCCTGAGGCAAGGGCCCCACTTTCCCTGACCTTGGAAAAATCAGGGCTTGGTTCCAATAGACCACCCTCTCTCTGTATAGCTCATGAGGTTCAAAATGTATAACAACCCAGTCTAACTTTGAAGCCATTCAGTAAGACCACACATACACACATAATCAATCACACACATGCCTACACCTTGTATGCTGGAGAAGAAGCCCTAGTCTGTCTTTTTAAGAGTCAGATGTGTGAGCACTTTAGGGAGGAAGGTGGCTGTGAAAGAAAGCGATTGTTTCTTTGAAACTTGATTGTTGTCAAATTGCAAACAAATCAAAACTCTAAGCCGAGTCTGTTAGGTGTGCGATCCAGAGTGGAGGTGACGTGTAAAAGCTATTCTGTATTGGGGCTGGACTGGGGGTAGTGGTTGGGGAGAAGGGTGGAGGAGGGTTGGGGGAAGGTGCACATGAACAATTCAGGGGAAGAATGGTGTTTCAGCATCCCCCCCAACAGTTCGCCCATACACACCACTACTGCCCGCTCCCCCCAAAAAACCCTGCCACCACCACCCTGGCTTTGGAATCAGTTGTGGCTTACAGCCTGGAGTTATCCCTGATATTCCACAGGGACTTCCAAAATCCCCCCTTCCAGACTGGCCAGGAAAAGGAGGAAGAGGAGCCACCAAAGCTGGGTGGGGAGAGAAGAGCAGAGGCAAACCAGGGGATATGTAAGAATTTCCAGATGGGAAGGGTCACAAGAAAGCCAGCCAATCCACTTTCCAGAGGCTGCTGGATCCCCTGATTTGCACCTGTGCATCCATCACTCAGCGGCACCCTTCTGTAAGGCACCTCCCCAAGGCAGAGAGCCTGGCAATTCCCAGGGCCAACAGAGGAGGCTCGGCACCCTGGGAGAGCCTTATGGTGAGGGTGCATTGGTCCTGTCTCATTTTGAGTAGAGCCCCATGCTGAATCTGTTTCAGGAGGACGAGGCCGGGGAAGGGCGGTTCAACTTCTCCGCCTACGGGATGGGTCCCGCCTGCCTGCAGGCCAAGGATGGCATCTCGGTCAAAGGCACCAACAACACCACCAATCCTGTCCCACCGCCCTCCAAGACCCCAGAGGAGATGCGCAAACTCTTCATTCAGCGGGCCAAGAAGATCGACAAATTGTCCCGGATCGGCTTCCCGATGGCCTTCCTCATCTTCAACATTTTCTACTGGATCATCTACAAGATTGTCCGCAGGGAAGACGTCCACAACCAGTGAGGGGGGAGGGGAGGGGGGGAGGGCAGGGGCCGGGGCGGGTACGGCACAAGGAGTATGAGAGAGAAAGAGGAAAGAACCAAGTGAGAGAGAGCAGAGCGACAGTCTCTTCACACCTACATGTGCAATAGCAATGCAGTAATGCATGAATTTAAGAATGTGGCAATATCTATTTAAAAATGGGATGGGTTGGGGAGGGGGGTTGTCTTTTAAACATATGGACTGAGGACTGGTGGGGGGTGGGAGGGTGGGTGGGAGTGGGCTTGGGAAGAAAGCTTTCAAACATTTGAGTCGGGGGTGGGGGGTTGATTCTGGGGCTGGTGACAGGTTTCCAATTCAGAGGGGCCACATTTGCCCCAGTCTAAGGAGGAAAGCAGTGTAATATATAAAATATATATTCATGCTTAATTATAATGCAAAAAATTTTCTTTTGAGTTTTAGCCTATTAACTGCTTAGATTTTAAAGTCACTGGAGTGATTTACGATTCCAAGTGACGAAATGATGGCAAATGAGCTTAACCCGATATTTGCCCCAATGTCCACCCCACCAAAGGCCATACCAGTTTCAAAACAGGCTTGCAGAAACACAGGCTCAGGACACAGAGTCCTTCATTCATGCTTTCTGAGGTTGCTTTGGAAGTGGAGGCTGGTGCGACAGAGAGGGGAGCATGGCAGAAGCAAATGGGACAACGACGCAGGTGGTTTGGAAACGAAAAGAATTTCCACTCCTTCCTTGCCATCGTCATCCCTTTTCCTCCTGCCTCCTCCTCTGGGCTCTTCCACCACCACCCCCAAAAAAGGGGTCAGAGGTAGCCATCGTGGCTTTTCATTATAAATGTTGTCAATATGCAATCTTTTTTTAATTAAAAGAAAAACCTCGAGAAGTAATATGCAGACAGAATGATCGTAAAAAGATGCAATTTTTTTAAAGGTCTATTTTTTTGGTAAGTCTCTTAGGAATAGCAACGGGGTGGTTGGTAGGGAAGGTAGAGTTGGGGGAAAGTAGTGGATTCTATATGGCTGAGGTGGAGGGGCCGATGGGGACCTGTGAAGCTGCATCCTCTGGGAAAGGAGGCAGAGAGTTTGTTTGCCTGCAGGTTGGCCATTGGGGCCGGTTTGGTCTATGGTCGGGGGTGGGAAGTGGAAATGCACAGGAAGACAGACCATTATTTTCTGACATTTACATAGAGCAGTAATTATAGAAGCTGGGGAAATGACCCCCCATTATATTTTTGTAACTTTTTTGGTGCTTTGTTTAGCTCTAAGGATTGAGAAGGTTGATTTGTGAGTATCCCGACTCTCCAGAACAGGGAGAAAGAGGGAGTCGGAGGCTCACAGGAAGGACAGTAGGGGGTGGCCAGATGGCCACCCTCCAGAGGTGGGATTTGGGCTGGCAGATGGCTTGCCCACAGGGCCAGGGTGATGGGGTGGCACTACAGGAGAGAAATGAAGCTTCCACACCGCTGCTACTGTGGGCCACCTCTGTGCCTGAAACAGGTCCGCTTAAAGTCCTCTGCATTGCTTGCCTGTCTCTTCCTGTCCCTGTGTCCCAGCTGCCAGCCAGGAGGAGAGCGCTGCAGCTAGACTGAGAGGTCAGGGTGACGGGTTCTATTTTTTTATTTGCACTTTAGTGGCTCAATACAAGCAGTAGAAGGGCAGATGTTAATTGGTTCCCCACCACATGGCCCAGAGCTCTGAGCAGTCGGGTTCCATTGGTCTTAGAGTCACAGAGGCGGAAACGTCACGCTCAAAAGTAGAAAATCAAAGGCCACTGGATGCACCCAAGGGGACTCCCTGGTGAAGAATTCCTCCTTTCACCTGAGAAATCCTGGCTGGGTCTGTTCAGGCAAGGTGAAGCACGGGGACTATTTGTAGTAACAATCTGGATAATTCAGGAAAAACAAAAAAGAACCCTGGGTTTGGGAACCCAGGGATGAAAGTGGGAGGGAGGAGGAGGAGGAAGAGAAGAGAAGGGTAATCAAGAGGGGCTTCCCATATAGACCAAAGCCACCAGGTCATGACCCCACCCTGCTCTTCCCCACTTAGCCCGCAAGGACTCAAACAACAAGCCCTACAACAGAACCCCACCCAGCCCATATTTAGGTTGGTAGAGAAGGACAATCTTTTCCCCTGCCCTGCACTGGGCCACCCATTTGAAGCTAAACCAAATTACCCAGAGTGGCATCTGGAGGATTTGGCTTAGCCCATGGAGGAAAGGGATATCCTCGCCCTGAACCCATCACCCCAGGGTCCCTGGATCAGAGGGCTTTGAACCCCAAGGGTAGAGGTAGGGGCTCAGCTGGGATTTCCATGCTGGTGGTGGAACCAAGAACATCTACTTATTTGACTGCTGCAAAAGCACCTTTCATCAGCACTAAATTCACTTTATCTAAAAAAAAGAAAAAAACCCTAAAAAAAAAATCCTTTCCCTATTTCATTCTGTAACAAAGCAGTGGGTCTGAGTGAGGCCCTCACAAAAGAGCAAGCTGTGGGCACTGAGGGTTGTGGCCAATGTAGTAGGGCTTCCCTGGCATCACCCTCTGGACAGGGAGCCCTGGACCGGTGGCATTCATGGGCCCAGTCCACAGGAACTTTGGCACTTCACCAGGGGATGGGGAAGAGAGCTAGTTCTTGGGCCTTCCACACTGACACTGCTGCTGCCACTGTTCTTTGACTTGTTGCACTACAGGATGGAACTCGGGGCAGAAGCTCCTCTCCAAGTTCCTCTTATTTGCAGGGGGAGGATTCCACTGGACTTTTTTTTCCAGGGTCTTTCCCCACTTAAATGGTCCCAGAAAAATTAGTCTTGCTTTGGGGTTGAAAATTCACTGGATGCTCATTGGGTTACGCTGACCTCTACGTCCCAGGCCCTGCCTTTTTGCATTTTATAATCGCATGCCTCACACTCTTGAACATTCAGCTGCTGCATTTTCCTGTTCCTCCATTCTCAGGAGGACTTGGGGAGGAAAGCAGGATAGGGTCCAGCTTGTTCTGCCCTCATGAAAATTCTCCCCTTCCCTCATATGGCCCTTTGCCACCACCCACACAGCAGCAGTCAGCAGGAGTGGAGGCAGCAACGAATGAAAAACTGTAGGGAAAAGCACATCTCCAAGTTCTTACCAATCCATGTGCATTATCACACAAGACAAGCCCACTCCATGGAGTCTAGGCTTAGGAGGTGATTGCAAGTCTGAATGAAGTTGGTTGGTTGGCCAGCCAACCAGCATATGAAGTTGATGGAAGGGAAGGCCAAAGAGCAGGAGTAAGTAAAATGTATATATATATTGAAACAATTCTATTTTTAGTTCTGGACTCTAGAGTTCAGGAGAGATTATCGTTCCCTCCCCTTCCAACAGCCTATGAATAGGTCCCTGTATTTTTTTACAAACTGTATTTTTTTCAAGCTTGAAAAAAAGCAAAGAGCAGGGAAGCTGTTTCCTGTCCTCAAAGCATGTCACTTTATGAGCATTATAAATACAAAATTATTTTTATGATTGTTAGTCTATGTGTTGTTGCACTGAGGGTGGCTGCTGCAATAGTTCGATAGCATCAGGGAAGCATTTTGTCTTTCAAGGAACCAAAGTTCCTTAGGCCTTGCAGTGTTTTGATGTTGAAAAGAGCTGAATACGATGACAAAGTTGGTGATGTTAGTGGCACTGTTTGAAGATGGCACTCCATGTTGGATGGCAGACTTAGAGGCCAGTGACTTCTGTGGATCAGCATGAGTTCCGAGATGTGGAAGAACCCCCAGCTTGTTAGAGGTCTGCCGCCTTTATGGTAGCCTACGGAACCCTGTCCCTTTCCACCTAGATAGTCTGCATATGTTTGGGTCTTGGCTTTTGGGTTTAGTTCCCTGATATAACTTCCAGTGGGACTTAAGAGTGACAAGCTGGAGCAGGGGATTGCCACACCAAAAATTATAATAAGAATAACTATGGTATGATAACCATATACTATGTGCCAAGCACCATATTGAGCACAGGGGTAGATAAATGATAATTAGGTAAGGTGCAGCCCCTCACCCACATGGCCTCAAGCCCTTTGCTTCTCCCAGGTGTGGGTTACGGGCTGGTTTGACACTATTTAATCTCATCATTTCAAAAATATAAAGTTTCTTCAGAAAAAGCCAAGTTAAAAAACATTTTAATTGGTTCCCTCTGCCTGATCTTTTTGCTCTGGTTTGAATTGAAAGCAAACGACTGAGAACTCAAAATAAAATTCTCTAAACGAGAACCAAAAAATGTGAGGAAAATCCCAAGGACCTCATTTCTCTTAACACCAGGTCAGGGAGCCTGAAACTGGAATGACTTGTTACACTGCAGAGGCCTATGGCAGGCAGAACGAATTGCAAACTGCATGAAAGTGTAAGCCCTTGGAGAGAAAGAAACACTTCCTTTCTCAGTAGAGATGGCTGTTCTCGAATCATCCGTGCCTAAGCAGGGAAACCATATTTTGGGTGAAGCCTTATTTTTTATTTTTATTTTTTTACTGTGGCTTCTGAAAAATTGGGGTAGGCGAAACTTCCTCTGCAGCTGGATATTGTGGGTCTCTGGTTCTTTGGAAGAATTTTTAAGGAAAGGACGTTCTGGAGTGCTCGTGTCCTGCTTGAAGGCAGGGAGACGGACCAACAGACACAAGGTCCCTTCTGCTACTAGGAGCTGATGAAGGAGGCAAGAATGTGCCTCCCTCCCAGCTATGCACTTTCTTCTTCCTGTTATATCTGCCTTTGGAGCCTGGCAGACTCTTAAGTGGTTCATACTGTGAAGGCGGAGGAGGGAAGATATAAGGCTGCTAATATGTAGCATCATTTTCTGCCATTTTGATGAAGGCCAAGGTTATTTAAAGAGATAATTAAGGCACTTGATCATTTTGAGGGGCATGAAGATGAGTTCTATAGTAGAAATTATTGCCCAATAATTTTTAGGATCATTAATGCTTCTTCAGATTGTACCCTGGGCCATTACTTCTCTGTCTCTCTTTTCCCTCTATCTCTCTCTCTCTTTCTCACTCTGCCTGTCTCTCCTCCGTTTCATTGGCTTGTACATCTCATTCTTCCAAATGAACCAAGCCATGAAGTGGTTATTTCCAGAGAGCTGGAATGGGATGTCTGGTTTCTCTCCGTCTCCATTTTACGATCGTGATTTTTCTGCACCCGTTCCCCGCATTTTCAAGTTTCATTGCTCTGGAAAATTTCCATCAGAACATTGGATCGGGAAGTCAGCGTGGAGAAAATGCCGAGCCAAAAATATCCCCTTCTGAGAACCCTGTGATAGAAATCATATTCCGCAGAAGGCCATTAGCCAGCTACCAAACAGCACCAGCTAACTAATCCAGGATGAAAGATGTAGGGCGCATACAGATTCCAAGCATAATGACATCCCCCCCACACCCCATCTTCGATTCATACCCTCGCCTTTTTATTGTCCTGTCTTTCTTCTGATTCAACTGTTTTATCATGCAACTTTGCACATCACAGGACCGGGTTGAAATGCAATTAAAAGAAAAGGTCTAGTGGGGAATGCAGTGGGAAAGGCAAGAGGAGATTAACCCTGTCTGGAAAATGAATGGACTCTACAGGCAACTCCTAGAAGTTTATGGGTAATCTGATGCTCCCTCTCGCCCCTCTCCCTCGACCCAAGTCTTGTTCTGTTGGCACTCAGTGCAGCATTCAAAGGATCATCCTTCCTCCTGAGGAAGGAAGTCAGGAAAACCCCTCAGTTGCTTTCTTCTCAAATCACAAGGATAAAGGCTGAGATCAATTAGCACCAAATGTTAAACTCGAGTCCCAGGTTGGGAAAAAAAAAAAAAATGCTTCCCAGGTCTGTGGCAGAATTTCAATCATGGAACGTTCTTGACTTTGGACAGTCACCAGACCCATTTATCAACCCCAGCAGGAGGGAAAGAGCATTCCAGGTTGAATGAGACCCATTTATATTCAGATTCTCACTTGCTGTCTCCTCATCTCTTAGGTTGATCCCACACATCCAGCCCTGAAAATTGCTTTTTAAAATGTAGGCCTCCAACTTTCAATTAATCGATAGTACTTACTGAGCACTGTGGGCGGAGCGCTGTACTGAGCACTTGGGAGAATTGAGTGAAAGTTTTTGCCTTGATTCCTGTCCTCAAAGAGGATACAATCTATCCAAACTACTGGAGATTGAAGGTTAGCTTAAAAAAAAAATGAAGTTTGGATAGCCAATCATAATTGGCTTTGGTTAGGGTGACAGGAATTTGACTGGCTTTGTTCAGTTGTTCAAACTTTTCTCTTTCAATTTTCCAAACTCAATCAGCTTTGGATAATGAGAATTGAAATTAGAATCAAAATAGCAAATCCCCTTAACTGGTGTTCATTTGCCCAACTCCATGGGGGTGTCACAAGCTGTGAGGACTTTCTCCAGTCTGGTGCTTGGGCTTATAGACCAGTGTTCTGGCTTAGTCTACATGAAAAACATTCCCCGCTGAGCATCAACAGCACTTAGAACAGTGCTTTGCACATAGTAAGCACTTAATAAATTCCCTCATCATCATTATTATTATTATGGAGAGTGGCACCCCTGCCTCAGAGAACTCAGAAGCTGCATGGGCTCATGGAAAGAGCATGGGCATGGGAGCCTGAGGACCCGAGTTCTAATCCCAGCACTGCCACTTATCTGCTGTGTGACCTTGGGCAAGTCACTTCACTTACCTGTGCCTCAGTTACCACATCTGTAAAATAGGGATTAAGACTAAGGGCCCTTTGTGAGACAGGGACTGTGTCCAACCCAATTCTCTTGTATCTACCCCAGTGCTTAGCACAGTGCCTGGCACATAGTAAGCACATAATAAATACCACAAATAACTCCATGTATTGTTTCTTTGGAGCAAAGTTGTTTGCTAAATTCTCTGTGACCCCAGAGGGGAGTTCATTCTCTACTTTCTGCTCCACATTTCACCATTTCTAGACCCTCGCCCCAATAATAAAGCATTCTGCCACCAGAGCAGAGAACAGGCCAGAAACCCCAACACAAGCTCCCTATTTACCTCCATCCCTCCCCTTCTCAACTCAGGCTACTGTTTTCCCTTTGGAGAATGCATCCAGACCAGCTGTATGTCAATCAGTCAATCATATTTATTGAGCACTTACTGTGAGCAGAGCACTGTACTAAGGGCTGAGGATTCAGCACTGTGTGTGGTTTGGTTGGGTGCCACATCTGGCCTTACTTGGCCTTGATCATGGGATCCTCCCCCTTATTCAGCAATCTGGAGGTTTTATTATTTATTACTAATTTCCCCCAAGCACTTTCTCCATCCAAAGGGCTGCACTAAGCAATGGGCTCAGATACAAGAAAAGCAATTGAGAGAGATTAGCAAAGTCTCTGCTTTCCCTCTGTCTTCTAGTGCCCTTCCACTTTTACATCTGGAGGGTCTTGCCTACACTCTTGGGAACCTTCCATACCCATTGCAGAGTCTCCAACATACCTTGATAACAAACTCCCCAGGCAGCTGAGCGAGAATCAATCAATCATCTTTTGGGGGCACTTATTGTGTGCAGAACACTATACTAACCCCTCGGGAAGGTACAATATAACAATATAACAGACATATTCCCTACCCACAATGCTCTTACAGTCTACAGGGGGAGACAGACATTAATATAAATTATTATGGATATTTACATAAGTTCTGTGGGGCTGAGAGGAGGGATAAATAAAACAAGGAAGTCAGGGTGACACAGAAAGGAGTGGAAGAAAAGGAAAAGAGGGCTTAGTCAGGGAAGGCCTCTCAGAGGACATGAGCCTTTAGCGAAGTTTTGAAGGTGGGGACAGTACTTGTCTGTCGGATATGAAAAGGGAGGGCATTCCAAGCCAGAAGTAGGATGTGGGCAAGAGCTCAGTGATAAAGTAGAAGAGATCAAGGTACAGTGAGAAGTTTGGCATTAGAGGAGCAAAGTTTGTGGGCTAGTTTGCAGTAGGAGAGGAGAATGTCAGGTAACAAAAAGTGGAGGTGCCTAGCTTTCATAGGCTGGGATTCCCTCCCAAGGCAGAACCATGTTCTGGTACTTACCAGCAGCGACAGTGAGAGGGCACTGAGGTCAAAGCAGGAGAAACAGCTGGACAAGCAGAGGATTCATTCTCTGTGAAATGCAAAGGAAGAATTGACCATTTGGAGCTCTGACAAGGAGGAAACACACAGCAAAAATGTGGGTTTCTGATTGGGACCGCCTATCCCAAATGAAATGGATAATCAAGCTATGATCTGCTTGATTTGCTCCTTGGAAACAGCCCACACAGGCCATTCAGGTGAAAACAATCTCTTTGGGGCTGTCTGCAGGGAGCAAATCACCTGGAGAGGCCTCTTGGGCTCAATTTTGCCAGCAGATTCTTCACCATCAGCCTACTGAAAGGCTCTTTGCCTATATCCACTGCTCTCCTAGCCCGCAGCAGCTCTGCATCATGCACTTTGGGGTGGAGGAGTAGCTGTCCCTGGGGTGATTTTGCTACCCACAGGTGGACCCGGGAACAGAGTGCTAGCTCCCTTCTCTGATGAGGTCTGGGTGTATCATCATCATCATGTCTGTACTGATTGGGCAGAGGACAGTATTAGAAGCTTAGAGCTCAGAGTAGGGACAAAGCAAGATTTTGCTGCCAGTAGCTGAAGAGGTGTAAATCCTGGTGGAGGGAACTGGGGACAGAGGGAGCATCTTCTCCTGCCGCCCCCCTAAAAGCGGCATTGTTATCACCTCCAAGTTCTGTGGGAAAGGGTCATGGTCACGTTTACCTGCTATGCTTTCCTGTTCATCTCCCAGCACAATTTGTAGGAAGTGAGCAGAAAGAATCATGTTGAAACCACCATGATGGATTAGCTTAGCTAAACTTTGTCCTGGAGGAGTGCTAATGGTAAACCTTAGCAGCATTTATAGTCCCCGCTCGAAGGACATTGGGGGGCTCAGGGGGCTATTTTCTCTCTAGAGATGGTGGTGTGTCTGGCATCTCTCAGCAAGTACACAGGTGGCCAGAAAGGTATCAGAGAGGATGGGGGGAATTATAGAGGAAGCGTGGAGGGTTCACCTGCGGCCATAAGCCAGCAACTTTGGGCCCTGTGAGGGGTGAGACAAAGCCAGACACTGGCTCTGGCAAAGCTCCTTGTTCTAAAAACCTTAAGGCCTTGCTCCCTGCTCCCCATGGTGGAGCAGGAGGAGGAATAATAGTATTTATAAAGTGTTTTCTGTGTGCAGAACACTATACTAAGTTCCAGGAAAAAATACAAATATGGGAGTCAGAAACAGTCCTGCTGCTATGGGAGAAAAATTTTGTCATGAAAGCTGGAGCAGTTCTGAGAAGGTGATAAACTAGGTGACTTCTATGCCTGTTTGCAAATGAATCCAGAGTGGCAGTCACTTACTGTGAGTGAAAAAGCGATGACCATTTTGGTTGCAGAAACTCCGAACCCTCCTTTTTCAGAATTCAACTGTCCCACCCACATACTTACACTTGCTCCCCAACACCAACACTTATCCTGTTCTCCCCCACTCTTTTCCTTTACTCCTTCCTCTCCTCTCTTTGTTCCTCATCCCTACTTTCCTCTCCAGCCTTCTTTCTCTCTGTCCCTCAAACAGCATGATTTTCAGACATCTCAGACCCCTAAGGACTTTCTCTTTTATTTCACATAAAGGAGAAATGGACTCTAATTGGCTCAGGGCCAATGAGTGTCTGCGAGAGTGGGGCCACAGGCCGGGCAGGTAACACGCAGGGGCCATGGGAAGGAGCAGATATGATGGAAGAGGAGCAGAAAAGAGGAGGGGGAAGCTGAGGAGCAGAAGGGCTTGGAGCCACCAGGTCAGCTGAGGGGTAGGAAGACACGGAGAGGAGTGGTAGGGCTGGACCCTGGGGAGAGTCTAGCTGAAGAGGGAGCAGTGAGAGGGAAAGGAGTAGGGTACAGATTGAGTAAATCTGCAGTTTTAACTAAGATGTTGAATGTCAAAGGATCATCCAAAAAGGCAAGAATCATTATTACACAGGCTTTTCTTCCAGACTTCCCCTTCCCAGAGGCTGATGTCTGCAGATTGGGCAGAGTCCACAAGCCATGAATCTGAGCAAGCATTTTACTCCAGTCTCTGCTGAGGTACGGGGGCTGCAATTAGCACAAGCTGAGGTCTTGCCCTGGAGGATAAAATCAGTGAGGAGAAGGAGAGCTGGGGAAACTGTTTTGAGGAGAATTATGATCAGGATAAGGGTGGAAACAGAAACATCTTGATTTACCCTACTGAGCCTGGGTCTAAATGTAGGCCAGAACAGGTGCCATGTTTGTCCGTATGTTTGATGGGATGAAGCTTTCTAAAACTGTTACCAGTGAAGAAGAGAAGTCTGAAGGACTGGAGCAAGTTAGTGAATCTTCAGGCTGAATAAGGGATACACATGTGGGTGGTGATCAGAATGTCAAGGGCAGAACAAGAGGAATGCTGTAGTTTCTGCAACCTTCACAGGCAGCCTTCTTTCCTCCTGCCAAATCTCCTTCCCCAGAGACACTTTCTTTTGATCCTGTGAAGAGGTGACCAGTACAAGTTTATGGTCAGGGCCAGAGCTGTCCTGGGAATCAGTCAGGGCAATGGGAGGAGTGAAGAGTTCAAAATGGGACTGGATCCTCCACCATCCCAATCTTGAAGATGTTTTACAATTTCTGGCTCTGCAGGTTCAGGGAAAACAGAACAGATTTATGGCTGAGTTTATGAGGCAGGTCTATCCTCAACCTGAGAATGGTACAGTGGAAGGGTGACTCAAGTGTGCTCCCAAAGAAGTCTAATACTCCCCTTCTAAGGTGCACGGTGTATAAACAAACCCTGCCAGTTCAACTAGTCAGCCTCTCTATCCTTGCTTCTTTCACACCCACTGCCGTTGAGCTCCTCACATAAGCTGCAAAGCATCTTCTTTTGTGTCAGATAATTTGTCTGAATCTGCCCCAGGCAAATCCCAGGCACTGCCAGGAAGGATTTTGCAGCTGCAGAAGGATGAATACCACCTCTCTTTGGGAATCCTGATTATTTTTGGGGGGGGGGGGGGGCGGCGGGGAACCAGTCTTCCTTCTCCCCAGGCACGTTGTTGTTCACAGAACGGGCTGAATAAAAGCCACACGATAACGAAGAGACTCTTGACATTGTCAGCGCCCATATAAAGTCTAGTCTGAGCTTTGGAAGCCCCTTCTAGCTAGGGAGAGAAACAGCAGCTTTATCCTTCACTAATCATCCAGCATCTGATGTTGTAAACAAGATCCAGCAATAAGAATAAGAAGTCAGGAATACTGGAACTTGCCTCTATTTTTCTTTGGCATTCATAAGGATGATGTCCTGTCTGGAGACAGAGGGATGGACTAGCTGACCATTCCAGCCCAAGGAGTCTGATTCTATCCATGGTTACATCTGTATCTGCTGTCTTTGCTCTCAGGAGGTACTGGCCGGTTGGAATAGGCCAGCTGAGCCATTTCAGTCCCCTCTCTTGATTCAGAGAAGGGGGGGTGGAAAAGGTGGAAAATGCAGACTTCAGGCTGGAAAGAGGATTACTGAATTCCCTCCATCCTTTTCCTTCTGGAATTTAGCCCTGTTCTACATTCCCATTTTGAAGAGCACTTGGGTTCTCTCATGAGGGCAGGCATAAGGGGACTGTTCACGAAATGAGAGAAATGGAAGGAAAAGAGGCAGCTAAAAACAAATAAGTGCAACTTTTGTTTACATTTTGCCACAGTATGATTGTTTTGGAGAAGGTTAAATGATTGATTGCTTTTAAAAGGAGATTTAAACTTTGTTCCTGAGAAGAGTTACTAAGTGCTCAGTAAAGTATTCTGCACACAGGAAGCACTCAGTAAATATGATTGAATGAATGAACTAGCCCTAACCCTATTTTCTGGAATGTGGAATTAAAAGGAAAAAAGGTGTCATGTCATCATATTGAATCTTCATAAGCAAAGGTGGTGTCATCAAATAATCTGGCTGGCTGACTGGCTATTTTTCCCCAATTTAGAGACATAAATAGTTGTAAAACTGTGCCTCTTTGCTTTGCTTTCATTTGCCTTAATATCAAGTTCCTACACTGTGGCTTAACAGAATGAGGGCAGAATGACTCTGAACTCACATCCTTCCCTGACCCAACTGCCTTCTTCCCCATTATTTGGAATTTTGAGAAGGCACTTACAAGCAATTAGGTATTGAAGCTTTGCTCCAGCTTGCAGAGGAATTGAATGTTAGCTACCTGTCTGAGGAAGACAGAGTTGTCCTAAGCTCAGATAAGTGCTATCCAGGTTTCCAGGACCAGCTTCACACTGAGTTCATGAGAATTAGTGACAGCTTCAGAAGGGACCTGCAAATTCCAATATTTATGACTCAGTCTGTTTCTTATTCTATATGATGTGAAGTAAAGCCAGAGTCAAAAAGCCAAGTTAAATTTAAGTTGCTTCCTGATTCTGTTTGAGATTAATAAAGACACGCATAGGAGATAGGCAAGGTTAAATGGAGAACCTTAAAACCTGGTGTTGTCCTACTACATTACTATGAAAACGGAATTTCTGCTAGGGTACCATAAGGTTCATTTGGCCACTCATCATCACTGTATTTGTAGTTCCTGGGAAGCAGCCCCCAACGTGGGATGGATAAACAGGGCACTCTGCAGCTGACGAATGCCAAAGAAGTATCATGGTAGGATAGAGGTTAACTGTTCTTCAGTATTGGTCAGGATTAGGCACTTAACTCCTGGGACTTAAACTCTGGTGCAGTGAAAAGCACAGGGATTTAGCCAGTACTACATGCCAGCAACACACATCTCTGCACCAGTCCATTTGCCTCATTCCCCAGAAAATTTAATCAGAAAAATTCCCCATCATCTTAATTGACCCTGAGGATGCTAGGGCCAATATTGCGGTATTTGCAAGCTCAGTCCCAGTGGGAGAGTGAGCTACCTAGTTTCATAGATTCTTTGCCTAAGACAATCCCGGGAAAAATGTTTCAAATGAGTCCACATTCTTCATGGGAAACAACCCTCCTTTTCAGCACTTACCTGTCCTTGTTCTTTATTTGATGAGAGAGTGGGACTCCTATCCCAGAATCATGCTTGCACTTCCAAGAAAAGGACCTTGGCTTTTGAGATATCGCTTGTTATCCTCTCCTGCCTTCTCCCACTCCTCCTCCTCCCCGCCCTCCCTCTCCTTCACCCCCTCCTCCATGCCCTCCATCTCCTTCTCCCCCTTTACCCCTCACTCCCCCCGAATGTAGTCAGATCCCTGCTAATATTGCTATAAAATACAAGCTTACACTAACATTTGAAAAAAAATTAGTTGGAGGAAAATAAAAGAACTGCCAAAGAGAGAGGGTGACTCTGGAAGACAGTCCATTTTTCCCAAATTATAAATCCCAAAAGCACTTAATCCAACCCAAATCCTTTATCCTGGGAATTTCCTATCTCAGTGGTGGCAGGAGCATTCCTCTACCATTGAAATGGCTCTCTCAGCTCTCTTTTCTCCCCAGTTTAGTGTGTAGAAGTACACATCCATGCATTGATGTAAAAAGTAGGCACTGCAACCAGCTGGCCAGGCTGGAGTACAGGGGTCCTGTCAAGAGGACAAGAGAGTGGAGCAAGACAGCAGGATGGGGAGGCTCAGGGGCTTGACTGTTGTAGCAAAGAAGCTGGGAGCCCAAGGCAGGATTGAGGTGGCATAATGGGGAAGTCTAGGAGAGCAGAACAGCACAGCACATTGCAACAGAAGGACCAGTAAGCCGCCCCAGGTGTTACTTAAGATGGCTTAGCTATGACCACAGATAGCAGAGCTGTTGAACCCCACAACAACAAACAGTCGAGAGAGGTGACAGGTCCTTGGCTGAAGGAGGAGCAAGAACTTGGGAAAAGATGGGGTCTTTCTGTTGGTAGGCTTTTGATAGAGGCCTCAAATCAAATCTGCAGCTACTAAAATGGGTTTAGGTTGCCTATTCCTAGAAACAGAATCCCAACTTTCTAAGGGACAGATTGGAAAAGCGATTGCTGTGACAAGATTAAAGTCTGTAGGAACAAACCAGGAATGAAAAACACCATAATCAAAGAACTGGGAAAAGTTGAATAGGCTCAAGTATAATGGAAAAGAACACGGGGGCCATAGTTGACCAGAAGCTAAAGCTAAAGATGAGTCACCAGTGTAATCCTGTTGTTGAAAAACTCCATCGGGGGACATAGGACTGGCTTGCAGCAATTGAAGGTGGCCACCCAGGGGCAGGGAGGCAAGTCCTCCCCCATTCCCTAAAGGAGTCAGACTCTCTAGTGTCAGTTTCAGTCTCTAAACCAGAAAAATGGGCATCATGAAACTGGAGAGGGTCCAGAGAAAAGTGCAATAAAAGTGACAAAAAGGTCCAAATTATGAAGAAAGGATATAGGAATTTGGATAGTATAGGCCAACTGATAGAGGCTTAAGAGGAGACTTTTTGACATGGTGGTTTTCCATATCCAGTGAGGATCAAAGGAGGTGATGGGCTGTAAACAGGAAAGACAAGACACCTGGATGGGCTAACAAGGAAGGTTGTGACATGTCTAGTCCAAGAGACCACTGAGAGAGAGAGAGAGACAGACATAAAGACAAACATATCCATCTTGCATGATTTACTCACTCATCTGCCTAGAGGCAGAGAGTGAGCTCAAGGGTCTCCCACCTCTAGCATTCTAGTCTCCAAACTTCCCTTTCACAATCTGCTCTGAAGAAATATCCCTAATATTAACCCCTTGTTCAGAAGCAGGAAGATGAGAGTGAACTCAGGAAATCCCAGCTAACTCACCTCTGACTGGGGAAAGAGGGCAAGGGAACTGAAAAGTTGGAAGAATCAGATAATACCACTGTTTTCCCATCATTTCTCAACCCAGGTGAGTGGGGGATAAATTACTTAGGCAGTCTGGATCAGCCAAATCAGAAATTCATCTCTCCCGCACTGAGAGATTAATCATTTTCACTAAAAGGGTGTGTGTGGGTTTGCGGGGAGAGCTGGAGCAGATTCTCCCTATCAGAGTAATGAAATACAAGATTTACCCTCTGCGACATTGTCACACCACCTAGGGAATCCCCAAGATCTCCAAGATTCAATCTGTGGGTTTATTCAGTTCATTAGGCTGAAAACATGTGTTCAAAATTATCTGCAAGCTTGCAAAAGCTCCTTTTGTCCAACCTTACCCTGAATACAATGTGACACCCCTATCTTTTATATGTGAATTTACTTGTATATATGTATAAAATTGGTATGGCCTTAGTGCTCCACTTAAGGACCTGTTTTGCTACAACATCGGGCAGAGTGCAAAGCAACTGCTTCCTTAAAGCAACATTTTTACTTCAGAATAAACTTGTACAAGGTAACCCTTTTTGCATGAAATCACAACAAAAGTAATGGCAGATATTTTTTTGGCTTGTAAAAAAAAAAATCTATTTCTGCAGTTCGAAGATGGAATGTACAATTTCTGTGGTAAGTGTATATAAAAATATATTTATTGAATCATACATACACTCTTCCATGCTGAATCCAATTAAAAACGAAAGGAAAAAAATAAAAGTTTTCTGAAATTTTCTCTCTGGAGTTTTCGTGTTGGTGGTTGTTATTTTCTGGTGAGTTATGCTGGCTTTCTACTAAAAAGTGAGATTCGGTAGAAGTTGGAGAAAATGTAGGTTCACATCGGACCTCGTTTCTAAGCTGAGATATTAAAAGGATGTTTTTCATCCAACTGCTTCACCTTCTTCCACCTCCTCCTCTCCCTTTTCTCCACCCAAATACTAATTGTGGTATTTGCTAAGCACTTACTATGTGCCAAGCTCTGTACTAAGCACTGGGATACAATACAATCAGATACCGTTCCTGCCCCACATGATGCTCACAGTCTAAGGGGGAGAATACCAGACTCTTCCTCCCTTCTCCCCTTCCCTGCTTCACATCAACATTTCCCCATCTGAGTGACTCACTAATCACTATTATTACTATTATTCTAGCATTTATTAGGTGCTTATTTATTAGGTGTGTCAAGCACTGTTCTAAGCGCTGGGGTAAGTACAAGTTAATCAGGCCAGACGCAGCTCCTGTCCCACTTGGGGCTCACAGTCCAAGTAGGAGACAATACAGGAGGGCACCCCTATTTTAAAGATGAGGAATCTGAGGCACAGAAGTTACGTGACTTGCCCTTCGTCTTTGACATTTTTCTGACCCAGTCACTCCTCCTCCTCTAGACTGTAAGGTAACTGTGGGCAGTGAATGTGCCTACCAACTCTGTTGTACTCTCCCAAGTACTTAGTTCAGTGCTCTACACACAGTAAGCACTCAATAAATACCACTTATTACTGAAACGTGGCCTGCCCCATTTGACACTGGGAAAGGGAGTAGAGTTGGCATCCTTCTTATCCCCCAGTGCTGCTTTTGCACAACCCCTCTTTTTCGTCCTTGAATCCCATATCATCAGCGCTTAGAACCGTGCTTTGCACATAGTAAGCGCTTAACAAATGCCATTATTATTATTATCATTACCCACCTCTATCACCCACTCCAGTAACCAGTCATGGTCAACTACTGCCCTCCCAGGCCTCTTTGCCAATTTTCTGAACCACTTTGATCCCTTTCTCACAATCCTTCTCTATTTATCCAACCCTATATTCATCACTGACTTGAACAATGTAGGTGTTGTCTAAGCCCCCCATCTCCACTTCCTCTCCTCCAATTCTCTAGTTGATTCTCTCCAATCTGTTTCCCACCCCCTCCATGCTACAGAAACTGCCTTCTCTACAGGTCACCAATGAGCTTCTTTTTGCCAAATCCGTTGTTCTCTAATCTTATCTCTCCTCTCCCCTCCTATCTTTCTAACCGCTCCCTCTCAGTCTCTTTTGCAGGATGCCCCTCTGCCTCCCACCCTCTGACAGTGAGGGTCCCTCAAGGCTCAGCCCTGGATCCCTTTCTATTCTCCATCTATACCTACACCCTTGGATAACTCATTCGCTCCCTAGGCCTCAACTGCCATCTCTATGCAGATGATTCCCAAATTTCTCTCCTGCCCTGACCTCTCTCCTTTTGCACAGTCTCACATTTCCTCGTGCTTTCAGGACATCTCTACCTGGATGTCCTGCTGATACCGATCTCCTTATCTCTCAACCTGTCCTCCCCTTCTATCCTATCACTGTAGACAACAGCACTATCTTGCCTAGCTCACAGCCCAAAACCTTGGCATTATCCTCTCTCTTGCACAACCCACCTATTCAATCTATCACCAAATCTTGTCATTTCTACCCTTCACAACATTGCTAAAATTGTTTTGTCCTATCCAGCCGCACTGCTGATCCAAGCACCATCATATCCTGCCTTGACTATGGCATCAGCCTCCTTGCTCACCCTGCTGCCTCCTGTCTCTCCCCGCTCCAGTCCATATTTCCCTCTGCTGCACAGATCACTTTTCTAAAAAATTGTTCAGTACAGGTCAAGAGCCTCCAGTGGGTGTCCATCGATCTCCACATCAAACTGAAACTCCTTACCTTAGGTTTCAAAGCGCCCAATCACCTTGCCCCCTCCTACCTTACCTCATCGCCTACTTAATTGATCAACTACAGCTCAGCCTGCACATTTTGCCCCTCTGGCGCCAGCTTGCTCATTGAGCCCTGACTCTTTTATTTCACCCCCAACGCTTCTCCCATGACCTCCCTCTGGCCTAGAATTCCCTTCCCCTCCATATACATCAGACCACCACTCTCCACCCTCAAAGCCTCAAAGTCCCCTAGACTGTAAGCTCGCTGTGGGCAAGGAATGAGTCCACCAACTCTGATATATTCTTACATTTGTACTCTCCCAAGTGCTCAGTACAGTGCTGTGCACCCAATAAGCACTCAATAAATATGATTAGGGTCCTATCTCCTCCAAGATGCCTTTCTGAATTAAGCCCTTTTCCCTGACTCCCTCTTCCAAACTTCACAGATACCACATCAACAGTCCCACCTCTGAACCCACTGCAGAACCCTTACCCTTAGTATATCAACCTGATTGGCAGAGGCCATTTCAGCCTTCTGGAAGTCTTCAGGCCTAGAGCCTGGGCCAGAGGCACCCGTACTCCAAGAATACTGCTGCCAATCATGACCACCCCAGGCTTTAAGAGGCACCCACATTCAAGGCATTCACATCCAAGCCGTCACCAAAACCTGCCCGTCTCAGCTCCGCAACATTGCCAAGATCCGCCCTTTCCTCTCCATCCAAACCGCTATCCTGCTTGTTCAAGGTCTCATCCTATCCCGTCTGGACTACCGTATCAGCCTCCTCTCCGATCTCCCATCCTCTTGTCTCTCCCCACTTCAATCCATAGTTCACGCCACTGCCCGGATTGTCTTTGTCCAGAAACGCTCTGGGCATGTTACTCCCCTCCTCAAAAATCTCCAGTGGCTAACAATCAACCTACACATCAGGCAGAAACTCCTCACCCTCAGCTTCAAGGCTGTCCATCACCTCACCTCCCTTCTCTCCTTCTCCAGCCCAGCCGGCACCCTCCGCTCCTCTGCCGCTAATCTCCTCACCGTGCCTCGTTCTCACCTGTCCCGCCGTCAACCCCTGGCCCACATCATCCCCCTGGCCTGGAATGCCCTCCCTCCCTACATCCGCCAAGCTAGCTCTCTTCCTCCCTTCAAGGCCCTACTGAGAGCTCACCTCCTCCAGGAGGCCTTCACAGACTGAGCCCCCTCCTTCCTCTCCCCCTCCTTCCCCTCTCCATCCCCCGCCTTACCTCCTTCCCTTCCCCACAGCACCTGTATATATGTACATATGTTTGTACGTATTTACTACTCTATTTATTTATTTTACTTGTACATATCTATTCATTTTATTTTGTTAATATGTTTTGTTTTGTTCTCTGTCTCCCCCTTCTAGATTGTGAGCCCACTGTTGGGTAGGGACCGTCTCTATATGTTGCCAACTTGTACTTCCCAAGCGCTTAGTACAGTGCTCTGCACACAGTAAGCGCTCAATAAATACGATTGATTGATTGATTGATCCACGGGGTCCTAATTGTGTCTCTGTGAACTCACCCTGATGGTCACCGAATTACCCTGAACTGAGACAAAGCCCTTATTAGTTTTCTTGGAAGTGAAGGGCCCATTCCTTTCCTGACCTTAAAGACACCATATTATTTGCCTTGGGTAAACACACCCAATGCACCTCTCTCCTTCCTGTCCATTAAACTTTCCAGCATTAAGCTTTATGAAGTAGGGTCTGTCTTCCCATAACTTGACCACGGTGGCCAAACCCAAAGGGCAACGCTGTAGTCTGAAGGATGACTCCTTGCCATGGGATGAATGTTCCAGATCTTAAATGGGAAGTTCACCAGGTTTGGAGAAAGCACAACTTGTGAGACAAAATGTAGACCTAGTCCTGGGCAAGAAGGCAAAGCCACCTCTCCTGCTGCAAGCCCTTGAGTTAATCAATCAGTCAGTGAATGGCATTTATTGATCACTTCCTAAGCGCAGAGGACTGTACTAAACATTTGGGAGAAAGGAATTAGTGGACACATTCCCTGCCCATAATGAGCTTACAGTCTATAGGGGGAGACAGACATTAATATAAATAATTTATGCTGTATAAAGATATGTACATAAGTGTGGTTAGCAGTGGGGTGCCACTGTATGGACAGTGCAGAAGGGAGAGTGAGCCGAGGAAAAAGGGGTTTAATCAGGGAAGGCCTCTTGGAGATGTGACCTTAACAAGGTGGACATAGGTCTGGTGCATATGGAGGGGGAGGGAGTCCCAGGCCGGAGGATATGAGAAAGAGGGTCAGCGGCGAGACAGAAAAGATTGGGGCTCAGTGAGTAAACTGGCCTAGAAGAGCGGAGTGTGTGGAATAGACTGTAATAGATTAGTGAGGTAAGGTAGGATGGGGCAAGCTGATTAAGTGCTTCAAATCCAATGGTGAGTTAGGTAGGCAAAGAGGAAAAATGAATATAAATCTTCTAAAATAGGGGGGATGGGGAGGAGAGGGACCTCAAACACAGCGTTTAAGCACATGAGCAAGCTGGCTTAACCACCCAGGATTCCAGGTTCTCAGAACTTCAGGGAGGGGGAAAAGAATCCAAACAATCAAAAATAGTTGTTTCCATAGGACACAACAATGAAGAAATGCCTAGAGAAAGGCAAGCCCTGGGATCGATTTGACAGCCTCACACTGCTTTCTAGTGCAAGATTAGTTTCCTGAAAGGATGTTACCCAGGCACAGTAACAGGGCTGCTCAGTCAGACCTGGGGAAGTGGAAGTGAATCAGGAAGACATTTTAAAGAGACCCCAGAGTCAAGGGCAATAGGGGCATCAGGCAATATTTGAAATCTGTCCAGCACAAGGGCACATATTCAAGACCGTAGCCCTAAACCATCTAATCCTGGCATTTTCATTTAGAGGATGCTGCAAGCCTCATCCTCTCCCATGTTTAGTTACAGTGCTCTGTAGAGTATGTACCCATTAAATGTCATTTACTGATCAATCATCCCTACTTGTTCTCCCAGATACCCAAAGAGGAATGGTCAAAACCCTCCTCTTCCCTTTCTATTGCCTTCATCCAGTATTTTACTCGGTTTCAAGTCCACCAAGTGTTTATAGTACAGTGCCCTGGACATATTAGGCACTCAAATACCAGGCAAATCTTCAGAGGGCTTTATAATGAAAATCAGGAATATTTTCCTTCAGGATGAAGAAAAGCTACTTCTAAGGCCAACTATAAAATGTCAGTCCTTTCCAGTTCTACAACTTCCTGAGGGTTGCTGTTAACTCCTTTCCAAGATACTGTCGACATAATTCTGTTCTCTATGTACATTAACAAAGCAATTCGAACCTGAACAACCACTGTAGAACGTAACAATTGATTTTTATCATAATCATTATCAAGACTACCGTCAGGCCTACCGACATCTCAAATTGTAAAAGCAAAGGTTGCTTTTGAAATTAAGAATCACCTATGAAATTATGGTCAATTTGCATTGAATCATAGACGAAAATATTTTAAGAGAAAGGATCCGGGAAGCCAGTCATTTTTGTTCAATGAATGCTACTAATAAGGAGAGGCTTTAAAAGATTATTACAGTTCACTAGCAATCCTCAAAAATCCACTACTAAAAACAGTACCAATTTTTTAATGTTTCAAGGGTTTGCACTTCATCTGAAGGCATTTGAGGAGAGCTGCTAAACCAGAACAAATTCTTTGTTGACAAAGAATTCTTTGGCGAGCATTGCCTCAACCGGAGGTTTGCAAGTAAATTCTTGTTTCACAATACGCCCAGACTTTGGTTTTCTCCACGATCCTCTTAAACCACTAGAGGGAACATGTTCATTTTCCCAACTTTCCACTCAAGGATCTGATCTCACTTTCAAATGTCCAAACACATTATGGAACATCTAGGTGCTATTTTTTTTAATAGATGCCCTGACACAAGTCAAGACGCATACGAAACACTCTTTCCACTGCTTAGAGCTTGTACAAAGTAAATGCAAACAGCCGCTTTGTGTCATGGTTATATAGAGTGATTTTCCATATTCACTGAGGCCCAAAAATAACACGGATTAAACTACGTGAAAATTTCAAACCTCATTTAGGCGACGCTGCAACATTTACCCTCAAACCCTTTTTTGTTCAATCAGAAATGCTAAACTGCTAAATTCACCTCATGAGCTTCATTTTTCCATATCCCTAAAATTTAGGGTAGAAATGTGCAGAAAAAAACAGCTCAAAAGTGTGGATAAGCTACCAGTTCTGCACAATCAAGGAGACAGTTATTTCATGTAATGCAAGCTTAAGCCAGTCCTAAATTCCCAAGTGCTTGAACAATTCCAGAATATACCACTTTGAGACACATAGCCATGAAAATATGAAAATACACTAATCTATAACACTGTCTGATATATACTTTGCCTTCAAAGAGTGTCTCAGTGGAAAGAGCACAGGCTTTGGAGTCAGAGGTCATGGGTTCAAAACCCGGTTCCGCCAATTGTCAGCTGTGTGACTTTGGCAAGTCACTTCACTTCTCTGGGCCTCAGTTACCCCATCTGTAAAATGGGGATTAAGACTGTGAGCCCCCTGTGGGACAACCTGATCACCTTGTAACCTCCCCAGCACTTAGAACAGTGCTTTGCACATAGTAAGCGCTTAATAAATGCCATCATTATTATTATTATTACTCAAAGATGCTAATTCAGTGACATTTACTTACAGTTCCAAGTGTGATTAAAAAAAGCCAAGAGAAGCCCAGTCCTAATAGTAATAATTATGGTATTTGTTAAGTGCTTATTATGTGCTAAGCATTGTTCTAAGCACTGGGGTAGATACAAGGCAATCAGGTTGTCCCACTTGGGGCTCAGTCTTAATTCCCATTTTATAGATGATGTGAGGCACAGAGAAGTTAAGTGGCTTGTCCAAGGTCACACAGCAAATGTGACAGAGCTGGGATTAAAACCCATATTCTCTGACTCCCAAGCCTGTGCTCTTTCCATTAAGCCACACTGCTTCTGCATGATACGCACAAAGATTGTCCCTTGTTGTGCTGTCATAGTTTTGTTTGCTTAAAGCATCCCTCGCCTTCTCAATCTTTCACAAGCCTCTTGATTAGAGGTACTCCATTCTCAATTGCTGTGAACCAAGTTAGCCAGCTGTCATCTTAAACTGGTTTACTACACCTTTAAAGTGTTTCTTCTGGTCCCCTTGCTTTCATTTACTCCATTCAACTGTTTGGGTATTGTACCTCACATGTCCTACCTAGTAGTTTGACTTACTTCCAGGGCTTCGGTTTATAACCTGCTCTTGTCACTTTATAACAAATTAGGCCCTAACTGACGCTAATGGAACTGCTCAAAGAGCTAAATGTGGCATGTCAGAGGTACAGGTTTCAACAACCTTGGGATGCATAGGACAGCATGACAGCTCTTCCTTCATTTTGGTCTAAGCCTGCTGCCACTTTTTTTTTTCTTCTCTTTATGGTGTCTGTTGAGTGCTATGTGCCAGGCACTGTACTAAGCACTGGGGTAGATACAGGAAAATTGGTTTGGACACAGTCCCTGTCACGCACAGGGCTCACAGTCTTAATCCTCATTTTACAGATGAGTAAACAGGCACACAAGTTAAGTAACTTGCCCAAGGTCACACAGCACTCAGAATAAGAACCCAGGTCCTTTTGACTTCCAGGACTATGTTTTATCCATTAGGCACCCGCTGCTTCCTACTGTATGAAGGTTAGGACTCCATGGTAACACTCAAGGTCTCCCAAGTGCTTGGTACAGTACCCCGCACATAGTAGGTGCTCAAATACAATTAACTGGCACCAAAAATCTGGCATCTCTCTGATATAGTGGCTACATCACCTCAATTCTCTCCAGGCTCACTTGGGTGTGTGCCTCTGGGGCACAGTCATCCACCTTTAAAACTCTCAAAAGACTTGATGACAGTGTTGAAATTTTCCCAAGGATCTGCCGTGCATTCTACCTCAGCACTCGGGTCTCCTGCTCCATCCTCCAGTATGGATGACAAGTTAAGACCTACTAAACGTCCCTGGTTTATCCCATTGAATGGAGAAGCCAGTCTGACAAAGCAGCCTCACTTTGGACATGATTGTGAGCCCCATGTGGGACAACCTGATCACCTTGTATCCCCCCAGGGCTTAGAACAGTGCTTTGCACATAGTAAGCGCTTTACAAATGCCATTATTATTATTATAACCAACCCTGCTATACCATATGCATATAAGACATACCATTTGTTAATTGCCAAAGCCCTAATCTACTGGTGCCAACTGCAGCGTGGCTCAGTGGAAAGAGCACGGGCTTGGGAGTCAGGTCATGGGTTCTAATCCTAGCTCCACCACGTCTGCTGTGTGACCTTGGGCAAGTCATTTAAGTTCTCTGAGCCTGTTACCTCATCTGTAAAATGGGGATTAAGACTCAGTCCCTTTGAGACAACCTGATCTCCTTGAAACCTACCCAGCACTTAGAACAGTGCTTTGCACATAGTAAGCACTTAGTAAATGCCATCAGAAGAAAAAAAGCTGCACGTGGAAGGTCTGTGGAACTGTAGGTGTTGTCCATGTTGCCCACTGCACATCTCTTGACTCCAATGCTCTATGTCACATCCACTGTGAGCCCACCTTTTAGACTGTGAGCCCACTGTTGGGTAGGGACTGTATATGTTGCCAACTTGTACTTCCCAAGTGCTTAGTACAGTGCTCTGCACACAGTAAGCACTCAATAAATGCGATTGATTGATTGATTTAAAGCTACAGTAGGATTCTTGAGGTATACAGTCCACATTACATTCTTCAAGAGCTAGTCCAAGAGTGCTGCTAGAATGTTACCATGCAATAGAGAACAGAGATGTACCAAGAGTGGGCAAAGAACCGTAATACCATAGTCCAGTATTTCATTGGGAGACTTCAGTCTAATAAACCAGCTAAGATCTGAATCCTCATTTCTGATCTGATAACTGAAGGGCCCAACAGTGAGAAGCAGCGTGGCTCAGTGGAAAGAGCATGGGCTTGGGAGTCAGAGGTCATGGGTTCTAATCCTGGCTTTGCCACTTTCAGCTGTGTGACTTTGGGCAAGTCACTTTAACTTCTCTGTGCCTCAGTTCCCTCATCTGTAAAATGGGGATTAAGATTGTGAGCCCCACACGGGACAACCTTGATTATCTTGTATCCCCCCCAGCGCTTAGAACAGTGATTGGCACATAGTAAGCACTTAAATGTCAACACTATTAATATTTAGGCCAGAACATCTCTACGCAACTGCCTGTGAACTGGCTTCGAATGAGTGTCTGTTTCTTTTAGAGTATTCAGCTCAATTCCATTAGAAGTATGGCAGTTTTTTAATTCCAACAATTGAAAACACATACACAGATGACCAAAACTGAGTTGGGAACAAGTCCAGAAAATGCTCAAGTGAAAAATTCCCCACATACACTTTGATAAAGCAAACCTAGAGGGTTTTTTATTTTTTTATTTTTTTTTTTAACAATTTGCCAAGACTGGAATGAGAGATAAATAGAAGGCACAACAATTTTGCTTTTTTTTTTACAAATACAAACTAAACATGAAAAAAATTCCCTACGTCAATAAAAAATTTCTTTTCACAAATTCAGGAAAAGCATTTTACACATCATGTTTTAGGCATTTAAAACATCGCACAATCCAAAATTTGTTAAGTGGTAAAAACAGTAGTTAAGAATTTTTTGTGATCATATATCAAAAGCAAAAAAAAAAAAAAACCTTTATGAATACCCTTTATTCCGTTTTAACCATGCCACGGAGCAAGAGCGACTGTCAATTTTTCCAGTGGCAACATCTCCAAGTCAGTGAGATAAACAAGGTGGGTTTTTCCTGCCCTCGAAACGCTCATCAAATCCTGAGTCTCTGACAAGCCCTTGGAACATGTGCAAAAGTTAAAAAAAAAAAAACAACAACCCAACTTATTCCACTGACTGAAACACACCCAGTTATGAGTAAGACAAATTCTTTTAGGAAAGGCTGCTGTTGTATTAAAAAAAAAAAATCCAGTCCATATATTTGAAGTGAGCAAGGAATTTCAGTTCTTTTCTCCTTCTTTTAAAATCCACTTTTTCTAAAATATTGTTCCACAAAGCTGGAAGTGGGGATAAGGACTAGGAAAAAACAGCACGCACTCACACACACATACACACATGCACGCAAAACCATAACAAACCCAAAAAAAAAAAAAAAAAGGACCAAAAATGGTATCAAACGAAGCAGTCTATAAACAGACTAGGGTCACATTCCAAGACACCCAAGGCTGAAATTCACAATGCTGCAGGGGCATGGGTTTGTGCCACTGTGTGGAATCTGTGATAAATTCACTGACGCTGGCCAATGCCCCTCCCAGTTCCAAATCCTGGTTTCTGAGACATGCCTCCGCGGGGCGGCCCCCTTATTCCGCCACCGAGCCCACTGCGAGGGCCTCCCGGTCCTCGCGGCCTGTTATCCCGGCGATCCCCTTCTCTGGCTGCTCGGGTCTTTTTCTCCTCCACGTTCAAACGCACCTCGCCCCTGAACATAATGGGCTGCAAGAATCAAGGGTGCAAAAATTAGTGACCCGTCTGCCTCCGTGGTTCAACCTGCCAGAGATTAAGCACAGTGACCCGCGGACAAGAGGTTCACATAATAATAAAAATAATAATGACGGTATTTGTTAAGCGCTTACTATGTGCAAAACACTGTTCTAAGCACTGGGAGGGATACAACGTGATCAGATTGTCCCACGTGGGGCTCACAATCTTAATCCCCATTTTACAGATGAGGTCACAGGCACAGAGAAGTTAAGTGACTTGCCCAAAGTCACACAGCTGACAATTGGCAGACCCAGGATTTGAACCCATGACCTCTGACTCCAACGCCTGTGATCTTTCCGCTGAGCCACGCTGCTTCTCTTTGGAGGTGCACGGCTGAGAAAAATACTTGCTGTGTTGGGGTCTGTTAATGCAAATACCAGATTCAGTGCAGGTGACCTCCTTTCCTTAAATCAATCAATGACATTGATGAAGTATTTGCTGTGCACAGAGCAATGTACAAAGTACTTGGGAGAATGTAATGTGGCTCAGTGGAAAGAGTACGGGCTTTGGAGTCAGAGGTCGTGGGTTCTAATCCCAACATTCATTCATTCATTCAATCATATTTATTGAGCGCTTACTGTGTGCACAGCACTGTACTAAGCGCTTGGGAAGTACAAGTTGGCAACATATAGAGACGGTCTCTACCCAACAGCGGGCTCACAGTCTAGAAGGGGGAGACAGACAACAAAACACATTAACAAAATAAAATAAATGGAATAGTAAATATTTACAAGTAAAATAGAGTAATAAATATGTACAAACATATATGCAGGTGCTGTGGGGAGGGGAAGGAAGTAGGGTGGGGGGGATGGCAAGGGGGAGGAGGGGGATATCTGTGACCCTGGGCAAGTCACTTTACTTCTCAGCCTCAGTTGCCTCATCTTAAAATGAGGGTTAAGGTTGTGAGCCCCACTTGGGACAACTTGCTTATCTTGTTTCTACCCCAGCATTTAGAACAGTGCCTGGCACATAGTAAGCGCTTAACAAATACCATTATTATTATTGTTATTATTATTAGTATAGATACTTTCACTGCTCATAACCAGTTTACAGACTCTACTATGAAGACTTCTGGATGCTCTCAACCTCAGGCCACCTGAGCCAATGCTTGGTGCCTGCCCTTTGAGAAACTTAAATTTCATGCTTACTGCTATCTTTCCCCCACCCCACACAAAAAGGCTTCATAATACCAGTTTCCCTCTACGCAAGCTGCTTGTCCCTAAAGACACACAGCCTTGAACGATTTAGAAGGAAACACGCTTAACTCATTAAGTGAAAGAAGAATTTGATAAGTTCAACTTGGGCAGGTGGGGCTTAACATGCTTCCATCGCCAGCTAAGAGACGGCTCCTAGTACAACACTTGGCACAGAAGAGGTGCTCCATAAATACTACTGATTGAGAGAAGCCTGAGTCCTGGTCAGAGATCTACAGCCCCCAGAATCTCAAAAATCCAAAATCCCAGCACGGGGCGGTTGAGGTATTCTCTCCCTTATCCAAGAGGAGCAGCCTGCAGGCTGAGAGTGAAGAAAACCTGCCACCACATTTGCTACTTCAAATGCCATGAAAACTCTGAACAGTTCCAGGCCTTGGGGGCAGCAGGAACATTTATTTTGTTCTGAAAAGGCTTCTTCAACTATGGACATTGTTTAGAAATATCCTTCCAGGTCGATGTGTGTTTATGGAATTTGTGTTTGTAGCTTCCCAGATTAGCTCCGAAGGCAGGGACCACTGCTCATAAATTCTCTTGGTATTTTCTCCAAGTCTTTATGCAGTGTTCTGCATGTTACTGTGCACTTCGAGGAAAAAAAACAAATAGTTCATTTTGAATGGTGATTTCTTCCTTCTCAACATCTATTAGAAACAGTTACTACCCTTTCCCACAGGTCTAAAGATACACAAATATGCTTTGTTTGCAGAAACACACATGTTCCCTCTGCGACTATGGTAAGTGTACCCGGAACTCTGGAAACACCCTGTATGACCCACATTTACCCTGTTGCTAAGGATCTTCTGAACAGGTTCTGGGTCGTCGAACACCACAAAGCCAAAGTTGGGCAGCTTCCCGCCACTGTTGATGCGAAGTTCCACAACATTGCCATAGCCTGCGACGGAAACACAGAGTTCTTCCATCACCCATTAGAAGCTTCCTTCAAGACGAAGGGCAATCAGCAAGTCTGACATATTAGCAACCTACTTTGGAAGAAGTCTTTAAGTTCCGCTTTGTCCACATCATGGGGCAGATTTCCAACAAAGAGCTGGTGACTGTCTGGGTATCTCACAATCCGCCTGGTCTCTAGATCACCCTGCTCTCCATCACGAACTTGGGAAGGGAAACAGGATACAACATAACGATACACTGCCTCTTCATCTATTCTTCTATCACAATTAACAACTTAGTTTTGCCTTTTGCCCCAAGTTTAATTCAACCCCAGTCTATCCATTCCAGTTGCCACTAAGAGAATCCTTTCAGACGCTTACTTGGTCTAGGACCTCTCTGTGGTGGGAGATTTGTTCGCTGCTCCCGCACCCTCTGAGGCCTCTGAAGCGGAGTCTGAGATTCGGGTTTAGATTCTGGGCGGGGCTGTGAAAAAAAAAAAAACCAAAACACAGCTGTTAACTCACATAAGCTCTTATGCCACCCACGCATCTAAAGTTTAGTTTATAAGGGATTCCCCAATCCTGCTCTCGTCTCTAATAGTTTTCCAATTCACCCAGTTAATCCTTCATAAGAGTGAGACAGCAATAGCTTAAAAGTTTTAAGAATCACTCTCCCTGCCACTTGCTCTCCTAGTCCCCAAAAGGGTTATTTTGGGAAGATAAATACCACACGACATGCCACTTCAGTTCTAAAGTTAGTAAAACAGCCTTACCTGAGACACTGGTACTTTAACAACATGAGGTGGTATGCCAGACACAGGAACAGCTCCACTAGGTGGAAGATTTTTACTGGTCACAGATGCCCAAGAAAACGTCTACAGGAACAAAACCAACACTTCACTGTTAACATGGAACAGAAATTCCCCTATCCTCCTTCAAAACATTATCCAAGCTCAACTTTTCTCACAGTATCCTACATACATGGTCAAGTGTGGCAATCGGAATCCTAGAATTTCCATTATCTGAACGAAGCTTTCACAAATGATAGACACCATTCCCACCAGGCATTTACTGGCCTTTACTGATACGAAGCAGTTGCCGAAAGTTATTCTGACAGGAGGAGTTTTCATCTAACAAAAGTGGGTCTAAGCAGAATCATTCAGCTACACACTCCTGCTCTCACTGTGTCAAGAAGAAAAGGCAAGCCCCATATAGGTATATCACATTATTGTTCCCCGCCAATCACTGCCTCTCCTGAAAAACTTTGGCTGGCAGTTCTGAGTAAGTGACTGGAAGTGATGTCAGTTTTTTTAAATGATATTTATTAAATGCTTACTATGTGCCACGCACTGTACTAAGCACTGGGGTGGATCAGGTTGGACAAAGTCCCTGTCCCTCACGGAGCTCAAGGTCTCAATCCCCATTTTACAGACAAGGTACTGGGGCACAGCAGTCAAGTGACTTGCCCAAGGTCACACATCAGACAAGTGATAGAGATGGGATTAGAACCCAGGTCCTTCTGACTCTCAGGCCCGTGCTCTATCCACTAGGCCACGCTACTTCTGTCAATTCTGCTAGAAAGGCAGGCAGGGACAAGTCCTCCAGTTATGTCTTTTCTAGCAACAAGACCCTTTGCTGAAATCGATTCCACTGAAATAGCCAAATAGCTTCACTGTAATTTCACTTTTATTTGTCCCAATTCCATGCTCTTGTTTACTTGAATAGGGAAGGGCCAAATATCCTGAATTCCAGAGGACGCAAGTCTTTTCTTGTCACATGAAGTATGAAAGCCAAGTCCTGGATCTCTGTGGCAGAATTAAAAACTGAAAGAACCAAATCCCGGAAGCAGAATGGTCTAGTGGAAAGAACACGGCCCCAGCTCTGCCAGCTGCTTGCTGTGTGACCTTGGGTAAGTCCCTCAACTTCTCTATGCCTGGGCTCCCTAAACTCTAAAAGTGTGAGTTGAATATCTGTTCTTCCCCCCAACTCAGACTGTGTGCCCCATAAGGGACAAGGAATGTGTCCAACCTATTTAACTTGTTTAATATACCCCAGTGCTTGACATATATAGTAAACATCTAACAAATACAATAACAATAAGGACGGTAGTAATAATAATAATGATAGGTAATCTTTCTTACCCTGGAGTCCTCCTGCACCACTGGGGCAGTGTCTGCAGGTACAGGAGAAGGACTCTTCTCCGTGTCCTCAGGAGCTGTTTCTTCTAACACCGGCTCTTGCTTTTCTTCTTGCGATTCAGGTGCAGCTTCCTGTTCAGGCTCGGCCTCAGCTTCGGGCTCCGGCTCCGCAACAGGCTCATCCAGGTGTTCCTCCAGATCATTGCTTTTAGAAGAAATTAAAAATGCAAGCATATTTTTCCACTTCAGCTTGGCTCCTGAAGGAATATATTTGCTTGTGAAATTGCCTGCACCAAATGAAGTGTTCGCTAATAAACATGCATTACTGAGTGCTTCGTAAGGGACAGTCATGTGCAAAGCACAGAGTATAAAAATCAAACAGTTCCTTGTCTGAGAGGGAGAGATAGCATCATCTCCATTTTACAAGGTAAGTGAGTTGCTCACCAGAACACAATGGGCCAGCAACAGAGATAGGACTACAACCCAGGTCTCCTTCCTCGGTCTCAAGTTGGTTTCACTAGGCCACTTGTCTCCCAATCTCTTGAGGACACTATACTAAATAAAACAGCTGAAGTTGGGGACCAAGATCATTAAACCAAAGGTTGTGTCTGGACAGGAGACCCACTTCTAAAATGATGGGGAAAAACTAAAATAAATGAAGTGGGACTTTCACAAGTTCTGAACGTCCTCTGCAACCGTGCTTTAGTTTCCTCTGTGAGCTGCATGTGAGACATGGACTGTGTCCAACCTGATTAACTTGTATCAACCCCAGTACTTTGGGGGGGGGGGGGGGGGGGGGGGGAGAGAGAAAGAGAGAGAGTGTGTGTGTGTGTATATGTGTGTACATACACAAATCAGGTTGTACACAGTCCCTGTCCCTCATGGGGCTCACAGTCTTAATCCCCATTTTTCAGATGAGGTACTAAGGCACAGAAAATTTCAGTGACTCGCCCAAGGTCACAAAGCACGCACACAAGCAAACACACACCACTCCCCACACCCAATGGTAACTTAGCAGTGGGGCCTAATGCAGAGAGCACAGTTCTGGGAGTCCAAAGGACCTGGATTCTAATCCCATCTCTACCACTTGTCAGCTGTGTAACCCTGGGCAAGCAACTTCACTTCTCTGTGCCTCAATTACCTCATCTGTAAAAGGGGGATTAAGACTGAGACGCATGTGGGACAGGGACTGTGTCCAACCCAATTTGCTTATATCCACCCCAGCGCTTAGTACAGTCCTGGCACATAGTAAGCACTTAAATACCAAAATGAGTATTATTAAGTCACTCAACCACCCCATGTCTCAGTTCTCACATTTGCCAGACTATCCTAAAAACAAAATATTAGTACATCTATGGCACGGCATACAGGCTGTTGAGAATTGATTGGAAAAATGTAATAGTGTTAAGCTGCAAAAGCTCCACGACTGGTGGCTTTCCACATCCCATAGGCAGCCTATTAAGTAGTCAAGATATTTCTTCAGCAGCTCAACGAGCACCAAAGAATAGCCCAGACTTCTCCTTTTAAGGGTTGTGGAGCATTGGAATGCATTTCCAAGGGAGGTTACTTTCTCGGGCTTTTTTCAAGATAGATGGCTACCTTTCTCATCTAGGCCAGTTTTATTCTGGCCTTCAGGCAGGAGCTATAATAATAATAATAACAATAACAACAATAATAATGTTAGTATTTGTTCAGCGCTAGGTGCCAGGCACTGTTCTAAGCGCTAGAGTAGGTACAAAGTAATCAGGTTGTCCCACATGGGGTTCAAAGTCTTCATTCCCGTTTTACAGATGAGGTCACTGAAGCCCAGAGAAGTTAAGTGACTTACTTGCCTGAGGTCACACAGCTGGCAAGTGGCAGAGCCAGGATTCGAGCCCATGACATCTGACTCCCAAGTCTGGGCTCTTTCCACTAAGCCAGGTTGCTTCTCTACTACTTGACTTGGCTACACTAGGGAATCAAGTTTCCATACCTGACCGTTTGCTCATAGAAAGCCCCAGGATCATCGGGGACAACCTCAGGAGTTTGCGGTCTTTCTTCAGGCTCTTCCACTTCTTCCTCTGACTCTGTAAATAGGGAAGGGGCAAAGCATTAGAATATTTCCACCCTGACAGTAATAAGATAATGTTGCAGTCAGAATTCTACAATTTTGATGACTAGTTTTTATCTTTTCTGTAGGTTCAAATGCTAGGTCAAAAGCAGATCATTGATTTCATGAGCCCAATCAATGGTATTTACTGACTGCTCACTGTGTGCAAAACACTACACTAAACACCTGGGAGAATACAATACAGCAGAGACTGCGAACGTGTCTGACAACTATCAGGAACTTACAAGTCCTGAGTTTCAAAAGCCAAACTGCATTCTCCTCTCCATGCAGGGTACAGTTGAACTAAGACAACTCACTGACTTTGGCAACTAACTCACATCCAAATGGGAACATAAGCAGAAAATTCAACACTTGCCTTCTTGTGGCTCAGTGACAAAACCCCCAAAAACCTCATCTTGGTATCGGAAGATGTCGTTGTGAACGTAGAACTTGTTTGCAACAGAACCCTGAAAAGGGAAAAAAGAGCAAGGGAGTGTCATTTACTCTGCAGTTTTTAAATTAAAATCATATGAAAGCCCTGAAGAGCTTACAGAGATGTGGAATTTTAATTGGTGTTTAAATCATTTAGCTTGCCACACTTGTAAACTTAAAACTATTAACACATACTGACCAAGCCCATAAAGCATCATCCTCAGGGGTTTGTTGAGACGTGAAGTCCCTGGAAGGACTCCCAAGTGCTCCATAGTGAAGGCAGTGATGGGGGCGAAGGGGGAACATCCACTGTGTTTGTCCCACCTACCCAGAGTGCCTTTCCACAAGCAACTTTGGCCCAAACTATAAGAACATTCCCAAGAATGGGAAATGAACGTTTCTGTAGCTGAAAGCAGGACGTCATACAGAGCACAAGCCCCCTATTCACATGTGTCCCACCATTCTGTTGCCATTAACACGATCAGGTTGCCTTTCTCTTACCCAGAAATTCATTTCTAGCTTCCCCCTCCCAACCCCATTCTCAGTGTTCACTGGCCTCAAGTGAGACAAGGTATCACGTGATACCACTGCCTTTCTCTTACTCAGAAATTCCTTTCTTCTAGCTTCCCGCACCCAAGTCCGTCCTCAGTATTCATTGAGTCCACTGGCACCAAGTGGGACAAGGAACCACGTAATACCACCCTCCAGCACAAAGCTGCTGCCCTGCTCAGAAGCCCGGAGACAGGTTAATATTGCCACAGCCTCTATTCCCATCTCAGGATGAGGCCTGAAGCCCCTCCCCTTCTCATCCCCGTTCTCTTCTGTAGGTTTAAGAGTCGATGAGGGCATCAGAGGAGGAAAGAGAGAGAGATAACAGTAGCTCAAATAAAGCCAATGGTCAGGCTGGAGCAGTCTTTTCACTCTCCCGCTACCTCCACACTGGCATCTTCACTCTGACAAAAATAGATGGCTTCTGCTGTAGCAGGAGATGTGAAAACTTGAAACCGCATTATTTCTCAAGGGAACTCACCAGGACCAAACATGTGAACAAAATACCAGGTTTGCTGGTACATTAATTTTGAGCCTGTGATTAGGTACTAAGTCCGGTTACTACCTATCTTGACCACAGCCAATGTATCTGAGCTCTCAAATTCGAGGGTACAAGGCAGCAAGATCACTGGCAACTCGCACCTATAAGCATACCTCTGGAGCAAGAACGAAGGTCTGCATGAATCTCCGCAATGGCTGCTCATTATTGGACAGCAGACCCATCACCTGGACAACTACACCATCATTGAGGGTGGCGTGAGCATCCACATGGCGGATCTTGGTGAAGCAGTCCTTGAACTTCAGGGACATCACCTTTTGGTGGATTTCCTATAGAGAGCAAACTAAAGTCAGTTAAACCCACCTTACACATCCTCGAATTTCATAAGAAATATATCGAGGCTAAAAGTTGAGATAAAGTTGAAAAGCATCGTGGCACAGTGAGGAGGAGCAACGCTTAGTGGAAAGAGCACAGGCCCGGAAGTCAGAGGACCTGTGTTCTAACCTCAGCCCTGCCACCTGCTTGCTATGTGACCGTGGACAAGTCACTTAACTTCATGTGCCTCAAGTTGTCTCAACTGTAAAATGGGGATTTAATACCCATTCTCCCTCCTACTTAGACTCTGAGCCCCATGTGGGACAGGGACTTTGTCCAACCTTATTAACTTGTTTCTATTCCAGTACCTACAACATTGTTTGACACGTAATAATAATGATGATGATGGTATTTGTTAAGCACTTACTATGTGCCAAACACTGTTCTAAGTGCTGGGGTAGATACAAGGTCATCAGGTTGTTTCACATGAGGCTCACAATCTTAATCCCCATTTTACAGATGAAGTAACGGGCACAGAGAAGTTAAATGGTTTGCCCAAGGCCATACAGAAGACAAGTGGCAGAGCTGGAATTAGAACCCATGTCCTCTGACTCCCAAGCATGTGTTCTCTCCACTGAGCCACACTGCTTCTCATAGTAAACACTTAAATACCACAATTATTACAATTATAACAAGCAGGCTTGTAATTTGAATGCATCACAGGTACCACTTTCTTCCCTTGAAAGGCATTTCCCAAAACCTTGACCATGCAACCAAGGACACTTAAATTTGCAGAATAAAGATATTCCAGTTAACATGAATTTATTTTCTTGCTGATATTTTCTTGAATGACAAATAGGCAGGCGCAGGAGTTGTTTTGAGTCCTGGTGTGGGTTCCTACCTCTAGAAATACTTACAGTTTGACCATAGACAGCATCGGCTGGTTTTCCATTGGAATCTAAGCCTCCATGGACATAGGAAGAGTTCTTCCCATAAAACCTACAAAGAAAAAGCAAAGGTTTCAGGATTGTGGGCTTCAGGCAGCTCTTCCTTCTTCTCAACAGCTCTGCTGTCAGAGCAAGCAAAGGATTTTAGATTTCACATCTACTGCACCACAATGCAAATTATTCCAATGCCCCATTGGCAATTATCAACAGGCACTAGAATGAAAGAGCGACTGGGTCAAATTCCTAAATTTCCCAGCAGATCTTTCATACACAGCTCTCGAAAGAAACATATAGTACGTTACATATACTAGCTACAGAGACAGTTCCTCAACCGGACCACCTTCTGTCTACAAGATACAAGACTAACCCACTGTGAGTGAGCTCACTAACAATGCAGACCACGAGGATTTTTACCTGTGCAGCATTTCAGGTGCTTGATTCAGGAGAGTATAATACTGCCTCACGAATTCCCGCCCGACCAGCAGGGGACTTGGCTTCTCCATCACCATTTCTTTGGTCAACTGAAAACTGAGAAAGACAAAATGTGCCAAACACGGTCATTTCGTATTCTAGAGCCTGAGGAAACATTCCCACGTTAAAAACACCCCCCATAAAATAAATCTTCCATTCAGTCTAAAGAGCAGTTGAAATGATAACCGCCCTCAGCTTTCTGGAAGATTACTGGAGAACGACCGCTGTGCTCAAAATACAACTTCCCCACCAGTTCTCTCTGAAGCAGACTGGTCTAACATGTTCAGGTTGGAGGCGGTGCTGCCACTCCCAATTTGGAGTAGAACCCAGTCTTCCAGTCTAAATTATTAAGTTTGGGGATTTATCCCACTCCTAGTTTCCCCACCTTGGAACTGCATCTGGAGAACAAAACAAGAATTTGCCCATTTCCAAGCCTCTGGTCCCTGCCCAGCTCTGATTCTGTAGATGAGAGCACCATCCATAATAATAACGATAATGGTATTTGATAAACTCTCATTATGTGCCAGGCAATGTACTAAGCACTGGGGTGGATACAAGCAGAATGAGTTGGACACAGTCCCTCTCCCACATGGGACTCAGTCTTAATATCCATTTTACAGATGAGGGAACTGAGGCACAGAGAAGTGGCTTGCCCAAGGTTACACAGCACAGTGGCAAAGGCAGGATCGGAACCCAGGTCCTTCTGACTCCCGGGCCTATGCTCTATCCACTAGGCCACGCTGCTTCTCAGAAATAGGTTGCTATCGTTAGCAAAGCATGGCTAGAGATGATACTTTATTCCATAAGCCTCTATTAAATATTGGTATCAGAAACAAAATAATTTCAAATAGGCTTTAGAGTTCTGAGAAGTGGCAAGATTCCTAAGAAATTAAAGATTAGCAAAGCTGCCTTTGCGATTAAATAAATTTTTAAATTTCCGAGGACAAGCTTTGCCTTAAGGTGTAATATTAGTATACTACATTGTACCCACTGGGTGCCCAATAAATATTAACACTGCAATTACTACTAAAGCTGAATGCCAGTCACTCAGAATATAAACAAAAACCAAAAGGAACTACTAAGAGAGGCATTTATTAAGCAGTTACAGTGCCCAAGCACTGTGCTAAAGCACTGGATTAGGTACAACACAATCAGATCAGATACAGCCCATCTCACATGGGGCTCAAAGTCTAAGTGAGCGAATAAAACGCGTATTTAATCCCTATTTTACAGATGAGGAAACTGACAAATAGAAGTGACTTGCCCAAGGTCGTATAGCAGATATGTGCAGAGCTAGAATTAGAACCCAGGTATCCTGATTCCCAGTCCCGGGCTCTCTCCGCTAGGTCACGGTGCTTCTTCAAGTAAGTGTCCTCAGACATGGGCTCAAACAGCAAAGGAAATTTAGCAGGTCAGCAATTTCAGAGCTACCCAAATAATCAAATATCTTGTGCATTACACTGGCTGATAATATATAAGGCACAGTACAATCATTTTAAGTCTTAATTGTCTTCCACAAAGGTTTTAAAAGAAAGAAGCACAGCTCTCGCTACTACTGTTCTAAATTTAATACACACAGAATGCCATTTGTAGAAAGGAACCAAAGTGTCAACCTTGAAATTCTCCATTTCTTACTTAGCAATAGCTCCTAACCCATTACTCTTACAACATTACCACTCTAAAGAGCTGAATAACTGGAACATTTAAAATTAAAATTTTTTTAACTCCTATCTGGTTTTTCTACAGAAATGTGAATTTGGTTGGTCCTATAATCACTTAAACTTCTTTGCCTGCAGCTTTTGGATGAGAAGGTAAGCCTTGAATTAGAATGCTTTCACAATCATTCTCAGTACAAATGCATGACCTCTTTCAGTAAGAAGTGTTTATTTGTAAATGCTTACCTGTGAAAACAGACATAAAATTCAACCTGTGATTTTAACCTCTGAATTAGAATAAATTAAGTGCACACATCAAGGTAACTCTTAGGTTGGGGCGGTGAGGGGAAAGGAGAAGCAAAAAAGCATTCCGTTATTTCTAACCACTTTTAAGGAGGAGGACTCGAATGTATACAGATCAACAGTATTTATCGAGCACTTGGTTCAGAATACTACAAGAAACTCTTTGAGAACAAAAACAGCTAATAGTCATTTATTTACCTCTGCCTTCAAGAAGTCTACAATCTAGAATACAGGCACTAAAATAAATTCATTCAATCATTTACTGAGCGCTTACTGTGTGCAAAGCATGGTAACAAAGCCCACAATATAACAGACACAATCCTGCTCACAATGAGCTCACAGATGAAGAAATAAAAATAAAAAGTAAATAAAGTATAAAGATATGTACACACGTGTGTGTTGGGGGTGGGAGGGGGAGAATGTGAATAACCAAGTCCTGAAGTGGCAACTGTGGGAAGACATAAGATGGGGTGATGAAATGTGATCTCAGAGGGCTTTGAAGAAAGGAAGAGGGAGCTCCAGGAAGAAGAGAGGGTTAGAGCAAGAAGACAGGCAGGAGATCTGAGATCTAGGCCCAGTGAATAGGACAGCAGAATAGAGAAGTTGTAATTGATTATTTTCAGGAAGTAGGAAACATGACTTATACACCCTTCTTCAATTCATTTAATATAGGCTTTTGACCAAACCAGAATCTTTCCTCTGAAAAACAAAAAACAACAAAAAAAAACCAGCCTTCCATTTCTGTCCTCTTTTTCCTCTTACTGCACTCAGCCTGCATACTGATTTTGATAGGAGGCTGTTGTAACTCTGAAAGAGGGAGATGATGGAGACAATGAATTTCAGATGTCATTTTTAGGGGACCTCTTTATAATCGTTCTTTGCTGGGCATAACAATTAAGTCAAAGGCCTTTTCACTGGCTTCAACACACTGTTGTTTGCAAATGAGATTTTCTACTCAGTCCTGGCCAGAGCTGAAGGGTTGTTTTTTGTTTTTTTTTGTCCAGTTGAGCTGCTAAAGGATGGGGACGGCTGAGAAAAGGGATTTGCACATTTAAGAAGTCCAAATATGGGTTTAAAAGCTTTTTTTTTTGGTGGTGTAAGCATGCGTGCAGTGCGGCACAACCTCTTGCCCAGGATCCAAGTGGGGCTGGGTGAGTCAGTACGATCAACCTGGCTTGTTGGCTTTTGATTCAAAATATGGAGTTTTCAGAGCCACCCATTTCCCACAAGTTTAAGCACTTACCCTAATGCATAGGGCTTTTCACCTCAGGTTCACCTAAAATTTGGCGTCCATCAGAAAGCATGTGAAATGAATAGATTCCACTAAGGTCGTTCATGTTTAAGGAGAATATGACACACCACAAATGACTGTGAACATCCGTTAGGTCTTAGCTTTCATTTTGGGCAAGTCACTTAACTTCTCTGTGCCTCAGTTACCTCATCTGTAAAATGAGGGTTAAGGCTGTGAGTCCCACGTGGGACAACCTGATCACCTTGTAACCTCCCCAGCGCTTAGAACAGTGCTTTGCACATAGTAAGCACTTAATAAATGCCATTATTATTATGATTATTATTTTTACCTCCACTACACAGAGCAGGTAAAAGCATGGAGCTCATGCAAGAGAGCTCTGGGAGCAAGAAATGGGAATGGAAGGACGGCAAAACACAGGGTACACTGGCTGATGTATAAGCTGCTTCTGCTCTAGATGCACCTGCTGCTTCCTGCCCCAGCCAACAGGGTCATAACACCCTAAGCCTCCTTTCTACAGGGCTAGTCTCTTTGATCCACTGTTCCTGGATGGGCACTGATAAAATTCCATAACTCAGCTTCAGGGACTTTTTAATAAACAAATTCCCCATTAAAATGTCATCAAAAACATACTTCTCACACCCAGCGCCCGCCATATAAGAGTTGGTAGCAAACTTTTATCCTGTCATGAAGTGGTTACCCAGTTAATCTTCTAATAAAACATTCATCTCCCTACTCCTCAAAAGCCTCCAATGATCGGCTTCCCATCCATGTCTGCAAACAGAAACTCCTCACTATCAACCTTAAGGCTTAACTCAAACCATTCTCACCTACCTTTTCTTGCTCTACACCCACTATAATCTAGTCCACCAGTTAATTCCTTTAACACAACCTACTGTGCCTAGGCATCTTGCTGTTAACCCCTAGCTCACATGCTCTTTCCTGTGTGCTCTTTCCACCTCTTCAAAACGCTACTACTAAAATCCTCTCTCCTCCAGTAAGCCTTCCCTTTCATCGCACTCCACATTTAGCCTTCCCTTCTGCATCATCTACACACCGGGGTCTGTACCACTTACGTACAAATTCTTGTGTTCTGTTGTTTCCCCTATCTGTAATTTACTTTAATGTCTGCTCCCCCCTACTAGACGGTGGGCTCCTTGAGGGCAGTGATTGCTTAACTCTTATTATAATCTACCAAGTACTTAGTACAGTGTGTTGCCCTATTATAGTCTACCAAGTGCTTAGTACAGTGTATTGCCCAGAAAAAAGTGTTCAATATATACTACAGATTATCTGTTACCAGAATAACTCTTTGGACATACTACTAGAACGACTGCAGGTGGAGGTAGGGCATTTTGGGAGAGATGTGTCCAAGGCTTCGCTACGGGTCGGTGACGACTCGACGGCATTAAACAATAGACAAAAATGGAGAAAAGATAGACTGTGATCCCCATTGTCACACGGTATGTCAGTGGAGGAACTGGGACTAAAACCCGGGCCTCCCAATCTCCACTCCTGTGCTAGGTCCTCTGGGCCAAGCCACCTCCCATTTGGGGATGGGAGAAAAGCTGGTTTCTACACAAGTTAAAAAATGGCCACGGCAAGCCGCTCACCATTCCTTCCACTCTACTATCCCCCTACCAAAGGGACTGACTGAATGCCGGCCAAGAAAGATATGGATTTCTCCATCGGCTGAATCATCATTCCCAGGTTCATCTCCAAACCCTGAACTTCGAATGGTTACTCATTTCTCTCCAAAACATGATGGATATCTCTACCCCTTTATTTCTCTGCTATAATGTTCTACATGTTCACTGCTCCAGGTTCAATGTTGGAGAAATCCATGACACTTTTTGCAATCACTCAATCGTTTTCGCTTTTTGAGGGCAAATGGGAGAACGGAGGTTTGGGTGGAACCGAGAAGCTGAGTACTGGAGGGACTGTTCAGATCAAACTCAGCTCTCAAACATCCACAAAAAAAAAAAACTACAATAGTGAGAAGAATGAGATTGAGGGGGAAGCGTCAGTATTTTGGCAGGTTGAAAACTGGTTGAAAACACTGATTCCAAATCAGTGAAAAAATATTTGATCTGTTTTGCTCAAGTGTTCATTCCCTTTTTTCCCTCATAAGAACCTCAGTCACTAAATCTTAATTTTAGATAAGCAGCTTTGCTGTAGCACTAGTTTTTTGAGGATTTTTTTTTTAAAGTGTTCAGATAACACGGATCTGAGCAGGAAAAGAGACAGCTACACATACCTGTTTGGCATCAGACATGCAGTACTAAAGCAACAGTTTTCCTTAATGCGGATGTCTTCACCACGTAACCCCCACATTTTAGGAGGATGACCTGTAGTTGAGTATCTAATACCTTCAAGGATCATTTGTTAAGAGTATTAATTAATATCCATGCAGCCCAGGATGGCTTAGTGGAAAGAACATGGGCTTGGGAGTCAGAGGTCGTGGGTTCTAATCCCAGCTCCGCCACTTGTCAGCTGGGTGACTTTGGGCAAGTCACAACTTCTCTGTGCCTCAGTTACCTCATCTGCAAAATGGGGGCTAAAACTGTGAGCCCCATGTGGGACAACCTGATAAGCCTGTATCTATCCCAGCAGTTACAACAGTGCTTGGCACATAGTAAGTGCTTAACAAATACCATCATTATTCTATCTTTGACAGTGGAAGCCATATTTGCAGAAATTACATGCTTGGTTGCTCTCCTTCATAGCCATTTTAATGTTCAGGGATGTACCCTCTAGCATCCCTCTAACACATCATGAACTATTTAAAGAAATCTTTAATTTATTCCTGTTGAACCTACTCACCAGAGTTCAGGGGACCATCCTATTTAACATAACATCTATGCATCAAAGCCTTTATATAACTCATTCTAAAACAGCAAATTCAAACTAGACTTGTTAGTCAAATCAGGTTTGACCGCCCACAGTGCTTGAAATTGAACTAGGCATTGGAGGTGTTCAATGAAAAGAACAGTCCCCGATCCCAAGAAGCTCAACCTACAATTATATGCCCTTACTCAGGAGGAAGAGACAACTAAGATATATACAGTTTGAAGACAAGAAGGCCTGCATTAGGCTAGTTCCCACTTTTCTACCCAAATGTTGAGACAAAAGTGGTTGGTTGAATTTTAATGAGGCCACCTGATTTTAGCACTAGTAAAATAGGGCAGATAAACTTGGCATGCTGTGCTCTATTTTAAAGCTGGGACTGAACTCACAAAAGAAACTCAAGACTCTAGCCAGCTCTCAATGAACCAGAGCAATGGGAGACAATGACAGCATGCCCATCAATCATCAAAAAAACCCACATTTCAGACATGAGTTTCAACTTTCCTCCTCCAACTTTTTACCATTATAAAGTATAACGAAACTGATTTGAGTTTCACCCGTCTTTCCCTCTGTATCAGGAGTCTGCAGACTCGCATACCTAGGATCTATTTTTGCCTGCTTCTGTGGGTTGTAACCTTAGAGGAGTGGAGACAGAGGATGGCAGCACAGAGGGAAAACTGTCTGAAGTCAAGAGAACTGTTCAAAATATACCAGACTCTGCCTATAAAGCTGCAGCCCAAGAAGAGCCTGATGAAGAGGCACAATGTGAGAGGCTGGTGCCAAGCGGGCGAACGGGAAGAAAGAGGTGTGAGGCTCCATGAGAGCAGTAGCAGAAGGGACGAGGAGAAGAGTTGCCTTCCTGGACTGCATGAATTTTCCCTGTCCTCTTGGCTTCTCCTTTCACCTCTTCTGAGCTAACAGGCAGGGCTTGGTCCTCAGCTCAGTCTGAGAATAGGTGGGGGTGGTCCAAGACTTCCTCCTGGATGGGGGCTGACCCCATGACTGCCACACCAATTTGTTCTTTCATTCATTCATTCATTCGTATTTATTGAGCACTTTGTGCAAAGCACTGTACTAAGAAATTATAACAGACACATTCCTGCCCATAACGAGTTCATAACAAGGGGGAGACAGACACAAATATAAATGAATTACAGATATATGCATATGTGCCGCCAAACTAGCTCTCTTCCTCCCTTCAAAGCCCTACTGAGAGCTCACCTCCTCCAGGAGGCCTTCCCAGACTGAGCACCCTTTTTCCTCTCCTCCCCCCCCACAGCACTTGTATATATTTGTACAGATTTATTACTCTATTTTACTTGTACATATTTACTGTTCTATTTATTTTATTAATAATGTGCATATAGCTATAATTCTATTTATTCTGACAATTTGGACACCTGTCTACATGTTTTGTTTTGTTGTCTTTTTCCCCCTTCTAGACTGTGAGCCTGTTGCTGGGTAGGGACCGTCTCTATATGTTTCCGACTTGTACTTCCCAAGCGCTTAGTACAGTGCTCTGCACACAGTAAGCGCTCAAGAAATACGACAATGAATGAATGCTGTGGGGATGGGAGCGAGGATGAATGAAGGAGCAAGTAAGGGCGGCACAGTAGGGAGTGGGGGAACAGGAGAGGAGGGCTTAGTCAGGGAAGGCTTCTTGGAGACGTGCCTTCAATAAGATTTTGAAGTTGGGTGGGGGGGAGCAATTATCTATCTGATATGAGGCAGGAGGGCATTCCAGGCCAGAGACCAACTCACTGCTGCTCATCCACCACACACACATCTCTTCCCGCCACCCTCCAACACCACTGCTATTCCAGGCAGCGGCAGAGTTCCTATTCATTTTTTTCTTCTTTCTTCTCTATGCCCCTGCTTACTACTGAGAAGCAGAAGAGAAGCAGCATGGCTCAGTGGAAAGAGCCCGGGCTTTGGAGTCAGAGGTCATGGGTTCAAATCCCGGCTCCGCCAATTGTCAGCTATATGACTTTGGGCAAGTCACTTAAAGTTCTCCGTGCCTCAGTGACCTCATCTGTAAAATGGGGATTAAGACTGTGAACCCCCCATGGGATAACCTTATCACCTTGTAACCTCCCCAGTGCTTAGAACAGTGCTTTGCACATAGTAAGTGCTTAATAAATGCCATCATTATTATTATTATTACTGCCTATTTGTTTGAGGCTGGATGGGGAGGTCTGTACAAGTTCATGCCCAAGTGGGGTAGAAAGAGGTCAGGGATGGGGCAGAAGATGAGTCTCTGCTCTTGCCCCTAAGGCCAGGTTTTCCACAGCTTTGAAGCATCCCTTCCCCAACCAGCCAGCCCATTCCACTCTTGCGGGGCTTCACTGCACGGGGACAGGAGATGTAAACCAAGGTAAAAAATAAATAAAAATAAATAATGGCATTTATTAAGCGCTTACTATGTGCAAAGCACTGTTCTAAGCGCTGGGGAGGTTACAAGGTGATCAGGTTGTCCCAAGAGGGGTTCACAGTCTTAATCCCCATTTTACAGATGAGGTAACTGAGGCACAGAGAAGTTAAGTGACTTGCCCAAAGTCACACAACTGACAATTGGCAGAGCCGGGATTCAAACCCATGACCTCTGACTCCAAAGCCTGTGCTCTTTCCACTTAGCCACACTGCTTCTCTGGTAGCTTCCAGTAGCCCTAAAGAACTCCTGCCTCTGTGGGTCCACTTTCCATGTCAGTGGGCGAACGACCTGCTCCTAAAAAGAGGTTGATCTCTCCTATCAATTAACAGTGATTAACAGTTGGGACGAGGAAATTCCAATTAGCAAAATGGCCCAAACTAGAGAGCAAAAGGAGCAGAAGTAGCAAAGAGCCCAAATCAGATTGCTGTGTACAGTAACTTATTTCGGTAAGTTGATCAATATCCCAAAAGTCCATCAGGTGGTATGACCAGACCCAATTCTATTATGCATCTCAATATTCAATCACAAGTAGTAAAGAAGTCCATCTGGGCTTGAGGTCACTTTGCAGATGGTCAGCTTAACAAAAAAACACAGTACAATTGCTACACTAGAAACACAGTAGTGAAATATGTCATTATTACTAGAGCCTCTTTTCTGCTAACTTGGTTTGTAGGTACAAATGAGAAGGACTCAACCGCAAAGCTCTAGGGTTTTACACTGAAGTTCTGCAGCATGTGCTTTGATGCTATTCCCACTTTATTCCCCTCTCAGACTGAATTTAAAGATGTTGCATTGGATCCCATATTTGGACATTTTCCAAATGAATTAAAAGTCCAAACTAAGTGGTGTTTGGGTTTTCCTTTTGTATGCATTTTAAACCAAATAAAAATGTACAGCCAATGTGATTTTCCTTTTATACTTTATTACTGAATAGTCACTGTGAAACCAAATTAACCCTGGAACTTTGTGAAAATAGTTTCCTACTTCCAGGAAGAAATTTTTGGCTAATTGATAATCCTTGTAACTGCATCACAATGATGGCCTTATGCACTGGAAGTCATAAAATAAGTGAGGATGCTATACTTATAAAGCCTTTTATGGACCAGGCAAGAAGTCTGGGATAGAATTAATTGGAAAAAAATAGCAGCCTAAAGAATCTCACATTCCAGAGCTTTCCCCCCAACTGTACGCCATTTATGTCTGCCTGTCTCCACTAGTTTAATAACTATAAATGAATTCAAAAAGACACTAATGTTTCAAGTTTTTGTACAAAGTTCTGCTCTTCTAAAAATAAATGAGATCACTCCCAACCATGTGCTCTGCACTCAGGGGTTCAATGACTACAAATGAATTCAAAAAGAAACTAATGTTACAAGTTTCTGTACAAAGTTCTGCTCTTCACTTAAAATAAATGAGATTGGAGAAGTGTCAATAGAAGTTTTAGCATGCTTTTTAAGGTTAAGATTTTCATTAAATCTGTCCTGCATTTACTATAGATCTTAAATTATGAAATTGTGATCTTAAATTATGAAAATGAATTTGGGCAACAGATTATTAGTATAATGCCTCCAAGAACCCAACTAGAGAAACAAACCTGAGCAGGCAAGAGAGCTGAAAGAAGGGAGGTAGGTGGGAAGGTGTAGAGCACCTTGCAAATGGTTCAAAAAACCATAGTCGAAAGTGTTAGGTACTTGGTAGCTCTAATAGGCATGAAAACCTTGTCCATTACTAATAGCATTTATTTACTGAGCACCTCCTGGGTGCATTATATTGTGCTAAACAAATGGGGAAGCTCAGCATAAAAAAATGACAAAGTTCCTGCAAACGAAGAGCACACACAGAGACAAGCAAAGTATTCACAACCAGAGTAATCAAAATAAATCACACACACGTGCTGACGATGGATATAAACAAACATATGCTCCAAATGGCTGGTGTTTTTGTACTGTTTGGGATACTGGGGATTAAGCAGGGAAGGCTTATTGAAGATGGGGGGGTTATCAATCCGTCAATGGTATTTATCCAGCACCTCAGTAAGCACAAAAGACTTGGTTGGCATGATCCCTGCCCTCAAGGAGCTTACAGTCCTATGGGTTTTAAGAAGGTTTTGAATCTGGTGATACTTATGGACTGCCAGGGAAAGGGAACAGGGAGAAGTTTCAGCCTATGGGAACAGCTCAGAAATTTGAAAGGAATAGTTAGGTGGTTGGTTTGGGGAGGAGCAATGAAAGTACTCTGGATCTAAACTGTGGAGAAAATGCATTTCATGCAACTTGAAAGAGAAAACTAGACCCTGCTAGGGTCAATACTTGGCTATAGAACATTTCCTGCAGAACTTCACTTTACAGGACTTATGTTGTAACACTTACACCTTGGCCAACATCAGGCACAAGTTCAAAACCATTTCTTCCATCACTACCTCTCAATCTACCCCCAGACAGACATTATGTTTGGGATGCACATTCCCTTATTCTTCATTAGCATTCTACCTAACACGTGACATGACAGAGTGTCATAACTAATGATCACATTAAACAGCACTTCATCCTCTTAAAAGTGGCTTAGGATCGTGCTTAAAGACACAGATCCCCTGAATTTCTTTGTGTATTATTAGAATGTGTCCCTAGTATATTTTTGAAACTTTAAATCTCTGAAAAACCTGCCGTTCCCTACTTCCTTATAAGACATCAATAATGAAAGAACTTAACCCAGGGAAGCCAAGGGAAGTCCACTCAATTTGGCAAGTTTGAATACTTCATACAGATAAGTGTTTATTAATTTGTGTCAAAACTACCTTTCTGTGATAGCAAAGGCAGACGTGCCCAGAGTAACACCCCTGTGTCATTGGATCTGAACAGATCTGCTCCATTTTAATCCACTTTCTAGCATCTCCTCTTCTCATCTGCCACCTGCTCCAGCACTTCAAAAATCCTCCTGACTGAAAGAGGCCTGAGGGATGGAATTAGAAAACTGTATCAGTTTGCAAGGATGTTAGTTACTGCTTAACTCAGAACCTCTTGCTATTTTATCAGAAGACCACTTGTTCTGGGGTGCTGTGTCAACCATACGTCAATGCCAAGTTGCCACCAGTCATTTTCATCCTCAAGATGAAAATGGCATATGACTGGCAATTCAGGGGAAAAGCCAGAAAGTTAAATTTGCTCTTTTTTTTTTACCCACAAGATAACCACCATCTAGTTCCCCCATCAAAAAGGCCAAACTATTACCGAAGCACAAGAAAAAATGGCAGCAACCTCTTGGGCACTCAATGTGTAAACTGTCTTCTGCTTTTAGTGCATCCTCAAGGGACTAGAAGTCTTCTGAATTCAAAAAGTTGCTAAAGCACTCATGGCATGGTGACGAGCTCTCTTTTTGCAGGTTATGCAAGGCCGCTGTCCTTTGAGAGCTTACAATTTAAGTATGACATTAAAGCAAGCATGTGATCCCAGACAGGTGTAGATGCGTATTTGTTTATGAATGGTGGGGGTACAAAGATGTCTCTGGGGTCATATTCACAGCACCACTAAAAAATATTTGAATGCCCAGTGGGTGAACTTTATCAAGCACCTGATTACTAAGGAACAGGAGCGTCTACCTATACGTTTGTCAGTCTTTTGGGAAGGTAGCAGGCTCCAGTAGCAAAGCAGCAGCAGTCTGGCTCTCTACTTTGCTATGGGACTGCCAATGGGCCTCTACTAACTGGTTCTCAAAGTCACTTCACGGACTGGAGATTTACTCTTAAAAATAAAACCTTTTTACAAGTTCTAAGAGCTCTCTGGATAGGAAAAAAAATCATACAGCTTTATTTTCTGATTTATCTCTTAATTAATGCCTGCCAATGAAGTTATGGGGAGCAAATATTCTATTCCCTCCCTCCCCCCGCAGAAACCTTTGCTATTTGGGAGGTCTTTGGGATTTTCTTTGGATTACCATCAAGACAATGAGAGAATACATACATCATCTAGACTGTAAGGTCACTGTGGGCAGGGAACGGTCTACCAACTCTGTGGTATGTGCTCTCCCAAGTGTTTAATACGGTCTCTGCACACAATAAGCACTCAAATACCATTGATGATCTAAATCCTTGCATTCCAATCTGTTCATCTGCAAAATTATGCTGAGCTGGTAAGTTATTCATTAAGGCAGGAACTTAATCAGATAAATGTAAAGCCAAATCCTATCTAGTGCTCTTACCCCCAGCCTCCAAAAACTAATCTTTGAAGTAAAACAAGTAAATACCTTCTAGACTGTAAACTCATTATAGGCAGGGAGTGTGTATACCAACTTTGTTACACTGTACTCTCCCAAGTGCTTAGTACACTGATCTGTACAAAGTGCCCAATAACCATGATTAATAAAACACATAAAGGAAAAAACCCACACTGAAAACTGACACAAGTCAGCAGAAGTAGGTCAGAGGGAACACCATAAACTTGCTGATGCTCCTTTAGAAAACCACTGCACAAGCGGCACACTGAAAATCATATTCAACAAAACACCTCCCTTTAATTTTTTTGGACCTATTGAAATTTTGCAACTTCACCTATTGTAAATTTTACCTAAAACTGTGATTATACCTATTAAGACTGCAATGATCTGCGTTCTTTAAGAGGCAAAAAGGGAGGTTCAGATAAGAAACTAGTCTGCTGCTCCTGTTCAGAGGGAACTTTCCCCAGCCGCTTCTAGATTTAATACACTCTAGTACTTCACTTTTGCCCAGCGAACTGTGAAAGCCAGCCTACAAAATATTTCATTATAAAGACTAAGTACTTGGGTTAATTGTTTTTTCTAAGAAACCATATTTCATGGTTCTTACCTGAAATGAATCCATCCATTGGTATGTAGCTTACCCCATCATGAAGCTCAGGATGACGTTTTCTATGCTTCATGAGTTGCTATGCCAAATTACCAAATTCTAACCACCTTTGTAGAACTGCTAAGTTAAAACTGTTAATGTAGTTGTCTAGTCATAATTCAGCTTTATTTTTAGTCAAATCTATGGAACATAAGAGCAACTATACGCACTTCAAAAAATAACACTAATCCACTTGGAAAGCTTTCTTACTGATCGGTTAGGACATGAGATTCTAGTTTATCTGTAGCTGCTCTCCACTGGGTTATCCATATAACAGAACATTATATGGCTATCCTTTAGTACAGGGTTCTTTGAGCACCATCGTTGAGTTCATCAATACAGGAATTAATTAGACAATGCAAAAGGCCACCAAAGAATAATTTTGTTACAAAAACGCAAACCTGTGCAGCCAAACTTGCCCAAATGTTTCTCCACAGGATGTTGCTCTGCATTGGAGATTTGATGTCTATTAAGGCATAATAGTTTAGGGAGCAAATGGGGTCTCTGTGGCAAATGGTAACAAAAACTTGGAGGGGAAGCAGTGCTACCTGCTTTTCTTAATTGCCATTACTTTTCTGGGAGACCCAAACTGCCCTGACTGGAAATAATGCAGGGCTGTGTAAATGGAATGCCCTCTGATACCCTGGCCTTTTCATATATTTCATGTGTAGCTTGAAAAAACCTGTAATTGTTTCCAGTTTCTGATGGTACAGGTTCTCGATAAAATGGATGAAAAATACTTCCAAGGATGAAATGATGTACTGTCAGAACTCAGTTCTTTTAATCCGTTAAACCTGCTAATCAAGTAATTGACTGGTTTAAGACACGTGGTGCTTTTACTCAGTGAGGCCATTCATGAACAGATTTTAGCTTTAATCCCCAAATTCCAATTTTGGTAGCATCTTCCCCAACCGTATGTATCCCTATAACCCAATATCCCTGTACAAGAGATGGGAAGTGAGGTTAATTTTAGCCATTATTTAAATTTAGGGCTACGCCATGCTCTCAAGTCCTAGGTATCAGCCCATCCTCTTTCTCCAGGTGAGTTTGCACAACCAGCTTCTTGCTGATGGAACTTCCTTCCGATTAAGGGTGCTTCTAAATTCAATAGAGGAGCAGCGTGGCTCAGTGGAAAGAGCACAGGCTTTGGAGTCAGAGGTCATGGGTTCAAATCCCGGCCCCGCCACTTGTCAGCTGTGTGACTTTGGGCAAGTCACTTCACTTCTCTGGGCCTCAGTGACCTCATCTGTAAAATGGGGATTAAGACTGTGAGCCCCCTGTGGGACAACCTGATCACCTTGTATCCCCCCCAGTGCTTAGAACCGTGCTTGGCACATAGTAGGCGCTTAATAAATGCCATCATTATTATTATTATTATTAATGCCATCAGTCATATTTACTAAGCAATTACTGAATGCAGAGCACGGTATTACACACTTTGGGAGAGTACAATCTGGTTAGGATACACAGGGATCTTAAAAACTAGGAGGGGAGACAGACATGAAACATTTTAGAAAAGAGGAAGTAACAGAAGATATGTATATAAGTATCATATATATATATATATATATATATATATATATATATATAAGCACTTATACTTAGTATACTTAGAAGCAGTATGGCTTAGTGGAAAGAGCACGGGCTTGGGAGTCGGAGGTTGTGGGTTTTAATGCCAACTCTGATACTTGTCTTTGTGTGACCTTGGGCAAGTCACTCGACTTCTCTGTGCCTCAGTTCCCCCATCTGTAAAATGGGGATTAAGACTGTGAGCCCCAGGTGGGACAACCTGATTACCTTGTGTCTACCCCAGGGCTTAGAACAGTGCTATGGCACATAGTAAGTGCTTAACAAATACCATTATTATATAATAGTAGAAGTACTGGGGGGGGAATAGTAAGATTGCCCGTTTGTTTTTCACATCTGTGCCAGATTTCCTGCCATTCCACCAGCTCCATGTACTACACGCGACTTGCAGGGAAAGACTGGCTTGCTCCTCTCTGGTTAAGGAGAAAGTCTCTGTGCAAGCTGGCTCCCCTTTCTTTGGAAAAAAAGTGGCAGGAAGTGGAGGGGGCGGGGGACGCTGGGCTGCCGGATTCTCCCTGCCACTTCAACGTCCTTTATTTCGTTCAATTGCCCAAATCCAAAGAATGTGGCCTATAATCCGCTCCGGGACCCCCTGAAATCCCATTTGGCAACGTAGCCGGCACCCTTTCTGAGTTTCCCCTTAGTCTGCAGGGTGTCCACTCATTCCATTGCACTCTCCCAAGGGCTTGGCACAGTACTGCACACACAGCAGGCGCTCAGTAAATACCAGGTACCTGCGGATTTGAAATGATCCGAACGCCACTTCCAGGGAGCCCGTAATCCCTCTCAAGGCCGGGGAACAGGGGGCAGTCATGGTGCAGGTGCTATTTTCCCAGGGGAAGGGTGCTCTGGGCCACGGAGAAGAAGTCGGATAATCCAGGCCCCATCCCCTCCCCGTGCGGCAGCATTCCCGCCCTTGATGGGGAAACTGAGGCTGGGCCCACCACCCCAGAAGGGTCCACGACGGGGAAAGGGGAGGAGGAACAGGTGGTCTAGGGGTGGCCCAGGGCCGGATCAGGGGTCGCCAGGACAGACGAGAAGCAGCATGGCCTAGCGGTAAGAGCCCGGGCTTGGGAGTCAAGAGGACGCCTCCTCCACTCGTCTGCTGTGTGACCTTGGGCAAGTCGCTTCACTTCTCTGGATCTCATTCACTCCTGTGAGCTCATCATGGGCAGGGGTTGTCTCTCTCCTGCTGTATTGTATCTTCCCAAGTGCTTAGTGCCCAGCGCTTAGAACAGTGCTTGGCACATAGTAAGCGCTTAATAAATCCTATCATCATTATTACTATAATGATGATGGCATTTGTTAAATGCTTATTACGTGCCCAGCACTGCTCTAAGCGCTGGGGTGGACACAAGGTAATGAGGTTGCCCCACAAGGGGCTCACAGTCTTAATGAGAAGCATTAAGACTTAGAAAAGCAGCGTGGCTCAGGGGAAAGAGCACGGGCTGTGGAGTCAGTGGTCATGGGTTCAAATCCCGGCTCCGCCAACTGTCAGCTGTGTGACTTTGGGCAAGTCACTTAACTTCTCTGGGCCTCAGTTACCTCACCTGTAAAATGGGGATTGACTGTGATCCCCCCGCGGGACAACCTGATCACCTTGTAACCTCCCCAGCGCTTAGAACAGTGCTTTGCACATAATAAGTGCTTAATAAATGCCATCATCATCATTATTAATGTACAGAAGCAGCGTGACCTACTGGCAAGAGCCCGGGAGTCAGAGGCTGTGGGTTCTAATCCCAGCTCCGCCACTCGTCTGCAGTGTGACCTTGGGCAAGTCATTTCACTTCTCTGTGCCTCAGTTCCCTCTTCCGTAAAATGGAGACTACAACTGTGAGCCCCAGGTGGGACAACCTGATTACCTTGTATCTCCCCCACAATAAGCACTTAAATACCACCAATGAATTATTGTTATTAGTAAGCGCTTAACTACCATCATTGCTACTATTTCCTATTATTAATATTAAGCCCCATTTTATAGTTGAGGGAACACAGTACAGTGCTCAATAGATACGACTGATTGATTGATTGGGCTCATCTACAAAACGGGATTTGTGACCCCACGCGGGGCATGATGATTACTTTGTATGTACCCAACGCTTCATGGCTCAGTGGAAAGAGCCCGGGCTTTGGAGTCAGAGGTCATGGGTTCAAATCCTGGCTCCACCCATTGCCAGCTGTGTGACTTGGGCAAGTCACTTCACTTCTCTGAGCCTCCGTTCCCTCACCTGTAGAATGGGGATGAAGACTGTGCACCTCACGTGGAACAACCTGATCACCTTGTATCCTCCTCAACGCTTAGAACAGTGCTTTGCACATAGTAAGCGTTTAATAAATACTATCATTATTATTACTCTCTGTGCCTCAGTTCCCTCATCTGTAAGATGACGAAGACTATAAGCCCCACGTGAGACAACCTGATCACCTTGTATTCATTCATTTATTCATATTTATTGAGCGCTTACTGTGTTCAGAGCACTGTACTAAGCGCTTGAGAAGTACAAGCTGGCAACATCTAGAGCCGGTCCCTACCCAACAGTGGGCTCACAGTCTAGAAGGGGGAGACAGAGAACAAAACAAAACATATTAACAAAATAAAATAGCCCCACGTAGGACAACCTGATCACCTTGTATTCATTCAGTCGTATTTACTGAGCGCTTACTGTGTGCAGAGCACTGTACTAAGCGCTTTGGAAGTACAAGTTGGCAACATCTAAAGCCGGTCCCTACCCAACAGTGGGCTCACAGTCTAGAAGGGGGAGACAGACAACAAAACACATTAACAAAATAAAATAAAATAGCCCCACGTGGGACAACCTGATCACCCTGTATTCATTCATTCATTCAATTGTATTGATTGAGCGCTTACTGTGTGCAGAGCACTGTACTAAGCGCTTGGGAAGTCCAAGTTGGCAACATCTAGAGCCGGTCCCTACCCAACAGTGGGCTCACAGTCTAGAGAGGGGAGACAGACAACAAAAAACAAGATACTAGCAAAATAAAATAGCCCCACGTGGGACACCCTGATCACCTTGTATTCATTCATTCAACCGTATTTATTGGGCGCTTACTGTATGCAGATCACTGTACTAAGCGCTTGGGAAGTCCATGTTGGCAACATAGTAACAAAATGAAATCAATAGAATATGCACGAATAAAATAGAGTAGTAAATTTGTGCAAACATATATACAGGTGCTGGGGGGAGGGGAAGGAGGTAAGGCGCGGGGGATGGGGAGGAGGCCCCAACGTTTAGAACAGTGCTTTGCGCATAGTAAGCGCTTAATAAATGTCATTATTATTATTTTGTTGTTGTTGTTGTTGTTATTGCAGCGCTGGGGACCAAGGGGACTGTGAGCCCACTGTTGGGTAGGGGCCGTCTCTGTGTTGCCAACTTCCCAAGCGCTTAGGACAGTGCTCTGCACACTGAAAGGGCTCAATAGATACGATTGATTGATTGATTACCGTAATTATTGGAGGGTGCGCGCGATTTTCGCGGGGAAGGGGAGGGAGGAGGCGTTTGGGGGAGGACGGGGGGCACACGGAGGAAGGTGGGGGGGGTCCCCCATGCCCCGCTTACCTGCGGGGGGCTCAGCAGGAGAAGAAGAAAAGGAGGAAAAGGAAGGAAATCGCTTCACTTCTCAGCACGGCCGAGCGGCAAAACGGCGTCCGCACACACGCGTGCTCCGCCGCCGGTACATATACTAGGAGCGCACCCTACCCTGCTGACGCCGGGCCGGCCCACCCGCCAGCCAATCCTCGGCCAGCGCTCGGCGCCCCTCGGACGCTGATTGGCCGGAGCGCGGGGACGGCGATACTGTCCCTTGATTGACGGGCGGCACCGCCTATGGCGGCGGGAGGAGGCTGTTGCCACCCCGTAACCAATTGACACCCGGCGCAGCCAATGAGGAGGCTCCGGGGGTGGGACCCGGCGTGACGGACAGCCCCGCCGAGCAATGGGAGGGCGCGGCCCGGCTGGGTCGGGAGAACGCCGGCCCAGGGCGGAGGGGGGCGGCCAGGCAGGGGCGGTTGCTCTGCAAGACGGGGCCCGCGCGGGGAGGGGAGGGAAACCCCGCGCGGGGAGGGGGCGGGGACAGGGGGACCCGAGGCGCTCTAGGCCAATCGCGTGTCCGAGAGCGGGTGATTGACAGCCGGGGAGGCTGCGCGCTGGGGGGGCGCATGCGCAGAAAGGGCCGCGGGGGTTGCCTCAGAGCGCGCTACTCCTTAGGCCGGGCTTCAGGGGAGGGCACGCCCTGACTCTCTGCCCCTTCCCATAATAATAATAATGATAATAATAATAATAATATCATTTATTAAGCAATTACTGTGTGCAAAGCACTGTTCTAAGCGCTGGGGAGGTTACAAGGTGATCAGGTTATCCCACAGGGGGGCTCCCAGTCTTAATCCCCATTTTACAGATGAGGGAACTGAGGCCCAGAGAAGTGAAGTGACTTGCCCCAAGTCACACAGCTGACAGTAGGCGGAGCAGGGATTTGAACCCATGACCTCTGACTCCAAAGCCCGGGCTCTTTCCACTGAGCCACGCTGCTTCTCTATGCTTTGTATTATTAATAAAAAATAATAGTCCATACTAAAAATAAATAATCATATATCCATAATGATAATGATATTTGTTCATTCATTCCATCGAATTTATTACAGTGCTTTGCACATAATAATAATAATAATGATGATGGCATTTATTAAGCGCTTACTATGTGCAAAGCACTGTTCTAAGCGCTGGGGAGGATACAAAGTGATCAGGTTGTCCCACGTGGGGCTCACAGACGTCATCCCCATTTTACAGATGAGGGAACTGAGGCCCAGAGAATCAACCAATCAATCAATCGTATTTATTGAGCGCTTACTGTGTGCAGAGCACTGTACTAAGCGCTTGGGAAGTACAAGTTGGCAACATAGAGAGACAGTCCCTACCCAACAGTGGGCTCACAGTCTAAAAGGGGGAGACAGAGAACAAAACCAAACATACTAACAAAATAAAATAAATAGAATAGATATGTACAAGTAAAATAGAGTAATAAATATGTACAAACAGAGAAGTCAAGTAACTTGCCCAAAGTCAACCAGCTGACAAGTGGTGGAGCCGGGATTTGAACCCATGACCTCTGACTCCAAAGCCCGTGCTCTTTCCACTGAGCCACGAAGCCCTTAATAAATGCTATCATTATTATTATTATTATAGTAAGCGCTTAACAAATACCAACATTACTATAGTAAGCGCTTAACAAATAATATATGTGGCCAACTTGTACTTCCCAAGCGCTTAGTACAGTGCTCTGCACACAGTAAGCGCTCAATAAATATGAATGAATGAATGAATGAAGCGCTCAAATACAATTGAATGAATGAAGAGCTCAATAAATACGATTGAATGAATGAATGAAGCGCTCAATAAATACGATTGAATGAATGAATGAATTGAGCACTCAAATACCAATTGGTATTTGGTATTTTGTTGGCTATATATACGGTATATATGTTTGTACGTATTTATTACCCTATTTATTTTACTTGTAATAGAATATTTATTCTATTTATTTTATTTTGTTAATTTGTTTTGTCGGCTGTCTCCCCCTTCTAGACTGTGAGCCCGCTGTTGGTACAGTGCTCTGCACACAGTAAGTGCTCAATAAATACGATTGAATGAATGATGTTGGTATTTGTTAAGCGCTTACTATAATAATAATGATAGCATTTATTAAGCGCTTACTATGTGCAAAGCACTGTTTTAAGCGCTGGGGAGGTTACCAGTTGATCAGGTTGTCCCACGGGGGACTCACAGTCTTAATCCCCCTTTTACAGATGAGGTAACTGAGGCACAGAAAAGTGAAGTGACTTTCCCGAAGTCACACAGCTGACAAGTGGCGGAGCCGGGATTTGAACCCATGACCTCTGACTCCAAAGCCCATGCTGTTTTCCACTGAGCCACGCTGCTTCCTATTATTATTATTACGCTTTGTATTGTTATTAATAATAATCGATAATAATAATAAATATATCAATAATAATAACGATGTTTGTTCGTTCATTCAATCATATTTATTGAGCACTTACTGTGTGCAGAGCACTGTACTAAGCGCTTGGGAAGTACAAGTTGACCACATATATTGTTAAGCCCTTAACCTCCCCATCCCCCCCGCCAGGTTGTCCCACAGGGGGCTCACAGTTAACTTCTCTGTGCCCCATTTACGTCATCTGTAAAATGGGCATGAAGACCGAGCCCCAGCTGGGACAACCTGATCACCTTGCAACCTCCCCAGCGCTTAGAACAGTGCTGTGCACACAGTAAGCACTTAATAAATGCCATTATTATCATTATTATTATTAATCCCCATTTTACAGGTGAGGGAACTAAGGCACAGAGAAGTGAAGTGACTTGCCCGAAGTCACCCAGCTGACAAGTGGCAGAGCTGGGATTTGAACCCATGACCTCTGACTCCAAAGCCCATGCTCTTTTCCACTGAGCCACGCTGCTTTCTACTGTTATTATTATGCTTTGTATTATTAGTAATAGGCAATAATAATAAGAAACAATAATATATCAATAATAATGATATTCATTCATTCATTCAATCATATTTATTGAGCGCTCTCTGTGTGCAGAGCACTGTACTAAGCGCTTGGGAAGTACAAGTTGGCCACATATATTGTTAAGCGCTTACTATAATAATGTTGATATTTAAGCACTTACTATAATAATAATAATGATAGCATTTATTAAGTGCTTACTATGATAATGTTGGTATTTATTAAGTGCTTACTATCATAATAATAATAATGATAGCATTTATTAAGCACTAACTATGTGCAAAAGCACTGTCCTAAGCACTGGGGAGGATACAAGGTGATCAGGTTGCCCCACGGGAGGCTCACTGTCTTTGGAGAAGCAGCATGGCTCAGTGAAAAGAGCATGGGCATTGGAGTCAGAGGTCTTGGGTTCAAATCCCAGCTCTGCCACTTGTCGCTGTGTGATTTTGGGCAAGTCACTTCACTTCTCTGAGCCTCAGTTACCTCATCTGTAAAATGGGGATTAAGACTGTGAGCCCTCCGTGGGACAACCTGATCACCTTGTAACCTATCCAGTGCTTAGAACAGTGCTTTGCACATAGTAAGCGCTTAATAAATGCCATCATCATTATTACTATTATTATTATTCATCCCCATTTTACAGATGAGGGAACTGAAGCCCAGAGAAGTGAAGTGACTTGCCCAAAGTCACACAGCTGACAAGTGGCGGAGGCGGGATTTGAACCCATGACCTCTGACTCCAAAGCCCGGGCTCTTTCCACTGAGCCACAATGCTTCTCTTCTGCTGCTTCTACTATGTGCAAAGCACTGTTCTAACTGCTGGGGGGATCATCTGTAAGATGGGGATTAAGACTGTGAGCCCCACGTGGGACAACCTGATCACCTTGTATCCTCCCAGCGCTTAGAACAGTGCTTTGCACATAGTAAGCGCTTAACAAATACCATCATTATTATCATTATTATACAAGGTGAACAGGTTGTCCCAAGTGGGGCTCACAGGCTCCATTCCCATTTTACAGATGAGGTCACTGAGGCTCAGAGAAGCAGCCTGGCTTAGTGGAAAGAGCCCGGGCTTGGGAGTCAGAGGTTGTGGGTTCAAATCCTGGCTCCGCCACTTGTCAGCTGTGTGACCTTGCCAAGTCACTTCACTTCTCTGTGCCTCAGTTCCCTCATCTGTAAAATGGGGATTAAGACTGTGAGACCCCCCAACGTGGGTCAACCTGATCACCTTGTACCCCCCTTGCCAGCACTTAGAACAGTGCTTTGCACATAGTAAGCACTTAATACCATCATTATTATTATTACGTGCCCAGCCCTGTACTGAGCGCTGGGGTGGAGACAAGCAAATCAAGTTAGACACCGGGATTGAGACTGTGAGCCCCACGTAACAATTATGATGATGGTATTTGTTAATTCATTCTTTCAATCGTATTTATTGAGCACTTACTGGGTGCAGAGCACTGGACTAAGCGCTTGGAAAGTACAAATCGGCAACAGAGATGGTCCTTACCCAACAACGGGCTCACAGGCTAGAAGGGGGAGACAGACAACAAAACAAGTAGACGTCAAACAAAACAAGAGTAAGTTAAGCACTTACTACGTGCAAAGCACTGTTCTAAGTACTGGGGTAGATACAAGCTAATCGGGTTGTCCCACGTGGGGTTCACAGTCTTCATCCCCATTTTACAGATGAGGGAACTGAGGCACAGAGAAGTTAAGTGGCTTGCCCAAGGTCACACAGCAGACAAGTGGCAGAGCCAGGATTAGAACCAACGTCCTCTGACTCCCAAGGGCGTCCCTGTCCCATGGGACTGTGTCCAACTCAATTTGCTTGTATCCACCCTAGCGCTCAGTACAGGGCCTGGCACATAATAAGTGCTTAACAAATACCATCATCATCATCACGGTCCCTGTCCCATGTGGGGCTCACAGTCGCAATCCCCATTTTACAGGTGAGAGAACTGAGGCCCAGAGAAGGGAAGTGACTTGCCCAAGGTCACACAGCAGACAAGTGGAAGCAGCGTGGCTCAGTGGAAAGAGCATGGGCTTTGGAGTCAGAGGTCAGAGGTTCAAATCCCGGCTCCGCCAATTGTCAGCTGTGTGACTTTGGGCAAGTCACTTAACTTCTCTGGGCCTCAGTTACCTCATCTGTAAAATGGGGATTAAGACTGTGAGCCCCCTGTGGGACAATCTGATCACCTTGTAACCTCCCTAGCGCTTAGAACAGTGCTTTGCACATAATAAGGGCTTAATTAATAAATGCCATCTTTATTATTATTATTATTATTATTATTAAGTGGCAGAGCCAGGATTAGAACCCCGGTTCCTGCTTCCCTCCTTTATTATCTTACTACTTCGCTGCAGCGGCAAACTTCCCGATGACCAACTTTACCAGTTCCCTCATTTTTGTCTTTTTTGGACTTCTCCCCCACACCCCTTTTGATAGTTTCCTGAGGTCTCACCCACCCTCAGCTCCCCTGACTTCCCTTCCACAAACCATCTTTATCCCTGTTTTTTACGGTATTTGTTATGCACTTACTATGGGCCAGGCACTATGCTAAGCACTGGGGTAGAGACAAGCTAACCGGGTTGGACACAATCCGTCCCACATGGGGCTCGCAGCTTAATTCCCATTTTACCGAGGAGGTAACAGGCACAGAGAAATGAAGTGACTTACCCAAGATCACACAGCGGACAAGTAGCGGAGGTACAATTAGAACTCAGGTCCTTTTGAGTCCCAGGCCCATTCTCTATCCACTACTCCATGCTGCTTCTCAAATCTCTTCAAGTGCATAATAAGTGCTTAACAAATACCACACAGCAGAGAGACTCTCTTTCTCTCTCCATCCTTCCACCATCCCCCCCAGTCTATGATGAAGACAAATGCTAGTTGGTATCTGAGTGCATCTGCAAAGCACTTAAGCTCCTCAGAGGAAAAGTTGCTGCAGAAATCTACCCATTGATAAATACTATTCAATCAATCAATCAATCAATCTTATTTATTGAGCGCTTACTGTGTGCAGAGCACTGTACTAAACCCTTGGGAAGTACAAGTTGGCAACATATAGAGACAGTCCCTTCCCAACAGTGGGCTCACAGTCTAGAAGGGGGAGACAGAGAACAAAACCAAACATATTAACAAAATAAAATAAATAGAACAGATATGTACAAGTCAAATAAATAAATAAATAGAGTAATAAATATGTACAAACATATATACATATATACAGGTGCTGTGGGGAAGGGAAGGAGATAAGGTGACGAGATTAGTTCCGGAATGCCAGGAGATTTTGCCAGCCTTTACTTCATTAAGAATAAGAAGGCTAGCAATCCGTATTAAATTTTCACGAACCCGGTATGGTGGTCTCCATTCCAACACAGCCTGACCAACACGACTAAGGTTCTTCTGCAAGACGTCTAGGGTTCAAAATGAAGGTGCTCTCCAGGGAGAGATCGGGTTTTCCGGTGCTTTGCTCTTCTAGGGTAGTTGTGTGATTTTTTTTTTCCTTCTCCCTTGAAACAAGAAAAGAAAAAAACTTTTCTTCCTTAGAGACAGAACAATGGGAACGTGTATGTTTTGATATTTTTAACTATAGTATTTAAATACTGTACATAAAATGTTTAAATGGTATTTTTGCATCACATATCTACAAAAAAGGCTTAAATGGTATTTTTGCATCACATATCCATTTCAGCTGTGCCTTAGTCTTTTCTCAGAAGCAAATGGAGAACACAGGTAGGAAGCAGGGAACAAAAGCAGCTATCTCTCCTGAACATACACCAAGCTCTTCTACCAGGGCCCGGTTTTCTCAGACAAAGCTGCACTCCCTTTGTGGGCTGGTGACATTTTATCTTCCATTACATAACGTACATTTTGTCTATTATAAGCAACCTTGTTGAGGTGAAAATGTGGAGTGGTGGAGGGAATCGATAATCTGTGACTTCAAGTTCATGAAGAAAAAGATTGGATAAAGGAGTGAAGAGACTGAGGTATCCGCTGCCCTGCAGTCCAAGAATAAGGGGATATTCATTAGAGCAGTCATCGCCTGATTCATACTCCCTTCTGGCATTGTGCCACCCTCAGCATTACTATCTCCCCTGAACGCTATTTATATCTGGAACCACATTTCAAACTGCCCTCTTGTAAATTAGCAGCTCAGGTTTCTCAAGAGTCTAAAGACCAAAGAGAATCTGCAGACAAAAGAATCTTTTCCCTACTTTAAAGCCATGCTACTCATGGTACCTCAGGCTCCACTTTCATCCAGCAAAGGGGCTCTCTGAGCTAGCTAATATCTTCCCTTTCTCCAAAACCCTCATCTCTGAACTGAACATAACCAAACTAAGAAAACAGTTCTCTGAGATCTGAAATACTATCACCCACATCTCTCTGCCCTGAAATAGAGGTGCCTGCTGAAGGAAGCATACAGATCAAAATCTAGTCGCCTGGACGCCCTCATCCTATTCACACACTGGAGGTGAAAGGTCACAACGGGGGTAAAGGAAAAAAAAATGATGGTGTGCTTACCTAAGCTGAAGCACAATAATAATAATAATAATAATAATAATAATAATAATAATGGTATTTGTTAAGTGCTTACTATGTGCCAAGCAATGTTCTAAGTGCTGGCATAGATACAAGGTAATCGGGCTGTCCCACATGGGTTCACAGACTTAATCCCCATTTTACATATGAGGCAACTGAGGCCCAGAGAAGTGAAGTGATTTGCCCAAGATCACGAAGTAGACAAGTGGCGGAGCCAGGATTAGAACCCACATCCTCTGACTCCCAAGCCCATGTTGCTTCTCCTACAACAATACAAACAATGAATACAAACAATGTATTCATGCCAAACTAGTTTTTTTTCTTCAGTTTGCTTATAAGCCAAAATTTTCAGCTTTCAGTGGGTTCCCCCAACGTTCTGGCTTGTGGGATTTAACGTTCAAGTTCACACTACCCAAACCTCTTGTGATTTTTTTAAAAGCATTGATCATGCCTTGTTTCAGCCATCTTCCTTGATTGAAGAGTCCAAAAGATCTCTATCCATTCATTCATTCAATCGTATTTATTGAGCGCTTACTGTGTGCAGAGCACTGTACTAAGCGCTTGGGAAGTCCAAGTTGGCAACATATAGAGACGGTCCCTACCCAACAGCGGGTTCACAGTCTAGAAGGGGGAGGCAGACAACAAAACAAAACATACTAACAAAGTAAAATAAATGGAATAAATATGTAAAAGTAAAAATAGAGTAATAAATATGTACATATATATAGGTAGTCCTAGGCCTAGTCTTTATTCAATCAAATAATATTTATTGAGCACTTAATGTGTGAAGAGCACTACACCAAGTACAACAGGAAAGTACAGTACGATAAAGTTGTTAGACAAATCCCTGCCCACAAGGAGCTTACAGTTTAGAAAAGAAGCTTCCATCTTGATAGACTGTAGTTTGTATATTTTTTCCTGCTTTACTATGTCCTAAGGAAACAGCAAGCAGATCTGCACACTGTACCCCAAGTGTAAATTAGTCAATCATATTTACTGAAGGCTTATTGTGTGCAAAGCACTATACTAAGCCCTTGGGAGAGTACAGTACAGGGTTGGTAGACACATTCCCTAACCACAATGAGCTTACAGTCTAGAGGGGGATACAGGCACTAATATAAATAAATTATGGCTATGTCTAAAAGTGTTGTGGGGCTGAAGGAGGGGTGAATAAAAGGAACAAATCCAAGTGTAAGAGCAACCCAGAGGGAGTGGGAGAAGAGAAACAACATGGCCTAGTGGATACACCACAAGCCTGGGAGTCAGAAGGAACCTGGCTTCTAATCCCAGCTCCACCACTTAACTGCTGTGACCTTGGGCAGTCACTTAACTTGTCTGTGCCTCAGTGACCTCCTCTGTAAAATGAGGATTAAGACTATGAGCATAATGTGGGACATGGACCGTGTCCAACCTGATTAGCTTGTGTCTACCACAGTGCTTAGTACTGTGTCTGGAACAAAGTAAGCACTTAATACTTAAAAAAAAATTGGAAATGAGGGCTTAGGCAGGGAAGGCATTTTGGAGACGTGCTTTTAATAAGGCTTTGAAAGTGGGGAGAGTGATCGTCTCATTTTCTATAGTGGTAGAACTTTGTTTTCTATACTGTCAGTACTCTTTCTAATGACACTAATACCTTTCTGATGAAACCTTTGACCATTTAGAAGTTGCTCAAGTTTGAAATGAAGGGCTTCTGGTAGACCAAATCTTTGAATTGAGAGGAGTGAGAACTCTGATCCAGTCCCATTTACAGTAGACCCCCTTTGTCCTCTTGGGGGTAATAAGAGACTGCATAATCCAAGCTATAACAAGTCACTTCCTACCTTCCAAGGGTGTTTCTGAGTAATGGAGTTAGCATCTGAAGCACACTTGAGGGCTTTGAGACAGTGCTCTTAGTACAGTGCTCTGCACACATTAAGCATTCAATAAATGCCATTGATTGACCGATGACTGAACCACTCAGGAGGGGGAAACAAACTTCAAGATAAAGACTGCCCCAAGGCAACTTACTCTGATTCCTGAACTTCTGGTAGCCCTTTATCTGGGCCTGCCAGCCTTGAAGAGAAAAACCTTACTCCCCTCCTTTATGTTTGTTTCCTTAACACTAGATACACCCATCCAAGCCATGCCTCTCTCACCAGTTGGATGAATTGTACTTATTGAGAACTTACTGTGTGCAGAGCACTGTACTAAGTACTCAGAAGAAGACAATGCAAAAGAGTTGCTGCCCACATTCCCTACCTCCAGTGACTTCATGCCATGCCCAAAACTCCAAAGTCCAACCTTTCCAGCAAAGGTCACCCCATTTTTTAATTAGCTCAATGTTTTCATCATTTCAGCCTGTTTCCTAAGATACAAAAGGGCAGCATCCCCAACACACTGACTTTGAGAGGACAACAAAGTGTCAAAACTCTCCCTAGAAGTGGGCTGCCAACTAATAGGGCCTGACAAATTCAACTCAAACTCATATTTTCAGAACTGGACAACCCAAGATAATCATTTCAAAGTACCTCTACACAACTTAAAGACAGAAAAAAATCTTAGCAAAGAAGAAAGGGAATAACACTCTACTCTTCACAGCCACCCCACCCAAATGAACTGCCTACAGAGCATGTTTTTATAAGCAGCCCAGCCATTTGATTAAGAGCCAATCTTCTATTCCACCTGCTCTGGGATCTCTCTTGGTCTTTCTCCTCTCCTCTCCCTCCCACACCATTGGGCCTATTTCTCTCTCAGCAAAGGACTCCCTCTTCAATCTCCAGTACCTAAAAGGCAAGGCCAACCTTCCTGTAGAGACAGTTCACCTTCACGCTTTGTCATAAGACATCTGTTACGATCCCCATTTGCTAACCCATCTCCCTCCTGAAAACTTTCCCTCGTTAGGGAAGCCGAAACTCCAGAATGCGGAGCTCGCTTGACCTGCTTAACAAGTAAACCCCTGGAGGAGTTTTATTTTTTTTGATATTCTCTCAAGAACTTTGGGCCTTTTTGCTTTGGTACGGAGTTTTGTACAAAGTAAGCATTTAACAAATGCAATAAATAATAATTTGGTGACTTGCAGGCCTAAGGCAGAGTCGGGTGGTACATGCGGATGTCAATAAGCAGAACATTTTGCTTCTTTAGAGCTCCTGGGGGCTCAATTCAATTCTAATACATTACAGGCTGAGCCAGTGAACAGAGAAAAGAGGCCAGATGCTCAGAGTGAATGACTGGCAGATGCAAAACCTTTAAGCTTCCCAGCACCTGCCAAATCACCACCCAACAACAGTCCCCAGGAACCCCTGGAGGGCATCTATATGTACAAAAGGACCGTCTGGTTCTTTCTGACTCTCAGCTGAGAGAAGACTAGCTTTGAACTACATAGGCACTGGTACAGAAAGGAGGCGACATATCTGTAATTCCCAGCTGCAACGTGGCCAATCTTTACAGACTACCGCTTGTTGCTGGGCATTCGTGATGATGATGGTATTTGTTGAGCGCTTACTACGAGCCAGGCACTGTTCTAAGCGCTGGGGTGGATACAAGCAAACTGAGTTGGACACAGTTCCTGTCCCATGTGGGGCTCACAGTCTCAAAACCCATTTTATAGATGAGGGCACTGAGGCCCAGAGAAGTGAAGTGACTTGCTCAAGGTGACACAGCAGACAAGTGGCAGAGCCGGGATTAGAATCCACGACCTTCTGACCACCAGGCCCGTGCTCTATCTACTGTGCCATGCTGCTTACCATTCATTCCCTGCCCAGTTTGGAAATCTACCCTGGTCTCGGGAGGGGCTTCCTCCTTGGGGTTAGCTTCAGCCAAAGCACGTCTACAGGTGGTATTTATTGAGCACTTACTATGTGTAGAGCACTGTAGTAAGCACTTGGGAGAGTATATTACAACAGAATTAGTGGGCCACATGCCTATCAGCCAAGGCCCAGCTTACATACATGAGCAATCCCTTCCAGTCCCAAAGGAAACTGACTGGACCACAATACTGACAAATCTGACAGTTGTGCAGGGGAGAATCAGTAGACTGACCACAGGTTTCAGAGGATCCAAGCGGATTCTGGGTCCCTTTTCGTACCCAAACTGAGATCCACTAGCGAAGCCGTGTGGCCTAGTGGATAGAACACAGGACTGGGAGTCAAAAGGACTTGGCTGTGTGACCTTGGGCAAGTGACTTCACTTCTCTGGGCCTCAGTTACCTCACCTGTAAAATGGGGATTAAGACTTTGAGCCTTATGAGGGACAGGAATAGTGTCAAACCTGATCATCTTGTATCTACCCCAGAGCTTAGTACAGTGCCTGGAGCATAGTGAGCACTTAACAAATACCATTTTTTAAAAAATGGGCCCTAGCTGACCCCTTGCTCCCCTGCAGATATGGCTTGGAAGGAGGCTATTTTAGCCCATTTACTGCCTGAAAACTGGAACTGCTTTTATGTTTAGGTTTTCACTCTGGGCCTAGTGAGGGTTCAAAAAGATATTTCCTCTCCCCTTGGAGTCCCTACCCACAATGGCTCCTCTAGACCTAAGCTCCTTGTGGGCAGGGAATGTGTCTACCAACTGTTATACAGCAGTCTCCCAAGTGCTTAATACAGTGCTCTACACCTAGTAAATACTCAATAAAAACCACGGATTGATTGATTTATTGATTAAATTACCTCTCCCATGGGAGATTCCCTTCCCCAGGGCTTTACTTCCTTGGACTTCTTCTATCCCCTATTGATAACCTTTTGCTAGGGACATTGATACCTTGATGGATAAAATGATCATTACTTACAATTAAAGTAAATTCAATTCAACTCAAATGCAACTTTATAGTTGAATTGTACTTTCCAAGCACTTAGTACAATGCTCTGAACACAGTAAGTGCTCAATAAATACGATTGAATGAATGAATGAACGATGGCTTTTTTTCAGTCCCGCCGGGAAAGGGGGGAAGTTGGGGAGAATGACCCCTCATGAACCCACCTCATAAAAACCCCAGTGTAATTCATTTATCCACTTAAGCTATAATGAATATAATTATTTATGATTTCAGCATTTTTATGTTTCAGATGCAGCTGTTCTCAAACCCATTAAAACAAAATCAGCACGAGCCAAAAAATTATAATGAACTATTATTGAGATAAAAACCTGGCTTGTTTCCATAAATCCCACCTTCTGATATGAGGCCAACATCTAGCAAATCCCCAGTTCCGTCCTCTAGATATGTGTGTTGAAGCAGCGTGGCTTAGTGGAAAGTGCTCGGGCTTGGGAGTCAGAGATCATGGGTTCTAATCCCAGCTCCACCACTTATCAGGTGAGTGACTTTGGGCAAGCCACTTAACTTCTCTGTGCCTCAGTTACCTCATCTGTAAAATGGGGATTAAGATTAAGACTGTGAGCCCCATGTGGGACAACCTGATTACCTTGTACCCCAGCACTTAGAACAGTGCTTGGCACATAAGTAAGCGCTTAACAAATACCATCATTAGAAGTGAAATCACCCAACCTGCCAATTTCTACCTACTTATTTCAACATGTCTCTTCTATTAATCAAATTGTTATGTTCCTTTGAATTCTTCCTAAATCCTCCCTTCTAGTTTTAACTCTTCTTTTAAACCCCTCCTTCAGTCCACCTCTAAATCCAGCCCGAACTTCCTGAATTGCACAGATTGCCCTTATTCTCCACCCTTACAACCACCCCACCCCTAGTATAAAATGTTATCCTCTCCTGGCCAGGCTACCATCACATCCTCCTTGTTGGTCTCCCTGCCTCCAGCCTCTACTCTCTGTTCAGGCTTTCCTACATAAAACTAGTCCCTATCCTGCTTCTAAAATGCTGACTGGAGCATTTCACTCTCCTCCACAAAAAGCTCCAATTGGTCCCCATTGGTTCTAGCAGCTTCAGCCCTCCATCCATGAACTCCTTCTTACCTATCAGCTTTCTTCTCCCACAAAACCCCAAATCACACTTTTGGCCCCTTCCAAGCAAGCCCACCTGCCCTTTGCACTTGATTCTTCCACTTCCCATCTATTCCACAGCCTCCACAACCTACCTGGAATGCCCTCATATTTTGTAAATCACCTCCCTTCACTCCTTCAATGCTGTCAGAAGCCACCTTCTCCAGGAAGCATTCCCTGTTTTGTCCCATTAACAAATTCTATTGTACTCTCCCAAGCACTTAGTACAGTGCTGTGCACTGTGCTCAATAAATCCCATTGCTCGACTGACAATCCCCCACCTTCCAAGCCACAACATCTCAGCACTAATATGCCTACCTTATTACTCATTTGTTTTTATTTTATGTCCTACGTATTTGCTGGGGGGTTTTTAATATACCTATTCCCTTAGTCTTGTAACTACTGTTTGTACATCAGTTTGTCTACCATCTCCTCTAAAATGATCAAAAGGTCCTTGGGGGCAAGAATTGTATCTTTTACTGCTCTTGTAAATTCCCCATGCACTTGGTTTGGTACTCTGAACACAGCAAGCTCTCAATAAATACTGTTGCTCCTGATACTGATATTGTTACTGCAGAATTTCTGTTTAGGGAAATAACGTTATCAATAAACTCTGCTATTGAAAAGGGGCCCAGGACTGGGGTTCAGACTACCTGAGTTCTAATCCTGACTTCACCACTTGTCTGCTGTGTGACCTTGGGCAAGTCACCTAACTTCTCTGGGTCTCAGTTTCCTCACTTTGTAAAATGGGGATTAAATATCTGTTCAATGTCTAATCTGATTGGATTGTGTCTACCCTCCTACTTTGCAGAGTGCTTGGCTTTTAGTAAGTGCTTAAAAGATACCAAAGTGATCAGAGTCTGATCTGTTGGCTAGGATTTGTCAGTGAGGGCTGCTTTCAAGCTCTATCTCAATACAGTTGATTAAATTAAACAGTTGATAAATGGTATTTATTGAGCACTTACTGTGTGCCGAGTACTGTACAAAGTGCTTGGGAGAGTACAATATAACAGAGTTGGTAAACATGTTCCCTGCCCAGAAGGACCTGAGTTCTAATAGTGGCTCTGCCACTTGTGTGGTGTGGGGCCCTGGGCAAGTCACTCAACTTGTCTGTGCCTCAGTTATCCCATGTGTAAAATGGGGATTAAGACTGTGAGCCCCACATGGGACATGGACTAGGTCCAATCTGATTAGCTTTTATCTACCCCGGCGGTTAGCACAGTGCCTGGCACATAGTAAGTGCTTAACAAATACCACAAAAAAGGAGTTTACAGTTTAAAGAATATTTGTTTTTATCACATTCTTAGATCCATATGCATAATGAGGTACTATTAGCCCATTTACTACCTTGTAACTGAATGCTAATGAGGAACCGAAGTTACACTCTCTTGCCTGTTGAACAGTTTACAAGTGACTGAAATACTACATCTTCCAGATACCTGTTCAATAAGGGTCACTGTGGTTATTAATCTTGTTGAAGGAGAGGCATCTGCTGACATTTTTGGAGGGGCAGTGTTTACTCCAACTGGAAGTGATCAAAAAAGACACCTTGGGACAATTTCAGGGATGCAGAACGTAAAAGGGTTGTGACAATTCACTGCCAGCAGCAGCACTTTCCAACAAGGACATCTTTACACTATTCACGATCTACACTTCTATTAAATTTTCCCCTCAGCATATATCTGCTATAATTTTTGGTGCCATGACAAACCATTACATTTCAGGGAATATTAAGCTCCCTTGCATCCATAAATCAGACATTCTTATCTACAACAACCCTTCAGTTTCAGCACACAAGAAGCTTTGCTTTTGTCATAAATTAAGTTACAGGTTCATCTACAAAACTTTGACTAAGGTGATACGGATAAGTGCCCTACAACTTTTCTTCTCTAGTATTAATTTGCCGTGGAATTGTTGGTAGATTTGCTGGGGGAATATACTTGATATTCCTGAACAGTCATTACGGCTAGTGTATGTAACTTAACACTCACCCAAACAAAAAAAACAATTTGCAATATTGACATTGACAAATATCAGCAGTCATGACTAGCGTATACAAATTTACACCCACCCGGACAAAACACAGTATTGATTTTGACAAATATCAACAGTCATTATGACTAGTGAATGCAACTTTACACTAACCCAAACAAAAACACCCCCACAAAAACCCATAGATGTTTTCTCTGCCTGAATTGCAGAACTACCCTAAAAGCTAATGCCCAAAAGTGGTTGGGTTAATTGGAGTTAACTATCACCACACACCAGAGGTCACAGTAGAACTTGGGAAGCAAAATGACTTTGCTTATTGGTAGCAGATGATGGATTTCTTTATAGTATATTTTACTGAAACCATAACATCATCCACAGGGCCTCATGGTTTAATTCAAGCAGCACAAGATATGGCCTGCCCCACAAAAGAAATACAATTTACTTCAGATTAAGGGCATGTGTTAGGAAGATCACTTGGTTTACCTTATAATCCATCAAACAATGGTATTTACTGAGCACTTACTAGGCTTAAAATAATACCACCTATGACCATCCAGCACATTTAGAACATTCTTGGGGGAGACTGGCTTCACTGCCAATACTGGGAAAGCTCCACCTCCCAAGGAGGGAGTCAAACACTCTTCAGAATAAAGTGAAGAAAAATCAAAGAACTGGGAACTCCCTAGGGCTGCAAGCATTGCCTACCTGCCTGCTCCTTTGATACGCAGCCAGAAGAAGTCTTCATGCAGTAAATGTATTTCTCTCTACATATACCTGGGGTAAAAACAGTGGGTTAATTGGTTATTAATTAGACTATTTGACTATTGGTTATTTTTGACTATATTCCAGCCTTTTCCCCCATGCCAAGCTCTCAGGTTAGCACATGCCATCTGCTTTCCATTAATCAAATTCTCAGCTTGGCCCTGACAGTCTTATATCCCAAAGGCTATAAATATTACCGCAAACCTTAATTTTAGTAGCTCCAGTTGTGATCAGCTCCCATTCGCTTGACTAATTAGATTCTGAGTTTGATCATTATCTATCTCGTTTAGGAGTCTGTTTCAGCTAGGGTCACTGGGGCCCCATAGAATCCTTAATCAGAGTTCCTTCCTACACAATATATATAAATACACTAAGGCTGATGGTGATCCTCGTTGACGCTTATACAATAAAGGAGCCCCGATTTTGATCTCCTGAGGAAAAAGCCTCAGTTGGATCTAATTCACAGTTCCCTCTGTGGAATGCATTGGTCCACGGGGGACTTCTGTCTGGCCAACAATCATCTATTAATCAATGGAACAGACCGCTACAGAAATGAAAATTGCCGTAAAAGCGGGTCCGTGTATTAAGGAAGCTTGAGTCTTACATGCCCTGGTAGGGTTCTCTCGCTTTCACCCCGATCTTCCAGGGCAAAATCTACAGAAAGCCTCTGTAGTTGTAATTAAAGAGGCGTCCATCTAGAAAATGATGTTGGGAGATAATCAATTCCAAACCAAAAGCAAGAATATGGGTGGTGGGGGGGGGGATCAGACCCATAGTCAGCATCAACAGCATCTATTGAGACACGGTCCCTGTACCTGAAGAGCTTTTATTTTAGTTTTTTTTTATTACTAATAATAATGTGGAACACTTTTCTAAATGCTAGAATATAGAAAAATTAAGAGAAAAATAAATGAATCTCCCCCACTAGCCAGTAAGTTGTTGGGGGCAAGGAACTTCTCTACCCACTATGTTACACTGAACTCTCCCAAGTGATTAGTACAGGGCTCTGCACACAGCAAGTGCTCAGTATAATATGACTGATTGATTACTCTGACAGGGGAGACAGAAACAAACTGCCAAGTATACAATAGATAAAAGAGTAGGCAGGATACCAATAATAAAAACAAAATCAAGCGATTGAATAAAACGAATAGATAACAAAACACTCACTTCACAGTAGCTGTGAGGCCTACTGGAAAGAGTATGAGTCTAGGATTCAGTGGAACTGAGTTGCAGTCCTGGCTCAGCCACTTGCCTGATGTGGGACCTTGGGCAAGTCACTTAAACTTAGTGATGGCATTTGTTAAGCGCTTACTATGTGCAGAACACTATTCTAAGCGCTGGGGGGGATACAAGGTGATCAAGTTGTCCCACTTGGGGCTCACAGTCTTCATCCCCACTTTACAGATGAGGTAACAGAGGCTTAGAGAAATTAAGTGACTTGGGTACAAGGTCACACAGCAGACATGTGGCGGAGTCGGGATTCAAACCCATGGCCTCTGGCTCCAAAGCCCGTGCTCTTTCCACTGAGCCACGCTGCTTCTAAAAGGACAGCAGCGAGCCAGGCAAGAGTCGAACCTACAATCTTCTGATCCGTAGTGAGACGCGCTACCCATTGCGCCCCTGGCCCCGCCATTCTCTGTGCCTATTTTCTCCTCTGTAAAATGGGGATTAAATGCTCTCTATCCTACATAGACTGTGATCCCCATGAGGCATAGGGACCTTGTTCCACTTTAATATCTTGTATCTATCCCCAATAATTTAGTAAAGTCCTTGGCACAGTGAGCACTTAAATAACCATTATTATTTGCGCCCTAACGGAAAGAATCTGGGCCTGGGAGCCAGAGGACGTAGATTCTAATTCCACCTCTGCCGATTGCTTGCTGGGTGACCTTGGGCAAGTCACTTAACTTCTCAGTGCCTCCGCTCATCTATAAAATGGAATTAAGACCGATCTTCACGTGGGACAGGGACCGCCTTCAACCGGATAGCTTGTAATCTACCCCAGTGGTTAGTACAGAGGCTGGCACATGGTCAGCACTGAACAAATATATTTGGAGAGACAGACAGACAGACACAAGGGGAACAGGTAAGGAGACGTGACTGGGAGAGTCCTGAAGGCTCCAGTCAGGAGTTTCTGCTAGGGAGAAATGGGGAGCCTTTGGAGGATTTTGAGGAATGGAGCGATGTGCTCCGAAGGGCATTGTTTGAGGCCTACGGGGGCAGCTGTGGGCACGCTGTCCGGGCCTGGAATGCCCTCCCTCTGCCCATCCGCCAAGCTAGCTCTCTTCCTCCCTTCAAGGCCCTGCTGAGAGCTCACCTCCTCCAGGAGGCCTTCCCAGACCGAGCCCCTTCCTTTCTCTCCCCCTCGTCCCCCTCTCCATCCCCCCCTTCTTACCTCCTTCCCTTCCCCACAGCACCTGTATATATGTATATATGTTTGTACATATTTATTACTCTACTTATTTATTTATTTTATTTGTACATATCTATTCTATTTATTTTATTTTGTTAGTATGTTTGGTTTTGTTCTCTGTCTCCCCCTTTTAGACTGTGAGCCCACTGTTGGGTAGGGACTGTCTCTATATGTTGCCAATTTGTACTTCCCAAGCGCTTAGTACAGTGCTCTGCACATAGTAAGCGCTCAATAAATACGATTGATGATGATGATGATGATGATGATGTCCGGCGGTTGGGAAGGCGGTGCCCGGGGTGCGGGGGTTGGGTTGGGGGCTTGGGCTGCCGCCCGTGGCCCGTGTCCACAGACGGAGCCAAGGCCCCGGCCGGCCTGCCGACCGGCCGGCCCCGCGCGCCCTCTGGCGGCCCGGTGAGGCAGCAGCGCTAATTCTCCTAGTGATGACCCTCACGGCTCCTCCTCCCTTCCCTTTCTTCCCCCTTCCCCTCTCCTCCTCCCTTTCTCCTCTTTCCTCCCTTTTCTCCTTCCTCTCTTTTTTCTCCCCCTCCCTCCCTTTTTCCCTCCTCCCTTCTTCCCTCTCCCTCCTTTTTCCCTCCTCCCTTCCTTTTCTCTCTCCTCTCTGCCTTTTCTCCCCCCTTCCTTTTCCCCCTTTCCCTCCTCCCTTCCTTTTCCTTTACCCTCCTCCCTCCCCTTCCCCCCTCTTTTCTCCCTCGTCCCTTTTCCCCCTCCTCTCTCCCTTTTCTCCCTCCTTTTCCCCTCCTCCCTCGCTCCCTTCTCCCCCTCCTCCCTCCCTTTTCTCCCCCCTTCCTTTTCCCCCTCCTGTTTCCCTCCTCCCTCCCTTTTCTCCCCCCTCCTCCCTCCCTTTTCTCCCCCCTCCTCCCTCCCTTTTCTCCCCCCTCCTCCCTCCCTTTTCTCCCCCCTCCTCCCTCCCTTTTCTCCCCCCTTAATTTTCCCCCTCCTGTTTCCCTCCTCCCTTCCCTTTCTCCCTCTCCTCCCTTCCCTTTCTCCCTCTCCTCCCTTCCCTTTCTCCCTCTCCTCCCTTCCCTTTCTCCCTCCTCCCTTCCTTTTCTCTCCTTCTTTTTCCCCCTCCTGTTTCCCTCCTCCCTTCCTTTTCCCCCTCCTGTTTCCCTCCTCCCTTCCTTTTCTCCCTCCTCTCTTCCCTTTCTCCCTCCACCCTTCCTTTTCTCCCCCCTTCCTTTTCCTCCTCCTGTTTCCCTCCTCCCTCCCTTCTCCCCCCTCCTCCCTCCCTTCTCCCCCCTCCCTTCTCTCCCTTCTCCCCCCTCCCTCCTCCCCCCCACTCTTCTCTCCCTCCTCCCCCCCACTCTTCTCTCCCTCCTCCTCCCTCCCTTCTCTCCCTCCTCCTCCCTCCCTTCTCCTCTTCCTCTTTCTCCCCCTCCTCCCCTCCTCTCTTCCTCCCCTCCTCCCTTCCTCCTTCTCCTCCCTCCTCCCTCTCCTCCCTCCCACTCTTCTCCCCCTCCTCCTCCCTCCCTCCTCCCCCTCCTCCCTTCCTCCTTCTCCTCCTCCTCCCTTCCTCCTTCTCCATCTCCCTCCCCCCTCCTCCCTCCTCCCTTCTCCCCGCTCCTCCCTTCTCCCCTCCCCTCCCTCCGGCTCCGGGGCTGGGCGGGGCCCGGGGCCCGTCCCCTCCCGTCCGTCCCCTCCCGCCCGTCCCGGTCCCCGGTGCCTGTCCGCGGCCCGGAAGCCCCGTCGGGCCGGGCGCCGACCCGCCGACCGACCGACCGACCGACCGACCGACCGAACCGACCGACCGACCGACCGACCGAGCGAGGCCTCCTCCCTGTGCCCGCAGCCCCGCGCTCAGCGCTTGGGACCGGAGACCCCCGCCGCCGCCGCCGCCGCCGCCGCCGCCATGCCGGTAACCCCCGATGACAGTCACCATTCGGAATCAGACTAAGACTATAGGGATCATGATGGGCTTTGGGAAACGCTTACACCTCTGTTCTAAGCGCCAGGGATTCGTTCGATCCTATTTGTTTTATTGAGCGCTCAGCGGCCGGGACTAATCATTCATCATCATCATCATAATAATGGTATTTGGAAAGCGCTTGCTCTGTGCCGGGCCCTGTTCGAAGCGGTAGGAACCCCATGGCGGCCGGGACTAATAATTAATAATAACAACAACAGTAATAACAATAATATTTGGAAAGTGCTTACTCTTTGTCGAGCCCTGTTCTAAGCCGCAGGGACCCCATGGCGGCCGGGACTAATAATTAACGATAATAATCATGATGATGGTGGTATTTGGAAAGCCCTTACACTGTGCCAGGCCCTGTTCTAAGTGGTAGGAACCCCACGGTGGCCGGGACTAATAATTAACAATAATAACAGTAATAATAATAATAATATTTGGAAATCGCTTACTCTGTGCCAAGCCCTGTTCTACGCGGTAGGAACCCCATGGCAGCTGGGACTCATAATTACTACTAATAATAATAATGATGATGTTGGTATTTGGAAAGCGCTTACTCTGTGTCAAGCCTTTTTCTAAGCGGTAGGAACCCCATGGCGGCCGGGACTAATAATTAACGATAATAATGATGATGATGGTATTTGGAAAGCCCTTACACTGTGCCAGGCCCCGTTCTAAGCGGTAGGAACCCCATGGTGGCCGGGACTAATAATAATAATAACAGTAATAATAATAATATTTGGAAATCGCTTACTCTGTGCCAAGCCCTGTTCTAAGCGGTAGGAACCCCATGGCGGCCGGGACTAATAATTATTAATAATAATAATGGTATTTGGAAAGCGCTTACTCTGTTCCAAGCCCCATTCCAGGCGGCCGGGACTAATAATTAATAATAATAATAATGATGGTATTTGGAAAGCACTTACACTGTGGCAAGCCCTGTTCTAAGTGGTAGGAACCCCGTGGCGGCCGGGACTAATAATTATTAATAATAATAATGGTATTTGGAAAGCGCTTACTCTGTTCCAGGCCCTATTCTAGGCGGCCGGGACTAATAATTAATAATAATAATAATGGTATTTGGAAAGCGCTTACACTGTACCAAGGCCTCTTTTAAGCAGTAGGAATCCCATGGCGGCCGAGGTGGGGGCTGTCGTGCATCCCCCGCTCCCCCAGTTGCTCGGCTCGGAGAAGGCGCTCAGTACATAGCCGCGAACTCGGTTGGACTCAGGGAGCTGCTGCTGCATCGGGGGCGCCGAGGCCTGGAGGGAGGCCTTCAGTCCTCCGACCGTTCATTCATTTACTCATTTATTCACTGGTATTTATTGAGCGCTTACTGTGTGCTGAGCGCTGTACTAAGCGCTTGGGAAGTACAGATCGGCAACATAGACAATCCCCACCCAATAACGGACTCCCAGGCTAGAAACAGAGCCAGGCCCGAGGCCTGTACTAAGCGCTCCAACCGCCCTCTCATTATGATCATCATTCACTCTTAATTATCGAGCGCTGACTGTGTACAGAGCACTGGACTAAGCACTCCAACCACCTTCTCATTATTACCATTCAATCGTATTTATAATAATAATAATGACATTTATTGATAATAATAATAACGATGGCATTGTTAAGCACTTACTATGTGCAAAGCACTGTTCTAAGCGCTGGAGGGGGATACAAGGTGATCAGGTTGTCCCACGTGGGGTTCACAGTCTTAATCTCCATTTTACAGATGATGTAACTGAGGCGTAGAGAAGTGAAGTGACTTGCCCAAGGTCACACAGCTGACAATTGGCGGAGTCTGGATTTGAACCCATGACCCCTGACTCCCAAGGCCGGGCTCTTTCCATTGAGCCACGTTGCAGTAAGCGCTTACTATGAGCAAAGCACTGTTCTAAGCGCTGGAGCACTGGCCTTGTGTCGTGTACTAAGCGCTCCAACCGCCGTAGTACCTGCTTTGTGCAGAGCACTGTACTAAGCGCTCCAACCACTTTCTCATTATTATCATTCAGTCCAACCACCCTTTTATTATTATCATCATTCAGTGGTATTTATCGAGAGCCTAGTGTGTGTAGAACACTCTACTAACCACTCCAACCACATTCTCATTATTATCATCATTCAGTCGTATTTATTGAGTGCTTACTGTATGCAGTAAGGAGATCGCATTGGACACCGTGCCTGCCCCACCTGGAACTCACAGCCTTAATCCTCATTTTACAGATGAGGTAACTGAGGCCCAGTGAAGTGACTTGCCCAAGGCCACACGTATTAGTCTGTTTGCCACACTAGAGTGTAAGCTGTTGTGGGCAGGGAGTGTGTCTGTTGTTGTACCCTCCCATGTGCTTACTACAGCGGTCTGCACACAATAAGCACTCAATAAATACGATTGAATGAATGAATACAGTGCTCTTTACATAGTAAGTGCTCAATAAATAGGATTGAATGACCCCACCACGCCGAACTGCTTTGACACCCCAGTGGCTTCCTCTTGACCCCTCCACCGATTAATGGTATTTATTGAGCGCTTACTATGCGCAGAGCAAGTCACTTAACTTCTCTGAGCCTCAATTACCTCATCTGTAAAATGGGGATTAAGACTGTGAGCCCCACGTGGGACAACCTGATCACCTTGTATCCCCCCCAGCGCTTAGAACAGTGCTTTGCACACAGTAAGCGCTTACCAAATGCCATCATTATTATTATTATTACTGAGCTCTTGGGAGAATACACCGTATTAGAGTTGGTAGGCACGTTCCCCACCCAGTCGATCAATTGTATTTATTGAGCGCTTACTGTGTGCAGAGCACTGTACTGAGCGCATGGGAGAGTCCACCGCTTAGAACAGTGCTTTGCACATAGTAAGCGCTTAATAAGTGCCATTGTTGTTGTTGTTGTTGTTACAAAATATAACAGGACAGCCTCAGTCCCTGCCCACAACGAGTTTAGGTTGGGGCTTTTGAGTCCTGCTTTAGAGCCCCAGGCCGGAAAGGTTCACATCTGGTGTAGATGAAATTTAATGGTGCCCCGGATCTCTGCGACACTTTGATTTAATCCGTGGTTGTGGACTGTTCTGAGAGCAGGGCCTGTATCTGTTGATTGCTACATTGTACGCTCCCAACTGCTCAGTATAGTACTCTGCACACACCAAGCGCTCATAAAATTACGATTGAATGAATGAATTGGGGACTGCTTAATCAGGGGAATATCACTTCTTGGGTATCTTTCCTGAGGCTGTTTTGTCCTCCTCAAAGGAACCAAACTCTTTAGCTAGGGATTAGGTAAATATTTATCGGGTCACGCCTCCCTGGTGTTAAGGAAGAAGAGAAATATCCTCTTCACAATGGCTGAGCCTTTGAACAAAAGACATCGCCCTACCTTGTTCCTGTTTCCCGGCAACACTTTGTTTCACGTGTGGGAGTCACATGAGCCACCATAGTCAGAGAATCTGGTCAGTGGGCAGCTCAGAAATGCTTTGTCAATGTATTTATTGATAGTTTGCTGTGCACTGAGTGCACCTATATATATATATATATATATATATATATATATATATCTCTGTACATATTACTCTATTTTACTTGTACATATCTATTCTATTTGTTTCATTTTGTTAATATGTTTGGTTTTGTTCTCTGTCTCCCCCTTCTAGACTGTGAGCCCACTGTTGGCTAGGGACTGTCTCTATATATTGCCAACTTGTACTTCCCAAGCGCTTAGTACAGTGCTGTGCACACAGTAAGCGCTCAATAAATATGAATGATTGATTGCTTGGGAGAGTACAGTAGAACAATAAATAGGACACATACCGTACCCACAATGAGTTTACAGTCAAGGCGGGAGGCGGACATTAATTTAAATAAATGACAGGTATATACATCATAAGTGCTGTGGGGCAGGGAAGGGGGATGAATTAAGGGAGCAAGGAAGGGAGCTAAGGAAAAGAGGGCTTAGTCAGGGAAGGCCTCTTGGAAGAGAGTAATTGTCTTGAAGGGGAGGAGAGTAATGGTCTTTCCTGACCCCTCTGCTTTCCTGACAGCAATATCTTGTACTTAATTTAAACAGGACTCTGTAGTTGCCTGGTAAAGTTAGAGGGATAACCGACTGCCCTAGGCCAATTTGCAATCGTTCCTGGAATCTTAGAGGCCCCAGCAGGGGAGATCTGTACACACTTTCAGCTTCTACTAATGCAGAGAGCAGAAATGCACACAAAGCTCTTGTCCCTGGCTTCCAAAAGAAGGGGAGAGTTCACCTCGCACTGTTTGTGTTCTCCTAGAGAGGAGGGTATGGGTTTTTCAGAGCACGCAGAACAAAGGTCCAGCCACTGCCCACCACTAGACTCTCAGCAAATTGTTTGGCTTGTGCAAATAAAGGGAAAGAGAGGCCTGCTGCTCCCGAGATAACTTACAGAAGAATTTTTCAGTTGTGGGCCCCCTGTAGTAATTAGGCCTGGGCTTTGTCCAGATGAAGTAATTGAGGCACAGAGAAGTTAAGTGACTTGCTCAAGATCATACAGCAGACAAGTGGCAGAGCTGAGATTAGATCCCAGCTACATTGCTACAACATAATTATGCTGGCCTGCTTAGATCAGAACCTCTCCACCACCTGGCTTAGTAAATGCCAAACCTGAGCATCCTGAGAGTCAGTCTACTAATCAGTAGTATTTATTGAGGACTAATTCTGTGCTAACCATTGTACTTTGGAGAGTGTGAGTTGGTAGACATGATCCCTGCCCTCAAGGACCTTAAAAAGTAGCTGGAGAGACAGCCATTAAAACTTATTACAAATAGGAGGAAACAACAGAATTTAAAGTTAGATATATCTATCTATCTATCTATATACTACTGGGAGAAGGGATCCCCAGCTGCTTATATGAGAAGACTAGAGGGAAGGGATATAAAACTGCAGAAGAGATTTGGGAGAATTTCCTGACAAGGGAAAGGGGCTGTGAGACCCTGGAAGGCAATGCTGAGGGAAATTGTGGAATCTCCTTTACTGGAAATGCTCAAGACCATTTTTTGGCTGGGATTATAGAGTCTTATCAAAGGCAAGCCATGTGACCTTAGGCAAGTCACTTCACTTCTCTGGGCCTCAGTTACCTCACCTGTAAAATGGAGATTAAGACTGTGAGCCCCATTGGGGACATGGACTCAACCTGATTACTCTGTATCTATCCCATTGCTTAGGACAGTGCCTGGTACTTAATAAGTGCATAACAAATGCCATATAAAATAAATAGACTTCGTACTTCTCCCCTTTTGTTTTTTTATAGTGTGTATTAGGCACTTACTATGCTTCAAACACTGTTCTAAGCACTGGAATAGATACAGGATGATCAGGTTGGGCATCATCCCTGTCCCACGTGGGACTCACAGAGAAAGAACAGGTATTGAATCCCCATTGTACAGGTGAGGTAATTGAGACACAGAGAAGTGAAATGACTTGCCTAAGGTCATAAAACAGACTCATGGCAGAACCCAGATGTTCTGAATCCCAGTGCCCTGCTGTGGGCAGGTAACGTTTCTACCAATTCTGTTGTGCTCCCAAGAGCTTAGCACACATAAATGTTCAATAAATACCACTGATTGATTAATCTTTCTGGAGCACCCCAAACTTCTACTCTCTTGGAGGCTCTTTACACCTTTCCTGTAGGACTGATCTCTCAGAGGATGAACCCAAGATCCTCCATTTTTCCAATCTCACAAGCAAAAGGGAATTTCCCATTCCCCAAGGCTGGAGTCAGATGTGTCTTGTTCCCTCCCTTCCACCCACTCTATAGAATGGAGCATCTAAAATATCTTCTTTTTTGGTTTCAGAAGCATGAATTTTCTGTGGACATGACGTGTGAAGGTTGCTCCAATGCAGTCACTCGGGTCCTCAATAAGCTTGGAGGTGAGTGGAAGCTGGGAAGAACATCTGGGGCTGTTCTTGCAGGGTGAGCTTGGACACACATTGGAACGGACTCTGACAGAATCCCCTGACCACTATAGTCTGTTTTAGGGTTTTTGGCTTGCCCCATGTTTCTTATGTCCTTCTGACACAGGGCTCTCACTTAATTTTAGCAAGCTGGGTTCTAGTCCTGCCTCGTCCACTTGTCAGCTGTGTGGCCTTCGGCAAGTCACTTAACTTCTCTTTGCCTCAGTTACCTCCACTGTAAAATGGGGATTAAGACTGTGAGCTCCACATGGGACTGTGTCCAACCCAATTAACTTGAGCCTACCCCATCGTGAAGCTGAGGTTAAGTAATGTTTCCAGTAGAAGGGTGTGGTTCATAATAATAATAATAATTTTGGTATTTGTTAAGCAATTACTGTGTGTCAGGCAGTATATTAAGTGCTGGGGTAGGTACAAGATAATAGTCCCTGTCCCACGTGGGGTTTACAGCTTTAATCCCCATTTTACAGATGAGGAAACTGAGACCCAGAGAAGTTAAGTGACTGCCCAGAGTCACACAGCAGACAATTAGAGCTGAGATTAGAACCCAGGTCCTCGGACTCTCAGGCCCATGCTCTTTCCACTAAGCCGTGGTGTTGAAGGTAGCTGAGAGGTTGAAGGGGATTAGGATGAGTAGAGGCCTTTGGATTTGTCAAGAAGGAGGTCAGTGATGATATTGGAGAGGGGAGTTTCCATGGGCTGAAGGGGATGAAAGCCAGGTCGGAGAAGGTAAAGGAAAGAAATTGGAGGAGAGGAGGTGGAAGTAGACAACTCACTCAAGGAGTTTGGAGAGGACTATTAGGAGGGAGATGGGGGCCGTAACTGGAAGGCTCATGGAGTTAAGGGAGGGTTTTTTAGGATGGGGGATACATGAACATGTTTGGGAGAAGACACTAGAAAGGGGACAGTTGAAGATGGTGGTCAGGGAGTGAAGAAGGGATGGGACAAATGTTTTGATAAATGATGGGGTCAGAGGTGCTTGAGTAGATTTTGAGAGGAGACAAGAGATCTGTAAGCTACAAGATTGTGGACGGAACGTGTCTACTAACTCTGTTGTATCAGTACTGTCCCAAGTGCTTAGTGTGGCGCTCTGCACACAGTAAGTGCTCAATGAATCCCATTGATTGATTGATTAATCTCCTCTTGATATGGCTGGGAAATATGGAAGAGATGAGGAGGGAGGGAGTGAGCACAGGGGATTTTAAGGAGCTCATACCTGATGGTATCAATTTCATCAATAAAGTGTCCAGGTCATTAGGGGGCGAGAGATCAGTGGGACAGGGTGTTGGAGGATGTTAAAAGTTTGAATCGTGCTCAAACTTTGTTGTGATTTTTAATGGAAATTCCAGTTTGTCTGCGACTGGACTGTGTGGGGTTAATTTCTCTCCAGGGGAACCTATTGCTCCTTCCCTTGGGCTGGGGAATCTTTCCAGCCCTTCCCTCGAAACCGACCTTTTTAAATGATTAATTCCAGCTGGTTAGTTGTGTTTGAGGCTCTCTCCGTCCCCAACAGTGTCGACTTTCTTTGTTGGCAGCCAAGTCCAGTAAAGTAATAACCAACACTGAGCCTGCAGGACCTGTCGGGAGTGAATGAGGAAGTAAGGGAGGCATTTTGATTCCTGAGGAGGCAGGGGAAGAACAGGATGTGGGTGGGAAGTTCTCCCTTGGTCACTTTGGATGGGATCTGGGGACCGGGAGGAAGATTGGGACCTGCTGATGTGGACATCCCTAACCCTCGACCATCATCACTGCTTCTCCTCCCAATACTGCAGGGGTCCAGTTCGACATCGACTTGCCCAACAAGAAGGTGTCCGTTGACTCGGACCATAGTGTGGAAACACTCCTGGAAACACTGAAGAAGACCGGGAAAGCCACCACCTACCTGGGAGCCAAGTAGTCACGGCCAGGCTGATGGGCTGGGCCCCAATCCTGGCTGGCAGGATGGACCAAGGTGGGATGCTTGGGCTTTCTGACTGAGCTGTGTTTGAAAGGGGAAAACTGACCCACAGTGGCCGATTCTAGCCCACTCCTCAACTCAACGTGGTTTTTAAAAGACTGGTCTTGGAGGAGGAGTCTGTGTTATAATAATAATAATAATAATAATGGCATTTTTTAAGTGCTTACTATGTGCAGAGCACTGTTCTAAGTGCTGAAGCAGTGTTTCAAGTGTGTTCTGACTAGACTCAGTGGGACTCCCAAAAAGGAAAATTGGATTAGTAGTAAGAGCTATAGGCCAGGAGGATCTAAAGCAAGCAAGATACCAAAGCATCTTAAAGGCTATATGTGACCTGGGAACCACCATTTTATGGTATTTAAGCACTTACTATGTGCCAGACAATGTGCTAAGCTCTGGGGTAGATACAAGCTAATCAGATTGGACACAGTCCCTCTCTCACATAGGACTCACAATCTTAATCCCCACTGAACAGATGAGGGAACTGAGGCCCAGAGAAGTTAAGTAACCTGCCCCATATCACACAGCAGATAAGTGTTGGAGCTGGGATTAGACTCCAGATCCTTCCGACTCTCAGGCCTGTGCTCTGTCCGTTAGGCCATACTGTTTCTTGTTGCTGCCAAGTTGCTGCTTCACTCTCCCATCTCTCTCTTATCACTGGCAGGCTTTGCAGATCTCTGCAGATTTTAGCTGAGCATTCTCTATTCTATCACCCGAGTCATTGATTGGGATATTTCAATGGTAAAGTTTTCTGTGGAATAGCACGTTGGTCACGTCAGGTTGACAGTGAAGCATCGACAACATCAGAGTTTAGTCACACAGATCCCCAGTTAGAGATGCAGCTACCAAAATAATCATAGCTCTTAAGCATTGCACTGTAGTTTTTTTCCAGCCTTTTGAAAGGGTGATTTTAGAGACAGATCCCGTATGTTCAAATGGAGTGGGCCTTTTTTTGTTAAAGGCCCACCATTCTTTTAGGAGCAAATTAGATTTTTTTTTGGTTAACACTTTCTAAAACCCTGTTTAAAATTCCCTGGCCCCTTGTTATCTGCCAGATACATTTGATTGCCTGGTGATTTATTCCAGGAATGAATGATAGCCAGTCTTTAATTTCTCTATTTGTACATTTTATCTCCTGTGATTCAGACCCTTCTAACATCCTCTGTCAATTATCATAAACCATGTCATGGCTCTGAAAAGGTGGAACTTTGAACAAGAAAGCGGGGTGATACCTGTGCAGAAATGCAGGTGGTTGCGTTGTTGGGGCGGTGGGGGGGGACGCCCTGGATGGTGAGGAATGAGGGTATGCTGCTTATGATGTAAATGTTGAAGAAAGTGGAGAAGAAGCAAGGGAGAGTGCAGAGAATACTGAAAACCTTTTCACCAGGGTTTTAGAAGAGAGAGGTGCAGTGGAAATTGAATGGTGTAAATTTTCCAAGGGCACCATTTGAGCCAAAGATTGAACTTCCTCCAGAAATCATCTTTTCCCCCCCAGGCTGGTTGACAAGGAGACTAGTTTGTGTTCCACTTTTCTCTGTTTCCTCTGTCCACCCTCAAGAAGCAACAGCTTGCCCAAAATAGGGACATGTGGAGGAAGTGAGGGCCAAAAAACAGAGATAATCCATCATCTAGATGGCAAGCCCCTGAAATAAGCACCTCAGTAAGTACAGCAGTAGCAGTTCTCATGTTCACTGCCCTCAAGAAACAGGTGATTATTTAAAAATAGAGAGAACAGAAAGACATACAAAATAATAGGTGGTAGTGCCAGGATCAATCAATCAATTGTATTTATTGAGTGCTTACTGTGTGCAGAGCACTGTACTAAGCACTAGGGAAGTACAAGTTGGCAACATATAGAGATGGTCCCTACCCAACAGTGGGCTCACAGTCTAGAAAGGGGAGACAGAGAACAAAACAAAGGATGAAATAGCTAATAATTATATAAATAAGTGCTGTGGGTGGGTGTTGGACTGATGAAGCTGGAGTGTGGCAAATTCATCAAGTAAGGCTTCCAGGAAGCGGTGGGAATTTAGGAGTGTGGGAGAGCTGCACCCTGGCAAATCTGGGCCTGGGAGAGACCCAGGCTGTGGGTACAGGGGTGAGTGGGCGTTTGGTGGCAGGAAGCCATGTAGAGTTGGGAGGTAAGCTTGGAAATGCAAGTTAGGTAGCGTGTGCACGGTGTGAACCTCATACTGAGGGTGAGACGCTACAATAATAATTGTAATTATTGAGTTACTGTGGCCAACAATGAAGGAGAGGGAGATGGTTCTGCTGTTACGCGTGCTGCACACAGCAGAGGGCTCTCTTACCCAGCTTATCTATATATTTTTTTTTTCTCCATCCTTACCCTGTGCCTGCAGGAGCCTCAACATGGCTTCAGTGAGAAGATGGCCTTATTTACACGTCTCCGGAAGACCCGCTGTCGGTGACCTCAGCACTCCTGCTTCATGTGGGAAGAAGAGGTGGAGGGGAAATACTGAGCCGAAATCACCTGGCTGTTGCAAGCACCTCTGTGTCTTTCCCCGCCCCCCGCAATAAAATAGAGCAATTTCTGGCCGAAAAACGCTCCTGATCCCCTCTTTCCCCCATTCCCTGGCCTCAGCTCGGCCGTTCTCCGTCTCATTTAGTTCTCTGAAAGCTTGTTCCATCTAGATCAGTTACCTCATCTGTAAAACGGGGATTAAGACTGTGAGCCCCCCGGGGGACACCCTGATCACCTTGTAACCTCCCCAGCACTTAGAATAGTGCTTTGCACATAGTTAGCGCTTAATAAATGCCATCATCATCATCATTTCTCGGCGGCCTTCTCCCCTCAGAGGAGGAGAACGGGAACCTGTGCTTTGTTTTTGTACCCCTTCAGCTTGCCTATCCTCAGTTAGCCAGCTGTCAAAGTCTGATTGGGGAGTTGGCGGCCCTGAGAGCCAGCATGGCAGATTGGCTCTCCTTGAACCAAAGCTCCTGCGGTGAGATCACCAAGACAGGGAAAGTACTAGACTAAATCCATAAATTGCATTTTGGTCCCTGGCTTCATTCAAACGTTTGATGACTGTGGTCTGAACTAGCCACCAGTTTTGTTTGTCCATGTGTCAATCTCCTGGAGCCCAAAACAGCCGAATATCAAATTAAGGGTAGTGGAGACAGAATGGGTGTTTTGCCAAGCACCCCCGGGCCTGCGATGATGCTGCCCTCGATGCATCCTGTCCCGGAGTACACCCAGACTCCAATTCCAAGCCTCGGTCTAGGGAGGGAAAATAAGGCTGTCAGTCTCCCTAAGCGAGTCTGTCTCCCGGCCACCAGGATGCAGTTTCTTTCAGCATGACTCAGTTAATATGTCTCCAGCATTCTGATCCAAGCTGAGACCTATTCCTCAGGCCCAAACCCAATACTGGTATCCCCAGGGATAACTGTCCTTTCGCACAGGGAAGTGGACTGTCGAGGTTATTACCCAGATTGTGTAAGCTAAATATTCATGGAAGTCAGACATCTGTTTCTCTGTACCTCTTCTCCATTTTGGTTTGCCAATGGAGACCTGGCTCAAGAGGACTGTGGGGTTTTTTTGTTGTTTGGAGTTTTTTTATGGTATTTAAGTGCTTACTAAGTGCCAGGCACTGTTCTAAGCACTGGGGTAGATACAAGCTAGTTGGACACAGTCCATATCCCACATGGGGCTCACGATTTTAATCCCTATTTTACAGATGAGGTAAAAGAGAAGTGACTTTCTCAAGGTCACACAAAAGACAAGTGGCAGAGTTGGGATTAGAACCCAGGTCCTTCTGACTCCCAATGCTCCCAAGCCAATGCTCTATCCACTGGACCATGCCCATTCTGTGTTCTGCAGGGGAAGGGTTAAGGGAAGAGGCATTGAACAAGCGAGAGGACTGGTCTGAGCACCTCAGAGAGTGGTCATTAAAAATCTTTTGTTTCCCTCCACTTCCAGTAGCCTGATGGATCCCTCTTCTACCTTCCATCTCCATCACTAGGCTCGAGGGGAACAAAGATATTTCCACCCCATGGCTCTGACTGGAGCCCTGAGTGCAGTGCTGATTGTATGAGGCTTTGGGAATACAAGCATGCAGTAGGAGGTCCCCTACCTGCTTTGTTCTAACTAATTTTAAGGTAATGAACATGGAAGTTTCTTTAGTCTGCCCCACCAGAGCCCTAAGCCCTGCCCAAGTGCTTGGCATGAAGCAGCTCTTGGGGCAGTGAACCCTTGCTTTGCCCCTCATAATTATCTGCCCAGTGCCTGAAGGGGCACTCTCATGGCCTGAAGGAGTCCACGTGCCTCTTAAATCTGAGCCACAATTGCCCTATTCTGCTCAGGGTACAGTCTAAAACTTGGCAAGATGCCCAGCGTTCAATTGTTCACCCTCACAACCACTCTGGGGAGAGTGAAAGACCAATGCCATCCCCCATTTACAAAGCAAACTCAAAACCCAATGAGAAGAAGCAGCGTGGCCTAGTGCATAGAGCATGGTGCTGGGAGTCAGAGGGACCCGGGTTCTAATCCCAGTAATGCCACTTGTCTGCTCTGTGATCTTGGGCAAGTGATTTCACTTCTCTGGGCCTCAATTACCTCATCTATAAAATAGGGATTAAGACTTTGAGTCCAGGTGGGACATGGAGTGTGTCCTACCTGATTAGTGTGTATCAACCCCAGCACTTAGTACAGTGCCTAGCACGTAGTAAGCGCTTAACAAATGCCATTCAGAATTTAAAAAGCAGGGCAACTTGGTCAAGGGTAGAGGTAAAGATCTGACGTCCTCCCATCTATTAAGATGCCCTGAGCTTTCCAATCCTTACTCCATGGGGATGTGTTGACTGAGTGATAGAAAACCAAATTTGAGCCACCCAGAAATGGAGAAAGTAGAACTGATGTAATTAGTGCTTAAATAGATGAAAGACGGCAAGGATTTTGCTGATTCCGTGTTACAGTTTTATGAATTAAGTGGTTTTCTGATGTGGGAAGCTTTCACCAGAGCCTGCTTAAGCTAGTCTCTACCAGCCCCCATTCAGCAACCGACTGCCCCTTCCTTGTGCCAGCGTTGCCCTGGAGACGGAAAGAATAAATCCATCTCCATCCTTTGGGGCAATGGAAATGAAGAATCGGGGACTGGGGTAGCACACAGAGTTAGAGGTTCCCTCCCATGACTCCCTCCTGCTTCTTGATTAAAACCAAGTCTCTTGGGTGGCAGAAGCCCATTCTTTGGGTCACTGCACTCTCTCGCTGGCATTATCTCTTAATTAGAACCAATCTCCTGTAATTACTACGTCTCAGATTTTCTCAAAGAAATCCGGCTGCCAATTAGAGCTATTTCCCCAGCCCAGCCTTACCCCATGTTTCCAGGGGAGGGGGATTTCCAATTCGAGAAGACTAAAAGTTAGTACAGACGTTCCCACAAGCCCCCAGAAATATTGGTACTGCATTCCAAGTTCTGTCCCACTCCTGATATCTTTTAGTTTCTTCTTCCTTCTTATAAGTAGTTTTAAGAAACGATTCCAACAGAATGAAGCCTTCTCAAGCCAGGGACCTCACAGGTTCCCTCAGGTGCAATCAATCAACGATATTTATTGACTACTTATGTGCAAAGTACTGCACTATGTCCTTGGGAGAGTATAATACAATGGAGCTCTTAGTGCTCATCTGCTGCCTTCTTCCCTAGGCATCAGGAGGTCTAAGTGGCCAAGGCTGGGATTTAAATCCCCCACTAGAAAAATAAAAGGTGGTGATAATTTATGGTACTTGTTAAGCGCTTAATATCTTCCAAGCACTGGGGTAGATCATTAGGCTGAATGCTGTCCCACATGGGGCTCACAGTCTAAGGTAGGAGGGAGTAGGAATTAATCCCCATTTTACAGATGAGGAAACTGAGGTGCACAGAAGTGAAGTGACTTGCCCAAGGTCACAAGTGGCAGAGCCCAGAAGAACCCAGGTCTGCTTACTCACACGGCCATGCTCTTTCCACCAGGCCACGCTGTCTGTAATACCCTTCTGGATGCTGCAGAGCTTTATAACCACAGCTGTTCTAATCATGGCTCCGCCACTTGTCTGCTGTGTGACCTTAGGCAAGTCACTTCATTTCTCAGTGCCTTGATTACCTCATTTGTAAAATGGAGATTAAGAATGTGGGAAATGGACTGTATCCAACTTGATTAGTGTGTATCTACCCCAGCACTTAGTACAGTGCCTGAGACATAGTAAGCGCTTAACAAATACCATAAAAAAAGTGAGGGTTAGGCCAATTTATAGGGGAAGATTTGACTACACAAGCCAGGGGCCAGCTGTCTCTATAGGCAAAGTAAAATGGAGAGGAGACAAGTAGCGGACTCAGTTATCTAACCCACAGGCACGTAGGTTCCCCAGTCTACAGCTGTAGGGAGGAGCTCTGCCCCCTTAAGTCTCTCCATTATTCCTTCTTTCAACTCCCACATAGCCTGCCAAACCCGGGGTTCCAATCCTGTAGGTAAATAAAAAGAGGAGGTTGCAGCTGGGCTACCTGATCTCCTAAGGCTGCCAGGCTCTTGGCTTGGGCCTGGGACCTTTCTCTCGCTGCTTGTTCCTCTCAGACAGATGGAAAAGACTGGATTGAGGAGACCTGCTTTTCTTCCTGTCTAGAGTATTGGTATGATTTATTGCTTTTAATAGCATGGTGAGGCTCTGGAGACAGCACCTCAGAAAAATCCAGCCAACCCTCCCACTTTCCAGAAAAGCATTCCACGTTGGACCATAGAGCCCTTGATTCTGCTTGGTGCCAAAGGAAATTTAATAGCTGAGGGAAGTGAGAGCCTTTTGCCGACGACCTGCAGAGCAGAATAGACTCTCTTTGACTTAAATTGGTTTTAGTGTTGTTCTGCCTGATATCAGGGAGACAGACTAGATCACTTTTCAGGCCCCTTCCAGCTCTAGGAATTCTATATGGTGATACTATTACAGGGACAATATACCTACCTTTTACACCCTTCTGTTTTGGATTCCCTTAAGCAGAGACCCAAATATTCTCAGGCCTCCTCAGATGTGGGTCATAATGAATGTTTTGGGATTAACTGTGGGTCGGGTGCTGATTAATTGGCAGAAGTGACTCAATTTCTGCTTCCCACCATCAATATTTTCAGTGTTTAAAAATGCTGCCACTATTACTTCCACTTGAGGATGATGCAACTGGTCCCCACCCATCGGAAATCAACTGGGTTCCCTGCTCCCCTCATTCCCTGAGGGAAGGTTTCAGTGGGTCAGTGTATGGATATGGCTATACCAAAAGTTATAAGGCTGCTTGTGGGAAGTCACAGCATGAAAGATTTGTCTGCCAAATTCAATGCTAGTGCCAATCATACCATGTCATTAAACATCAGAGCACCAGAGGTAGCCCACTTGGCTAATAAACAGAGCTACACAAGTGCTTACTATAGGGCTCTGCACACAGCAAGCACTCAAATGCTTTTAATTAACAAGGCTTGATAAGATCTGATGCTGGGCTTTCTGGATCCCTGCCTTATCACTGCCCAAGATGATATGCTGGAGTTGTGAACCTCCTGAAACCTATTCCCTACCAAGCTGTTACTGGGGTGGTGGAGAATTGTTCTCACAAGGAATTGGAGTTGCTGAGTTTTCAGCTAAAAGCTCAGGGCAAGGTTTTGGGGAAATCACAGTAGCCACCGAAGGGGAACCGGCCGATAACAGGACTTCCCAGGTCTGAAACATTGTGGAGAGAGCTAGTCATCCCCTTTCAGAAATTCATTGGGAACTGATGTTAAAGTTCCCCCAAAACGTAGGAACTTGAGAAAGCTCTGAGTTTTTAGTCACCCTGGATACTGTCATTTCTACCCTTTTCTTACTTCCCTGCCACCATATTTTCAACGGAGAGGCAGTTTGGCCTAATAGAAAGAGCGTGGGCCTGGGAGTAAGAAGGTCTGGGTTCTAATCATGGCTCTGCCAAATGTCTGCTCTGTGATCAAGGGCAAGTATCTTCATTTCTGTGCCTGGGTTTCCTTATCTGTAGAATGGGGATTGAGACTGTGAGCACCCATATGGGACAGGGACTGTGTCCAAGCCAATTTTCTTGTATCTACCCCAGTGCTTAGGCCAGTGCCTAACACATAGTGCTTAAGAAATACCATTAAAAAAATAGGTGAAAGCAATTCTAATTCAGGGAAAGGCTCTAAGGGTCTGCTTCCATTCCCTTCATTCTTACAGCCTGATCGCACACCTCCTCTAGCCACCAGTTTGGGCGGTGCCCTGTTCTGCACTGTCTGGACTTCTCTGCCTGACTTCTGGCAAAAGAGATAACATCAGGCAGTGGGGTCTAGCCTCCCTCCGAGCTTGCCACGTTAAAACAGTCAACACCCAGCCTTCCCCAAACGGTACCAGCTCATCCTCCCCAAACCCAGTGGGTGTGACCAGTGGTGCCATCCCAGCCACAGAACAAACAGGTTTCATTTTTAGATATGGCAGAAGAGTAGAACTAGAACCCATCTTGTCCTAAGAGCCGGGTATTTTTCTCTGGTGGCTCTGGGGTATTGGCCAGGGTTAAGTTAAAAATAAAAGTCAGCAAAACACTAGCGCTGAGGAATGCAGAGACATAGAGGAGAGCAAGGCGGAGGCAGGAGGAGGAGCCTTTGCTTGCTCTCTGTTCCCCCAGCAGGCTGGGCAGGCCCCACCGTTGGCTTCAAACCCTGCTGGGGAGACTGAAGTTATTCAGTTGCTTTTCTAAAAGCAGATGGGGAGGGGAAAAAAACAGCCAAATGAGATGTAAAAGGACAGTTTATGGAGCTGACAGAGTTTGCACAGCAAACTAACTCCGGAAATGGGTCTGGGGGGCCTGGGCCTGCTTCTTGCCAGGAGGGCAAATTCAAAATCCTGGCAAGCAAGGGAGGTGCCCAGGCCTGATCCCAAGCCTTTAAGTCACATCAGCTTGGGTAGAGCCTCCTGGACTCCTAACAGGCCAGCTTGGTTCTGTGGAAGTTTCCAGAAATGGAAGAGGGGGCAGGGAGTGTTCTGAGGCTTTCTCATCCCACGAAAAATACATCCCCGTTGAGACAGACTTTCCATGTGTGAGTCACAGAAACCAAAGGCGGGAGAGGCCCAGGATTAGACACTGGCCCCATCCCTTGCCAAGGAGGGCTCTGGCTCTAGATTGGGCTATTTCTTCATGTCCACCCCAGTTTTCAACTACATCCAGGAATTGAACTTGGTGGGAGTGGGGTTTCTTGGGACTCTAGGCTGGTGCATTAAAAAATGATTAAGGATCTGGCCTTTGTCTTCAGATGAGGGAGTATTCTTTATGTAGAGAGCAGGAATGGGAAAGATCTAGTTTGGACCTCTTTCCAGTTTGAAAGTTTTTCAGGGAAATAGAGCAATGAAGCAGGAGGGGAGATAAGAAGCCTCTGAGACTCAGGATTTTCAATCAGTCAATCAATCATACTGAGTGCTTACTGTGTGCAGAGCACTGTTCTAAGTACTTGGGAGAATAGACTGTAAGGCTCATTATGGGCAGGGAACTTGCTGCTAATTCTCTTGTACTCTCCGAAATGCTTAGAACAATGCTATGCACATAGCCCTGAACAAATACCATTGATTACAAAACAACAATATAGCTTCATCCAGTGATTGAAGTAGGGACGGGAGGAGTCCCAGCAGCTGTTATGTGCTATGAAGTGAAAAAAGGATGGACAATCCACCCATCCATCCACTCTATCCATTAGTGGATAGAGCAAGGGGTGGAGAGTCAGAAGGTCCTGGGTTCATTCATTCATTCGTATTTGAGCGATTACTGTGTACAGAGTTCTAATCCCAGCTCCACCACTTGTCTGCTGCATAACCTTGGGCAAGTCACTTCATTTCTCTGGGCCTCAATTACCTAATCTATCAAAGTGAGATTAAGAGTGGGAGCCCCATGTGGGACGTGGACAGTGTCCAACCTGATTAGCTTGTATCTTCCCCAGCAATTAGTGCAGTGCCTGGAACAGAGTAAGGGCTTAATGAATCAATGGATAGTGTTACTCAATTACTCTTTGTACAGCACTGTACTAAGCACTTGGGAGAGTATAATACAATAGAATTAGCAGACACATTCCAAAACGTGTTTACAACATCGCATTAACCCGTAGGATCAGGAGATGAGGGAGATGGATGGGTTGAAGTAGTCCAGTGCCCATCTATTCTTGCCTCCCTCCTTCCCTCCCTCCCTCCCTTACCCATAGTCTTGTTAGTGATAGGAGCCTTCCTACAGACAGTGGTGGAGTCTCTATCATGTAGTACTGACTAAATCTAGCATATCTCTTTACCTATCACTAGACTGTGATCCAAATGGCTTCTCAGTAGGCAGCTTGTTTTTGCTTTTCACCAGCTCGGAATGTTCCAGGACCATCAAACCAAAGAAGGTAATTGAACTAAGAATAACACAAACCTTTCTCTGAAGCAGTATAAGTGATTTTTTCTATATTCTGTTTAAAGAAACTTCCCACAGTTCTTGTGGGGTGTTAATGGGGAAGAGACCCTCAGGTCCATTTGGTAGATGGGGAAACTGAGGCTCACAGACTGACAGATCTGGGGTTTGGAATGGAAGCTCTTAGGAGGGCTGTATTATGTAGATGCTCCTTGCAGTGCCAAGGACCGTGGGTTCTCCCAAGCTAAGCATGACTTAGTGGATAGAGCAAGGAGTGGAGAGTAAGAAGGTCCTGGGTTCATTCATTCATTCATATTTATTGAGCGCTTACTGTGTACAGAGTTCTAATTCCAGCTCCACCACTTGTCTGCTGCATAACCTTGGGCAAGTCACTTCATTTCTCTGGGCCTCAATTACCTAATCTATCAAAGTGAGATCAAGAGTGGGAGCCCCAGGTGGGACATGGACAGTGTCCAACCTGATTAGCTTGTATCTTCCCCAGTAATTAGTGCAGTGCCTGGCACAGAGAAAGGGCTTAATGAATACCATAAAAAAAATCCAAAAAAACCCCTAACTGTACCTTGGGATACAGCAGTATTTGAAATCACTTGTACTCCTTGGAGAAAAGATCATCATCATCAATAGCATTTACTGAGCATGCACTGTGTGCAGAGCACCATACTAAGTGCTTGGGAGAGCACAATGCAACAGAGTTGGTAGGTACATTCCCTGCCCACATATCAGGTTGGTATTATTATAATGTGTTGCCTTTTTGAAAAAAGTATAGCACAGGATTAGTCTAGAATGCCAACCTGATATGTGAGGGGTTTCTCAGGAAAGTAAAACCCAGGGTTCATGCTGCACATGGTGCAATGTGATAACATTCCCTACTTTATTTATGCTATGTGCCTTGTCATTGAATTGCTCCTTTCGAACGGCTGGCAAGACCCACTCAGCCATAGGGAAGGGCTGGGTTCCACTGGGTGTCCTGGGCTCTGGCCTCTTGGTTCTCAGAGGAGGTTTTTTTTCTTGAGGGGGTGGGAGTCTGCCATGAGTCGGACCTTGAGCGTGGCTGCAGGATCAGGTGGGACAGGCAGGGGAGGGGCCTGGCAGAAGGATTTCTTTTGACCAGGTGGCCCTATGCCAGCAGCCCCAGGGGACAGAGGAGTTCAGATGCGGCTGGCATGGCACGTGAGATCTCCCTTCCCTTTCAGAGCGCCCACCTTTCCGTCAGCCCCAACTCAGGAGTGAGGGTGGCAGGGTAGTGTAGAAGGTGATGCGCCCACCCCTCCAGGTAATTGTTATTATTATTATGGTATTAATTAAGCACTTACCATGTGCCGGGCACTGTACTAAGGTAATAATAATAATAATGGCATTTATTAAGCGCTTATGATGTGCAAAGCACTGTTCTAAGCACTGGGGAGGTTACAAGGTGATCAGGTTGTCCCACAAGGGGCTCACAGTCTTAATCCCCATTTTACAGATGAGGTAACTGAGGCACAGAGAAGTTAAGTGACTTGCCCAAAGTCACACAGCTGACAATTGGCAGAGCAGGGATTTGAACCCATGACCTCTGACTCCAAAGCCCGGGCTCTTTCCACTGAGCCATGCTGCTTCTCTAATTACACCTATTAGGTAATCCACCCCCTGAGCTGCCCCCTTATCAGATTGGCTCAGGAGGCTTAGGTTTTGAAGTCAGTCCATTCTGGAGTGGGGCAGGAGAAGGGGCACCGTATTTAAGAGGGGCTGTGGCCCTGACAGGTCATTCTGTGCCTTGTACCTCCTGTCCAGGGCTGCTGGGGGCATCAGCTTGAGGGCCCTTTAGGTGGTCTCTGACATTGCTTGACCCTGGATCTGAGAAGGTGAATGTTAGAGCAAAGCAGGTAGCCCCAGATGACTGGCTATTTGCCCACCCACGGAGCAGCCCCACGGCTGCCTTATCATGTTATTGGGCTCACAGGCCTAGGGAGATTGTAGAGGGCTCAGAGCACCCCACCCTATTCCTGGAAACAGTTCCAGGACATGTCCCGTGGGACCTGGATATCTCCCTTCCTCTATGCCCAAATCCCAACTGGATTCCTGTGTTGGGAAGTAGCCAGCAGCACTGCTCAGCAGCCCCCAGGTTCTGACATCTCCATCTGGATGTCTGCCCACCATCTAAAACTCAATATGTCCAAGACTGAACTCCTTATCTTCCCTTCCAAACCCTGCCCTCTCCCTGACTTTCCCATCACTGTTGACGGCACTACCATACTTCCCATCTCACAAGCCCGCAATCTTGGTGTCATCCTTGACTCCGCTTTCTCGTTCACCCCTCACATCCAATCTGTCACCAAAACCTGCCAGTCTCACCTCTGCAACATCACCAAGGTCTGCTCTTTCCTCTCCATCCAAACTGCTACCCTGCTGGTTCAATCTCTCATCCTATCCCGACTGGATTACTGCATCAGCCTCCTCTCTGATCTCCCATCCTCCTGTCTCTCCCCACTTCAATCTATACTTCACGCTGCTTCCCGGATTGTCTTTTTGCAGACACGCTCTGGGCATGTTACTCCCCTCCTCAAAAATCTCCAGTGGTTACCAATCAACCTACGCATCAGGCAAAAACTCCCCTCACTCTCAGCTTCAAGGCTGTCCATCACCTCGCCCCCTCCAACCTCACCTCCCTTCTTTCCTTCTACAGACCAGCCCGCCGCCTCCGCTCCTCTGCCACTAACCTCCTCACTGTGCCTCGTTCTCACCTGTCCCGCCGTCGACCCCCAGCCCACGTCCTCCCCATGGCCTGGAGTGCCCCCCTCTGCACATCTGCCAAGGTAGCTCTCTTCCTCCCTTCAAAGCCCTACTGAGAGCTCACCTCCTCCAGGAGGCCTTCCCAGACTGAGCCTCCTCCTTTCTCTCCCCCCTACCCCCTGCCTTACCTCCTTCCCCTCCCCACAGCACCTGTATATATGTTTGTACATTTTATTACCTTATTTATTTTACTTGTACATATTTACTATTCTATTTATTTTATTTTGTTAATATGTTTTGTTGTCTGTCTCCCCGTTCTAGACTGTGAGCCCGCTGTTGTGTAGGGACCGTCTCTATATGTTGCCAACTTGTACTTCCCAAGCGCTTAGTACAGTGCTCTGCAAACAGTAAGTGCTCAGTACAGTGCTCTGCACACAGTAAGCACTCAATAAATATGATTGAATGAATGAATGAATGAAATTGTTATTTGGCTTTTAGGTGGGAAGGAGGAGAGGCTGCTGGAGGATCCTGCAGTCTCAGGGTACTAGCTCCCTCCCCTGTCTTTAGGCCCAGGCTCTGGGCTACAGTTTTTGCAACCCCTACATTAAATCAGCCCTGTTCCACTCTAAAGTTAATAAATGGGTCTTTCCCTGTTCCCTTCCTTCCCATTTAAACAGCTGCTGTCCCTATAGGAGAGGGAGGACAGTGAACCCAAATCCTCCCTGGATGTTACAGCATTTCTTCTCCCTATAGCAAGGCTTCAATTGTTGCCGTTTCTGCAAAGGAAAAGGGCAGGGTAATCAAACTCAGCAGAAAAAATAAAATTGTCCCCCAAAGAACGCACATCTGGCAAAAAACTGGAATGTCTGGTGGACTTAGAGAACCCACTTCTTGACTCAGGAAGTCAGAGAGGTGAGTAATTGGATTCCTGCTCTCTCTGCCAAGGTTTTTAAGAGCAGGCTCTCCCTCTCAGCCAATCCAGAGTCAAAACCAAAATCTATCCTTTTTCAGTCTTCTCCTTTACTTCTCCTCTCCCTCTCCCTCCCCTTCGTCCTCTCCAGTCAATCCATTAATCATACTTATTGAGCACGTACTGTGTGCAGGGCACTGTTCTAAGCACCTGGAAGAGTACATCATAACAATATAACAGAAATATTCCCTGCCCACAGGGAGCTTTCCCCTCTCTTCTCCCCGCCCCCCACACCCATTATTCAGCGCTAGTCTTTCAGCCTCCTTCCATTCTCTCAGATCCTGTCCATCTCCAGCCAGTATCAGGCCAGATATCACTCCTCCTTAAGATGAAATTGGAAGTTTTCCTCTCTCCAAACCCCCACCTCCTCCTTTAAAAAGAGCACCATTATTTTCTTGATCTACATTCTTCATGGAGACCAGGAGGGGAACATCCCTGAATGGCAATAGTGTCAGAGATAATGCAGAGATCAGACTTCCAGCAGGCAGGCCAGAATACTGATCTCTTCCCCCAGCCAACCATTTGTGAGGATGACAATCCAGCCTGACCACCCTCAACCTCCCCAAGAGGGGAAAGAAAAGCCTCTGCCACGTGTCACGGAAGCCCAGGCCACCCGTGAGGGATCATGTCGGGAAGCTCAGAGGCAGGAGGAGTCAGGTGTCACGTGGATGGGTCTGTCTGAAGCCTCCCTGAGTCATACTGGGATGTGTTCCCTGTCTGAATACTTGCTTCTCCCAGAGAGACTCCAGAGAGGCCAAGAAAGCACAGACTTTGGTGGTGAGCCTTCAAGGGCCATAAATCATGGATGTGCAGTGGCTTTTCCCGGTTTGGGGTTCTGTATTTTTTGTGGGGAGCTAAAAGTGAAATCAGAGAAGCTGGAGGGAAATCTAAAACAGTGTTTCAAGACTTGAAGCGGAAAGGGCAGTGAGTCATTTTTCTGTACCTACTGACAGAATAAGAAGGGAGAGACTAAGTTATGCCATCTGTAGATTTTTTCCCCCTCCCACATTCATTCAGCCTTTTCCATCCGAGAAAAATTAGATCAATGTTTCTGAGAATGTGTAAGCCCTGAAACTGCTTGAGAGAAATCTTTCCAGAGCATCAGTACCCCAGAGGGAAGTGGGTAGGTTAATACAATTGACAGGGTAGCTGCAGAAATCAGACAGGCTGGGCAATGGACCTGGAGAAGATTGTTTTTTCTTTATCAAACTCCACTCCCCCATCCTTCCACTCAGGACACTGATGGATTAATATTATCTTTTGACAGAATTCTGATTGATTCTATCAATCAGTAATATTTATTGAGTACTACTATGTGTAAAGCACTGTACTAGGTGCTTAAGAGAGTATTAGCTACCACACAATTGAGATCCTTGTCCTCAAGGAGTTTACAATCTAGCCAGGGAGACAAATGCAAAAATAAATTGCAAGTAGAGGGAAGTAACAGGGTTTAAAGACGTCTAAGTGCAATGGTTAGAGGTTGGAGAGTGGGTGAATCCCCAGTTGCTTAGGTGAGTGGAAGTCACTCACCTTCCAGGTGCTTAGGTGGGGATATAGGGTGGGGAGATGAGAGATTAATCAGGGAAGCTTTCCTGGAGGTGCAGTTTCAGAAAGCCTTTGAAGATCCCATCTACATGTTTTGTTTTGTTGTCTGTCTTCCCCTTATAGACTGTGAGCCCGTTGTTGGGTAGGGACTGTATCTATATGTTGCCAACTTGTACTTCCCAAGCGCTTAGTACAGTGCACTGCACACAGTAAGTACTCGATAAATGATTGAATGAATGAATGAATGAAGATGGGAAGAGCTGTAGTCAGTCAGTCAGTCATATTTATTGAGTGCTTACTGTGTGCAGAACACCATACTAAGTCCTTGGGAGAGTACAGTACAACAATAAACAGATATATTTCCTGCCCACAACAAGTTTACAGTCAAGAGGATGTGAAGTGGGAGGGTGTGAACAAGAGGTCAATCGTGAGAGACGAGAGGGACTCAGAGTGAGCAGGTGGGATTAAAAAGTGCAAAGCCCCCGAGTTGGGATGAAATTTAGCCTAGTGGAAAGAGTCTGGGAGTCAGAGGACCTGGGTTCTAATCCCAGCTACACCACTTTGCTGTGTGACCTTGGGCAAGTCACTTCACTTCTCTGGGCCTCAGTTACCTTATCTGTAAAATGGGGATTAAGACTTTGAGTCCCATGTGGGACATGGACTGTGTCCAACCTGATTAGCGTATACCTACCCCACCATTCATACAGTGCCTGGCACGAGTAAGTGCTTAATAAATATCATTTAAAAAAAGTGGAAGAAGAGCAAGGCAAAGGAAGGGGAGCAAGGTTACTGAGTGCCTAAAACCCGGTGATCAGTAGTTTTTGTTTGATGCATGGAGAAATTGGCAAATGGATGTTTTTGAGGAATGGGGAGATGTGTGCAAAGTGACGTTTTAGAAAAATGATCAGAGCAGCAGACTGAGACATGGGCTGGAGAAAGAAGAGACTGCAGGCAGGGAGGTTTGTGAGGTGGTTGATGCAACAGTCAAGGCACGATATGCCAAGTGAAACCGCACAATGGCAGTTCAGATGGAGAGGAAGGGGCTGATTCTGGGGCTGCTATGAAAAAACAACGAACAAGATTTGGTAACTGACAATTTGGGGGTTGAAAGAGGGAGAGGAGTTAAAGGTAAAGCAAAGGTTGTCAGTTTGAGAGGTGGGGAAAATGGTGATGCTGTCAACAATGGGAAATTTAGGCAGAGGAGAGGTCTTCTGAGAAAAGATGAGGACCTCATTTTGGGACATTTTTAGCTTGAGGTGCTGGTGGTACATATCCGTAGAGATAACCTGGAGAGAGGAGATGTGAGACTGAAGAAAAGGAGAGAGGTCAGGGCTCATAAAGTAGATTTGGGAATCATGCATGAGCTAAAAGTCCCTACAGCACTAAGTACATATCTTTAAATGATATAATTATTTATTTACATTAATATCTGTCTCCCCCTCTAGACTCAATCTCACTGTGGGCAGGGAATGTGTCTGCCAACTCTGTTGTATTGTACTTTTCCAGGTGCTTAGTAAAGTATCTTCCCACCCAAACCCGTCCTTCCCCTGACTTTCTCATCACTGTAGCCAGCACCACAATCCTTCCTGTCTCACAAGCCTTTAACCTTTGCAGTATCCTTGACTCCTCTCTCTCATTTAACCCACGTATTCAGTATATCACTAAATCCTGTTGCTTCAACCTTCACAACATGGCTAAAATCCACCCTTTCCTCTCCATCCCAACTGCTTCCATGTTAATCCAAGCACTGATGCTATCCCATCTTGATTACTGTAGCAGCCTCCTTGCTGACCTCCCCGCCTCCTGTCTCTCCCCACTCCAGTCCAAGCTTCACTCTGCTGCCTGGATCATTTTTCCACAAAAAAGTTCAGTCCATGTTTCCCCACTCCTCAAAAACCTCCAGTGGTTGCCCAGCCACTCTTTACCACTGGTTTTAAAGCATTCAGTCTACTTGTCCACTCCTAACTCACCTCGCTACTCCCCTACTACAACCCAGTCCACGCACTCTGCTCCTGTAATGACAAACTATTCACCACACCTTATTATCTAGCTCACTGCCAAACTCTCACCCATATTCTTCTTCTGGCCTGAAACTCCTTCTCTCTTCATACCGAACAGACAATTACTCTCCCCAGCTTCAAAGCTTTATCTAAGGCATTTCTTCTCCAAGAGTCCTCTCCTAAGTCTTCTTTTCCTTTTCTTCCACTCCCTTCTGTCACCCTAATTTGCTCCCTTTATTCATCCCTCACCTCCCAGCCCCACCCTACTTATGGACATCTCCATAACTTAAGCTCATTTAAGCTTATTGTGGGCAGGGAATGTGTCTGTTACATTGCTATATTATACTCTCCCAAGCACTTAGTACAGTGCTCTGCACACAGTAAGCACAAAATACATTTGACTGATTGCTTTGCATTCATTCAATCATATTTATTGAGTGTTTACTGTGTGCAGAGCACTGTACTAAGCACTTAGTAAGCACTCAAATTCCATTGATGATTGTTTTAACTGATATTTCTTAAGTGCTTACTATGTGCCAGGCAGTGTACTAAGTGCTGGGGTAAATATAACCTAATCAAGTTGGACACTGTCCCTGTCCCACATGGGGCTCACAGCCTTAATCCCCACTTTACAGATGAGGGGACTGAGGCCCAGAGAAGTGAAGTGACTTGCCCAAGGTCACCCAGAAGACAAGCAGTGGAGCGGGATTAGAACCCAGATCCTTCTGACTCCTAGGCCCATGGTCTATCCACTAGGCCACGCTGCTTCTCATGGTTATAATAAATGTGAAGTTCTTTCCAAGGTGGTGAAGGAAGGGGAAAGTGACTGGTGTTGGTTGCTGGAGGTTGGGGTGAGAGGGTCAGGGAGAGGGGTGTTTATTTCTCCACAAGGAGATGGCAGATTTTGCTTGACCTGAAAACTTTCATCTGTCTTCTCCCTCTGCAGCTTCACTGCTGATCGGACTCCCCCCACACACTTTTTTTCCCCAGTTAAGTGTTAACGGGTAGAATATTCGTGAGTTCTTGGGAAATTAACCTCTGTTATTTGAACAGCTGCACTCTTCCAGATGAGATCAGTGACAGATGGGTGGGGAGGATGAGGCAGGGGACAACAAGTGGGCAGAGGAGTGAGGAAGGGGGGAGATTTGGAACTCATTTACGGTTCATTCGGGATGAAGCATTATAAACACTAATAGGACTTGCAGTGGTGGGGGCAGGGACGTCAGGAGGGGTCTGAGGGGCAGGGGATGGGAAACAACTTTCTACCTCACCCTGCTGTTGGTCTATGTTGGTCTAGTGGAAAGAGCATATGGCTCTGGGAAACAGGACACCTGGGTTTTGCGACTGGCTTTTCAAATAGTGGAATGGCTGCTGAGGATATGTCATTGGTGGTCAAGTTTTCTGATAGAACCATCTCAGGTAGTCTCTGAGGTGAACAGGCTAAGAGGAAATCCTGAAAAATAGGTGGCTACCAAGTAGGAGGAGGAGGGAATCCTGAAAAACAGCTATTTTGTAGTAGTAGTAGAAATAGTCATCAATCATATTTATTGAGTGCTTACTGTATGCAGAGCACTTGGGAGAGTACAATACAACAGATTTGGTAGACATGCACCCTGCCCACAAAAGGTAAGCTCACTGTGAGCAGGGAATGTCACGGTTTATTGTTGTATAGTACTTGGCACACAGTAAGCACTCAATAAGTATGATTGAATGCATGAATTAAAAGGTTACAGTTTACAGTAGTAATAGCAGTACTACAATTATCATCACTATTGTTATTATTAGTAGCAGTAGTAGCAGCAGCAGTGTTTATTGAGTATAGTCCTCTAGATTGTAAGCTCGTCCTTTAGACTGTTCACGCATTGTGGGCAGGGAATGTGTCTGTTATATTGTTGTGTTGTACTCTCCCAAGCACTTAGTACAGTGCTCTGGACACGGTAAGTGCTCAATGAATATGATTAATTACTATTTCTACTGCTACTACTCCTATATGATAGCCAGCTTCCTGGGTGCAATACATTGTACTTAGTGCTTGTGGGAAGTACAAAATAATCAAGTGACACATTCCCTGCCCACTAGAAGCTCATACTTATTGGGAAGGCACAGGTATTTGTAAACAAAATAAATGATTGACAGTACAATAAGTACATATGTAAATGCTGAATATGAGTTAGATCCAAACGTGCTAGAGATCCCTAGTTGGTTTCTGTGATTTGGGGTGCTGGGAACTAGTCAGGGGAGACATGTCATCTACTGGGACCACTACCAGCTGGACTATGGCACAGTGACACAGCAGCAGTACTATGCTGTGGCCTTGCACTTGGATTTGCTTCCTTTATTCACCCCTCCCTCAGCCCCACGGCACCTATATACATACCCATAATTTATTCATTTCTGTTAATACCTATCTCCCCCTCTAGACTGTAAGCTCATCGTGGGTAGGAATGTGTCTAGTGTCTACCAACTCTGTTGTATTGTCTCTCCCATGTGCTTCATACGTACAGTAAGCACTCAAATACGATTGATTGATTGGCCCCATTCCACTCCCTTCTTTAAGCACTGCCGTCTACTTTCCAACCACTTCTCTCTTCTGAGAGCACTCCCTCTAAGGTCATCAATGGCCTCCTCCCTGCCAAATCTAAATGACTCTATCCTCATCCTCCTTGATCTCTTGGCTGCTTTTGACACTGTGGACAACTCCCTGATTACCTTGTATCTACCCCAGTGCTTAGAACAGTGCTTGGTATGTAGTAAGCGCTTTACAAATACCATCATCATCATCCTAGAAACACTATCAAGTTTAATTTTATCATCAATGTTCCTTCCTGGTTCTCCTACCTCTCTGGCCACTTTGCCTCTTTCACTGGTTCCTCTTCCACCTTTCACTTGCTACTTGTGGTTTCCCTTCTTTTCTCACTTTCTACTCCCTTGGGGAGTCTCTCCACTTCCACTGTTAGAGCTACTACTGCCAAGTGGATGACTCTCAAATCTACTTTGCTTGCCCTGACCTCTCATCTCCTCTGCCATTTTACCTCCAGAATATCTTCATGTGGATGAACTGCTGGCACCTTAAGCTCAAGCTCAATCAATGGAACTTACTGAGCACCTATTGTGAGCAGAGCACTGTACTAAGCTTGGGAGAGAATAACAGAGTTGGTAGGCACGTTCCCTACCCATAAAGAGCTTCCAGTCTTTGTCTAAAACTCATCTTTCTCTCAACTCCACTTCCCAACCTAACTTTCCCATCACAGTTGACAACACCAGCATCCTCCCTGTCTCTGTCATCGTGACTCCTTGCTCTCTTTCAAATCTCACATTGTCTCTTCCTGAACTGTCATTTTTCCTTTACATTTCCTCTCTGTACCAAGAGCCCCCAACCTGGTCCAGGTGCTTATCATAGCTAGAGTACAGCCTCCCTACCGGTCTCCCTGCCTCCAGCATCTCCCCATGCCAATCCAGACTTCAATCTGCTGCATGGACCATTTTTCTAAAACGTCATTCTGCACACATCTCTCCAGTCCTCAAAATCCATCAGTGGTTACCCACTCCCCTCCACATTCATTCATTCAATCGTATTTATTGAGTGCTTACTGTGTGCAGAGCACTGCACTAAGCGTTTGGGAAGTACAAGTTGGCAACATATAGAGACGGTCCCTACCCAACAGTGGGCTCACAGTCTAGAAGACTCCACATCAAAGAGAAACTCTGAATCATCGGCTTTGAGACACTCTATCCGCTCTCTCCCTCTTATATATTCACTCTTTTCTTCTACACCACAGCTATCATGCTTTGTTCCACTTGAGTGGACCATTTCCCTGTACTTTATTCTCAAATCTTCCCATCTCCAACCCCGCACTCGTGCCCTTCCTTCCGCCTGGGGCTTCCATCCCCTTCAACAGATAACAGTTCTCCTCATCTTCAAAGACCTCTTGATATCTCACCTTCCTGATCATTTTTCTTCTCCCTAAGTCATAACCTCCCAACTCCCACTTCAGTAGTTTTACAACACTTCAGCTCTTATAACACTCAAAGTCACTTTTGTATGTAGCATTTTTGTATATAACTATTTATACACTCTATAGTTATGCACATAAAAAACTGCAAATTTTTTATAGTTGTTAAACATTTAATATGTGTCAAACACTATTCTAAGCACTGGGGAAGATACAAGTTAATCAGATCTGACACAGTCCCTGTCCCACAGTGTAAGTAAGAGGGACAACAGGTACTGAGCCTCCATTTTATAGTTGAGGAAACGGAGGCACAGAGAAGTGAAGTGACTTGTCCAAGGTCACCCAGGAGACAAGTGGTAGAGCCAGGATTTGAACCCATGGTTCTGACTCCTAAGCTAGTGCTCTTTCTACTAGGCCACCCTGCTTTTATGTCTGTCTTCCTCAGTAGCTCTTTGAGGGAAGAATCATATCTTCAACCTCTGTTTTACTCTCTTAAAGGCTAAGTACTGTGCTCTGCACACAGTAAATATTATTGAATGATTGACTGGCTTTAAATGAGTCCTGCACATTAAAAGATGCTCTTTCTGTGCCCTGAGCAATGTGTTGTATCCCTGCCTCCCTATTCACCTTCTGCATCCCTGCACAAGTAGGAAGACAACTGGTAGCGATGAGAGAGCATAAATGGCACTATGCAAATCGCCATTCCCATAATCTAATTCCTTCGCTCATGTTCTCAGTTCTGAAGTCTCAAGCCCAAAGCTTGTCCAACTGTTCTTGATGAGAGAGTTTAGCAGTTTATTTTCTAAAGGATGTAGAAAATCAATAATGCAGCAATAGCAGGCTATGCCTCAGATAGGGTCTTGTGCTGTCTAAAGACCTTCATAGTCCCCTGAGACATTTACTCAGCACCTGTTCTTACATAGGCCTGTGTGGGACTCCTGCCCTCTAAAAGCTTCTAATCTGAGATGAACGACTGATGTACATCTACAGTGTTCAGACAACTAAGCAAGCATCAGGTAAGTGACTCCTCTCAGACTGCTACCAAGAAAAGAAATAACTGGGCTTAGATTGTAGGAGGAAGGATTTGGGAAATACTATGGAAGAACTTCCTAACAGTGAAAGTTCACTGTATTCCTGAAGGAGCCCAAGAACTCTCCTTTCCTGGTTCTTTACATAGACCCCCTCATCTCTCTGCCCATGATAGGTTAAACGAAGGCTTTAGACTAGGAGGATGAACTACATTATGCCTTGCTTTCCGTCCTCCCTGACTCTGGCTCTCGACAAACCTCTTCAGCAGAGCTAGGAAAACTGGCCCAGTTTCAGTGTAAGTCATACACCTACACATCCAGTCCTGTCTGGATGAATTCAGAGCTGATGTATAGTTTTCCCTGAAGTCTGGGGAAGACTAGACAACTTGTCAAGCTCTGAATGAAAACTGGATGGAAGTCAGGCTGAGATTTTTTATAGGCATGTTTTTTTTTCTATTTCCCCCTTCCTGGCCTCTATCTCTGAAGCTTCTTTTTCCTCCCCAAATCAGTGATGGAAATAATGCTATGTTCTGCCCTTTCCAGCCCTCCTTGTTGCAGAGCCTTTCAGTGTAGAGATAATCAGTCAATCAGGGGTATTTATTGAGTGCTTACTGTGTTCAGAGCACTGTACTAAGCACTCTTCAAATGGGTCGGAAAATGAGTGTATGATTGGAGCCCAAAAGACGATAGGTCTCTCCAAAGCCATGATGAAATATGCGGTAGACACACACACACACACACACACACACACACACACACACACACACACAATGATAAGTCTCTAGGCCCACAGCCCAGTAGAGAGTCTGATTCCCAATACCCTTGACTCCCTATGCTTTAATTCACTTCCACCCACCACACATCCAGAAATCTTTTTCATCAGCAAAAAATCTGAGCTCCACTGGGTCCTCTTGCTGGCCAGAATCAGGCTGAAATCTGAGCTATGGAGAACCAGACAGAGTTGGAGTTTACACAGGTGGCTCCTTCCCAGTGTCCCGAGATTTCCCCCGCCTATAAAGCTAAGCAGGGGTGCTCATGACCCAGAACAGTGAGTGATGGTGGTGCCAAGAAACAGAACTACAAGCACAGCTCTGGTTCTTGCCAAGGATGCAGTCGTCTGCACTTTTAGAACAAATAATAATAAACATACTTAAGATGGCCTGTGTTTTCTCCCCAACCCCCAGTGATTTCAACTTGAGCACACATCACCTGCACTAGGGTGGGGCGGGGGGGTCAATCTGGTTTAAGAGCTTTTCTTTGGGTGAAAATGGTTTCCTGGTGGCTGCGGTGGGGACGTGGCCTCTGGTCAAAGCAGATGTTCTCAGCAGTATCTCCTACTAAGGCAACTGACCACATCGCAGGGCCCCACCCCCTGGGGGAGTTGGACTCAGGTCCTAGTTGCCAGGCAACAGTTCTGAATAGCTAGAGGAACATAAGAGAGGAGTATGGCGGGGGCCGGGTTGGGGGGGGGCATACTTGTGGGAGTAGGTAGGGGGCTTGGGGGAGAGCTGGGGAAGAGATGGGGAGGCCTGAGGCTTCAGTCACCAAGTCCCCAAGCTTCCCAGCAAAGCAGAGGGAGAGTAGAGGAATTTGCAAAATATTTCAATCATGCTGGTTATGAAACAGAGGCCTGGAAAAGCTCCCTTCTCCATGGCTACCTAGGAAACCCTGGCATCTGCACTGTTCCTTCATAAAAGGTTACCATTCATTCATTCATATTTATTGAGCACTTACTGTGTGCAGAGCAGTGTACTAAGCACTTGGGAGAATAAACTCACACATTCCCTGCCCATAACAAGCTTGCAGCCTAGAGAGGACATGTTTTTTTTTTTTTCTACCTCTACTTGCCTTCAGTACTGCACACAGCTGCAAGATAACCCGTCTTCCTCCAAAGTCCAATCAAATTCTCTCATTTCGGCACATAATTCAATCAGTGGTGTTTACTGAGCACTTACAGTGTGTTGAACACTGTACTAAGCAAATGGGAGAGTATAATAAAAAGGAGTAGAAATAGACATTCCCTGCCCACAAGGAACATTTAGACTAGATTCATTTCCTCCTTCTCTCTCTCTTCTTGTCCTCTCTCCTCCTCTCTCTTTCTTTTCCTCATCATTCCCTCCTTCCACCCAAGGGAAAACACAGTGCAGCCTCAGTCTTCAGAGAACATTGTCTTCGGTGGGGAGAAGGAGAAGCGAGAGTACCTTGCCCCTGGATCTGGACTCTCAGGGAGTTAGTACATGGAACAAAAACGGCAGAGTCCAAAAAAACAAAACTGCTCTGGACAAAGTTCATGAGGCCAAGTTTAGTGCCACAGCTTTGCTTAGATGAAGTAATGAGGAAAGGGAGATGAGAAAATGTGGGGGAAAGAGATGGGCAAGTCTGTCCTGCCTCAGACAGACAGACAGCAGGCAGTTACACTGTCACCACCTCATGTGCTATCCCTGTGGAACAGAAGCCAAGTGAAAAACAAGGTGCCCGGGCAACCAGAGGAACATGGAGCGGGAGGGATGCCATCTTTCTCTGGCTCAGAAAAGTGAAATCATTTAATCAATCAGTCAATCATATTTATTGAGCACTTACTGTGTGCAGAGAACTGTACTAAGCGCTTGGGAAGTACAAGTTGGCAACATATAGAGACAGTCCCTACCCAACAGTGGGCTCACAGTCTTTTATTCCACAAAAGGGTTGTGTGGTCGCAGGTGGTGTCGGGACTCCCCTACATCTAAGCCAATTAGGGCATCTGACTCAAGTGGAATTTCTCCAGATCAGGCACAGCTTTCAGAGGATGAGGGCAGAGTGGCTCCAGGGCTCCCGATTCACTTCTGATTCATTCTCACACACTCAGGTCTCTCCCTCTCCAGCTCCTACCACAACTGGAGTCCCACCTCTGTCGGTGTCTATGGCATCCCCTCAGCTCTACCTTCTGGATGGAAGAAAGCCACAGTACAATGTGTCACTCTGCTTGTGAGCACTTTTTATTCTACAATTCCATCTTCTTTTCTGGGATCTCTGTTCCAAGGAGAGGCATGCATAAGAGAAGTCTGCGTGATTGTTCTGCCTTAATTGCTTTGACTCTTGCTCATGTCCTCCATCGAGCCTGTGACTCCCTCCCCTTTCATATCCACAGACCACTACTCTTCCCATCTTCACAGCCCTACTAAAATCATAACTCTTCCAGGAAGCCTTCTGTGACTAACTTCTCTTCCCCAATCAATCACATTTACTGAACGCCGACTGTGTGCAGGGCATTTCTAGACTGTGAGCCCGTTGTTGGGTAGGGACCGTCTCTATATGTTGCCAACTTGTACTTCCAATGTGCTTAGTACAGTGCTCTGCACGCAGTAAGCGCTCAATAAATATGATTGAATGAATGAATGAATGGGAGAGTGCACCTTATTCTTTCTTCCTTTTGTGTCAGCGATGCACTTGGTGCTATACCTCGTAAGTACTTTGATATCCCACCCCATCCCCAGAGAACTTATGTCAATAGCCTTATACTCTGCTGCTTCCCCTTTGTGTAATTTTGTTTAACATTTATCACCCCTACAAGATGGGAAGGTCCTCAAGGGCAAGGATTGTGTCTACAAATTCTATTTTACTGTATTCTCCAAAGCACTAGTGTGCTGCATATAGTGAGCCCTCAATAAATACCACTGATTGACAGATTTGAGCAGATGATGATCCCAGTCCAGGGCTCCCAAAATAATAATAATGATAGTATTTGTTTAGCATTTACTATGTGTTAAGCACTGTTCTAAGTGCTGGGCAGATACAAGCAAGTTAGGGTGAATGCAGTTCTTCTACTACACAGGGCTCACAGTCTTAAGCTCCATTTTACAAATGAGGTGACTGAGGCACAGAGAAGTTAGGTGACTTGCCCAAAGCCACATAGCAGACATGTGGCAAAGCCTGGATTAGAACCCAGGCCTATGTTCTATCCACTAGGCCAGGTTAGAGAAGTAGCATGGCTCAGTGGAAAGAGCCCAGGCTTTGGAGTCAAAGGTCATGGGTTCAAACCCCGGCTCCGCCACTTGTCAGCTGTGTGACTTTGGGCAAGTCACTTCACTGTGCCTCAGTTACCTCATCTGTGTAAAATGGGGATTAAGATTGTGAACCCCACATGGGACAACCGGATCACCTTGTAACCTCCCCAGCACTTAGAACAGTGCTTTGCACATAGTAAGCACTTAATAAATACTGTTATAAAAGTGTTGCATATGTGCTTCCTTCAGATACCAAAGTCATGGAGCTGGAGGCTCAGAGTCTGGTGGCATCATGATTGTGCTAATCTCTCCCCTGTCAAAGCTGGCTGGGAAGAGTATTTTATCTAAAGGGAGAGATGCTTGGAGAAAGTTTGTAACCTCCTTTTTTATCCACCAGTGTGGGACCAGAGTGTCTGGGTAACCTCTCTCCCACCCCGACTTCCAGCAATGAGGCTCAGCTGTATATAAGACAGATAGTGTCAACCCCCACCCGCCTGGAGTCCCATAAGATTGAAGGGCCCCAGGAATGGACAATGCGTTCTCCTGCCCCAGCTGATCCGTTAGGCAGGAAACGAAAACAACAGCGCCCTGCGTTTCAATTAGAACCAGACGGCAAGAGAAATACGGCCACGTCATTCTTTCACAGGCCGGCAGTTTATGGCCAATAGGGTCAGAGGTGCACGCTGGCTGACTTCCCTTTAAGGAGGCTGAGGAGATGGTTTAAGGCTGTTCGGCCTGGATCTCTCTTTCTGGGCCAATTCACACTGTGGAACAATCCAAGGCTCGCCCTGGTTTGTGAATCTTTATGTGAGTGGACCCTGGCTAGGGAAGGAGATGAACAAAGAATTCTAGAACTGGTTGAGATATGCAGAGACCATCTAGTCCATTCACTTGCCCCTAAGCACTGCTGTCCCCAACCAACCTGAGGGAGATGGCACCACCTTTGCTTCATAGGAGTTCCAAGGAATATGATTCCCAGATGCCGTTGGTGAAATCATCTCCAGAATCACATAGGGAAACTTGGGCCTCCTTGCTGACCTCCCAGTCTACTGTCTCTCCCCACTCCAGTCCGTATTTCACTCTGCTGCCTGGATTATTTGTCTACAGAAACGTTTAGAGCATGTCACCCCATCAAAAAATTCCAGTGGTTGCCTATCCACCTCCTTATCCAACAAAAACTCCTCACCACTGATTTTAAAGCATGCCATCATCTTGCCTCTTCCAACCTCACCTCACTTCTCTCCTTCTACAACTCAGCCCACACACTTCATTGCTTCAGTGCTAACCTTCTCAGTGTACCTCAGTCTCGCCACTGACTCCTAGCCCACATTCTGCCTCTAGCTTGGAATGTCCTCCCTCCTCAAATCTGATAGACAATTACTCTCCCCCACTTCAAAGACTTCTTGAAGGCACATCTCCTCCAAGTGGCCTTCCCAAACTAAGCTCCACCTCCTCATCTCCTACTCCCTTCTGCACTGCTCTGACTTGCTCCCTCTGTTCTTCCCCCTTCCAGCCCCACAGCACTTATGTACTTATCTTTAATTTTATTTATTTGTATTGATGTCTGTCTCACCCCCATCTAGACTGTAAGCTCCATGTGGGGAGGGAATGTCACTGTTTATTGTTGTAATGTTCTTTCCCAAGTTCTTAGTATAATTCTCTGCACACAGTAAGCTCTCAATAAATATGACTGAATGAATCAATAGAAGGTCTAAGGGCAGGGCAAAGGCTGAAAAGCCAGTGGCCCAGAAGGGCGAGCCAGGCCTTTGGCCTCGGCCAAGATGGGGGTCAGGTCTGGGGCAGTAGGGGAGGGAGAGGGAGAAAAAGAGAGAGAGACAGAGAGAGAGAGAGAGAGAGAGACAGAGACAGAGACAGAGAGAGAGAGAGAGAGACAGAGAGAGAGAGAGAGAGAGAGAGAGAGAGAGAGATTCTATAGAACAATTGGGAGGCTCATGCTCAGAACTTTAAGTGGTCTCTCCTTTCTGCTGACTCTGAAAAATTCACTGAGAAGCAGCACGGCCTAGTGGAAAGACCACAGGGTCTAGGAGTCAGAGGATCTGGGTTCTAATCCTGGATCTGCCATTTATCTGCTGTGTGATTTGGGCAAGTCACTTCTCTGAGCCTAGTTTACCTCAGCTGTAAAATGGGGATTAAGCCCTGCGTGGGACAGAAACTGTATCCAACCTGGTTATCTTGTATCTACCCCAGTGCTTAGTACGGTGCCTGGCACATAATAACTGCTTAACAAATACCATTTAAAAAAAAGCCCTCCATATTCATTCCACCTCACTTCCACTGCCCCACTCAGTTCCGAACTGGCTTTCATCAAACCAGCTAGCAGACCAGAGAAATGGTCCCAAAAGGGTTAAGAAAAACTGAAATCTTCCTCCCCATTTTCTCTGATCCCTCCAAGTAACATCTCAGGGAAACACAAAACTCTACCCTGCAACACAGACAGGAACTAGGACGGGATTTCCAAGGCCGACCTGGAGATCCTGCTGTGGACAAGCAAGTGTTTTCCTAGCTTCCCCTGAATTTCTCTGCCTTAAAACAGAAATAAAGAATTCAAAAGAGTTAGAAGCTCCTAAAGAAGTGTGTGGTCAGGAGACCCTCCCACCCCGCAACTACTGAAAAGCCCTCTCATCCCCCCACTACTGAAAAGTCCCCCCACATACTATTGAAACTGAGTCCTCAGGGTAGAAAGATTGGGGTGGCTGGGATTTCGTAAATCCAAGTCTGGGGCCGCTGCTGCCACGTAGCTTCAGGACAAAGCTACAATTACCGTTCTGCTCCTGCCATTTGGTTCAGAGAAGACGTTTAGGTTTCAGGACACGTTAGGGAACACGCAAGAGTTGCCACGTTGACAGGTTTTTTTTTTTCCTTTCCCTTTGGCTAAAAGTTTCCAGATGTGAGTGCTTTATTTCTATTTTTTTTCCTTTAACAGGACAAGAACCAACAGCTGCAACTTTGCAACCCTGGGGGCTGGGGAGGAGGCTGAACTAATCCACTGCAGAGCGCATTCAACACGGGCCTACAGGAATCGGGGTCTGGGAGGGGGAAATTCAGCTCCTCTTGTGTGAGCTTTGGAGGTACAAAAGGGCAATGAGATGACACAGACTAAATTGCTCTCTTTTTCAAAGGACACCGATGACTGTGGGATTGTGTCATCCTCAGCACAAGCAGCTAAGACATGATAGATTTTGGTATGCAGAGGCCAATGAGAAGTAAAGTGGCCACTGATGGCATTCAAGAATACAGGACACCTCTTTTCGCCTCCTTTCCTGGCCACTATAAAACTAGACAAATGACCCCCTTAAGAAGAGGCTAGGCTGCTTTATCCCTGGCTTTAGATGAATCCCTTCACCACAGGGACCATGTCTAATTCCACATGTGTATTCCACCTGAGAAGCAGAATGTGGAGCAGACAGAGCACAGGCCCAGGAGGCAGAAGGTCACAGATTCTAATTCCACCTCCGCCACTTGTCTGCTGTGTGACCTTGGGTAAATCACTTCACTTCTCTGTGTCTCAGTTACCTCATCTGTAAAATGTGGATTGAGACTGAGCCCCACATGGGACAGGGACTTTGTCCAACCTAATTTGCTTGTATCCACCTCAGCGCTTAGTACAGTGCCTGACACATCGTAAGCACTTACATACCATAGTAATTATTATTATTCTTTCCCAGCACTTAGTACAGTGCTCTGCACACACTAAACACTTAATAAAAACTATCACTGCTAAGACTACTGGTTTCCAATTTGCTTTTCAGTAAAAGAATGGGAATAAAGTCTTGATAAAAAGGGTCAAAAAAGCACCTTGATGATAACAAGCCCAATTTTGTCATCTGAAGAAGGAGGGAATGACTTGGTTGGGGTCCACATAAGGATTTCACCAGACTTAAATTGAAGGGAGGGAATATGCATGGCCCTTCCTCTCCCAGCCCCCAACAGACCCACAGTGCAAGAATTACCTTGCATTAAGAAGTAGCCTAATGGCTTAGCAGCCACTGTCAGAAACTGGTTGTTTTCTTAACTGCGAGCTTCTCATGGGCAAGAAACATGCCTACCAACTCTCTGTTGCTCTCTCCCAAGCACTTAGTACAGTGCTTTGCTCACAGTAAGTGCTCAATAAATACAATTAAATGAATTAAGTGTTTGGTAAATACCATTCATTGATTGAGCAGTTTGCACACTCGTGTATGCATTTTGTTCAGCCCTTGGGTCTGAATGGCTCTGATGCACATTTCTAGAGCTGCCCTCACCTTCCAGGTGGACTTCTGACTCCTCAGAGCCAACCCTAAGTAGACTCTCCTTGTGCTGATGTCTGGTTGCCTCCCTCACTGGGAGGAAAGAGGGAAGTTGAAGGTGTTCCATGACAAGTGGGCATTTGAAAACTCCACACTTGTGAGTATCCTCAGAGCCTGTTGTGGCAAATCCCCCTGGGGAGCTTTGGGGAAGAAGGCATTCTAATGCCAATGAGAGACACAAATAAAGTTTGTTTGAATAAGCATGTGCAGGCTTGACTAGGGCTGTTGTTGAATCTTTCTTCTATGTGTCGCGCGTAAGGATCGGATATAGCACTCACCTAAGCCTGGATGAAGGGGAGAATCTGAGGTTGAAGGAAGAGGAGAAGCTCCTTTCACCTCCATACCTGCGGAGACATGTGTTTCCCAACACAAAGGGGAACTCAGGTCTGGAGTTCTATGAGGGCTTTCAGGTGTAGCTGAACACCAATGACCTGAACCGGTTGAAGCCCAGCTGAGCGATATCCAAGCCAAAACCTGGAGCCAGGCTTCCCTGGGGGACTACCTGGGTTGGCCTTCTACCAGCCCCTTCCAGGTAGGCCCAGCCCAACCTGGTCACCTGGCTGTGGTCCAGCAGCTGAAGTGCTGCTCCTGCCCTGGAAATGAGCCAGATTGGGATTGAAGAGGGGCCAGTACGCTGCTCGACCTGTAATGCTGCAGGGATGGCCTAGTGGATAGAGCATGGGTCTGGGCCTCAGAAGCACCTGGGTTCTGATCCTGGCTCTGCCACCTGTCTGCTGAGTCAGCTAGGGCAAGTCATTTCACTCAGTGACTCAGTTACTTCATCTGTAATAATAATAATAATTATGGTATTTGTTAAGCATTTACTATGTGGCAAGGACTGTTCAAAGCACTGGAGTAGATACTAAGTAATCAGATTGTCCCACATGGGGCTCACATTCTTCATCCCCGTTTTACAGATGAGGTAACTGAGGCATAGAGAAGTTAAGTGGCTTGCCCAAAGTCGAACAGCAGACAAATGGCGGAGCCGGGATTAGAACCCACGTCCTCTGACTCCCAAGCCCATGCTCTTTCCACTAAGCCACACTGCTTCTCTTTCTGTAAAATGGGGATTAAGACTGTGAGTGAGCTCCATGTGGGACAGGGACTGATTCCAACGTGATTAGCTTGTATCTACCCCAGTGCTTAGAACAGTGCTTGACACATAATAAGCACTTTATGAATACCATCATCATCATCATTATTATTATTATTACTATTATTATTATTATTATTATTTCCCTGATGCTGAAAGTGAGTTTTGAGCCTCCATTGGTTTGATCTGGCTTGTTTCTAGGGGTTTTTTTAATAGTATTTGTTAAGCTCTTACTGTGTGTCAAGCACTGTTCTAAGCTGTTCTGTTGGACTGAGGCATTCCTTCTTGGGGTGGGGTGATAGGGGTGGCTGAAAGGCCTTGCAGGGAGAGGCCCAAATTAACGTGTCTAGCTTCAGAATGGGTCATCCCAGCACAGATGCAGGGGCTGAGGTCCAGGGATCCCCAAGCCCAGCCCCCGCAAAGCTCAAGTTTCACCAATCGCGATTAGGTCATGAAATGATAAGTTACATTGTAAACTCCTGAAAGGAAGGGATCATGTCTACTGACTCGATTGTATTCTTCCAAGTCCTTAATGCAGTGCTGGAAACAGAGTAAAGGCCTAATAAATACGATTGATTGAGTGATTGACCTGGTTTAGGCTGGTCCATAAGTGTTATCCTTCCTTTCTTTTTGATTATAGTAATAATAGTAGTGGCATTTAAGTATTTTCCCTGCATCAAGAGTTTGAATAGATACAGTTCAGTCAGATCAGACACAGGAGGGAAGAGGTATTTAATTCCCATTTTACAGATATGGAAACTGAGGCACAGAGAAGATAAGTGACTTGCCCATGGTCAAACAGCAGACAAGTGGTAAAGATGGTATCAGAGTGCTGTGCTTTTTTCCACTAGGCCATGCTGTATCATTACTTATCTAAGCTAATAATGGTTTGAATTGCAGGTCAGTTTAGTGACCAGTTTCAAATAATTTATTTTCCACTGGAGCCCCTTTTCTCTACTGAGAGCAGAGGGAAAGTATATGAAAGCAGTTCATTTTCTTCACATCCACCAAACAACTGGTAATAGAGTAAATGGACTGGATCAGAGAACATGTTTGATCTGATCAAATCAATCAATCAATCAATGGCATTTATTGAGCACTACTGTACACAGAGCAGTACAGCAGAATTAACAGACACATTCCCTGTCCATAGAGATGCCGCCCCTCAGTCACAGTCTTCAGGGCCTGACGATCTTTTTTCCTTCATTATTCTTCAAACCAACTGATAAGGAAGGCTGGTACTGTAAGCTCATTCCACACAGAGGGAAACCAAGGTCCACAACAGTTAGATAACTTATCCAAAGTCTCAAAGGGGTAAAGCTAGAATTAGATTTCAAAGACTTTTTGAGTCAAGCCATTCCTCCTTATTAGTTTCCTTTTACAATGCGGGGAAACTGAAGCACAGACAGGGTAAGCTATTTCTCATGAACCCAGAGCACGACAGAGGCAAAATAGCCATTGTCTTCCTGATCTGAGCTTTAGGGAATCATACCTCTCATCAGTCCTTGAACACATATTTTTAGGGTCCAAAATGAGCCAAATAACTCAGGGCTGTGTCTAATTAGTAAGTAATGTTTCTAGATAAGCGAATTTCCTGTCCAGTTCTCTCTTTTCCTCAGTGGGTACCCTGTGTTGCTATGATGCTGATACTATGTTCTTGAGGTATTTGGACCAGAGTGCTAAACCAGCCTGAACAGTCAGAGGAGAGAAAAGATCCTCCTTTGAGGACCAATGGCATCTGTAAAGCCATCAGGATAAAGGGAACATAATAATAATAATAATGGTATTTGTTAAGCCTTTACTATGTGCCAAGTATTGTACATACAAGATATTCAGGTTGGACACAGTCCCTGTTCCACATGAGACTCACAGTCGAAGTAGAGGGAGTAGTATTCAGTACTCACTTTACAGATGAAGTAACTGAGGAACAGAGAAGTTAAGTGACTGGACCAAAGTCACACAGCAGACAAGTGGCAGGGCTCAGATTAGAACCCTGGTCCCCTGAGAGACCCGTGCTCTTTCCATTAGGCCACGTTGCCCATGTGTGCAGTGAATGAGGTTGGCAGTTGTCTAATTGTCTGAGAAACTGACCAGACTGCCAGAGCCTTAGTCCTACACTGTTCTCAAAGCCACTAAACACTCCTTCAAGTAAAGTAATATAAAGTAAAATGGCTTATTTTTAAAGAAAACTCAAACAATAAAAGCATTCCCAGTGAAAAATACTATCGATCCACTTAACTGTCACTTCAGTTTCCAAAGGGCAGACCCTTCCCCAGGAGCATTTCAGAGAACTAGTACATTTGTGGCACAGATCCAGCATTCTTCAGAAGTCTGAAATTGGGGAGGTGGGCTTCACACCATGGTCAATAGCCTGGGGTAATCCTGAAAGAGTTATTTTCCTCCCCATCTCTTGATTACTCTGGTCTTTGCACTGCTGTGATTCTGTACAGTATGTAGGCAGGGCCTTTGGAATAGAAGCAGGGGTGGGAGGGCGGGAGAGGGAAGGAGGGGGGACTGGTTAGGACAGCCCACCACAAAGGGAGAGACATGAGACAGACAGATTTGGAAAAAAAGAAAAGGAGGGGGGAGAGACCCAGCCCAGTGGAGCAAGTGGTTTCCTGTTGCCTGCTTCTAAAGCTTTCAGATTCCTTCAGACTTTCAGACTGCCCGAAGCTTTGTCATCTCTGCTGCCCCAACTCAGAGGTATGGCTAAACCTTTCACCCTTCTCTCTTTCCTTCTTTCTCCAGTGACTCATTATTCAGTATTGTTCAGTGGATTCATTCCTCTCTTCCAAACCTCTTCAAGGGTTGTTACGAAAGGCATAGAAAAAGCTTTGAACTTTTCTAGCAGCAGACTGGGAAGGGGAAATGCTGCTGCCTGAGTGAATAACCGTTGCTTTTTCATCTCTGGGTTCTCTCTCCTTTAACATTCATCATCACCCACAGACTTCATCCCTGGTTGATCGCCGGTCACAATTCTGATGACTCTCAGGATGATAGGTCTTCTATATTTCAGGGTTGCATTGGTCGGTTTCCTGGGTTTACAGATTGGATTCGACCTATTAATGCATTCGCTCTTTTACTTAAAGAACGAGTCTGTGATTTTTGCTCTCTCCATACATGTCAAAACCTTGAATCAGATTGATCTGACAGTTCAGTACTGGGGCCATTGATCCATTCTGCCCCCTTCCAGGAGAAAAAACTTTTTGGCCATTTGTTCTGTCAAAAGCTCTGCTTTGAAACCAAGTGGTTAATGAAAAACAAAGGGCTAGTTTTCCACAGAGAACAGCAGCTGAACAGTACATTTTTGTCTGATGGGCTTTTAAACCTCTTTGACTAAATTCACTCAAGTTTCCCTCCCATCATCTTTCCAGTTTGACAAACGCTTTAGAAGGGACCAAGAAGTGTGGGGAGGGTGGAGCAACCAGAGGGTCGGAGGGGGTAATTTTGCAAGTGTATTATGGGCTTTACAGAGCCATCTGACATAGAAATAATCTGGGCTTCACCAAAAAGTCACAAACAGAAGCCGTGTCATGTTTTTGCATTAAAGAAAAACTCTATTTCAGCAAGGCAACCACATACTTCAGATAGAGAAAACTTAGGAGAGGCTTAAAACTCCCACAAGCTGTCTTTTGACAGAAATCCAGGTCCCTTTAATGAGATTTCTTTTTGGGAAACAAGAACCCTGGCTCCCTAAGCATCCATCGACCTTAAGAGCTGAGTGAAGGCTGACCAGAGGAGCGCAAACTGAAAACTGTGAGATAGCGTTCTCCAGAGAGGTAATTGGAAACGCAAGTCGGTGGCTGGGGAAGAGTTAAAACCAAGGCATTGTCTGCCACATCGGCAGAGACAGGGAGTTGGGGGGTGACTTAGTGGTGGGGGGGAAGAGGAGGGAGCAACGGGAGGGTGGGGGCATCCACTTTTGAAACTTCGTCCAAGTCCCACCCACAGAAAAATCTCTCTTCTTACATGACTCAGCCCCATAGGAATGCACGTTCCCATGGCAACCCTTTCAGGACCCTTCTGAGGGAGATGGAGGGCTTTCTCCTTCCAGGCGGAGGCAGGATCTGAGCAATGTTGTGCACATTTTCATTTTTCACTGAGCATCTAGCAGTGGTACATCCCCAGTCCTGAACACGGCTTGCCTCTCTGTGGAGCATCTGAAAGGAGTTTCGAGTGGCTTTTCCTCCCCCTTTCCTCCTTCCCCAGTTTCTCTAACTTTTCCTAGCCTGCAACTCTGGTTTCTTCCCAGGAAGTTTCTATCATTGCTTCCTCTTCTATTGACAAGACAGCGGGAGGGTAAGGGGCTGGGTTGGTGGATTAAAGAACAGGCCTGTAGATGTCTTCATGTCACCTAGGAGAAGCTATACCTCGATATTACTGAAACCCTAGTTGGGTCCTTTATTTGAAAGAACCGCTCTCCTACTGGAAAATGAGTTAATAGTAAAGAGGTGGGGAGGAAGCTAGGACACCAAGGTAAGAAGAAGGTCTTGTCTTTTAAACACTTACATGTAGTTTGATTTCTATAAAAAAATGTGGGGTTTGGGGTATATAAAATATACAAGATGAAGCAATTGCAGCAGTTGTATTTTCTTCTGAAGTCCCTCCCTCCAATCCCTGGTGCCTAGGTTCCCACACGGCCAAATTCACAGCAGGAATGTGTTTGTAGGTGACTCATTTGCTTTCCCAGGGGCTCTGTGGCCTTGCCATAGGAAAACCAGTAGGAATTTTGGTCACTGCTCAAGCTTCTTGTGGTGCATCTTTTGCTTTAAACAATCAGAAGCTTAATAAATCACTGTTCCTCCAGGGAGCCATCATTTTTGATCACTTATTATTTTGCAGGGGACCTAAAGGGAGCAGGGTAGTCTGTCAGGAGCCAAGGGCGTTCATGGAGCTAGTTTAGTGATACTTGATGAATGTACAGAGTTGGCACTTCCTCCCACTGATACTGATACAGTGGTGTGGGGGTAGCTGAATACGTGGTGGATATGTTTGTATGGCATTATGCAGACAGAAAGTCCCATAGTCCAAAGTTTCTTCTCTTTGTCCCTTTCTGTGACTTGGAAAAGAATGGTGAACATACCATCTGGAGATCAACTGGCTCACCTGGGACCGGGAACACCTGCCCCAGTTCGAGAAGGGAAATGGCCAAAATTAGTTAGAAAAGCAGGTCTCTGAGGCCCCTCTCAGGGAGGTGGATAGAGCAGGAAATCAAGCCTGCGCTTTGTCCCGATTAAAGAAAGTCACATAAGCAAATGATCATTTCATCGTGTGCTTATGCTCTAATTCTGCAAAACAAAAAAAATCAGTTAATAGAGTCTGATTAGTCCTGACCAGAGTGGGACAGACAGGGCCAAGCTCTGCTGCTCCTGGATCTGTCTGTGCTCATTCTGCCCAGGATTGTTCATGAGTGGGGGCCCAGGGATGTCTGGAACATGGGCACCTTTCCATTGGCTTAGAGCAGTCAAGTTCATAATGGGGCTCTCCCCGTTGCTTCTTTCCAGAAGAGCCCAAAGTTCTGTCCCATCTCCCTAGGCAGGGAGGGTCGATAAGTTGGACATTTCCATGGCCGCTTTCTAGGATTTCTGGCCAACCCCTTGCTCTGCTATTTGTCTGCCTTTCCCACCCGTTATAGTAAGATGTTGCAAAGGGCAGACATAAACTATCATTTGAAAAATAAACTTTTGCAGATGGTCCAAGGGATAGATGCCTAAGAGACCAAACAGCTGGAAAACTGACAGCCCAGTTTCTTTGCCAGGTGGAAATAATGAGTCAGATTCTCCCCAAGGGCCTCGGTTAATAGGTTGAGTGAGTAGGGAGAAAAGGTCCCACAGCCTAGACTCCTGAAGCTTACTGCATTAGGCATAGGGGATATGAAGGAGTGAATGTGCCTCTTTTGGAGCCTAACTCCACATTCAGGGATGGATTTCCACCCTGTTGGGACACATCCCATTCTATCCATGAGGAAACTTCATCTGGTTCCAATTGGCAAATGCCACCTTCTAGCCATTGGGTAGTTCCCGCCTTTCAGACTTCCCTTCCCTGATGGCAAAATTCTAATAAGAAACTGTAGCCAGGTGTAGAACACAGAGATCAAGGAGGAGAGCAGAATGCCTGATTCACCCATTCCAGCCCACCTAACTTAGTCCTCAGAGGCAGTTGGATGGTTGCTCTTAGATGTCCTGGATATTTCAAGGCTGCTGATCGAATGTTGGCCTTCAGAGGGAGGCCCATCCAGAGCAAACTGAGGCTCCTCCCCACTGGGCTTCTCCTCCACCCAAATGAACGTGGCAGCTGGGAAGGCTTATGTAACCCCAGGCCAAGGCTCCAGCTGCACACCCAAACCCACAGCCTGCCACCATTTTGTGGTGATGGGCTGGGCCTAAATCCCTCTAAGACTCAGGTCCCTTCCTGCACATATCAAACCCCCGCCCCCACCCCGCAAGACAGAAAACCCAGAAAACAGGAAGAATAGCATCCCAAAATGGGACAGGATAAGTATAAGATAGTTTTACCAAGGTGACCAAATGAGACTGCTAGATTCATCTTGGTGATTTTTACCACAGAGAAACCCCTCGCCAAGGGCAGATTAAAAATCCAGCTGCTTCCGAGGAACAAAGACCAACACTTAAAAAAGAATGAAACTTCCCGGAGAGAACGTTATTCATGACTTCCTCCCTAAAGCCTCCCCGCCCACCATGTCTGGAATGTCAGATGCCCTTGACTGCCGCCTGTGTTATCTGTAAAGTGATAAACACATCGAGGTTTTCTCTGAAAATTGGGCCTGGCTCCCAACTTGGGCTTAGTCAGCTCCACTTTCGTACCTGAAGCTGGGCTACCAGGAGCTCCTGGGATTTCTAGGCTTTTATCTTTTATCTTACCTTTTCACTGTCAACTCGGTGCATTGAGTTTCTGATGGTGGAGGTGGGTGAGAGAGAGAAGAGAAGAGACTGGAGCTCTGAGGAGTTCTCAGGTCGGGGAGAACTAGTAGACGTAGCAGAGCAGAGAACCTGGGTTCCTCCCCTGCCCCACCCCCAGTCTATGCCCCCTCCACCCATCCAAGAATATTTGAGAGTTACTGGGGAATTGTTATCCCTGAGTTCCAGAATGGGACAGAGAGCAGTACTCCAGTGAAAGAACAGGGAACAGGAGATCTGAGGCCTAGCTGGCACTTACAGGGACAATAACAACGTGGCATTTGTTAAGCACTTACCATGTCCCAAGCACCTTGCTAAGCGATGGGGTAGGTTCCGGTTAATCCGATCAGACACACTTGCCATCTCACATTGGGCTGTCCTGCAAGGCGAGGGAGATAAGGAATTTAATCTCCATTTTACAGATGAAGAAACTGAGGCCCAGAGAAGTTTAGGGATCTGCCAAAGTTATAGCAGCAGGCAAGTTCTGGAGCTGGATTAGAACCCAGGTCTCCTGGACTCTTGAGTCTTGTGCTCTATCCATTAGGCCACACAATATAACAGAAACACTCCCTGTCTCTAAGAGGGCTAACTAGGAAGACAGGAGACTTACATTGGATCTGTGTCCGGCTCTCCATCCCATTCATCCAGGTGGATTCTGGGTGAGGCCAACAGAGGGATGCCTATATCATCAAAACCAAAATTCCCCACTGGCCCTGGCCATGCCCATGACCTCTAAACAAGGAACTCCCATCTAACAAAAGTCACCCTCTAAAGTAGCCCCTTCAGTCTCAAGCTCCTTGTGGCCAGGGATCATGTCTTCCAACTCTGTTATATCATACTTTCCCAAGTGCTTAGTACAGTGCTCTGTGTACAGTAAGTGCTCAATAAATACCATTGACTGATTGACTGATTGGTTGTACTGATTAGTGTCACTTACCTGGAAACTTGTGTGAGCCCATGGAGTCCCAGAACCTCTTCCAAGCTGAGGTGAGCAGGTAAGGAATGTCCTCTCAGCTAGGGCAAACCTAGACAAGTGTGGCTCCCTTCTGCAGCATAGGTGGACGGGAGGGGTTAAAATTCCCCTTGGACATTTCTGGACCTCCAGGGGTTTGTTCCCGGACACTAACCAATGTTGCCAGGTTCCCAGTTGCCATGGAAAGTCACAGTACCACCGTCCTGGTAGAGAAAACAGGAGGTGCTGCAAGCCAATTTAGGGCCGGGCAACTTCCCCAACCTGGCAGAGAAGCCTGTCACGGTGTCCGTTTTGGTGAAAGGGGCTGGACACGGTTCGCTTGTTTTGACATTTATTTATCTGTTTTCCCAACTTGTTTTCCCACCTCGGGGAACGAGACTTGTTTGTGAAGCTTGTTTGCTGGGAGAATCTGTTTGGGTCACTTTTCCCTCCAAACAAAACAGTGGCAGTCAAACAGCTCCGCTCTCAGAGGGCAGCTCCTGGCTCTCGGCCCCCAGCCACCCTGCCCTTCAAAACCTGCTGTTTCCAGGGAGTAGAGAAGAACCTGCATCCTACGGGTGACATCAGTTAAGCGCTTACTATGTGCTGAGCAAGCACCGTACCAACCGCCAAGGCAGATTTGGAGTAATCAGGTCAGACACCATTCTTGTCCCTCACTGGGCTCCAAGACTAAGTGTGTCTAGGGGTGATGTGGAAGCCAAGTTTGGGGCAGGTTTAGGGCTTAACAGGCCATATTATGCCACCCCTCTCCCTGGGTTAGCCTGGAAAGCTTTCAGGGGGTCAGGAGGGACCTAGGCCTCAGCCACGAGCGATGTGAAAAATCATGTCCCAGGGCAGCTCGCGAGTTTGGGGCAACATAAGAGATGCCCTGATGTGCCGGGGAAGGCAGTGGTGAGAGAAGCAGATGGGCAAGCTGGTACTTTTCCACCCCGGAGTTATTCACAGGGAAGAATTAGTGACCTCAGCTCCAGTTCTTGGCATTCAGGGGTGGGTTTTCAGCAGCCTCCAGAGCAAATAAAGGCGAGAGGAAGGGACTTGATGTACTGAATGGGGAGGGGAGCGTAGCGGCGGTACTGGCCTCCAGGACTGTGTGCTAGACAGGGACCAAGCCAAAGGAAATACAGCACCACCCTAGAGTCCCCGCTGCCCCTCAGAGATTCGATCACTGAGATGGTGTTGTGGGCTGCAACACCACGGGGCTTCTCTTCAGATTCTTGCCCACCCTGGGAACCAGCAGCTTTTCATCTAAAACCACTGTCTGAGTTTTCCTATCAAGCAATCAATGGTATTTATTGAGTGCTTACTGTGGGCAGATCACTGTACTAAGCTCTTGGGAGCAGATGATACAGCAGAGTTGGTAGACACGTTTTCTGCCCACAACAAGCTTACAGTCTAGAGTCTTCTCGGGGGTTGTGTTCTTGACAAACCTCACTCTGATGTAAACTAAGGTAGAGAACGTGTGCCTCGACCCCGACACTAGGTGATAGATACACAACCATTTTTTCCCATTTTGGACTCCATCTTAACTGGGCAGATGCGCAGGATCTTAAGTTCTAACCAAAGTGCATGGTGAAAATGCATGTTAGGGGAGAACAGAGTTTATTTTGTGCACAGCCATGAAACTTCTTGAAAACATTTGTATACGGATTATCGTGTCATACACATTTTCCCCAACCAAGCATTTAGTATGGTGCCTGACCACAGTAGCTACTCAGCAATTACTGCCATTGATGATCTCTCTGTTACCTGTAATTATTTTTAATGTCCACTTTGACAATAAGCTCCTGACCATGTCTACCAACTCTACTCTCCCAAGTGCTTAGTGCAGTGCTTTGCACACAGCAATTGCTTAATAAATACCATTTATCGATTGACTGATTGATCTCTGTAATATCTGGGTGGTAGGTCAGTGCTATTTGATCTGAATAGTTAAGAGTTCTATCCAGTTATCTTCATTGACCTGAAGTCTCTCTCTTTACATACTTCTGTCATTTTCTGGGCTGGGGACTTAATGGTTTCCATTGCCTAGGGTTAACCAGCACTTCCCATCTGGTGAGAGGTGTGTGATATTGACTGTGAGTGTGTAATACTGTCATGATTATTCTGCCCTGTTATCTTGGCATAGGCAAGAATGTAAGGGGATGTTGTAACCCTTGGCTTGCCCCCATGACATCATGGTCCAGTGAGGTGGTCCCTTTCTTCCTAGAGTTTTACAGGCTCCTTGTGGTCTCCCTGTCAAAGACACTCACAGAGGGTCATTTCTCTGGGCACCTCAGATCAAAGGGACAAGCAGGATCGCTTTTAATATTAGGCAAAAGGAACAGCTTCCTCAGACCCAGCCCCTCCAGGGAGACCCTCCCCACCCCACCCCGGCTTCCTAAGGTGCCACTAGTACCATCACAAAGACTCAGCTTCAGCGTCCTGACAGTTTCACCATCAGTCTTACCTTCAAGGCACTGGTCTGAGAGCTAGAAATAGCCCTCGCAGTGTTGGGGAGGGAAGCATCCCCAGAGACCAAAGTGCCCCCGGGCTTCAGGAGAGGTTGGGAGGCAGGGGAGGGCAGGGCAGGGAGGTTTAATTTATTTACTGTATGGTCTTTAGCAGTCAATGTTAATTCAGAAAATATTGATTGAATAATAACAAGCTAAGCCCACAGTTCACTAGGTGGTGATGCAAATGCATACATGAATCTTATCTTGCTTTCAGCCTAAATAGAAAGGTATGAAGGTATGGGCTAGGCATCTTCTCCCAACAGGAGAATTATGAGAGTCGCCCCTAACCACTTGGGGAGTCTTTCTGGCTCCTTTCCTAGAGCCTGGATGGAGGGTGGATTCAAGGTCCTGGTGGGCCCTGGGCAGGGGAAATCAGAAGCTTCTCAAACTTGCCTGATGTGTGACCTTGGGCAAGTCGTTTAACATCTCTGTTCCTCAGTTATATCATCTGAAAAATGGGGATTAAGACTGTGAACCTTACGGGGGCCAGGGACTGTGTCCAACCTGATTATCTTGTATCTACCTCAGCATTTAGTACAGGGCTTGGCACAGAGTTAAGACTAGTACCATAAAAAAGGCCCTCCCCATCCTAGGACCAGATTTCTCTCTGAACCTGGACCCTCCCTTCTCATGTTTTATTAGATGGAGGCAGGCAATGGGGTAGAGTGGTAAAAAGTTGAGAAGGTGGATTTACTGCTATACCTGCCATTGTGGGTTCCCAGAGGCCAGGCACATTATCTCTGTTATTCACCCATCTTAACCAAGTACTTAACCAATACCAGTGGGAAAAAAAGGGGGACTGACCATCAAACTGAAAGGAAAGATGATCAAGGCACCATATTTATTGAGCATTTACTGTGTGCAGAGTACCTATATTTGCCAATCTTGTTTATTGAGCGCTTATTGTGTGAAGAATACTGTACTAAGCGCTTAGGAGAGTAAAATACAACAACATAGTCGAAGAACCAAAACCCCTCAAACCACCCAGGGGACTTGCCCACAAACATCGCTGGGCAGTGGCTAGCCAACACAAAGTAAAATCGAGAGTTCCCCATTTCCTGGTTAATTAGATCACTGGAATTGGCCAACCTGGATCCTTCCAGCCCCAAAGTGAAGCAGCATGGCTTAGTAGAAAGAGCATGGGCTTGGGAGCCAGAAGACATGGGTTCTAATCCCACCTCTACCACTTGTCTGCTAGGACAGCTTAGGCAAGCCACTTAACTTCTCTGTGCCTCAGTTACCTCAACTGTAAAATGGGGATTAAGACCGTGAGCTCCACATGGGACAACCTGATTACCTTGTATCTACCCCGGTGCTTAGAACAGTGCATGGCACATAGTAAGCACTTAGCAAATACCATAATTATTATTATTATTAAAGTGGAAGTGTTTCCAGAATGCTCTGGTTTGGCAATGGTCAAATCTCCACTTAATAGACTCAACTGGGCAGGGAACATGATACCAACTCTGTTATATTGTACTCTCCCAAGTGCTTAGTACAGTGCTCCACACACATTAAGCACTCAATAAATATAATTGACTGATTGATTAGATGAAAATGTCTCCTTTTAGCCTATGAACTCTTGCCTCCTTAGGACTCTGGGAAAATAATAATTAAATAATTGTGGTATTTGTAAATAATTATGGATATTTGTTAGAAGTGTGGGACAGAGGTGGCAGGAGTTGGGGAGAGGTCTGGAAATCCTAGCAGTGATCCAGGATTCAGAAGTTAACTTTCTGGGGTTAAAGGTGGGAGTGGGGTAGGGGAAGGGGGAGAAGAAGAGGGAGAAAGAGGGGAGGACCATTAGAGTGTAAGCGCCTTGTGGACAGGAAACATGCCTTGTGCTTCTGCTCTATTTTCCCAAGTGTTTAGTTGAGAGCATTGCATTTGGTTGAAGTTCAGTAAACACCATCACATTTCCTATTGCTCCAAACTTAGACACAAGGTATGTTGAAGGTAGCAGCAGTGTCATCAGTAATTTCTTTGGAATGTATAGTTGTCCTCTCCCAAGTCCTGATCAATTAAGTTTGTCCACTTGAGATGGCCCAGTTTAGCCCCCAACCCTGACATCTTCCTCTAAAGCTGATTGTCAGGACACAAAATTTCACTGAAAAACGAAGAAACAAAGAGTTTATGAGTTGAATCCTGAACCTGGATTTTATATTCTGCACATTGAAGCTACTAACTTTATTTACAGACCACTAAAAGTACCACAAAGTTATAGTCTGATAGATGTCTGGTAGAGATAAAGGTCAATTTAGCCATTGTTCTAACTTTTACTCTGTATTGTCAGACAAAATATTCAGTTTTTCAAAAACTGAGCCTTCAAATGGTTTAGATCAGATTAGTTGGCCTTTAATAACTACCTTTCATTCCAATTCATGCTCTTCTACCTGCTTTCTTCTGCCAGAATTGTAGCCCCTCCCTTTAGCAGGTAATTCAGCCTTTATGACTGCCTGGGCCAGCAGCGGTCACCTTAACCCCACGTCTTTTAAGATGCATTTCAAATGAATCTGCTTATATCCCCAGGAGACGGATATGTTTGCTAGGGAACTCAGCCTAATAAAGCAATACGTAAAATAGGGATTCAATACCTATTCACCCTTCTACTTAAACTGTGAATCCTGGTTGGGCCAGGGGCTGTGTCTGACCTTAATATCTTGTATCTACGCCAGCACTTAGTTCAGTGCTTAGCACTTAGGAAATACTTAACAAATAATAATAATAATGATGATGGCATTTGTTAAGCACTTACTATGTGCAAAACACCGTTCTAAGCGCTGGAGAGGATACAAGGTGATCAGGTTGTCCCACGTGGGGCTCACAGTCTTAATCCCCATTTTACAGATGAAGCAACTGGGGCTCAGAGAAGTTAAGTGACTTGCCCAAGGTCACACAGCAGACATGTGGCGGAGCGGGGATTCAAACCCATGACCTCTGACTCCAAAGCCTGGGCTCTTTCCACTGAGCCACACTGCAATGCCACGTTCTTATTAGGTGACTACTTAATAGTGCTGTGACTTTCTCTTTCTAAGGTGTACCTCAGAATACAGGAAATAAGCTTCCACTTAAGATAGGGTGACAGCATCCTGAAGTTAGTAGAAGCAAAGGGAGATGAGTAAGCAATCATTCTTTCAGTCATGTTTATTGAATGCTTACTGTGTGCAGAGCACTGTACTAAGCACTTGGGAGAGTACAGTACACCAATAAACAGACTGGACACACATTCATTCTGTTCTAGCAGAAGAAAGTTTATATTCACTTCAACTCTAGGCAAGGCAGAGCCAAAAGTACAGAAGAAGAGTGGTATCGTGGAGTAGTAGCATAGCTGTGACCCAGAATGCACTGCTGTTCGGTAGATGTCATCATCCTGGCTAATGAGTATCAATCATTCAATCAATCAATCGTATTTATTGAGTGCTTACTGTGTGCCGAGCACTGTACTAAGCGCTTGGGATGTACAAGTTGGCAACATATACAGTCCCTACCCAACAGTGGGCTCAGAGTCTAGAAGGGGGGCTCACAGTCTAGAAGGGGTAGAGGTAGAGGAAGCATCCTGATATAAGGGCAGGAAGACTGACAAGATGGGACACAATAGGTAACAGGCAAACTTTCTGAAACCCAGTAGAAATGGGCTTCATCTACCTTCACGAACAAGCCCTCGGCTGTGCAGAAGCAGGAAAGTTACAAAAAACTTTGGCCCCAGGCAACGGGACCCCAAGAGATGGAAAAACGAAGCCAAACAAAACTTTTGACCAGTTCAGAGAAAACGGAGTCGGGAATCTATTGTGTTCCCCCAGGCTAACAGCTCTCCCTGACAGTTCAATACCGTTCTTTCTACCCAACTTGGCGTATGAAAATCCAAGTCTCCTGGAAGGAAAATCTAGCTCCTAGTCTAATATTTGATTGACTGACTTCAAATGCATCCAGACAACCTATTCATTGACCAGTTTTCCTCACTTTCTTTGCCCAAAGCCACACAAAAATGTTGTTTCATTGAGGTCTCCTGACCTGCCAGAAGAATGGGAGTTGACCGGGGTTTTCCATCATTTACCTTCACGAACAAACCCTCAGCTGTGCAAAAGCAGGAAAGTTACAGAAAACTTTGGCCCCAGGCAACGGGACCCCAAGAGATGGAAAAAGGAAGCCAATCCAATCTGGGGAGGAACTGTGGGAAACTTATGGACCCAAACCTACACCATCTGGGCCCAAAATCTGTGTATGATTGGTGGCATAACCTGCTTATTAAACATACTCTGTTTTAGCCAGGAGTTGGGGTGTTTGTTGGGAGCGGTGTCCTGTTTGTATTCTGAGGGGCTGAGTGAATTCATCATCTTTCACCCCAGAGATGGAATGGAAAGGCCTGCCAAGACATCTGATAGCCTGGGGGCTTGGTTTTCAGGAGGTCGAGAAACCAGGAGAGTTAAAAGCCGGTGGGAGGGAGTGTGTTGCAGGGAGTCCATGGTCTCTGCTGCCAATGGAGCAATTGTTCCATCTGAAAGACAGAAAAGTAGATGAAATGCAGTCTGGCTTGTCATCCAATATGGCATTTTTTTTTCTGATTCGAGGCCTTTATTCCCTATAGAGAAAAAGAGGACAAAGAAACTGCAGTCTATGAGAGTTTCAAATTTAAGGCTTTCCAGGGAAGCATTGTTCATTGTTGGGGTCTGCCTCACAGTGCCTTCAATTTGCACAACTGCTCTTGGTCTCTTGAGCAGTCTTTGGTGAGGTGTCCATATTTGCTGTGTGAAATGAGTGAAGTGTGTGTTGAGAAAGAGTTAAAGGGGATCTCCTTGAACTGAAAGTTTCCAGCTGCTACTGGCTCCGATCCACCATCTCTAGAATCAATAGTATTTCCTGAGCACTTACTGTGTGCAGAACACTGTATTACAGGGTACAATACAGCAGAGTTGGTAGTTAGTTTCCTACTTACAAGGAGCTTGCAGTCCAGAAGGGAGCTTAGTGAGCGAATGATCTCTTTACCCTTGCCTCAACTTCTCCAGTAACCTCAGATCTCTGTCTCTCTCTCTCCCCTTCTTTCTACCCCACAGGTTTTCCCCCAACATGAGGGCTTGGATTTTCTTCCTTCTCTGCCTCACAGGCAGAGCATTAGCAGCACCTGTAAGTATTGTATCTCCTCAGAACCTTCCCACCTTCTAGCCTAAGGGAGGCACTTTTTTGTCCATGGAGTCTTTTCCCCTCAGCAGCCCGGATCCCACTTCAGTAGGACTCTATGGGAATCCGCAGTGGGGACGAAGGACTGTGTGGGGAAGCCAGTCTATTGTATTTATCTGAACTTTCAGTCGATTTTCTAGTCTCTAACTTTTTTTAAAAAAATTGTATTTCTTTAGTGCTTACTATGTGCCAGGCCCTGTACTAAGAGCTGGGATAGATAGAAGCTTATCAGGCTGGACACAGTCCATGTCCCCCTTGGGGTTCACAGTGTTAATCCTCATTTTTCAGATGAGGTAACTAAAGCACAGAGAAGTGAAGAGACCTTCCTAAGATCACACAGCAGACAAGTAGCAGAGGTGGGATTAGAACCCAGGTCCTTCTGACTCTCAGGCCTCTGCTCTTTCCACTAGACCACACTGCTTCTCTCAACCCAATAATCAACTTCAACATAATAATCAGGGGTATTTCTTGAGCACTTACTGTGTGCAGAGCACTGTACTAAGGACCTGGGAGAGTAAGAAACAACAGAATTGGTAGACACATTCAATGACCACAACTGTTTACTGACAATCTGCTTCTTGGTCAACCATAGCCCCAAGAACCTTGCTCAGATTTGGGTGAAATATGAGGATTGGGGTGGTTGTAATCTGGAGATAGAATTATGCTGGTCATTCTTCATCTTCAGTTACAGTTGCTCCTCTGGTTTGGGATGCCATGAGCTTCATTCAGATATAATAATAATAATAATAATGGCATTTATTAAGCGCTTACTATGTGCAAAGCACTGTTCTAAGCGCTGGGGGGATACAAGGGGATTAAATTGTCCCATGTGGGGCTCACAGTCTTAATCCCCATTTTACAGATGAGGTAACTGAGGCTCAAAGAAGTTAAGTGACTTGCCCAAGGTCACACAGCAGACATGTGGCGGAGCCGGGATTCAAACCCATGACCTCTGACTCCAAAGCCCGGGCTCTTCCTACTGAGCCATGCTGCTTCTCAAATTCTCTCATATATTTACCGAGCCCCTGCTGTGAGCTGAGAGAACGCTCAGGAGAGTAGAATGGAAGTAAAAGCATGCTCTCTGCCCTAGAGGGGCACGGTATGGAAAGATGAACCCCAAAGTATCTTCAGGGGGACTGCCCAAGAAACAGGCTGATAGCTGAAGGCACAGGCAGGGCTTCCGGGTTAAAGTCCTCATAGCTTGCTGTGTCTCCTGGGTGACCTTCCAGTCTCCAGCCCTGCAGGTGGCAAGTAGTCCCCAGCCCTCGGGGGTGGTGTCAGGTTTTGTGTCTCAGTCTTTGTGAAGTAGCTTGGCCATCGCTGTTCCTTCAGTTGAAAGAGGGGAAAGGGGAAGAGGAGAGAAGCAGCAGTATGACCTAGTGGATAAAGCACAGGCCTGGGAGTAAGGAGGACCTGAGTTTGAATCCCAGCTCCACACTTGTCTGTCGTGTGACCTTGGGCAAGTCACTTCACTTCTCTGGGCCTCAGTCCCCTCATGAGTAAAGTGGGTTTAATCAATCAATCGTATTTATTGAGCGTTTACTGTGTGCAGAGCACTGTACTAACCGCTTGGGAAGTACAAGTTGTCAACATGTAGAGACGGTCCCTACTCAACAGTGAGCTCACAGTCTAGAAGGGGGAGACAGAGAACAAAACAAAACATATTAACAAAATAAAATAAATAAGACTGAGCCCCATGTAGGACAAGGACTGTGTCCAACCTGATTATCTTGTATTCACCCCAGTGTTTAGAGCAGTGCCTGGCACTTGATAAATACAATAAAAAAGGAGAAGGAAGCTTTAGTAGCCCTCTCCAGATGCAGGGTCTGCAGAAGCTCTAAACACACCAGTCCAGAAAACCTGATCTCAGAGAGCCAAGGGTGCACATGCCTGGTGCTTTGCAAAGCTCACTTAGTCACTGGGCTCCTCCTGAGCTCCTGGACCAACCCCCACTTCACGGGGAGGAACACGAGGGCTGGGTGAGGAAAGATAGGTGTCCCCGCAGGCGCTGCAGCAAAAGAATGAAGTGTGGGGCCCAGGCAGGGGCTGCCAGGAACTGAACCTTCTGTGCTAGCCCTACTTTGCCAGGGTTTCCTGTCAATCAATACGCCAGCTCATTCTGTCCTGCTCACCCAATGTGCAGTGGTCACAGCCCCTTTTCTAGGCTCCCTCTCCCCAGACCTCCTCCCACTCCCCACATCACCCAGCTAAGAGAAAGCAGCTTTTGCCATAAGTAAACCCACCTGGATTTCCCCCTCAGTCATACCATGCTCTAAAAACTAAAAACAAGAAGAAGAAAACAGACATTTTAGACTGAGCTCTCAGAAAGCAGGAACCGTATCTGTGAGCCCATTGTTGGGTAGGGACTGTCTCTATATGTTGCCGACTTGTACTTCCCAAGCGCTTAGTACAGTGCTCTGCACACAGTAAGCACTCAATAAATATGATTGAATGAATGAATTTGGGGACTGTTACTTTGTTTAGGGTTCAGGGTAGAGTCACACCAATGTGACCGCTTAGTTTAGGCAGGATTGAGAAGCAGCGTGGCTCAGTGAAAAGAGCCCGGGCTTTGGAGTCAGAGTTCATGGGTTCAAATCCCAGCTTCGCCAACTGTCAGCTGCGTGACTTTGGGCAAGTCACTTAACTTCTCTGTGCCTCAGTTACCTCATCTGTAAAATGGGGATTAAGACTGTGAGCCCCATGTGGGACAACCCAATCACCTTGTAATTTCCCCAGCGCTTAGAATAGTGCTTTGCACATAGTAATAGTAAGCGCTTAATAAATGCCATAAAAAAAAGAGTAGGGTGAATGAAGGACCAGAGAGAAAACAATTCATGGGTGGGGTTGTCATGGTCGGGTGAGGGGGGTGGGTGCGAGCACTGCTCTGACAGCATTCCCCCCTGCTTTCCCCTTTAGCAGCAGGAGGCTTTGCCAGATGAGGCTGAAGTGGTGGAAGACCAGGCAGCTGAGGTAACAGAGGTACAGTTTTCACTTACACCTTCTTCTTTCTCTTCCCCTTGCTCCTCCCATCCACCCCTACCTTCTCTTTGGTTCCTCTGCAGTGAAGTGGAGCCGAGGTAATGCCAGAAAGACCACATGTTCACAAGATTGTATGAATGGGCACGTGGACTCTCCATTGTGGGTGCCTCCATCCTCATGGATGGGCTCGCGGCCCTTCAGAATTGGCATAGAATCACGCTCCACAATGGGCCTTATCCCATGAGCCTCCTTGTGCAGACCACAGGAGAAATATCGGTGGTCTGGAGATTAATTCCGACAGTCTTCTTTGTCTAACCTGCTACAAAATAATTTAGAAATTTCCCAGACCCTCACTTTTCCCAGAGTTTACTTTCCCTGTTGCTCCACCCTGGGGTGTCTTTTCCCTATTAAAGGGGCTCTGAAGGCTGCCAGCCAGCCCCTCAGGCTTAGGCATAACGGAGTTCTTGTTCTCATCCAGGAGCCTGTGGGAGCCAACCCCGTCCAAGTGGAGGTTGGGGAGTTTGATGAACCCGCTGAAGAAACTGAGGATGTTGTAGCTGAAAGTAAGTGGCTCCTCCTCTGTCTGACCCTCTTCCCCCTATAGCTCTAGTCAAGAATCTCAGGGGAGGACACAGGAAATAAATTAAACTCTCAGAGAATCTTTTCCCAGTGGAAACTCTGGCAGGGGAGGGGAGACCTGTGCTGCTGCACATTGTGGGTAAAAAGAGATTCTTTCCCTGGGGACCTCAGATTTTGAAGCTGGGAAAAATCCTTTAGGAGTAGCCTGGACAAGATGTTTTTAACTCCGGATATGGAGAAGCAGGCTTGCCATTGGGCCCCAAGCTGTGGACCAGGAAGAAAGAAATGTACATAATAGGAAACAACATTCTCCATTCAGTTCCTCAGGGCTTTGCATCGTCTATGACCAGTCACTGCTCCTTCGCTTCCTATTCTGAGGAGCAGCGTGGCCTAGTGGAAAGAGCACAGGCCTGGGAATCTGACGACCTGGATTCTAATTCCGTCTCCACCACTTTCCAGCAGCGCGACCTTGGGCAGGTCACTTATCTGTGCCTCAGGTTCCTCATCTGTAAAATGGAGAGTCAATCCCTGTTTTTCCTCCTACTTAGATTGGGAGCCGCATGTGGGACAGGGAACTGTGTCTAACCTGGTTATCTTGTATCTACTCCAGGTGCTTAGAACAGTGCTTGACACATAATAAGCACTTAACAAATACTACAATTATTCCTTTCTAACCTTTCTGATACAATAGTCTTCATCCAAGTGACTCCAGGCAGCCCCAGTTTTTTTTTGCAGGAATCAGGCAGAGAGTGACAAAGTGCCTTACCTAAAGTCAGTGATGGAGCCACTGGTTAGCCAGACTGACTTCACCTCACTCTGCCCTGAATCTCTCTGCTTCTCTTCTGAGCCCATTTTACAAAAGATCAATGTAAAGCCCAGAGAGACTGAGCAACTTGCTCAGCTAGTAGTTATGACATTTGGTAAGCGCTATGTTCCAAGCACCACACACTGCACTGGGGGAGATACAAACACAAGAGATCAGAGTCCCAGATCAAACAAAGTCACCCTTTCTCCCACTCCCTAAAATCCTCTTCAATCCAGTTAGGCATTCCGGGTTTATTTTTAATGTATGAATCTGGAAGAAGGGAAATGGAAGGAGCAGAGATCTCAGAAAGGGCTGTTGTTTTCAATCCATCAGTGATGTTCATTGAGCACTACTGAGTGCAGAGCATTGTATTAAGCTCTGGGGAGAGTACAATAAATTTGGTAGCCATGAACCCTTCCCTCATTAAACTAACTACTTAGCTAACAGAGTCTAACTACTGTTTAGTTTTCTAGGAAAAGGCAGAAAGCTGTGCATCCTCCTCTGTCCTTTCCAACATTCTAGGTGACTTGAGTCGGCTGGACCCTGTTGCAAGACATTTCTGACTAAATAAATTCCTTAAGGTTGATGCCACCAACTCCTGGCCCCAACACCAAGCGACTTTAAGTAGCTGCTTAGATGCTGCTAGTGTCACCCAACAGGTCGGGGGGTTTAGGGGCCCAAGACCTTCACAGAGCTAATGCTCCCTCCTCTCTCCCTTCTAGATCCCTGCCAGAATCACCACTGCAAACATGGCAAGGTGTGCGAGCTGGATGAAAGCAACACCCCCATGTGTGTGTGCCAGGATCCCACCAGCTGCCCTGCCCCCATGGGCGAGTTTGAAAAGGTAAAAGAGGTGTTGGGGGAGTGGGAAGGCAGGAAGAGATGATGGGGAGGGGTGTTAATGCTGTGGCCTTTCTAAAAATAATATTTTGGATAACGTCTATGGAACAAACAGCTGGTCCTGGTTTGGGATCTAGAGTACTGCTTGGCTCTGGCAAAGAACAGTAATCGCTCTTTGGAGAAATTATTTGGGGAGGGTGAGTTCTCAGATAGATAAGTCCCAGGGTAAGTTGTGACAGCCACTGGAACAAGTAGAAGGAGCCCATTGCTGTTAGAAGATCAGGATTCTTGTCCTGGCTCTCCCTCTGACAGGCTGTGTGACTATAGGCAAATCCTTTAACCTCTCTGCGCCTTCATTTCCCCACCCATCCACTGGAGCAAATGATATCTGCCTCTCCCTTCTCTGGGTGGGATGAGAATAAAATGAGATCATTTATGTTGAAGAGCTCTGGAAATTAAGACTTATGAATGCCAAGAGTTGTTATTCCTCAATTTCTTCCCTTTCTCTGTAGGTGTGCAGCAACGACAACAAGACTTTTGACTCATCTTGCCACTTCTTCGCCACAAAGTGCACCCTGGAGGGCACCAAGAAGGGTCACAAACTCCACCTGGACTACATTGGGCCCTGCAAATGTAAGTGTTCCATGTTCCTACAGTTTCTGCCTACTATGAGCAGAAACTGCTCCCTGGAATAATGCAGAAGCCTCTGCACTCAATACCGCTGATTGGTATTTACTGAATGCCTACTCTGTGCAGAGCACTGTATTAAGCATTCGGTAGACACGATCTTTTCCCTCAAGGAGTTTACAACCCAGTGCAGGAGACAGGAGTTAAAACATATTACAGATAGGAAAGGCTGCAGAGTATAAAGCCGTTTACCTAAGTGTTGCGGCTTAGGCGAGGCAGTGGGGAGAATAGCAAAGGGAGATAAGAGGTTAGCCAGGGAAAACTTCCTGGAGGAGAGATGACTTTAACAGAGTTTTGAAGATGGAGAGAGTGCTCGTCCAACCGATATGAAGCAGGAGGGAATTCCAGGCAAGAGGGACGATGTGAGCAAGAAAGATTGAGATCGAGGTACAGTTGATAGAGCACAGATATTTAATAACAGGGGGGTTGGAAAGGGCAACTTGTCCTCCCCCCAAGAATACCTCTGCCATCCAAACAGTTGTCTATTCTGGCCCAGGAATAATAATAATAATATTAATACTGGCATTTGTTAGTTTTATGGTACTTGTTAAGTGCTTACTATGTGTCAAATATACTGTTCCAAACACTGGACATTTGTTAAATACTTACTATGTGCAGGCACTGTACTAAACGGTAGGGTGGAAGGAAGGTGCCGCAGGCTTCCCGGGTCACCCTGGGTAGAGTCTAACCGCCTCACCTGCAGGAAGTTCCTCTTCACATCTGACTTAGCCTTCTCCTGCTTCAGTGCAGAGAGGATGCGTGGTTGAGCCGTAGCAAGCCAGGAGGCAGGCAAAGCAACACCAGGGTGGCAACCTCTGATTCCCACTTCCTGCTCTGAAAGAGCCACGAGTAACAGCAGCACATGCTCAGCTGTTGAGAATCCAGCTGGCTCAGCCATCTCAGGGCTCAGGCTAGTTGCTCCTCATCTGAAAGGCCAAGCCTGGACTTGCCCCGCCTCCGGCTGCCTGGGATAATAGCCTCATTGTACAGCTGGAGTGCCTTGGCTCTCACCTACTCAGGTGCGAGTCAAGGAGCTAGCAGGGGGTTGGGGGGGGAGGGAAACAAAGCCCCTCCTGTAATTCGTTCCCTCCCATGGCCCGAGACAGCATCTCTGACTCTAATAAACGTGGATTATGATCGGGCCCTGTGCAAAGAGTGCTTGGCCCCAGGGAGGGGGTACTCCTGGGCAGCCCCTGCGAGCACAGACCAGGCCAGTTAGCCTGGACCATGGTGGTCCCTTGGGGCCCAGGAGCAAAGCACACCCTCTACTTCGAACAGGAACTCATTGCCACCGTAGCCCCATCAGGTCAGGGAGCACCACCAGAGCACCAAAATAATAACAGGTGCCACATTTGTTAAGCACTTACTATGTACCAAGCACTCTGCCAAGTCCCATAAAGACTTTTGGGAATTTTCCTCTGTGACAATTTTGTGGAATTCCATCTTTGGGTCTGCAGGGTGGGATATACTGGGATAAGGTGGGCCTTTATCTGAGACCTGAGTCCACAGACCCTGCCTCCACCCAGTGTTTGCCACTGTCATTTTGGAGGCTGAGTTCAAACCGTAGTCATGATAGGATCAATTTAGGCAGGTCTGTATCTAAACCAGCTCAGTCAGGCTTTGCCCATTCTACTTTCAAGCCCTTCAGGGAAAAAGAGTCTGTTTCTCAAGAAACTAAGCCACCCTGAAATCTGATCATGGCAGAGCCACTGAGTTTCATCTCTATAGAAACATGTTTTCCAGTTTATTCTGAGAAGACTGTGGTTTTAATGCATGTGTTTGTACTCTTTCCAAAATGCTGGTTGTAAACAGGGTGGCCTGGAGAGTGTTTTCCTGGTTACTCTCTCACTGGAGCTTTCCTGTGAGATCCTCTACTGCTCAAACAGCTCTTCAGAGTTGCAGCAGCGAAAGGCTAAACCAAAAATAGAAGGCCAAGATGGGATCTGAGTGGGAGGACAGGAAGCAGAGAACAGCAAACAAGAGCAAACTAAGAGAGGGTTTCACTGCTGCAGATCTTACTCTGCACCAATGCCTACTTCCTACCTTAGATTAAATATCTGATCAGGAAAAGAGAAAGCAGGGTGATCAAGCAGACTAGTGGAAAGAGCACAGGGGTGGGAGTCAGGGGCCCTGGGTTCTAATCGCAGCTCTGCCACTGTTGTGCCATGTGACTCTGGGCAAGTCACAATTCTCTGTGGCTCAATTTCCTCAACTGTAAAATGGTGATCTCCCCCTCCACCCACCTCGTCCTTAAACTGTGAGCTCCATGTGGGACAGGTATTGTGCCCTATAAAATAATAATTATTATGGTATTTGTTAAGTGCTTACTATGTGCCAAGCACTGTTCTAAGCACTGGGGTAAATACAAGATAATCCGGTTATCCCAAGTGGGGCTCACAGTCTCAATCCCCATTTTGCAGATGAGGTAATTGAGGCACAGAGAAGTTAAGTGACTTGCCCAAGGTCACACAGCAGACGAGTGGCGGAGCCAGGATTAGAACCCACAACCTCGGACTCCCAAGCCCGGGCTCTTTCCACTGAGCCATGCTGCTCCTGATTGAGCTGCTGCTGCTCCATGCTGCTCCCTATATGATTATCCTGTACCTACCCCAGTGCTGAGCATGTAGTAAGCATCTGACAATACCAGAAAATTTATTGTCATATATTAAGACCGAGAGAGAAGTCTAATAACTGGGTTATATAAGGAACACAGTGCCTCTCTGTTCTCTGTCTCGACAAGCAGCCGAGGCAGGTGAAATGAGCTTTAGTTTCCACAGCACAGTTTCAGTTTGGACATAAGCAAATACAGCCTGACCACGAAGCTGTTGGACTCTAAGTTGGATGACAGAGGGAAGTGGTGGATTCTCCCTCCCCAGAGAGTTTTAAACATTCACCTCTATTTGGGGAGGGTGGAAGTGCCGTCTTGGATGGAGGCAGGGTCATGGACTAAAGAGTGCTGGAAGTTTCTTCCAGCCTGAGAGGTCAAAGGTGATTTCACATATGTGCCCTGGAGGGCCACAACCGATTGTCTGTGGTGCGTGATGTCAGAGAGGGAGAACGGTGGTGCGCGGGGAGGGCGGAGATATGGGGGAGAAGATGAGTCCAGGTCAGTCAGTTTACAAAGATTCCAATCCACTTCCTTCCCAACAGGTCGGGGGTAGAGGGCTGGGTCTGATGCTACTGAGGGGTGAAGTGGGGGGTTCTTCTCCTTGCCCTCCACTTAACAGTCCACAATGATGTGGGCAGTGAAATGGATAAGGCAAGTGGAGGGCTGGGGAAAAGACAGCAGGTCTGGGGCTGATGGCTTTGTTGTTGGACTGTAGACATTGCTCCTTGCCTGGACTCCGAGCTGACCGAGTTCCCCCTGAGGATGCGGGACTGGCTTAAGAACGTCATGGTCACCCTGTACGAGCGCGATGAGGGCAACAACCTCCTGACCGAGAAGCAGAAACTCCGAGTGAGTGGGAACGCTCTAGGCCTCACAGCTGCCAAGGACACACATCCCAGGGAACCAACACTCCAGGCTTCATAGAGGCCAGGGACACCCACCCCAGGGAATGAACTCTCCAGGCCTCACAGAGGCCAGGGACACCCACCCCAGGGAACGAACTCTCCAGGCCTCACAGAGGCCAGGGACACATATCTCAGGGAATGCTACTGACCAGATAGCAACAAGGGACACACACCCCAGGGAATGCTCCAAGGCTTCACAGCAGCCAGGGACATACACCGCAGGGAAAGCTCCAGGCCTCACAGTGTCCAAGGACACACACCCCAGGGAACCAATACTCCAGGCCTCAAAGTGGCCAGGGACACGCACCGTAGGGAATGCTTCTGGTACAATGGTGGCCAGGGGACACACACCTCAGGGTCAGGAAGCAAATAGGGACAAACCCCTTCAGGAAACACTCCGGGGTTAGCATCCAGGAACACACACCTAGGGGAACCTGGGACCACCTTCAGTGAAATCCCCTGGCCACTCAATCACACCCTTATGCCACGGCCCACACAGGGACATGAATTTCAGATTAAGCAATTGCTGAGTCCTCTGGTTCCTGTCACCACAGTGAGTATGAAGCCTGGGCCTCTAGGGGTGAAGCCAGGGTTACCGTGCCCACCCATGATCCCCAGGCCTGTGGTGCCCAAGGGAACAGCCTCACCCCAGCAGACCCTCTTTTGTAGTAGTAGTAGCAGTATTTATTAAACACTTTCTGGGGGCAGTACCCAGTACTAAGTGCTGGAGGAGATATCACAGTCGGGAATTAGACATGATATCTTGTGTCTTCATCTTCCCCCACCCCCCAGCTCCACCCAAAAACTATCACTGCCCCTGGACCTTGGCCCACAGCCTTGGCAGAGCCAACACTGAGCTTGCCTCCACAGGTGAAGAAGATTCATGAGAATGAGAAGCGCCTGGCAGCCGGCGATCACACCGTGGAGCTGCTGGCCCGTGACTTTGAGAAGAACTACAACATGTACATCTTCCCCGTGCACTGGCAGTTCGGCCAGTTGGACCAGCACCCCATTGATGGGTGGGTCACTGCCCTTGCGGAAGGTTTTGAGCCAAGGGACTGGGGGGCTTTTGACCACTAGTTTGTCAGTCGGTCAATCATTCGACAGCCCACGGGACGTACAGTCCTCCCTAAGGATGACTGGTAGGATGGGCTCTAACCCCTCCTCTCAGGGAGCATTCAGTCCAGTAGGGGAGGCAGGGCTGAGACATATGACCATTGACTGTGCACCTTCACGGGTATTTCCTGTATAGGATTGAAGGGCCTGTGTCCCCCACCCCTCTGGTTCTGGTGGGGTTTAGGATGGGGTGGCAGAGGCCCAGACCAGGAAGGAGCTATAAGTACAGATTGGAGGAGGAGTCAGGGCAAGTTGTTTGGCCCAGCCAAGCAAAATAGGTCCTGCTGGCCACCACTCCTCGGTTCGCCATTCCCAACACCTGGACCTCGGCCAGGCTGTGGAGGGGGTGTTGGGGGGAAGTGATACAGCTTGGACAGAGACAGGAAGGAACTGTCCGTCCTGGAGAAAGGATGCCAAGCCCGGGAGGTGGGGAGCGATAAGAATCAGTAATTATCCAGAGGAAGACTGCATTCTGACGACGCTGATGCAAACTAAAAACAACCCCTAGAGCATTAAGACGTGGGAAGCGGGGCTGGGGGGCCGGGGGGGGGGGGGACACACCAGGCTGAGACAGCCACCTACGGAGCTGACTCGTTCTTGGGTTAACCTTGGGTTAACCTTGACTAGAAATTTCTCCAGCCTCATTGGGCCCCAGAGGGCCTTGGGGGCCACATATCCCTCTCTGCATCCCCCATGCTTGCCTCATCCCTCCATTTCCTTTTAAAACCAGTTGAACAGTGCTTAAGTTAATCCTTTCCCTGTTTGATACCTGCCTCTTCCCACTGTGAGAGGTACTGGGCCAGGGATTTCCTCCTGTCCCACATGTAGAAGAGTCCCTGAAGACATTAGGAGGCTCGCTGAGGCCCGAAACTGGGAGGCAGGCAAGGCCAGCAGGAAACTAGGACATATGGGAGTGAGGATGTAAGCGAGCAGCTCTTCTCTGAGGCCAGAGTAGGTGGAAGTGGTCCAAGTGAGTCAGCCTTAAAGGGAGGGCTCTGGGGAGCCAGAGAACAGCTGGGAGCCAGGAGGGGGAAGGGAAATGGCTCCAGATACCATAGAGGTGGGGGGGGAGGGGGCAGGGGAGGAGATAGAGACATTTGGAAGAAAAGGGAGAGACCACACCCTCTCCCTCCTCCAATTGGAAAAGCTTTCTGCCCTCCTGGCCTGGATGGCTTCTCTCCAGGACATTTCCCTCCCTGACTGGGGGCCCTAGAGCCTGGGGAGCTGGAGGAAGAATCAGGTCTGACTCTACTCTGACTCTGCGGGCCGAGCACTGTACTAAGTACAGGGAAAGAATATGTGGGTGAGAATTAGACTCAGTCTTTAACCCTCAAGGGGCTCACAGCCCCAGAACCCTCTTAGGCCTATGACTGGGGAAGATCTGGTTGAGTCCAAGAGAGAAGCAGCGAGCCTGTAATCAGAAGCACAGTGTGGGGCCCAGGCCTCCTGTAGTGGGTGGAAGAAGAGCCTTGGCAATAGTCAGTTCTTCAGGGCTGGGGCTGATGATCTGGTGAGCCAGGCCTTTTGTTTCTAATATTCCTCTTCCCATTCCCCATCTTCTTCCTCTTTATTTTATTCTTCCTCCTCTTCCTTTCCTCCATCTCTACCTCCTCCTCCACCTTTGCCTCTTCTTCTCTACTGCCTCCTTCTTCTTCCTCCTCCCCCTCTTCTTCATCCCCCACCTGGGCTGGAGACAGAAAAATCCCAACTGTCCTTTGTGATTGTATGATCAGAGGCTTGATGAGAGTGAAGTCTGTCGCTTTGGTTCGGGGATTCTCTGAGAATTGCCATCACCCCCTGCTCCCCCATGGCCATGAATAATTAAGAGTCGGATGGAAATAGAGGCACTCCCCTTGCCCCTATTTTCTCCTTCCCCCTCACCTGAAATTGTGCAGCTTGTCAAGACCAAGAATATGGTCCGGGAGATGCCAGGGAGAGAGAGAGAGAGAGAAGGGGAGAGAGCAGGGGTGGTTGTGGACAGACTCCCCCGATGGAGCCTCTCCCCATCCATCCTAGCAGTAGGGGACTCTCACCATCGTCTCAGTCCCTGCTCTGTGCAGTGACTGAGGAGGAGGCTCCAGGAGTGCCTAAGCCCCTCCCTGTCTCCTCCAGGTACCTGTCCCACACGGAGCTGGCCCCCCTGCGAGCCCCTCTCATCCCCATGGAGCACTGCACCACCCGCTTCTTCGAAACCTGCGATCTCGATAACGACAAGTACATTGCCCTGGATGAGTGGGCCGGCTGCTTCGGCATCAAGGAGAGTGAGTATCAGCTCCCTCGACCCCTTTCCTCTGCCCCAGCATGACCAGGAACAGAGGTGGCCCTGATCTGAAGAAGAAATGGGGCTACCCAGGCTGGAGCAGAACAGAGCTGCAGCCTGAGGGCAGGGAGAGCAGCCACTTGTCTGCTATTTGACCTTGGCCAAGTCACTTCACTTCTCTGTGCCTCAGTTACCTCATCTGTAAAATACCGTGAATCCTATGTGGGTCAGGGACTGTGTCCAACCAACATGATTGGTATGCACATATCCCTGTGCCTAGTGAAGGGCTTGGTACATAGTGAGTGCTTAACTAATACCATAAAAAGCAAACAAACAAACAAAAACCACAGGCTTTCCTTAAGGTTTCCTTGGGTCTTTTAGTTTTTAATATTTATGAAGTATTACTATGTGCCAGGCACTCTCCTAAGTGCTAAGGTAGATACAAACTAATCAGTTTGGACACAGTCCGTGTTCCACATGGGGCTCACAGCGTTAACCCCATTTTACAGATGAGGCAACTGAAGCACAGAAAAGTTAAATGATTTTCCCAATGTCACACAGCAGACAAGTGGCAGGGTCGGGATTAGAACCCAGGTCCTTCTGACTCCTTCTGATGTTCTGCCCTCATTGAGCTCATTCATGACTCAGTGGGGGCCAGTCCGGTTTCCCACTCTTGTTGGGTCTACTAGTTAGTAAGCTCCTCAGTCAGAAAACATCTGTCTGCCCAGCTCCCTCCTGCCCACCCTGTCCCAGCCAGCTAACTTGAGCGAGGAGCCGGGCAGAGCAGTGGCAGAGGCCACCACCCACTTGTGTGGCTCTGGCAAGTCACTTATCCCCTCTCAATCAATTAATTTATAGATTGGTATTTACTGGGTGCTTATTGTGTGCAGATCACTGTACTAAGAGTCTGGGAAAGTACAACACAACAGAGTTGGAAGACCCGATCCCTGCCTTCAAGGAGCTTATCAGTCGTACTTATTGAGCACTTACTAAGTGCAGAGCACTGTAGTAAGTGCCTGGAAAAGTACAATACAATAGCATTGGTAGATAAAATCTATATCCTCCCTATGACAAAGAGTGGATGGGTTGTAACAGAATAAGATGTCTTGGAGTGAAAACTCAAAGGATGATTAATGCTGTTTCTCTCTTTTCTTGCTTTACAGAGGATATCGACAAAGACCTTGTGATCTAAGTCAGCAGTTTCTTTCTCTGGGGCCAAATGGCTTATCCTCTTACCTCCCAACCTCCTGTTTCCTTTGATTTCTAACACGTTTGTTTTGCTGGGTTACCCCCCGTCTCCCGGGAAGAAGGTGCTAATATAGATCTAACCATAACACATATATTAACGGTGCTAAAAGAAACCAGAAGCCAAGACATTGTTAGTAGCCCATTCACCCTGGTAGCGGGCCACACACTCCCCTGTTTTGCTCTGGGTCTTTCTAAATAATCCTTGTTTGATTGGCAGCCTATGCACAATTATCCCAATCCCTGTTTCAAAACAGCTCTCTCCATTCCCCTCCCTCCCCAACCCCCAACTTCTGTCTCAACCTTTAGAGTCTGTTTTTTGGGGGGTTTTTGTTTTTACTAATTACTAACATCCTCATTTTTGCAGATATTTAAGTTTAGGGGCTTGGCTCTGAGGAGGAATAATGGCCTATTTCAAGATGGCAATGGCAGGAAAAGAGAAAGATTGAGTGAGAGGATGGAGGAACTGAGTTACATAGAACAGTGGTGCTGGGCATCTTACTAGAGTGAAGAGAAAGAAAGACAAGTGAAAGAGAATTAGAAAATCCAGAATGCAAGTCTGTATTGCCCAGGGTTTTGATTGGAAAAACAATATGGCAAGACCCAAAAGAGACAAAGACTATTTTTAAGGTGAAGAAACTGTCATGTAAAACCCCTATAAAAATAAACTTTTAAAAATGCTACAGGCTATAGTGATTTTCCCAGTTTTTCAGTGCTGTTCAAATCTTTGAGTTTCACATGTACAGGGGTGTATTAGGGACAATCCCCTCTAGCCCAGATGGACCGTCTTGGGATCTTGCGATATCCCTTTCTTCAGACCCACCATTTTGAAATTTCTGCTCCCCTGCAGAGCACCTGATTGTTCCAGTGAGAGTTCTGCTCAAAAACAAGAAAGGAGTGAAGTGGACTAGTGAAATTTACTCCTTTTCTGTTTGGACGTTTGAAATTTGGGCCTTTTGCATTTCTTTTTCCATTGAGGAGATCTTCAAAGCCAAAGGGATGGTTGAATCTCTCAGGCTGAGAACTTTGACATCCTCATGTTGCTTGTACTGCTGATTCCTATTAATCATATACAATCCTGCTACACTGTGAGCCACCTAATAATAACTGTGGCATTTCAGTGTTTACTATGTGCTAGGCACTGTAGTAAGCATTGGGGTAGATACAAGCAAATCAGATTGGACAGTCCCTGTCCCATATGGGGCTGACAGTTTCAATCCCCATTTTACAGACGAGGTAACTGAGGCCCAGATAAGTGAAGTGACTTGTCCAAGGTCACACAGCAGACAAGTTGCAGAACCAGGATTGGAACCCATGACCTTCGGATTCCCAGGCCCATGCTCTGTCCACTAAGCCATACTGCTTCTCTAAAATAATTTTAGAATAAAATCGGTCTACTTGGAAACTGGCCCCCAGATCCAGCCTGCACAGCCCTCCCTCTGCCCATTCTTGGTTTTGCAACGTCCATGCCACCACCCAACACACAACCACCGGCCAAGTTTATGCTTGCCAAATCTCTAGGAGATTCAGGTGCTGACATCCAACTGGGTCACAGTTATCAGGTAATTTACATGAACTGGTTTTGGTGTCAGGGGAGCAGAGATAGCTGAATATCCAGGGCAAAATAAATCTTGGGCTTCAATTAGCTAGATCATCTGCAAACAATGCCCTTTTTTTGTAAATACTAGGGGAACAGGGAACCTCAATTCTCACTGAATTCGGTTCTTTCTGTCTTACACTCTGTCTTCGAAAGATTACTGGCTCTGGAAGTTGCTATTGCACGGTGCCCTTACTCCCATACCCACTAGTACAGCTCACTGTACCATCAAAACCACTGTGAAGTCTGGTGAAAAGGCACAGATTTGGGAGTACCTGGGTTTTAGTCCCAGCTATGCCACATGACTGCTGTGGGACCTTGGGAATGTTCCTTAACCTCTCTGGGCCTCAGTTTCCACACCTGTAAAATGAGGGAAATTGAATCGGATGTTGGAAGAACAAAATGAGTAATAATGTGAAAGCATTAGGCAAAAATTAAAGTGCTCTACAAATTAAAATACGAAAGGACCCCCTCACCCTCATTAGCTCCTCTTCACCCAGGATTTCCTTACTTTGCCAAGGCCTCGTGATTTAGGGTTGTGGAAGACTCTTCATTGGTTGATGCCGTTTCAATGAATTGCACTCATTCGCCTCGTTGCTCTTTGCATCTGAGAAGGTTCTTGGAAAGACAACTTCAATGTAGAATTTTTCCCTCTGAGCTTTGCTGCCTTGTGGGAGTGTGTACCGACTGGCTGGTTTCAGGGAAATTGGGCCAGGCAGACGTCTGCATTCTTCAGGTGGAAATGGGTACCTCCAACAGTCACCACATATGAGGCCTCTGTCAAAGCACTCCTCAGAACAGGTCCCTTCCTTCTCAGTTCTTTCCTCTAGCTGCAGTAGCAGGGTTAACAGGTGGACCAGGAAAATTGTTTTATAACATCACCTAATAATGATGACCAGTAATTACTCCCAGGGCCCCAATTTCAGGAGAGAGTTTCAAATCAAACCCTTACCTTTTCGAGAGCCTGGGTCTGTGCTTTCTGGGCAGAATTGCAGTTTCTTAAACTGGAGAGGCAGAGCCCTGAGAGGCTCTTGGTCTTCAGTGTCTTTTAAGAACTTAATGGAATGAGATTAATAATTATGGTACTTGTTAAGCACTTAACTATGTGCCAAGCACTGTTTTAAGCACTGGGGTTGGATTGGACACAGTCCCTGTCCCATATGGGGGCTCACAGTCTTAACCCCCATTTTACAGATGAGGTAACTAAGACCCAAAGAAGTGAAGTGACTACCCAAGGTCACACAGCAGGCATTCATTCAATCATATTTATTGAGCAATTCTGTGTGCAGAACACTGTCCTAAGCGCTTAGCACTGTACTAAAGTCATGGAGCCAGAATTAGAACCCAGGTCCTTTTGACTCCCAGGCCTGTGCTCTATCCACTAAGCCACAGATGAATGACTCAACTGTTTTCAAATTCCCATGGGTATGGGATGAAGGGTGGAAGGTCTGGCAAGGACACCCCAAGCATCAGCATCTGAGGAGTGATAGAAGACTGCTAGGGAATAGAAAATAGGACCAGTTTTCCCTCTGAGTTTCAAAGTACCATCAATCCATCATCAGCTACATTGTACTATATTGAGAAAGCAAACAGATTGGTTGGTTGTCAGAATTTGCAGCACATAAATGTCTAAAATGTAGAGTTGCCACAGAATTAATAGAACTGCTCATCCTAAGCAGTCGGTGCTTATGAGAAGCTTCACATGTACATACACGAGAACGCTCTTATGAGCAGAACCAGGTGAAGGAAAACATGATAGGCAACAGCCTCAAATTCATTTGTAGGCACACCCAGAAGTGTTGTCAGGAGACCTGGATTCTAATCCCAACTTTGCCTCTTATCTGCTATGTGACCCTAAGCAAGTCACTTAATTTCTTGGTGTCTCCATTTCCTTATCTGTAAAATGGGACTTCCTCCTTCCCCTTAGACTGTGAGCCCAGGAGGGTCATATTGAGAAAGCAAACAGATTGGTTGGTTGTCAGAATTTGCAGCACATACATCACGGGTTCTTGCCATTCAACATCCCCATCCATGGAGGGACAAAAGAGCCATGTCAGGGGGACTCTTGGGAGGAACAGTCAAGGGAAGAGTCACTTGCACCAGGAGAAGTCAGCAGAGCTGGAACCCCCTCAATTGGGTCTCTTATCAGCACTTTCACCTCTTCTCCCCCACACTGACCTGAAAGGCTTTTCATTCTCTTTTTCCCCACCCCATGATGGTTCCCACTGCTGCCACATCACTACAAATGACCTTTAGACTGGGAGAATCATATTTCTCTCTCCACTGAGAGGGTTGTCTATTTTGCCAGCAAATTCTTCTTTTCCTGAAGCAGTGATTCCCAACCCGCTGTGGCAATTATAAATTTGAAGCCAACTGCCTTTCCTACATTTCTAAGACTCCAACATACTCACTTGTGGCTGCTTATTATAGGCTTGCTCAAAAGGGACAGGAACTTCTTGCCATCTAGGGCCATCATTTTGAATTTACTTTTATTAATGGTCAGCCACACCCTTAAATGCCACTCCAAGAACAGACAGCAAACACATTTCCCTGCCCTGTGGTTTCCAGTCTAATGGGATCCTGTTTATCAGAGGTTGCATCCCTACCTCTCTGAGTATATAAGCACAGTAAACATAATGTGTAATTTCAAAGATCACAACTTTGATAGTAAATGTAGGATATCATCTGCAGAAGCTCCAGGAGTGCAATAGATGCATGACTAATCTATTTCCTGTGCTGCTGAGACAGAATAAAGCAAAGCCATATCAGAATCTAGTGAGTTAGTAAGGAAAGGCCTCTCTGGCTGGCTCTGTTGCCTCTCTCCCTCATCTCTCATCTCACCGCCCAAGAACTGCAGCTCCTTTGTTCCCGGAGTCTCCCTTGAAAGCTGTAACAACAAAGGGCTTTGGCTGGATAAGGCAGCCACAGGAGAAATGACGCTTTAATGTCCAGGTTCACTGTAGGACTTAGGTTGCTGGCTCCTAGTCTAAAATGTAGAGTCGCCACAGAATTAATAGAACCGCTCATCCTAAGCAGTCGGTGCTTATGAGAAGTACATATATGAGAACGCTCTTATGAACAGAACCAGGTGAAGGAAAACATGATAGGCAACAGCCTCAAATTCATTTGTAGGCACACCCAGAAGTGTTGTCAGGAGACCTGGATTCTAATCCCAACTTTGCCTCTTATCTGCTATGTGACCCTAAGCAAGTCACTTAATTTCTTGGTGTCTCCATTTCCTTATCTGTAAAATGGGAATTCCTCCTTCCCCTTAGACTGTGAGCCCAGGAGGGACAGGGTCTTGTAACTGAGCTGATTATCTTGTATTGACCTCTGCACTGCCCTATGTACACTTGGCACATAGCAAATGACTAATAAATGCCACAATTCTCATTATTATTATTATCATCATCATCTCAATAATAAACCAAACAAATCATTCCACAGGATGGGAGTTGAGGCAGCCCAAGTTCCAGATGTAGTCAAAGTTGCTGTAGCCTACAGAAACCCCAGTGGCTCATGAGAGGTGAATCCCTGAAGCCTAAGAGGGAAGGAACCTCCGTGTGGGCACAGCAGTGGGCATGTGGGCAGGGAGAGCTCCAGGATAGCATAAGACAATTGAAACCAGTGGAGGGCTAAGTAGGGGAGAGAGAGAGAAATGTGTCCCATCTAATTAACTTGTTTCTACCACAATGCTTAGAACAGTGTTTGACACATAGTAAGCACTTCACAAATACCAGTTTTTTAGGTCAGGGCCTATGACTTTCTCGTATGAGGCTGTCCAGCTCAATGCTTTGAACGCCTCACATTCATAAAGAGAAAAGCAAACACCAAGTTTCAAAAATAAATACATGGGCCTTAAGGTGGTCAAAACACAGTCCTTAGCTTGCAGTGCTGTTGGCTGGAGGAGACCACGGTATCACTGGACACTGTAAGGAATCAATGTGACCACTTAATAGGCCCTGCTAAGAGCCCACAAAGCCTAGCACCCTGGGAACCAAGATCTGAGCAATGACCCCCTGAGGTCACCTAACCCAAACCCAGTCTACAAGCAGGACAGCCCCCCAAAACATCTCCAACTCAGCATCAAAGCAGGTCTCCCCTTTTTGTGTCTGTTATTCAACTTGAACTTGAGTCGCTCCCATAAAACTCTGGAACCAGTTAGGCACTTAGTACAGCTTTGCGCATAGTAAGCGCTCAATTAAAACAATTGAATGAATGAATGAATGAAAGTTGAGCATCATTAACATCTTGGCTCAAAACAGGCTGTGGGGATGTTAATGGTGGCCTCATTCTCTCTCAGAGTTTAGAAAATTGGACACACAAGGGCCAGTGGAAAGAGTTATCCGGACTCACATTTCTCTAAACCTGACCCCGGCAAAGGCATTAACCAGGGTATAGTGGAGTCTCCTTTCCAGTCAACTCTTCAAATGGGCAATGTTTCCACCATGGGCCAGACTGAAAGTAAGGCTGCCCTCCCTGGCTCTAACCTACCGACTCCAGCACCGAAAACCCTTCTACGAGACTGTAAGTTCCTTGAGGGCAAGAGATCACGTAAACTTATTCTAAAGTACCCTTTCAAGCATTTAGTACAGTGCTCTATCCTAAGTAAGTGTTCAGTAAATATCATTGATTGGAAAGAATATCCTTTCATGAATGAGATAGAGATGGTTCCTCTCTACAACCCCTTTCCCCTTCCCAATCTCTACACCAATTAACATCCACTTCCTCTTAGGTAAAAGCACAAACCTCTCCAAAGCTACCAAAACTTTATTTCAAAATGCCTCAACAATTGCCTGGCTCCTGCTTTTTTCCCAGTCCACAAAGACCCATCGACCACCGCTCTGTCCTATCAAGCTACCCAGCCTGGAACAATGACCAGGTGGGCCTGCGTTCAGGAACTGCCAGCCTCAGCCATGGCGTTATAATCAGTGAGGGCTTGCAGAAATTAAATGTGCCATCTGGGAAGTTGAAGACTAGGGGATATCACCATCTTTCTTTCTGCCCCCTGCACTGAACAGAAACCCAGGACAGAGATATGGGAAACAAGGGAAAGAGCGATAACTCAGTCACAACCTACTTCCCAGCTGCTCCCTCTCAGCCAGGAACTCCAGCCCTGAAATCTGCAGCCTGGCAGCTGAGAGCTGATCCCGCGTAAACCAATGACAGCCAGAGACAAGGAGCCCACGCCCCACCCACAACCCAAAAATAAGCAGCTATGGGAGCCACTCAGGAAAAAGTTTTGGTTTTCTTTTTTTTTCCTTCCTCTTCAGTCCAGTAGACAGTAAAGAGGGATTGAGCTCCCCCTTGTAGCTGAATGTGTCATTCAGTGCTCCAGTCAGGAAAGATCCAGAACTCAAGCCCTCCTCTTCTACTGGCCGGGCTATAAAGGTGGGTGAAGTGGGCAGCTGCCCAGGACTGGGAAATGTTTGATGCCACAACTGCCCACCAGCCCTCTAGCTGGGCAGGCACTTTCTAGACTGCTTAGCCAACAAATATGCCCATTTGGGAAGAAGCATGGTCTTGTGGAAAGAGCACAGGCCTGGGGGTCAGAGAATGTGAGGTCTTATCCTGCCTTGACCACATAACTGCTGTGTGACCTTGGCCTTCACTTCCCCGGGCATCAGTTCCCTCATCTGTAAAATGGGGGTTAAGACTATGAGTCCCTTGTGGGACAGTGGCTGTGTCCAACCTGGTTATCTTGTATCTACTCCAGTGCCTAGAACAGTGTTTGGCACATAGTAAGTGCTTAACAAGTACCATTATGATTATTATTATTCTCCCTCAATTAGGGATGGCCTCAGGTGGGCCATGTTTAGCCTGGAGATGGAGGGGGTGTCTTCAGGAAGCCCCCATTCTAGCTCACGAGGAAGAAGAGTGCTCCCTCTTCTTCCACTCCTCTGCTTCCAGGCAGTAGTCCCTGCCACTGCTCTGCCACCCATCAGGAAGTGGAATCCTTATGGGCCCCCCCAGAGTCTTACAGGTGGCGGGACTGACTCTCAAAATGTCCAAGTCAGGGTGTCTGGTTGCTGGACCCCAACCTGCTGGCTTCACCTATAGTTAGCTTCCAGAGAGATGGTTTTAAGAGATTGATTACTCCCCTCCACCCCTAACACACTCCTGAAAAGAAAAAAGAAGCAATATTTTTGTTACTACACTCCAGAAAAATGACTGCTTCCTATTTTTAAATTTACAAGACTTCAAAGTAGCACTAATGTATGCTATTTTTGTAGCACAAAGAAAATCTCTGATCAGAGTTGTACTTGCTGCTGTTTTGATCTGGTAGACATTCCTTCTCATAAAGGCCTTATGTTTATTTCACTTTAAAATATCTCATAAGTAGGATATATTCTAAAATTCCATGCCACCATCACATTCTATTAAAATTTCTACAGGTACTGAGAAAACACTCTAGAATATCCATCCATTAATGTTTTTGTGAATATAAGACTTTGTACTTCTCTCAAATCAGGTCCCCCTCAAACTCAAATTTTCCTAGTGGAAAATGATTAACTCTATATTGCTATAAATGTGGGCTACCTATGGTAGAGAAAACCAACAGCCGTTATGGCAGTTAGTGGTTTGTTTTTTTAAAAGATGCATAACTCTCTTAGAAATTCCTCAGAAATTACCAACCAAGCCTCAGCTGAGCTGCTCATGGCTGTTGTGGAGGATGGGTGAAGAGGGAAGATCTATGAAACTAACAGTAATGTTAATTTCAATCATTTTCATCATGGTCAGATAACCATTTAGTTCAATTCGCATTCTTTAAGGATACCCTAGGCATGTACTTGTGGCTGAACTGAGTAAATAGTAATAGTAGTAGAAAGGGTATTTAGAGTGCCCTTTGGGTTCAAAGCACTGTACTAAGCTCCTGGTCACAAACAGCAATTATGAGATGGGTTCTATGCCCACAAGTTGCTTTACTGAGCACAGGCTGGCTGTAACCAGGTGATGATGGTTTTTTTTTCTTTCCTAAGCCTAGCCAGAAGATGTCAGTATGAAGTAAGGAATGAGTCAAGAGGAGATTTGGCCAGGGCAGCTGCTCAGGCCGATGGGGAGGCCCGGGGCTCCCTTTGGAAATTCCCCATCTTCTCCCAGAAACCTTTTTCTGACAGGAGAACACTGAAGCTATGGAAGGAAGCTTGAAGAGAAAAATCAAATTCTCTGACTTCTGATTCCTACTGCTCTAGGAATCACCAGCTCCCATGCCAGAGGCCTTGCTGATGAGTTTTTGTTTTTCTTTCCCATGGTATTTGTTACATGCTTACTACATGCCAGGCACTGTAGGTGGTGGGCTAGGATACAAGATAATCCAGTTGGACACAGTCTTAATCCCCATTTTGTAGATGAGGTAACAGGCACGGAGGAGCGAAGTGACACCCAAGGTCACACAGCAGACAAGTGGCAGAGCCAGGATTTGAACCCAGTTCCTTTGATCTCTAGGCCTGTGCTCTTTCCATTAGACCACACTGCTTGCCAGCCCCTGGCCCTTGGGGCTACTGAGTGGGAGTGGACCACCTCCCCCCAGAACCCTGAGCTAATTTCCAGAACATAGGCCCCTCAGAGCTTCCAGAGAGCAGGGGTCAAACTGTGTGACATCACTAGCCTAGTGGCTGGAAAGAGGCAGGCTGGGATGGTAGGGTGGAGGCTGTTCCTCCCCCACCCCTGGAATAGTACCGGTCGGAGGCTGACTGGGAAAATACCTATAGGGACCACACTACTCAGGCAAAACTGGATGGTGGCAGGGCCTCAGGGTGACGTATGACTCTCTATGCTCCACTTTCCCTACCTGCAGACTAGGTAACTAGCCAGCTACCTAGTCTGCTGTTGTATAAATAATAATGATTATAGTACTTATAGTACTATACTATCATACTTATAAGTCTTTTAGACTGTGAGCCCACTGTTGGGTAGGGACTGTCTCTATGTGTTGCCAATTTGTACTTCCCAAGTGCTTAGTACAGTGCTCTGCACATAGTAAGCGCTCAATAAATACGATTGATGATGATGATGATAAGTACTTAGAGTAGAGAAGAAGCGTGGCTCAGTGGTAAGAGTCCGGGCTTTGGAGTCAGAGGTCATGGGTTTAAATCCCGGCCCCACCCCTTGTCATCTGGGTGACTTTGGGCATGTCACTTAACTTCTCTGTGCCTCAGTTACCTCATCTGTAAAATGGGGATTAAGACTGTGAGCCCCACGTGGGACAACCTGATCACCTCAAAACCTCCCCAGTGCTTAGAACAGTGCTTTGCACATAGTAAGTGCTTAATAAATGCCATCATTATTATTATTATTATTGTTATCACTTGTTCAGCACTTACTATGTGCCAAACACTGCTCTGGGGTAGATACAGTTAACCAGGCGCTGGGGTAGATACAAGTTAACCAGTTTGGACACAGTCCCTGTCCCATGTGGGGCTTACACTCTAAATCCCCATTTTACAGATGTGGGAACTGAGGACCAGGGAAGTAAAGTGACTTGCCCAAGGTCAGATAGCAGACAAGTGGCATTTAGGATTAGAACCCAGGTCCTTCTGATTCCCAGGCCCATGTTCCAGGCATTAGGCTAAGTGCTTCTACATCTGCCCCTTCCTCTGGTCTTCACAAGAGCAGTCCAGGGCCACCTTATCTATGGAGCAGAGCCCAGCCAGTAGTTTTTCTGAGAGGAGCAGAGGTCTGCAACTTCTGTGCATTCTAATTTGAAATAACTGTATCAACAAATAATGGAGTCTCTTGTGGAGAATGACAGGGGAGCATATGCAAAATGCAAATATGCAAAACTCTGGATAAAAATGTTTCTTCTGAGTCAACAACTGGGGCATGCTTAGAATTGGAAATGCTGTCCTGACAATGAAGATACACTCCCTACCTCAATGAGTTAATAGGCTTAATGAGGCTTTAAGAGCCAGGGTCAGATGAAAGGAATTAATTCAATGAATGTTTACACCATGCTTTCAGCACCTGGGATGAAAAATATAAAGGGAGTTTGAAATGTTGTAGCAAATGTCACACCTACTTGATATTTGGTTCATTCTCCTCCAACATTTTTACCTTTCAGCATTAGTAGCAAAATAGAAACTCTCAAATAACATCCCAGAATATTTCTTTACTATTTGAAGCCTTTGTGTGATACTTATCACCCACGACCATCTCTGGACTCTTGCCTAATTCATAGGGAAGTTACTCAGGACTTAATTTTACAGTGGGAATATACTCCTTTTTTTTTTTTGATCAGTTTAGGATGAAATAGCAAAGCAGCATGGATTGATCATGGAACTGAGAGTCAGAAGGAACTGGGTTCTAATTCCACTTCTTCCACTTGCCTACCGTGTAAACTTGGGTAAGTCACTTCACTTCTCTGTGCCTGTTACCTTATTTGTAAAATGGGGATTAAGACTACGAGCCCCATGTGGGACAGGGAGTGAGTCCAACCTGATTAATTTGTATCTACTCCAGAGCTTAGTACAGTGCCTGGCACATAGTAAGTGCTAATATACCGTTAAAAACAAAAATTCGTAGGGTCTTCTGACACATGACACACCATCCGACTCATGATTCTCAGCTTTTACATAGACATAGGTTGCAAAACTTTAAATCAATGAAAAATCAATTAATGATCATCTCATCAGATGCAGGCCTGAAGTAAATTAAGCTGAACCAAAAAGAAAGCAGAGCTGAACCATAAAAGAAACCAGGCAGCAGGCAATAAAAATGACTGGAATAAAAATTGCGGAGAGGACTCAATGAGCTTTTTTTCAGGTTCTTAATGTTCCTTGCTCGCAACCATTCCTGGCTATGGCACTGGGATATAGGAAAGGTGATTTTTATTTTCCAGAGCTCAGCGTAGAGCTTCTGTGGGAGAGGGAGAATGATGAGATGTGCATGCACACACACACAGACCCCCCCGGCCCCCCATTTCCCCCATCCCTGATAGACTCACTCACTGATGTATGCACTGCTAGGCACAGCTATCCTCATCCTCAGGGCAGAGCAGGAATAAATACTGAAGGAAACAGGCAATGTTTCTCTCTGCTTTCCCCTCTGGGGGATGCTACCAAGGAAGTCAAAAGAGGAGCTAGGAGTGGCCAGGACAGTAGTGGGTTGCATTGACTGCCATTTCTCTTAACTGTATTTTCTTACCTCAGTGGTCCGCTCCATACTGTCCCATGATCCACCCAGATCCAGGCATTTGAGTACTACTGTGTACAGAACACTTGGAAGAATAAAATGGAGTTGGGAAAAACAATCCCTGCCCTCACTGAATTTACTATATAGGGGATTTGGGCTAGTCAGTCTTAATGTCTCTCAGGTGGCAACACTGGAAGTCAAAATTCATATTAGTTCCACCAGAAGTAAGATTTTTGCTGCAGCTCTTTGTAAAGTTTCAGCAGGGAGGTAGGTTAATTTCCACCTGCTTACACCATATTCTTTGTGCCCAGCAGCAAAATAATTTAAGCTTTTCCTAAACACTGGGGTTAATACAAGATAACCAGGTGGGACACAGTCTCTGTCCCTCCCACACGGGGCTCACAGTTTAAGGGGAAAGGAAGACAGGTATTTAATCCCATTCATTCATTCAATCAGTCGTATTAAGTACTTACTGTGTACACAGCACTGTACTAAGTCTGGAGAAGTACAATACAACAATAAACAGTGACAGTCCCTGCCCTCAAGGAGTTCACTATCCCCTTTTTATAGATGGGGTAACTGATGCTCAGAGAGGTTGTGATAAGCCCAAGGTCACCCAGCAGGCAAGTGGCAGAGCTGGCCACTGGAACCTAGGTATTCTGGCTCCCAGACTCATGCTCTTTCTAGCATAGCTAGGGAGAGAGGGGAGCTCTCCAAGGGAGGAACCTGAGAAAGAGAAGTTCAGTGCCCACTGAGCATGGCTGGTATCTGGGGCCCAAGCCACTGCCCAAACTATGGGCAATTGATGAATTGTTCACTGCCCATAAAGGGGAGGGAATCTCCCTCTCTGTGCATGCCCCATGTCTGGGATGTTAAGAGTGTATAGCTCCTACGTGCTTTCATGTTCTCCTTTGTGGCTGCTTCTCAGGAGATGCAGAGAAAACTCTTCAGCTCTGGGTGGAAGAAGAGGCATAAAGACTTTCTTCTCAGCTCAAAAAGAGTATATCTGGGAGCTCACTGAAAATAATAATTATGGTATTTGTTAAGCACTTACTAAGCACCGTACTAAACAAGGGGTGGAAACAAGCAAATTGAGTTGGACACACTCCTTGTCTTGTAAGGGACTCACAGTCTTAATCCCTATTTTATGGATGAGGTAACTGAGGCACAGAAAAGTGAAGTGACCTTCCCAAGGCCACACAGAAGCCATGAACTTCTGATTCCCAGGCCCATGCTCTATTCACTTCGCCATGCTGTTTCCATTCTCCTTTGGAAGAGAACAAAGCTGTGCATGGTTCAGAGATGGGGCTAATCCTGTCTCTGCCAACTGCTTAACATATGACCTTGGGCAAATCACTTAACCCCTCTCAGCCTCTGTCTCCTCAACTGTAAGATGAGGACTCAATACCTGTTCTCCCTCCTATTTAGGCTGTGAGCCTCATGAGGGACAGGGACTGTCTCACCTAATTTTCCGGTATCTACCCCAGTGCTTAGAACAGAGTTTGACACATAGTAAGTGCTTAATAAAATACCGTAAAGTCTGACATGTTCCCTGCCCACAAGGATCAGATGGCATTAAGTGCCATTCAGGCATGGCTTCTTATGCCCCTCTTAAAAGACAAGAGGGTATTTATTTTCTGTGGAGGAAAAGTCTTAAAACTGAAGGAGCATTGCCACAAGAGTAAAGCATAATGAAAATCAATTTGGGCCTGGTGAAACTGAGGCACAGTGAGCAACTTGCCCAAGGTCATCAGTGAGTCATCACCATGAACATTAACACCAGTTATTAGGCATTCTAATACCAGAACAAAGTAAGCTAAAGTGACATATTTCCTGCCATCTGGCACTTTCCACCCAACGTGAATGTCAATAATACAGGCAAACACACAAGGACAAAAAAAAGTCGGCAGGCAACTGTACAAACACAGTCAAATACATCCTTTAAATACAAAAAGAAGTATTTACAATGTGGATAAGCAGCAGGGTAAGTGGTGTGAGTATAGTGGAAAGTGTGAGATGCATGTTAGGAGTGATGGCTGAGGGGCAGGGATGTCGGGTGGAGAAAACACTGAGATGGGGCAGCTCATCACCTCACTTCTAAGTAGGGAGGACTAGATTTCAGGCCTCAAAACTTTCCTAAATCAATCAGTGGGGTTTAAGAGCTTACTGGGTATGGAGTATTGTACTAAGCACTTGGGAGAAGACAATAACAACAGAATTCATAGACACATTCCCTGCCCACAAGGAGCTTACAGTCTAGAGGGGGACACCAGGCCTGCCACCTTATGTGGTGATGCCATCTGGCAACAGTATTTCTCCTGGATGACCCTGTCGGTAGAAAGTTTCCTCTGAGCTCCCCACCAACCCAGAGCAAGGCTGACGTTCAGACTGGATAAATGCGGTGGACTAGGGGAGAATTTATTTATTTTATTTGTACATATTTATTCTATTTATTTTATTTTGTTAATATGTTTTGTTTTGTTCTCTGTCTCCCCCTTCTAGACTGTGAGCCCACTGTTGGGTAGGGACCGTATCTATATGTTGCCAACTTGTACTTCCTAAGCACTTAGTACAGTGCTCTGCACACAGTAAGCGCTCAATAAATACGATTGAATGAATGAATGTTCACTTTGAACTCCAATCCCATCCCCAATCCTGCCAACGCCCAGTAAAGTGTCCGACGAAGAGCATGTCAGAGTTCTCCACCCTCCTCTGTTCTTGGCTCTGCCTGCTGCTGGCTTGGGTGAATTGAAGGCATTTTCCAGGAGTCTAGGCAGGTCAACAGGGCTGAGCTCACCAACAAGCCTGGATGTGACCATCAGTCAGTGAATCCCTGGGCCAATCAAGAGAGATAGTTGTGCTATTTGTTAAGCGCTTGCTGTACTAAGCACTTACTAAGTGCTGGGGTAGGTATAAAAGCAGATCAGAGATACAGGCCCCGTCCCATAAACAGCTCACAGTCTAAGGGAAAGGCAGAACAAAATAGATACACAAGGAAATTAGTTGCTAATACAACTTTTCTCCATAAGCATTCTCCAAGACAACTGTGCTGAACTGTACTCATGTAAAATATGTATACAACTACACGATCATTCGTTCAGCAAGTTCTTCCTGAGATACGTACTTCTTATATCTTTGGACTTCCTCCTGCTATTACTGTTTATTAATAACTTTTGTCTCTCTCCCCCATTAAATTTTAAGCTCCTTGGGAGGCAAGGGAACGTGGGCTTTTTCAAATGTTCTTTCCCAAGTGTGTAGGGGAGTGCTTAGCAATTAGTAGAAGCTCAATAAATACCATTTATTGATCAATTGATTGCTACAAAAAATGTCAGTTACTTAACCCTCCTTTTGAAGTTGAATATGGGCCACTGAGGAATAGATGGAATCTGTTCAAATTCTCCCCCCCCCCCCCCCACCTCCAAATTGCCTTGGAATTCACCTATTTGTAGACCTTGTCCTATGCTTGGCCCTGTAATAATAATGATATTTAAGTGCTTATTATGTGTTGGGCACTGTACTTAGCACGGGTATGGATCCACGGTACATATGGCTTTCTGCTTGCCTCCTCTCCCACCGTGACTCAGAGCTCTCAATTAGATGAGGTCCCACTACATTCTGAAGGGGAATCTGGTCAACCAACCCCGGTTTTCTCATTCATTTGTGGCCTCCTCAGCTCTGCTCTCCTCAAAGGCCAGCAGATTTCCTGAGCTCCTCTTAACCTGACCCGGTGCTTCCAGGTCACATGAGGGGAGGCAAGGAAAGGGGTGTAGAAAGGGGGGAAGATGTACTTGCCAGGATCTAGGCCAGACCAGATGGCAAAGCCCTGCTGGGGTGCTCCAACAGAGAGGGTCACATGTCCTTGCTGGCTGAGTTCTGGCTTGCCTCCCTAGTGAAGGCCAGCCAGAAGGTGGGCATGGGAAGAGGACTGGGAAGCTGAAACAGTCCCTTCACATGGTTTTTTAGGTCTCAGTGATGTCCCTGCAGCCTTGTGTGGGAGCAGACAAGAAGGCAAATTGAGTCACTGTTGGGAGCCTAGTGAGCCTTTGAAGCTAAGGCTGGGTTTGAAGATTGCTAAATTCAGGGCAGGACTGTTTCTTTGCTGACCCTCTGTTTAATCTTCCTTATCTTTTCTCCCTCCCGACTCCTCACCCTCCTTCCCCTTTCCCCTGCTTCTTTCCCCTCTTCTCTATGAAGGAAAGAAAAAACAAATAAATTCCACCCTCGAACACAAATGGTCTTTCTGGCTAGCTAGTGGGGAACCCAGCTCGAGATTGTGTTTTGACATGTTTCCAGTTTGGGCTCCCTCAGGTTCCTTCACACATTTTCCAAGTGGACAGGCCCGAACCACCTTCTCGGTCTAGTCCTGACAATGTGGCATATCCCCCAAGCTTATCATCTTGCCCTTCTTCCAGTCTTAAGCTACCCCAGCCAAATTGGGACCTACTAGTTCTTTTCTTCATTCACCCCGACCTCTTGTCTGATCTCTTCTCCAGCCGGGAACTCGTGCCTGCTTCAAACCAGCAGATGCCCCATCTTCAAAGCCTTCCTAAAATCCCACCTCCTCCAGGAAGCCTTCTTCTGATTCATTCCTACCATTCTGCTATAGCCACTCCTATCACATATGTATTCTTGTGGCACTCAGTACTTTTCTTAATAATATTAGTAATATTTATTATTGAGGTTAATGCCCTTTGCTAAGTACTTGACAAGGTCAAAAAGACAAGCAAGTTCATTCATTCATTCAATCGTATTTATTGAGCGCTTACTGTGTGCAGAGCACTGTACTAAGCGCTTGGTAAGTACAAGTTGGTAACATATAGAGACGGTCCCTACCCAACAACGGGATCACAGTCTAGAAGGGGGAGACAGACACAAAACAAAACATATTAACAAAATAAAATAGAATAGTAAAAATGTACAAGTAAAATAGAGTAATAAATCTGTACAAACATATGTACAGGTGTTGTGGGGAGGGGAAGGAGATAGGGTGGGGGGCATGGGGAGGAGGAGAGGAGAGGAATGGGGGCTCAGTCTGGGAAGGCCTCCTGGAGGAGGTGAGCTCTCAGTAGGGCTTTGAAGGGAGGAAGAGAGCTAGCTTGGCGGATATGTGGAGGGAGGGCATTCCAGGCCAGGGGGAGGACGTGGGCTGGAGGTTGATGGTGGGACAGGTGAGAACGAGGCACAGTGAGGAGGTTAGCATCAGAGGAGTGGATGGTGCTGGCTGGGCTGTAGAAGGAAAGAAGGGAGGAGAGGTAGGAGGGGACGAGGTGATGGAGAGCAAGTGACATATTCCCAGCCACAAGGAGCTTACACTCTAGTAGGGGATACAGACATAAAGGTTTTCTTACATATCAATCAGCATCCTGTAGTGGGCTTACAATCCGAGGACATTGTATGGGGGGAAAAGTGCATTTTAATAATAATAATAATAATAGCATTTGTTAAGCACTTACTATGTGCAAGGCACTGTTCTAAGTGCTTAGGAAAGATACAAGGTGATCAGGTTGTCCCATGTAGGGCTCACAGTCTTAATCCCCATTTTACAGATGAGGCAAATGAGGCACAGAGAAGTTAAGTGATTTGCCCAAAGTCACACAGCTGACAACTGGCAGAGCCAGGATTAGAACCCATGACCTCTGACTCCCAAGCCCATGCTCTTTCCACTGAGCCAGAAGTGAGAAGGGGAGGGACATCATGAGGCAAGGAAGAGAGACGTCTTTGAGTCAGAAAGCATTGTATTTGAAATAGTTCTAGGACTTGCCGCTATTTGAACACACCAACAAGTGTGCTTCCTAACAGCTGCTTAGTAAATAGAAATACTTCATCCAAAGTAAATAGATATTAAGCATACTGTGCTTCTTTTCCCTCACAACAAAGTTAAGGTTTCCTTTTTTTTGCAGGACCAGGAAAATGGTCTTTTCATATTTACTTTTTAACACTACCAATATTTCCTAACAAATTTTCTCCTGTTTATCTTACTTTTTTTCCTTATCTGCCCGGACACCATCTGCTCACTACCTTTTGTCATAGTCTAGCGTAGGAGTCAGCAGCCATTTTTGTGCAGAAGTCAGACAAAATGAAACTTTTGAGCAGTTGATGTGTAGAGTCAATCTCACATTTTAAGCCCACATTAACTCAGCTTCATTTTGAAGTTGTAATTATGAGGTAAGAAGAATAATTTGGAGGTAATATTGTACATACCCTGGCTTTTTCTGTGGGATTCAGAGAGGGAGAGAGTGCAGTGCAGTTCTGTGAGCAGAGGGCAAGGAGTGGAGTTGCCATCTTGACTTTACGCTGGCCCCTTCCTAGACAAAGGGGATGGATGGGTGGGAAAGTGACTTACCGGTTAACACTTGCTGGGGAAGAGCAGATGGTTTCACCTCTACAGAGTAGGCCTTTCTGCTTCAGAGCATATTTGGGGGTTTTTTTGTTCCGTTTTGTTTTTAACTGTAATTGTTTCCTATGTTCCAGGCACAGTACCTAAGCACTTGAGTAGATACAAGCTAATTAGGATGGATACAGTCCATATCCCACATGGGTCTCACAGTCTTCATCCCCATTTGGTAGATAAGGTAACCTAGGCACCGAGAAGTTGTGACTTGCCCAAGGTGACACCACAGTCATGTGGAGGAGGCAGGATTAGAAACCAGATCCTCTAACTCCCAGGCCAGTTCTCTATCCAGTAAGTCAAGATGTTTCCAGGTTCCAAGAAGTACCAGATATGTCACAAGAGCCACAGGCAGTCAACTTTTGGAAAACTTAGTGGAATTGCAACCCTCCTCTTCCATTGATCTGTAAATTCTTCCAGTTGCTCCCTTAACTTGGCACACACGCACATGCGTATGGATAACTTCAGTTACAAGAACCCTCAGTTCTTCCATAGCATGTGTTTTCATTAAGCATTTTGGACAGAGTGTGATTAGGGAATTAAGAAAGGTTCTTCCAACAGTGTGTACCAAACTGGACTGAGCGTGACATTATTGGAAGTAATGGTTTTGTGCATGTATATCACACTGGTCAAGGCATGCGGGCGAGAGCCCAGGTTTTCCTTAACCTGAGGTTTATCAGGATCATACCCCTTGCATTACAGGAGAAATGAATGATCAGGGCTACAGAAAACCAGTGATGATTGTGCAGCTTTCTAGAAAGTGGTCAGCCACAAATATCATCAGCAGCACCACTATTGGTAGTCCTAGATCCTTGGGAGAGTACCCTTAGAGTAGAAAACACGGTCTGTGCCCTAGAGGCGTCGACAACCAAAGGTTTTCTGTTTCTGGGTCTTAATGGTACCTGGGTTTTTTGGCTACAAAGGTCCCTCTAGACTGTAAACTCATTATGGGCAGGGAGCGCGTCTGCTAATTCTGTTGTACTGTACTCTCCCAAGTGCCTTAGTACGGTGCTTTACAAACAGTAAGTGCTTGATAAACGTTATTGATTAATTGATTGAGCTAGGAGCTTCAAAGAACTTCCAGTCCATTCTTGTGTCTCCAGCCTGTATTTCCCTAACCCACGCTGGACAAATGAGCAACTGGCTATTCCAGGGAAAGAGTGGCATAAATTCCTTCAGGAAGTCTTTCCAGTGCCCCTTCCCTTTTTTTTTTTAATTGTATTTCTTAAGTGCTTACTATATGCCAATCACTGTACTGAGCGCTGGGGCAGTTACAACTTAATAAGGTTGGACCCAGTCTATGTCCCAAACAGGGCTCACAGTTTTTTAACCCCCTTACAGTTGAGGTAGCTGAGCCAAAGAGAAGTTAAGTGAATTTTCTAGGTCACATAGCAAGCATGTGATACAGCTGGGATTAGTACCCAGGTCCTTCTGACTCCTAGGCCTGTGCTCTATCCATTAGGCCACACTACTTTTGTTGAAGGTCTTCCTCCAGTCAACCTAATTTCCTCCTACTGCAAAGAAGGCCAACTGCTTTCTCTTAAAAGAACAGAGCTCAATTCAGTTCAGCAGGAAGGATGACTCAGATACTTTGGGGATCTAGATATTAACTGCTCCCCATTCTTGACTCTCCCATCTTCAACCTGTTAATCACACAGTAAGCGCTCAATAAATATGATTGAATGAATGAATGCCTCTCCCCTGACTAGGAAGTTTTCCTATCCACCAAAAGTGGCTTAAAAGCTTTTCTGAAAACACACCTCAGACAGCAACCTCACTGAAGCAAATAAGCTTTCCTGTCTCCCTCCAGTAACAATAATAGCATTTGTTGAGCACTTACTGTCTGCCGAGTTCTGGGCAACAAAGTTCCTGCTGGCTCACATGAAGGTTCACAGTCTAAAGAAGAATGGATATTGAATCCCCATCTTACATATAAAGAAACTGAGGCACTGAGAAGTCATTCATTCATTCAATTGTATTTATTGAACACATACTGTGTGTAGAGCATTGTGCTAAGCACTTGGGAGAGTACATTATAACAATAAACAGACTCATTCCCTGACCATAAGCTGTCCAAGTTTTTTATCTATCAATCCATTTGTGCTTCTAATTGATATCTGATCTCACCCTTTTAATTATAATTTTGCCAATTATAGTTTTTACTCCCCACTAGACTGTACGATCTTTGTGGACAAGGATTGTATCTTAGAGTTGCTTGGTATATTCTCTGTAAACGGTGTGTGCTCGCTTAACACTGATCATGATGATGATGGTAATGATGAAGGCTTCCTCTTTCTCTGACTTCAGTGACAACAGTGAGTACAGGACTGCCAATTTCCATGCAAGGCAATCTGCACCAAATGGTCTCCCTTTAGGAAATCACCCAAATTAAAGAACTGTTGAGGTGACTTCTGTGGTGTTACTTCTCTGATTACTCAAGCCAGGCCACACAGATTTTGCGCAACAACAAATTACAAGTTTGTTGATTTGTTTGAAACTATTTACAAGTCAGCTTCTGCTGCCACTCTCTCTTCCAGCATTCCCATCTGTTGCTGGTATTTCTTCAGTCCATACCATGCTCTCTTAACGTCATCTGTTTATCTAAATATTACCCAACCAAATGATTTAAGTACTGTACCCTGTGACATTATATTGATATAATTTCAATGTTTTAAAAATGATTTCAATTCATTTTTCAGGCTGACTCTAGTTGATTCTTCTTAAATACTATATTCTGTTCTTTTTAGCTTCTCCCTCAAATTTGGCATTAATTAATCAGTGTTATTGAGAAGCAGCATAGCCTAGTGGAAAGAGCACAGGCCCGGGAGTCAGAGGACCTGGGTTCTAATCCCAGTTCTGCCACATACCTGCTGTGTGACCTTGGGTAAGTCACTTAATTTCTATATTCCTCAGTTCCCTCATCTCCTAATTGGGGATTCAATAGCTACTTTCCCTCGTACTTAGACTGTGAGCCCCATGTGGGTCCCAATTATCTTGTATCTACTCCAGCGCTTAGTACAGCACTTAGTACATTTGTTAACTAAGTGCTTAACAAATGCATTTGTTATTATTATTACTGTTGATGTTGTACTTAACTAGGCACAGTTCATTACCTAAAGGAGGATTCAGTCTAATAGGGGAGATGGTCGAACACAGATTATTTAGAAATCTAGTGGCAGCAGGGGGGACGAAGATTCAACTGCTAATAGCAAGTCAAGCTGACAAGTGGCAAAGCTGGAATTAGAACCCAGGTCCTTCTGACTCCCAGGCTTGTGCTCTATCTACTGGGCCACGCTGCTTCTCACAAACTCAGGTATGTTTGAGTTATAAACACACACACACACACACACACACACACACACACACATACACATATTTCTCAGTGACTGTTGAAATGACAGAGACTGGGATAGAAAAATACTCTAGCATTGCCTCAACTATCTTCTTTCATCTTTCTTGAATTTGGGTTTTCCCAGAATCTTGTTATGCAAGCCAGTTATTTTATTCTTCTTTGGTTGTAGTTGGAAACAATTCCTATTCCTTCTGTAGATTTGTTTGTTGTTTTCCCTGTTAACTTCATGTGATCTTGATAACACTGCCACTTGTCAGCTGTGTGACTTTGGGCAAGTCACTTAACTTCTCTGTGCCGCAGTTACCTCATCTGTAAAATGGGGATTAATACTGTGAGCCCCATATGTGAAACCTGACTACCTTATATCTACCCCAGCGCTTAGAACGGTGCTTTGCACTTAATAAGCGCGTAGCAAATACCGCCATCATAACACCCCCTATCCTTCCAATGCTTTTCCTTCAACAGGCCAGTTTTATCATCCTTCATTCATCTGGACAAAACAGACCACAGCAGTTTCAAAAGACAACTTTTCATTTTGGTTTTTGTCCCCTCATCTTAATGAATGTCTTCTCCCTCCCAGATCTCATTTACAAATTGGTCGGAAGTCCAGCTCTGAGTAAACTCTCACAGTGATCTTCCTGTCATGAAGGAGTATTCTGGTCACTTAATATTGGCAAATGGAGGATTTCTCCTGAATCTTTTGAATGAGCAAATGGCATGTATCTAAACACTTTTGACTCCTTTTCTGCTAATCCATATGACTGAGGCTTATAGCAGTAGCAAGCCATGGATTTTAAAGTATTCCATTCATTCATTGTCGTATTTTTTGAGCACTTACTGTATGCAGAGCACTGTACTTTCATGAAGGAAGAACTGATTCTCATCCCATAGGAGATCTGTACCCGGGGCATTCCCAGGTTTCTTTAGCACTCATTAGGAGGGAATGCACTTGTCAAGCTTGTTGGCCATGCTCTTTCCCCAGCTCTGCCGCTGCCATGGAGCTAAAGGGTGCCAGGTTCCCTTGCCCCTGGCACTAACCCCACCCCGTCTCGGCTCCATAATTTCAGTGTATGCTCAGAGCTATTTTAGCATACCGTGACTTGAGCTGGCTTTCCAACACATGGGTTTGATATCACGCAAGAAGATAAGATGGGACAGAAACATCAGAAAGGCATGCCGAACTCTAAGGTCAGTACTTGTTAATACAGATGCATATATTTATGCATTCAGTATTCAATTAGCCAGCTATTTCATTCTTATACATTTGTACTATATCCTCTTACAGCCTTGTTTTCCCACTAGCTCTCAATATTGGTAAATACAGTTGGGGCTGCTTGACTAACCCATTGGATCGTAGCTCCTAAAGAATAGCAACTATTTCTTGTTTCTGTTGTACTCTCCCAAGTGCTTAGTGCAGTGTTTGCACTCAGAAAACACTAGTAAATACTATGAGTAGCATAGCCTAGTGGAAAGACCATGGGCCTGGGAATCAGAGGACCTGGGCTCTAATTTCAGCTCCTCCACATATGTGCTGTGTGACTTTGGGGAAGTCACTTAACTTCTCAGTGCCTTATTTCCCTCATCTGTAAAATGGGGATTCAACTCCTGTTCTCCTTCCTATTTAGACTGGGAGCCCCATGTGGGATATGATTATTTTGTAACCACCCCAGTGCTTAGTATAGCACTTGGCACATAGTAAGCACTTAAGTACCACAGTTATTGATGATTATGGTGTTGATATAAGATTAGGTAGTATAATTGCACCATTTTGTACTAAAGAAGGTGAACCAAATGAGTGACCATTATAATAAAATCAATAGATATTTCATTCTAGAGGGTTGTGGTCGTATGTTTAGGTTTCAGTTGATCACAGTCCTCCTGTCTAATATAGTCTGACCACACACCTCTGGTTTATGGATGTTATCGTTCAATGCAAATTTCTTATGTTCAGTATTACTACTTGGTCATAAACCATTGCCAGTACATTGTGTTTTCCAAAATTAAACTTATAGGCAGCTCTGCCATAATATATGCTTTCATTACACGTTTAGGCACAATGCTGTTGTGGAATTAGCATATGTTCTTCTGACAATGCTTATCTGACTGAGTGCACTACAATGCAATGTAGGAAGGAATGGTTGTTGCCAGTGTGCAGTTGGACACAGCATTAGAAGTACAATGGGAGTTTTCTGTAACACAAGTTTCTTCAGGAACATGACCCTTGCATTGTAGAACAACTGACTGCAATTCAAATGATATTTGCTATCATGCTACTCAATTTTGCAGTTTCAGTAAAGCTGTGACTTATGATCAATAACAGAAGTGTAAATCATCCCAACCTATGCAAATAAGGCAATTTCCACTTTTGGCAGAGGTCTTAATGTTTACCAATCCACAATCATTGGTTATGTATATACAATAGTTGGTCTTTTTGACATGTTTTAAAGAGTTAAGTTTTCTCTACCACTACTCAGTGTTGGCCAATGAAGAACATCTCTCTTTTCCAGCATGTCTCCACACCCAAAGGGCCCTCATGAATTCGTGAAATACATCTAATGATAGAATACTAGGCTACTACCTGATCCCTTTGGAAAATATCCCCCAACCCCGATCTCTACTATTAGGATAATAGCCCACTATATGGTTAGGATATAAGATATCCACTCTTAGGATAATAGGCCAATGAAGAACATCTCTCTTCTCCAGCATGTCACCATACCCAAAGGGCCCTCATGAATTTGTGAAATGAGGATGATGATAGGATAATAGGCCACTACTTGATCCCTTTGGAAAATATCTCCCCAACCCCTAGCTCCACTGTTAAATTTCTATTCCCAGTGGAATAAGAGAATTCTTTCTGTAACATATCCCAAATGAATTTCATTAATCTTTTTGCTGTGTTACCACACTGTGTAGGTTCTGTATTAATTGTCCTCATTTTATGTCCTCACAATTTTAAAAATACATTTGTATGATATTCAATTCAAACTGCAGGTTTGCACACACTTCATCCTAATCAATCATTGATCGATCATTATTGAACACTTAATATGTGCAGAGCATTGTGCTAAGCACTTGGGAGAGTATAATACAAGAGAATTAGCATACATGTTCCCTGCCCATAACAAGCTTACAGTCTTGGTGGGGAGACATGCATTAATATGAATAAATAATTTATAAAGATATATACACAAGTGCTGTGGGGTTGAGGGTGGGGCAAATCTCAAGTGTCTATCTCACCTATCTCATTTATCTCAACTATCTCTCTGCTCACATTTTGACCACGTCTTATTTCATCTATCTTGCCGCCGACCTCTCACCCACATCCTGCCTCTGGCCTAGACCTCCCACCCACTTCATATCCGACAGACAATTATTCTCCTCACCTTCAAAGCTTTATTGAAGGCACATCCCCTCCAAGAGGTCTTCCCCAACTAAATCCCCCTTTTCTCTTTTCCCACTCCCTTCTGCACCACCTTGACTTGCTCTGTCCATTCACCTCCCCCAACCCCACAGCACTATGTAGATATCTATAATTTTTAATTTATATTAATGTCTGTCTACCCTTCTAGACTGTAAGCTTGTTGTGAGCAGGGAATGTATCTGTTTTACTGTTACACTCCCAAGCTCTTAGTACAGTGCTCTGCACACAGTAAGCGCTCAATAAATGATTGACCAACTGACTGATTTACAAAGTGTTCTATGCTCTGGGTTATGTGTTTGCAAATATCAATTACCAGCAAAATGCAACTTTATTTCATAGAGATGTCAATATAAAGATGTCTTTGTGATTATGGAGGCTTATGATACAAATTTGTCCTAAAAATTGTTATTGATGATTAATGCTCTAGTTCTTCCAAAGATGACTTTCCAGAAAAATGACATGAACTTTTGCAGAAGCAACGACAGACACTAAAATGTTCTTCTGAGTGTGCCTCTCTATCTTCATCACAATCTGGATGAGTATGTGACTAGCTTCTGTCCGACTTAAATTTCTCCCTGAGTACTGCTCTTAGACCTTAATCTGAAGTATCCGCTGAGGCTTTGGTTTCTGCCAGTGCTTTTTTAATCCACAGTTTCTGTCTGTGTAAAGTTAGCTGATGCTACTTCTCCCCAAATCACTGCCTAGTCTCTATTAATAAAGACCTTGAATGTCTGTTTTTTGGGCCAGATGTGGAATGCACTTTCCAACAAAGTTATACATGCCCAATGCCTTCTGAAAACCTTATCTTTTGGAACTGGCATGTTTTAAACCACCTGTGTACTATTTTAACTTATTTCTGCACTTTCTGCCAACAGTTTTCCCCTAAATATAACATTTCCTTGAATCTAAATTTACCTTTTCTTTACTTGAGTTTCTTATGTCTTGCATATTTAATCAGTGTCTGTGCAAGTCTCATCATGTTTCTTTGGTGATGTGCCCTTATTTAGATGCAAGCAGTGGATACTTTTGTATTTTCCACAACTTCCAGGGGCAGATAACTCTCCAAGTGGCAGCCTTGTGAAGACAGACCTTCCAAATGTGGCATGGGATGGGCATACCAGCTTATTCCACCAATTCCATACCTGTTAACCCCTAATTATGCACCTAAAGAAGAGAAGAACTTGGCCCCTGGGATTTAACTCAAGATAATAATAATAATAATAATGGTATTTGTTAAGTGCTATGTGCAAAGCACTGTTCTAAGCACTGGGGAGGTTACAAGGTGATCAGGTTGTCCCATGGGGGGCTCACAGTTTTAATCCCCATTTTCCAGATGAGGTAACTGAGGCACAGAGAAGGTAAGTGACTTGCCCAAAGTCATACAGCTGATAGTTGGCAGAGCCGGGATTTGAACCCATGACCTCTGACTCCAAAGCCCGTGCTCTTTCCACCGAGCCACGCTGCTTCTCAAGATGTCACTGATTGTAGGAATACTTAATACTTAATGCAATTCTCGGGGTCCATACATGAACACTCAACCTTAGAGGGTCAGTTCCTTGTGGGCAAGGAACATGTCAAGCAACTCTGGCATATTGTACTCTCTCAAGCATTTAGTATAGTGCTCTGTAGCACAATAACTGCTCAATACATATGACTGACTGACTGAAGATGGGAGTTGGAGAGGAATCATTGTAGTGATCATTGGAGTATTTAAGCACTTTAAAATTTGCCAAGCATTTTACTAAGTGCCGGGGATAGGTACAGTGTCTGGCATACAGTAAGCATTTAACAATGCTTACTGTATGCCAGACACTGTACCTTTAACATTTTTAACATTGTTAATACAGTAAGCATTTAACAATGCTTACTGTAAGCTTGTTGTGAGCAGGGAATGTTCATTAACATTTGCACTACCTTCCTGTTGCAAATTATTCACACTTTTAACTAAATCAAGGGTTAAGCATCTTTGTAATCCAAAATTGCCACATTATTCCCAGCACAACAAATCATGCCACTTTTCATTTATGCTTAAATTGTAGCAGTATGTTACAACAGCTGAATGGTGAAATATTGTTTCTAGTGCCTGATAGGAGTATTGTGACTAAACAGATGGGTCTGGTTAATTTTTAACATATGTTAAACGATGTGTTATTATACTTGGGGGTACTCTCATCACATCCATTTAGCTTTGAAGATTTGCACTGTTTCCACTTAATTTTATATTTACCACTTTTCAGGCCTGCTTTGTAGGTCCACTTGCGTTCTTTCTAGTCTATTTGTAAACTGCTCAGTTGTGACTGTGTCATTTTTAATTAATTCTGCCTGCTACTTTATGATTTCCATAATCTTGCTGCTGCAAATGAATGCAAAACTGTTCTATCTGATGCAGTAGTAACATTTTTCCTAATGCAGGAAAGCTTTGAGGTGCGTCATTCTTACCATGATTTTCTTATTTGACCTGCTTTAAAGTTGGGAGATCTGTGGTCTGGTAGATTTGAAGGGGGAAGGAGTTCCAGACAGGGAGAAGTTTGTGAGATACCAGAGAAGTGAGTACAAGCACTTAGTTCAAGCGCTTAGTACAGTGCTCTGCACACAGGAAGTGCTCAATAACTATGATTGAATGAATGAAAGGTGAGAGCAAGGGATAGTGAGACTGTAAGCTCCTTGTGAACAGGCATCATGACAACCAACTCGTACTTTTCCAAGTGCTTAGTATAATGCTCTGCGCACAGCTAGTGTTCAATAAATACCACTGTGGCTGAGAAGATGAACTCGAGATAAGCAGAGGGTATAAGATGGGTGGCAGTGGGTGAAGACAACAGATATTGACTACCGAATAGCTACGGAGAGGTAGCAGTAGTTGTTAGCAGTAATAGCAAGGCTCCACTGGTGCGATGCCCTGGATGAAGTGTTTGAGAAGTACAAAGCAGCCAAGTGATACATTCCCTGCCCACAAAGAGCTTACACCCTAATGGGAGAAACATACATGAAAATACAAACAGAGAAATCAAAATAAATAATTGAATCCATATATATATATATATATATATATATATAAGTTCTGATGATGGGTGTAAGTACATGCATAACTACTAGGAATGGCTGATGAGTTTATATGATTTGGGGTGCTGGAAATTCATTAGGGAAGGTATGTTGGAGGAGGTGGGCTCTCAGGAGGGCTCTTTGAAGATAAGAAGGATTGTGTTCTGTTGGATTTGCCAGGGGAGTTCCTAGCCTGGGCAGTAAGTTTCAGTGACAGGATGGAGGTGGAGATGAAGGTGAGGTAGAATAGAAGGCTAACTTGGGAGGGATGAAGAGAGTGGGTCAGGGAGTAACAGATGAAAAGAGCAGACATGTAATTTGGGGCCAGGTGGTAAAGGACCTAGAAGCCAGTTGCGGGGAAGTTTTGTTCGAGTCAGAGGGGCACACAGTCAGAGGAGGGTCTTGAGGAGCAGGGAGATGTCGGGCTACTCTTCAGGAAGATGTGTGAGGCAACATGTTGAACGGATTAGAGAAGCAGCGTGGCTCAGTGGAAAGAGCCCGGGCTTTGGAGTCAGAGGTCATGGGTTCAAATTCCGGCTCTGCCAATTGTCAGCTGTATGACTTTGGGCAAGTCACTTAACTTCTCTGGGCCTCAGTTACCTCATCTGTAAAATGGGGATGAAGACTGTGAGCCCCCCATGGGACAACCTGATCACCTTGTAACCTCACCAGTGCTAGAACAGTGTTTTGCACATACTAAGCACTTAATAAATGCCATTATTATTATTATTATTATTATTATTAGAGAAGAGACAGAGACGAGTTAGGAGGCTGGTGCAATAGACTAGCCCCCAGTAAGGGCAGAGCTTGTACTAGACCAGAAGCTGTTCAGCTAGAGAGGAAGGGGCGGATCCAGATGGTGTGTAGGAAGAAACTTCACAGCTCTGTACTTGGTCCTTGGGAGGTTTTGGTAAAATAGAACACCTAGTCCTTGCCATCAAGGAGGTTATAGTCAGAGAGGAGACGTGTATCCACGTTAGCCACATAAAAGAGGAACAAGTGGGAAAGCAGATTTCAGGGAATGTCCTATGTTTTGCCTTCAAATGTTTCTAGAGTGAAAATATGTGTTGAAATCCATCATCTATCTCATATGTGGAATTCTGTGTTTCAGTCAATGAAAGAAACAAATTCTTGGTTTGGGCAGATTTTTTTTCACGGATGTTTCATAGACTGACCAGTGGAATATTTTACTAAACTATTAAGGCAGTTAGAAAACCTGAAGCACTTTCCAATACCGGCAGGATGTTCCTGTCTGAACATTTCTGAAAATGTTTTTACTGACTTCATTGTGTACTTAGGATACCAGACACTGCCAAGGCCCTTTACTTTCTCTTCTTCTCTGGGCTTCTCTTTTATGCTTCTTTTTTTTTAATTATTTCTTTTGTGAGAAGCGACGTGGCCTAATGGAAAGAGCATAGGCCTAAGAATCAGAGGACCTTGGTTATACTATCAGCTCTGCCACCTACCTACTGTGTGAATTTGGGCAAGTCACTTAATTTCTTGGTGCCTTAGTTTCCTCATCTGTAAAATGGGGATTCAGTACTTGCTCTCCCTCTCCTCTAGACAATGAGACCCATGAGGGACAGAAACTGGGTCCAACCTGATTAACTTGTATCTGCCCTAACACTCTAAGTGCAATGCTAGGCACATGGTAAGTGCAGAACAAATAACATCATAATTATTATTATTTGGAGGGACTGGGTCATTCTAGACCACTAGCCTCATTACCGTGTATCCATTTAACAATGCCTCTACTTCTGGTGTTGTTTTTCTTGTTTCTTTATTTTCCTTCCTCCCCAGAGAAACACATGCTCAAAGCACATGTGAAGATTCCACCTATCCTCACAGTGTTTTTAATTTTTCCTCTGACATTTCGAGCTGGCTTCAAACTTGGTATGGATAACTAGTGAGCATGTGTCTTCCCTTTTCAAGGGTGACCTCTCTACTTTCTGAGATTTCATGGATGGGTTGGAGAAACCAAATGTAGTTTTAGGAACTCTATAGCTTCGATCTAGTCTTCACACATGCAGGCTCCTGCATGTCAGGGGTAGGATGTGAGGTGAAAGTTTTTGGCCAGGTAATTTTACTTTGTTCACACCTGGCTGAATGGAAATTTTAAAGATGAGTACAGATTAGCTGTGCTGTACTTATTATATTGTACTCTCCCAAGCGCTTAGTGCAGTGCTCTGCACATGGCAAGTGATCAATTGATGCAATTGATTGATACCAGGGGGACTCCGTGGAACCCCTAGAATGACCTAAAACTGAACATGCTCGTGACACGTTTAAACTGTATAGTGTGTAGCCTTGAAGAAAGTAGTTTATGGTGACAGCATTTTCAGGCACTTTCTAGATTCCCCTATGTAGGTGATAGAGGTGGGGGTAAGTGCAGAGATTGGGCTGAGTCAGGCCTAAGCTTATCTGCAAGGATGGTACAATCATCCACCTCCAGACCACAAGGTCGTGTGGGCAGGGAATGTGTTTGTTATATTATCCTTGCCTAAGCCCTTAGTACAGTGCTCTGCACACAGTAAGTGCTCAGTAAACGTAATTGACTGACACCCCGTACTCTTTCCCCTACCGACTTGTAAGTGCCTGAAAGAAGGGCTTTATGCTTCTCAAAGTAATCTCGCTCCTCAATTACAGAACAGTGTTGAAATGTCCTTAGCAGGATCCTTGGCACTGAGCCTGCAAGGGATGAGGAAGAGGATGAAAGAGAAGAAGCAGCATGGCCTAGTCGATAGAGCATGGCCCTGGGAGTCAGAAGGACCTGGGTTCTAGTCCTGGCTCCATCACTTGTCTACTGTGTGACCTGGGGCAAGTCACTTCGCTTCTCTGTGCCTCAGTCACCTCATCTATAAAATGGGGATGAAGATTGTGAGCCCTATGTGGAACAGGGGTCGAGTCCAACCTGATTATGTTGTATCTATCCTAGTGCTTAGAACAGTGCCTTTCACATAGTAAGTGCTTAACAAATACCATAAAAAAATACAGTGGATGAAGATTCTTCAGCAAAAATGCAGCTTATTCAGTGTTCTCCCAACTGGGATTTGCACAGAAGCTTCTGTTGATCCTAAGCATCCTGTGACAGTGTGTCTTCCCCTTCTCTCCGCCAAAATCATCCGGTGTGAGGTAAACATCGCCAATCCCCAATCCGTGCCAGAGGGAGGTGCATAAGCTGTCCTGCCCAATTCCTGCTCTGGCACAGGTGCTAGGAATTGCTACTTGTCCTGGGGCTACAAGGTTATTCCTTCTTGTGCCACCACTCCTGTCCCTTGCCCCCTCTAGATTGTACGCTCTTTGAGGACAGGGAGAGTGTCTACCAACACTATTGTAACTGTGCTCTCCCAAGTGCTTAGTACAGTTCTCTGAACATAGTAATTGCTCAATATATGCCATTGATGATAGAGATTCCCCTTTCTCCAGCCTGCCCCTGCACAGGTGGACTGAAAAATGGGAGAGTATGTTAGTTCACAGTAAAAAAAAAAAAAAAAGGTGCAGAACCTTGGAGCAGGAAAAAACTCGGCAGCTTCTACGCTGCCCACATCCAGAAACGCATCCTCAGAGTCAGCATGTGTCCCACCTAACTCCCACCAGGCTCTTCCTGGGGTAGTGCCCCCTGCATGGGGTTGGGAGGGGATGAAAAGAGAAAGATCAATGGCACTTTCTTAATCTGCATTTGGGTTGCTCTGCTGAAGATTCCGATGGAAAAACCAATGGGGCCAGGCTGGTCCTGGTTGGTAAAACAGGGATCCGAATATGGACCTGGGAGGAACTGAATGGAACAACTCATGCAAGGACCGAGGGCAAAATAAATGGCCAACGATGCATCTGCAGACTTCCCAGGGGACATGGCCAGAATGACTTTGTTCGGGGAGATGGCACAAAAGTTTCTTCCTGTCCCTCAGTGAAAATGATGGTGCAGTTGATTGAGGAGCTTGAATCTCTCTTATTGTCCATGGTAGCTGGTTGGAGATTTGGGCCTTGCAGACTGCTGGGAAGGCGGGGAGGGGAAGGACATGATTCAGCACTGAATATTTGGTGGAGCCTATTTTGACCCCATGAAACCTACTTCTAATTGGTAGTTCCAAAGCAGCAGTGGCAGTGAGTGACTGAGACATATATGTTGATCTACCTGTCATCTGTGGCAGGTGGACTACCACCCTGTTTCCCCATCTTCCTGATCCTCTCTTGAACACTATCCTCCCTTAGATTTTCCCTTTTCCTTTCCCTTTCCAAGTCCTATCCTCCTGTCTCCTTTCCTTTTCCTTGCCTCCTCTTGCTTTTTATTCTGCTTTTTATTCTGGACTCCACCCCTTTTATCTTGCTCCATTCTTCTGAATTTCTCTCTGCCTCACTCAATATCTTTCTTCTATGTCTCTTTTCTATCCCTTCTTCCACCTCTTTCTCCTTCCCGGTACCTTCTCTGCCATTCTCAATGAATTATATTTATTAGCACTTACTGTGGGCAGAGCACTGTATTAAGCATTTGGGAGTACAATATAACAGTAGAAGAGGCAGCGTGGTTCAGTACAAAGAGCATGGGCTTGAGAGTCAGAGGACGTGAGTTCTAATTCCAGCTCTGCTACTAGTCTGCTGTGTGTCCTTGGAAAAGGCACTTAACTTCTCTGTGCTTGTTACCTCATCTGTAAAATGGGTAATAAGACTGTGAGCCCCACTTGGGACAACCTGATTATCTTGCATCTGCCCCAGCACTTAGAACAGTGTTTGGCATATAGTAAGTGCTTAACAAATACTATTATTATTGTTATAACAGACACATTCCATCCCCACAACAAGCTTACAGTTCAGAGAAAGAGTTTATCTCTGTTCCCACATATGAAACTAGGTATTTAGGGACTAAGGAAGCTGGATGGAAATCATACCCTGATTTGGTTACTGATACATTGAGTCCCTGAGCAATAACCCCTGAGCTTTCCATGAAGCAGTTATAAAATAAAATAACATCTACCTCCTGTGTCTCGGCAGGGTATTATGTGGTTTGTTTAATTGCCCATCAGGGCTTTGAGATCCTTTAATGACATGTGCTTGCAGAGGCCAGAGAGTTATGCTAATCCTTCTGATTCCTGCTCAGCATCTGTTACTCTCCCCTCCCCTTTTTCTCTAGCAGACACCTAAGTCTTCCTGGCCTCAGTAAGCCCCATATAGGACAGGGACTGTGCCCATTCTGTTTATATTGTACTACCCCAAGGTTTAGGACAGTGCTTGGCACATAGCAAGCACTTCATAATTGAGAAACAGTGAGGCTAGTGGGAAGAGCACAGTCCTGAGCATCAAAGGGCCTGGGTTCTAATCCTGGGTTCACCATTTGTCTTGAGCAAGTCACCTAACTTCTCCGTGCCTCAGTTTCATCTGTAAAATGGGGCTTAAATCCTCCTCTGTCTGACTTAAACTGTGAGCCCAATGTGGGACAGGGACTGTATCTGGCTTGATTATCTTGTACCTACCGCAGTACTTTAAACACCCCTTGACACTTACTAAGCACTTAACAAATACCAGAAAGTTAATGCCACATTATTATTATTGTTATTATGGGATAGATATAGTCATTCATTCCTCTCGCCCATCAGCTGTTGGGAGTGCCAGCTACCGAACAGCTGATCACTCTCTCACTAGATGCAAAACCAGAGATTAGTAACAGTCTCGTTTTACCAGTTCTCTCAGAGTTCTCGTACAGTTGCAGTGGTTTGGCTGGGTATTCCTGACCCCGTGGCCGAGCAGTATTTCTTAGCCCTCCCTTGACTCTTTCCTCACCCAACTCCCTGCTCGCAAGTGGTTTAAAACCTTCCCCGACTCGGATTGTTGCCATCTGCCAACTCGCTCACACCATCGTCCAGAATGGAATGAAAACCCAGTTGAGGTTGCTGGGGGGAATGGGAGAGGTGTAGAGGAGGGATTTTGTGTATGTGTTGTGTTCACATGTGCACATGCATGACCAGATCAGCCAAAAATGGACGAATGACTGGCCCTGCTTCATACCCTGTGCTTCTCAAAGTAATCTCGCTCCTCAATTACAGAATAGTGTTGAAATATCCTTAGAAGCAGCATGGCCTAGTCGATAAAGCACAGGCCTGGGAGTCGGAAGGATGTGGGTTCTAATCCTGGCTCCACTGCTTGTCTACTGTGTGACCTTGAGCAAGTCACTTCACTTCTCTGTGCCTCAGTTACCTCATCTGTAAAACAGGGATGAAGTTGACTTGTACTACCCAAGCTCTTAGTACAGTGCTCTGCACACAGTAAGCGCTCAATAAATATGATTGAATGATTGAATTGTGAGCCCCATGTGGGACAGGGATCGATTAGTGCTTTATACCCTGTTCTTCAGGTGCTTCTGGCACAGCTAGTCTTCCAAGGCACAGTTTTCTGTAATACAAAGGAGAAACTGAAGCCGCACCATGTAAGGCATTTCCTTCCTCCTCCCACCCCACAGAGTCAATGACAGAGCAGGGATTAGGAGGGACTCAGACCCTTGATGTAGAGGACTCGTTTTAAAGTGATTTTACAAAAGTCTGCCTGTGTGTGAGCAAGTTTCTCCAGAATATACGTGGAATGGTGTGTCCCCTTTTATTGATATGTGTCAGTCATGGAATCTGTGGACCTGAGATCTGCATAAGGTATCCTCTTATGGTCTGGACTTCTGACTCAGTTAATTATCAACTCTGCTGCTGTTTTGCTTAATGTGACCGCCTGCCCGGTATTACACATAACAGGGATCCTGGGGTTATTATTATAATTATTATGTTATTTGTTAAATGCTTACTATGTGCCAAGCACTGTTCTAAGCGCTGGGGTAGATACAAGGAAATCAGGTTGTCCCATGTGGGGCTCACAGTCTTAATCCCCATTTTACAGATGAGGTAACTGAGGCATAGAGAGGTTAAGCGGCTTGCCCAAGGTCACACAGCAACAAGTGGCGGAGCTAGGATTAAAACACAAGTACTCTGACTCCCAAGCCCGTGCTCTTTCCACTAAGCCACGCTGAGATTTCTGTCATACCACTTGAAAGGGCTAGAATTAGGCAAGGGTGGTAGGATGGGACTTTCCAGCTGTGGTAATGGCAGGTGAGAACAGCAGAGAGGAGGCAAAGGCCCCTCTTTGACCACTGGAGGGGCTGTCCTTGGGAACTTTTGGTGAGACAGGAATGACAAGTTTCCTGCTGGATCAGAAACTCCCATGAAACCCCTAAGTGCTGAGTACAGTTGTTGGCACAAAGTAGGTTCTCAGTAAATACTAGTGTTTGATTGTCTGGGTGTGTGGTTGCCTGGAGTCCCCAATTTTTAGTGGTTGCCGGTTGGACCAATCACCTGAAGCCAGACTGCCAGATTTAATAGCTCAGTCTGGGATGAGTGGACAGTTCAAGGAACAGAACTGCTGTCCTAAGTAGTAATTCTGCTACTCAAACTCCCACTCACATTCCCCCTTCTCTCTCCAGCCAGAAGTGGCCAGGATCCAAACCTGAGAGTGGTCAGGCTGCCAAAGGTGGGTGTGTGAACTGCCCTAGGCTATCCAGTGCTTTGCACCAGCCATAGGTTTAGACTAACTGGGTGGCCTTCGGCAGGTCCTTTAACCTCTCTTTGCCTTATTTATCCCATCTGTAAAATGGGAATGATGATGAAAGTGCTCTTTTTCTTCTCTTCCTCCTCCTGCTCCTCTTCCTGCTCCTCCTCCTCCTCCATATTGCAGGAGGAGTACAATCAATGGTGATTATTGAGCACATACTGTGGCTGTGGTGGTGGGAAAGGATTTAGCAGCCACTACTGTGGCAGTAACAGCACAACCTGGAGGAAAGGAATGAAGGAAACTGCCAGCCCAGTATCCTCCCCTTCTTTCTCCTCTACATTTGAGTACATAATTTGTGCAGAGCACTGTACTATGCTTGGGAAAATATAATACAGTAGAGTTGGTAGAGTTGGTAGACATGGTTTCTGCCCACAAGGAGCTTACACTCTACAGTGGGAAAAGGGCATTAAAATAAATTACAGGTAGAAGAAATAGTATAGAGACATATGTACTTAGATGCTGTAGTATTGAGATGAGTATCAAAGTACACAGCCAAGTGCGTAGTCAATGCACCAAGGAGGGCAGATGGAGGAAATATGGATCAGTCAGGGAAAGCCTCTTGGAGGAGATGTGATTTTTAGGAGGGCTTTGAAGGTGGGAGGCTGTCAGAAATGAAGGGGGAGGGAATTCAAGGCCTGAGGAGGACATGGGCAAGGGATTGGTGGCAGGATAGATGAGACTGAGGTACAGAGACTAGGCTGGTGTTAGTGGAGTTGGAGAGTACAGGCTGGGTTGTAGTAGATGAGTGAGATAAGTTAGGAGGGGGTGGAGCTGATTGAGTGCCTGAAAGTCAATGATAAGGAGTTTCTCTTTGAAGTGGAACTGGATGAGCCAGACAGCTGGTGGGTCCCTGTAGTCTGTTCTAAAGCGTAGGCAAGAAGATTCTCTGAGGTGCCCAAGGTCTACTGAGAAACTCAGGGTCAGATGGGAAACTAGACTTGTTAAGCTTTCTGTCTTTGATTTTGATGTTAAGTGCTCTGTGGAGTTTTTGTAGTTGCTGAGGTAGGCAAGGAAAGGGAGGCTTTAGGAATTTTCAAAGACAACAGTCACACTGGGGCTTTTCACTGCTCCTGCCACTAAGAGGAAAGATGCTCTGACTTAACAGCCCCAAGGCTCAGTGATGTAGACTAATGGATTATGTTGTCTATTAAGCGCCTACTGTGTGCTGAGTACTGAGCTAAGAACTGGAGTCTATACCAATGAACAGTTTGGAAATCAGTTTTAGTGCTTGGCTCAGGGGCCAGAACATCCAAACATCCAAAATCTGGTAAGAATGGAGAATTATCTTACCTGTCATAACCAAATTGGTTATTTTTTTTTTAAAAAAAGGAGAAAATAAATCACTCTAGGGCTATCTCCCTCCTCTCATGTTCCCATTAGTACTGGAGGGGCCAAAAAGAGCAAATGAGGCCCACACTCCTCCTCCTCCCCCTAGCCCTGGACTGTGGTGAGCGAGGATTTCCTACGGGTGCCAAACCGATGCCTGCTTGAAACTCTGCCTCAGCCTCGTACCTTCTGGGCTCTGGGAGATCTTCACTCCACCTAAAACACCCCCTCTTGGACAACAGCCCCGTGCCCCAGTGTCTGATCCTCCCTTACTGGTAATTCTAGGTTCCTGGTTGGACTTCTCTGGGGGAAGCAGCACCCAGTGGGTGTCAAGTCCTGAGTAAACCTCTGTTTCTCCCATAGCTCGGGGCCTGTGCTGCATCCACACCTGGGTGGCATTCCCATCTAGGAGCAGTTGCCAAGTCAGACCTAGAACCTATCCAACCCGTAAACATGCTTGGTAACCATTCCTACCCACTAAGCTCATGTCTCAGGGCAGACCAGGTACGTGGAAAGCTAATGGAGTGACTAAAATCTCCTCCAGCAAAACCCTAAGTCTGGCCGTGCTTATGGAAGTTCTGCAATGCCAAAGGCCAAACAATGAGGCTCCTTAAGATCTAATCACCGGCATTTAATAAGCATCCATCTGGGTCATCAGGAAGAGCATGAACGCAAGAGGTCTAGACGCAATCAGTGCTAGCTTCTACCCATGCCAGAAGAACAACAGCCACAAACTAAAGGCTTGTTAGTCTTTACTGGCGATTGTTGGTTTTATAATTTATATGTACATTATACTCACTGTGGGTTGGGATTGTGTCTGTTATATTGTACTCTCCCAAGCACTTAGTATAGTGCTCTGCACATAGTAAATGTTCAATAAATACCATTGACAGACTGACTAATCTTTAGAAGGAGGGTTAGTCTGCTGCTCACCACCTCAGCTGACCTGAGGATCCGATAACTGCCACCTCCCCCCTGCACCGTCTAGGGCTCCCCGTTCCCGACCTGCTCTCTATATGCTGGGCCATGGCGATAAATGCTTCAGCTAAAAGCCTGGGAACCTAGAGCCCCTGGGCACTGGAGTTGCCTCGGAGACCTAGAGCCTCTGGGAGCTGGAGTCTAGAACCTCAAGTACCTAGAACCTCAATGCTCTAGAACCTCAGTGATCTAGGACCTCAGTGAACTAGGGCCTCAGTGATCTGGAACATCCCAAGTCTGGAACCTTGGTGATCTAGAACCTCACTAGTCTGAAACCTCAATGATCTAGAACCTCAGTGATCTAGAGCCTCACAAGTCTAGAACTTAGGTGATCTAGAACTGCACGAGTCTAAAACTTCGATGATCTAGGACTAAGATTGGGTATGGGAGGAACCTAGAGCCCCTGGATGCCGGAGCCGCCTTGGGAACCTAGATCCCCTGGATGCTGGAGCCACTTCGGGAGACTAGAGCCTCCAGGAGCTGGAGTGGGGACCTCAGGCACCTAGAACCTCAGGAGTCTAGACTGTGAGCCTGTTGTTGGGTAGGGATTGTCTCTATCTGTTGCCGAATTGTACTTTCCAAGCGCTTAGTACAGTGCTCTGCACACAGTGAGTGCTCAGTAAATACGATTGAATGAATTGAATGAATGAATGAGGTCATCAATCAATCATTTATTGAGGTTCACTGTGTGCAGAGCACTGTAGTAAGCACTTGGGAGAGTACAAAACAGCAGAGTTGGGAGCTGGGGAAGACTGTCATTGTGGCTATGGGTGTGCCCTGAACTCTAAGCCCTGAGGAGCCTGAAACTCTTCTCCTCTAGCCACAGCACCCTGCTGATTTTTGTTTTCATTCTGTGTATTTGTCTTTTAGGTTGTTTTAGTGTTAAATTGTTTCATTGCTCCTTATGGGTCTGTCTCTAGCCTCCTCTCCTCCACTTATATTCTTAGACTGTGAGCCCCTTGAGGCCCAGGGGTTATATGTAATTCCCACTTGGGTATTTTTTTCCAGTGTTTAATGCAGTGCTCTGCACACAGTAAGCTCTTAATAGCACTGTTTGGTAGCAGTGTGGCCAAGTGGATAGGTCACGGGCCTGGGTATACAGTGTTGTGCACATAATAAGCACTTAATACATGCTATCACTACTACTGCTATTGCTACTGTGGTCTCAGTTATTCTACTCTAACACTGCATCCATTCTCCCTGCCTGAAGTCTCACAATGAATACCACAGGTCAACGTCCACCTCCTGGCATTGTCACGCCTCGATTTTTGCTTTCTTTCTCCTTCTTTATGTTTTGGGACTTTTATTAGCCCGGGAGTCAGAGGACCTGGGTTCTAATCCCGGCTCCGCCACTTGTCTGCTGTGTGACCTTGGGCAAGTCATTTAACTTCTCTTTGCCTCAGTTCCCTCATCTGTAAAATGGGAGTTAAGACTGTGAGCCCTATGTGGGACAGGGACTGTGTCCAACCTGATTATCTTGTATCTACCCCAATGTTTAGTACAGTACCTGGCACATAGTAAATGCTTAACAAACACCATAAAAAAGAGGAAACTAAAAGAGCCAGGCAAAGCCCAAGTGCCCGTCTGAGCAGAGTTGTGCTGGATGAAAAGCTACCCATGGCAAAGCCGGTCGGGGTGGGTGTGGGTTTAGCGGGGATTTAAAAATCAGACGTCCCACCCTTAAATCTCACCCTCCCCTCCCCATGCCGCCCCTTCAGCAATGCTGAGCGCCAGACTGGGGCTTAGGTGCAGAAACTTCTTGGCTGTCTTCCAGGTCTGAGCACCCTAGCCGGCTCCCCTTGTCTCCCCACTTTGGAGACTCAAGGATTTTATTTTTATAGACAATCACTCCAACACTGCCCGGGGCCTTCATGGTGCAAACCCCACCTCACAAGTTTAGGCTGATTATCCAGGATCCCTTACACAGCCAGCAGTGTCACCAGATCCACTGTCCATTCCCAAAGGTCATCATCATCCATCATCCTCAGTAGCCGGATATGGCCGTTGGAGATCTGGCACAAAGGCACGATTGCATTCTTGTGGAAATTAAAACAAAAAAAGGTTAAGGCTGAATAACATTTCGTCTCGTTCCGTATTCAGACTTATCCTGTGCCTACTTGTCACCCTGCAGAGCAAGATTGCGTAAATGCTCAGGAAATGGAGAAAAATAAACTCCTCTGACATTGAAGTATGCCTGCTCTAGTCCACTCGAGTTATAAAACTACACTTCTCATAATCCCCTTATAATTTGCTCCCATTAACGTCCTGCTTTGTTCTAGCAGAAGAATACTGGTGGCAAGCAAAGTCATGCCCCTAATTTCCTACTTCATCCTGGACCCCATGCTTACTCCGCATTGTTAACAGTTACTCCTTTTACCTCCTTTACAGTGTATATTCAAATACGCCCTGGGGCCTTGTTACTTATGGAAAAGAGTAGTTCCACAAAGAAGGATGAAAAGGGCTGTTTTCTGCCTGCCGCATTGTTTCTGGATTAAGAAAAGCCACGTTTATATGGATGATGCCAAGGAATTCATGATTTGTCCAAAAAAATATTTTTATTATCTAACCTGGATCTTCTGCTGCAATTTAAGCCCGGTTACTCAGACAACTATATATACTGAAAATTCACCGTGTCCCTTCAGATTACTGACTCCTGAGGGTAGGGAATGTGTGCCTAGCTTCTGCTGTTGTCTCCCAATAACTTAAACAAGCAGCATGGCTTAATGGGAAGAGCCCGGGCTTGAGAGTCAGAGGGCAGGGGTTCTAATCCCGGCTCCGCCACTTGTCTGCTGTGTGACCTTGGGCAAGTCACTTAACTTCTCTGTGCTTCAGTGACCTCATCTGTAAAATGGACTGTGAGCCCCACGTGGAGCAACCGGATTGCCTTCTATCTACCCCGGCACTTAGAACAGTGCTTGGCACATAGTAAGTGCTTAACAAATACCATTATTATTATTATTATTATTATTAGGTGCTCAATAAGAACTGATGGTAAGCATTGTAAAATTGTGCTTATTGTAATCAATAAGCATTGATTGTTTCGTTCATTCATTCGCTGCAGAGCATAGTGTGGGGAATGTAGAGGAGGAGGTTAAAGGTAAGACCTGAAGTGCATGAATCACAAAAAAATATATATAACCAGAGTTGAGAGAAATCTGGATCAAGAAAAAATTATCAGAGGACTGGGTTCTAATGGCTCCACCACTTGTCTGCTGGGTTACCTTGGGCAAGTCATTTCTCCGTGCCTCAATTACCTCATCTGTAAGATAATAATAATAATGATGATGGCATTTATTAAGCGCTTACTATGTGCAGAGCACTGTTCTAAGCAATGGGGAGGTTACAAGGTGATCAGGTTGTCCCTCGTGGGGCTCACAGTCTTAATCCCCATTTTACAAATGAGGTAACTGAGGCACAGAGAAGTTAAGTGACTTGCCCAAAGTCACACAGCTGACAAGTGACGGAGCTGAGATTTGAACCCATGACCTCTGACTCCAAAGCCCGGGCTCTTTCCACTGAGCCATGCTGCTTCTTGATGGGGATGGGGTTGGGATGAAGGCTGTGAGCCCCATGTGGGAAAGGGACTGTGTCCAACCTGATTAGCTTGTATCTACCCCAGAGCACAGGATGGTGACTAACATATAGTAAGTGCTAAATACCATAAAAAAATGGTCTCAGTACACATTGACTCTGTCTAGGTCACCACAGGGTTTGGAGGTGGCTACGGGTGAGGACTGGCTGGGAGCAGCCTTTAATTGGGCCAGGGCTTTCTGCAATTGAGGTCATTTAGCCAGAGCACCCCTGGGCACCCCTGGGCTTGGCAGTTCATAGCCCCACTGAAGATGGATGGGGAGTGGAGAGAAGAGGATGAGGGAGCTGAGAAGCAAGAGGATTGGGGTCTGAGAGCTTGAAGTAAGCAGGATGGCAGAGCTGCAAAACACAGAGCACAGAGCTAGCCCTCAGTATCCTCTGTGGAGATGGAAAAGGCAAAGACAGAGAAGCAGCACAGCTCAGTGGAAAGAGCACGGGCTTTGGAGTCAGAGTTCATGGGTTCAAATCCCAGCTCCACCAATTGCCAGCTGTGTGACTTTGGGCAAGTCACTTCACTTCTCTGTGCCTCAGTTACCCCATCTGTAAAATGGGGATTAAGACTGTGAGCCCCCCATGGGACAACCTGATCACCTTGTAACCTCCCCAGCGCTTAGAACAGTGCTTTGCACATAGTGAGTGCTTAATAAATGCCATCATTATTATTATTATTAAAGGGAATATTTCCCCTGACTAAAGGAGCATGAATTGCTGCCCTAGGTGATTTAAGGTCTCCATGTTTAAGAAAGAGGATGCCCGGGTCCCTAGGGGTTAAAGACAACCTGGCCTATTGGGACTTAGGAGATCTGGTTCCTGTCCCAGTTCACCCCTTGCCTGTTGTATGGCATTGGGCAAGTTACTTAACTTCTTTGTGCCTCAGTTTCTTCATCCAGAAAATGTAGATGAAATACCTGATCTCCCTCTGTCTTAGACTGTGAGACCCATGTGGGTTAGGGACTGGGTCCAATCTGATTGTCTTCTATTTACCATGGCAACTGTAACAGGGCTTGTCATAAAGTACTTAATCAGTTTCCCTATCTGTAAAATGGGGATAATAACACCTGAACTTGCAGGAGTTTGTGAAGGGTACATTAAAATAACTTATGTTAAGGAACTTTGGTAGTAAAGGCACTAAATAGAACTCAGTTTGGGGGATGCAGCATGACCTAATGGAAAGAGCATGGGCCTGGGAATCAGAGGACCTGGGTTCTAATCCCAGCACCATCATTTGCCTGTTGTGTGACGTTGGGCAAGTCACTTAACTTCTTAGTGCCTCTGTTCTCTCAACTGTAAAATGGTGAGCCTCCTGGGAACAAGGTCCGTGTCTAACCTGATTAACTTGTATCTACACCAGTGCTTAGAACAGTGCTTAATGCGTAGTAAACATTTAACAGATACCATTTTTTATTGTTGTTATTATGATTAAATGACTGCCCCAATGCCAGAGTCGGGATATTCAGGAACTCCAATCCTCATCTTGAGCTATGATACTTTCCCCCTCAACCACACTCCTTCCCCTAAATGACGAATTAGAAAAAAACCATCTTCTGATTCCCTTCCATAGAAATGTTGAAAAGTGAAAGACTGGGGCAAAACCCACCTCCTTTTAATTTGGAAAAGTTAAGAATAAAGCCAAATGTTACCAGATGCTCTTCTTTCTAGAATAACCACTGCTGGTTTTAGAGAGTGGAACAGTGTGATGAGGGAGGAGTCCTCGGTTCTGCTATTGACCCCATCCAATGTTGGGTGAGTTACTAAGTCTCTTCTTCCTCTCTAAAACCTGTCCTCTTTGTCATGAAAGACCTTACCTGCTTTTAGCTCTGGAGGGTTTGCAAGCAAAGATGACAGAAAAGCCCTTTGTAGTGAAAGCAGTAGCGACACATAGAATGGAATCCAAGGAGCTACGACATCATTGGATCAAGGCCGAGCTCAGTGCAAGCTGGTTAGAAAGATTTAGTTTATGAGACACTATCAAACGTAAAGTCTTCTCAGTGCTCAGAGCAGCAGGTTTCCTCCCAGGAGTAGAATCCCGTCTCCTACTCCTAGTCGGCTACTTTGATGACTTGAGAAGACCACCATTATACCCACTGTGACACTAATCCCAGTACTCTTTTATGTCATAACCAAATGGCTATAATAATTGAGGTATTTGTTAACCTCTTACTGTGTGCCAGGCACTGTACTAAGCGCTGGGGTGGATATAAGCAAATTGGGTTGGACACAGTCCCTGTCCCACATGGGCTCACAGTCTGAATCTGCATTTTACAGATGAGGTAGCTGAGGCGCAGAGAAGTTAATTTACTTGCCCAAAGTCACCCAACAGAAGAGTGGCAGAGCCAGGATTAGAACCCAGGTCCTTCTGAATCCTAGGCCCATGCTGTATCTTCTAGGCCATGTTGCATCTCTGCAAATAAGACTGTCACGCAGATACAGTCACGTGCTCAGGACCTGGAACAATGATACTAGTGAAGGAGCCTGGCTTTAGTTCTTTTCCACTCTGGATTTTTTTTTTACCCTCTAGCTATTGTGGGCTGGGAACATTTCTGCCAACTCCTTTGTATTGCACTCTCCCAATCAATTATTCAATCACATTTATTGAATGCTTATTGTGTGCGGAGCACTGTACTAAGTGCTTGGGGGAGTACAGTACAACAGAGTTGGTAGACACATTCCCTGCCCACAACAAGCTCACAATCTACAGCGTGAGACAGACATTAAATAAATACATTATGGCTAGGTTCTTAAGTGTTGTGGAGCTGAGAGAGGGGGGTTCTAGACTGTGAGCCCACTGTTGGTTAGGGACCATCTCTATATGTTGCCAACTTGTACTTCCCAAGCGCTTAGTACAGTGCTCTGCACACAGTAAGAGCTCAATAAACAACAATTTGTTTTTATCCACCCCAGCGCTTAGTGCAGTGCCTGGCGCACAGTAAGTGGTTAACAAATACCTCAATTATTACTATTATTTGGTTATGACATAAAAGAGTACTGCGATTAGTGTCACTATAGGCATAGTGGTGATCTTCTCAAGTCATCAAAGTAGCCGATTGAGGAGACAGGATTGATTGATTGATCGATCAGTTGGCCCAGAGTTACAGTGGAAGCTGGTCACATTGCGGTGCCAAGCCCAAATGCACAGAAACTCACCTAGGCACAATCCTCTTCCCTCCAAATACTCCTAAAAAATTACTAGTAGAGCCCGGACATGTAGGAGCAAATACTAATTGTAATCATGGGAGGTTTTTTTATTGTTTACTGCCATTACCACCTCCTTTTCTCACTTAATTGGACCTAAACCTATCAGATGAGTAACTGCCCTGCGATTTGGCAGGCAGTTATGCATCGGCTATACATAATTGCTCTACAAGTAAGAAACTTGCACTTACCTGGATATTAGCAAAATATTTAGGCTGTTAATCGCGCCGTGAAGGAGATGAAGGGAGCTGCTGCTGCATGTTCGGCCTTTGATCTGCAATACTATGTACAAACGAGCACTGCACAATTGCCGGTCTGCAGTCCTTAGAAGAACCTGAGCATTTATTCAATTGCACTTTTTGAGTGCTTATTGTGTGCAGATCACTGTACTAATTGTTTGGGAGAGTACAATATAACAATAAACAGACACATTCCCTGCCTACAGCTAGCTCACAGTCTATAGAAGCAGCATGGCTCAGTGGAAAAGAGCATGGGCTTTGAAGTCAGAGGTCGTGGGTTCAAATCCCATCTCTGCCAATTGTCAGCTGTGTGACTTTGGGCAAGTCACTTAATTTCTCTGTGCCTCAGTTGCCTCATCTGTAAAATGGGGATGAAGACTGTGAGACCCACAAGGGACAACCTGATCACCTTGTAACCTCCCCAGCGCTTAGAACAGTGCTTTGCACATAGTAAGTGCTTAATAAATGCCATCATTACTATTATTATAGGGGGAGACAGACATTAATATAAATAAATTACAGATCTATATGTCAATACTGTGGGGTCTCTCTGGCCTCCTCTATGACATTGGAAGGGATGATGTTTAGAAGTCCTGGGTTGGGAACAGAGGACATCGGGGGCAGGGAAGACCTTGCCCGCTTGTGAACTTAAGCAAGTCACTTAACTTCACTGTGCCTCAGTTTCCTTATCTGTAAAGTAGGGATTCATTCATTCAATCATATTTATTGAGCACTTATTGTGTGCAGAACACTGTACTAAATGCTTGGAAAGTACAATTCAGCAATAGAGACAATTGCTGCCCACACGGGGCTTACAGTCTATAAGACAGACATCAAAACAAACAGGAATGAATATGAATAATAGAATTATAGATTTGTACATATATACACAAGTGCTGTGGGGCGAGGAGGGGGTGTAGAGCAAAGGGAGCGAGTTGGGGTGATGGAGAGGGAAGGGGGTGATGAAGAAAAGGGGGGCTTAGTCTGGGAAGTCCTCTTGGAGGAGATGAGCCTTCAGTAGGGCTTTGAAGTGGGGAAGTGTGATTGTTTGGCAGGATTGAGGAGGGAGGGCATTCAGGCCAGAGGTTGGACTTGGGGGCCAGGGGTCGATAGCAGGACAGGCAAGAACGAGGCATAGGGAATGGTTCTGTTTATTCATTCATCCAATTGTATTTATTGAGCACTTACTGTGTGCAGAGCACTGTACTAAGCACTTGGGAAGTGCAAGTTGGCAACATACAGAGATGGCCCGTAACCAACAATGGGCTCACAGTCTAGAAGGGGGAGACAACAAAACAAAACATGTAGACATGTTTATTGTTGTAATGTACTCTCCCAAGTGCTTAGTACAGTGCTCTGCACACAGTAAGCACTCAATAAATACAATTGAATGAATGAATTAATGAATGAGAAGGTTAGCACCAGAGGAGCAGAGTGTGCAGGCTGAAATGTAGAAGAGAAGGGAGATGTCTTCTCTCAATACCTTTTATCAAACATTTTTTTATAGTTTTTGTTAGGCGCTTACTATGTATCAAGCACTGTGGAAATCTCTGGGGTAGATATAATTTAATCAAGCCAGAAACAGTCCTTGTCCCTTATGGGGCTCACAGTCAAGTAGGAGAGAGAACATTTTGCAGTTGAGGCACAGAGAAGTTAAGTGACTTGCTCAAGTTTACACAGCAGGCAAGAAGTGGAGCCAGGATTAGAACCTAGGTCCTCTGGCTCCCAGGCCCGTGCTTTATCTGTTAGGCCACGTGGTTTCACTGAGCACTGTGCTAAGCACTTGGGAGAGTTCAGTACACCAGAGTAGTTAGACATGTTTCCTGCCTAAAAAAGCTCTGTGAGCCACAGAGCCACATGAAACTCACAGTCTAAAGAAGAGGGAGAGCTGGTATTTAATTCCCATTTTACAGCTGAGGAAACTGAGACAGCCATTAAGTGACCTGCCCAAAGTTCCACAGCAAGCAGGTGGCAGAGTCAGAATTAATTCATTATTAATTATGGTACTTGTTAAGAGCTTAGTATGTGCTAAATACTGTTCTAAGTTCTGGGGTAGATGCAAGTTAATCAGGTTGGACACAGTCCCTGGCCCACATGGGGCTCAGAGTATAAGTAGGAGAGAATAGGATTTAATCCCCATTATACAGATGGGATAACTGAGGTACAGAACAGTTAAGTGACTTGCCCAAGGTCATTCAGTGGACATGTGGCAGAGCCAGGATTAGAAACCTGGTACACTGATTCCAAGGCCTGTGCTCGCTCTTCTAGGTCGCCCTGCTTCTCAAACGTCATCTCCTTCAGGAGACATTCCCTGAGCATTCCTCCACTTTCCTAGTCAAGGCATCCAGTCAAGCTTCACTCCATCAGCTACCTAAGCACTCATATGAATATCTGTTTAGTTCATTTATTCCACTGCTTAGTTTTGTCATCCTCATCTATCTTACTCTTTGACCTCTTGAATTTTTGACAGTTTAGGTCTGGTTCCCTTTTCCAGTGGACTGTAAACTCCTCAAGGGCAAGAGCTGGCTGGGCCTTTTACTATGGTTGCAGGTTTCCAGAGCTCTGTTCTGTAGCCAGCAGGTGCTCTGTCCATGTTGATCAAAATCATGAGGATGGTGGCAATGGGCTGGGTAGAGCCAAGCTCTGGATTTCCTGCCTGTGGAAAACTCATGAGCGGCATCTCATTGGCAAATCCTTTCATCTTTACTGCTGTCCTTCCTAGTGCACCCAGATTAGACAACCCAATCTTGCCCCGGGTGGTTACTGAGAAAACTTCAGTATCTGCCATCCAGTAACAGGCATTTCAAAATGCTGAATGACTTTAGGGGAACAAAGTTGGAAATGCTTTAGGGTGAGCATTTCAACATGCCTTGAAATAAAAGAATCAATTCCTTCCCTCCTAGTCCTCAATGAAACTCCTGAACCACGACAGGGTGCTAGTGAATGACTCCACAGTATGTGAAGGCTGTGCTGGGAACTCATTCCCAGCGGCCTCCCCTTTCCCTTCCCCAAAAGTTCAGACTGTGGAAGAGACTTTCCCATCTTCAGCCCTTGGTCCCATTGTTGCCCCAGCATGGAACTCCCTCCCAACTTCACAGCTCCCCGCCACCTCCAAAGCCCTCCTAAAATCCCACCTCTTCCACAAAGTCTTCCCCAACTAATTCACAACCCTCTAGGCATGTCAACCCAAGAGTGACACACACACACACACACACACACACACACACACACACACACACACACACCCTGTGCATTTATTTGAATATTTCAATGGTTTATTCTTCCATTTCACCTTGACACAATTGCACTACCAGCCACTAGAATCTTGTTCATCTTCCCTGTTCCTGCTATTTGCAAAAAAAATATCCGTTTGTCTCTCCCACTGGGTTGCAAGCTCCTCGAGGGCAGGGAAATTGTCTCTTGCTTCTGTTGCACTTCTTAATCAGTCCTTCACACCCAATAGGCAGTAAATACCACTGATCGATTGATTGAGGAGGTAAAAAGGTGCCCTGTGAATGTTACCAAAGCTGATTCTCTTTTCAAAGATATATCCCTTGATTAGGCTTAGTTGTTTGGCACAAAGTCCCTTGGAAAATCACGTGGGCTGGAGTTGGGTATGAAATGCAGAAGTCGATGCCAGAAGGTATGAAGCCTGGGTCCGGGCAGCAGAAAATCAGATCAGAGTCCCTAGACTCCCTCAAACCTCTTGAAATTGAGTCTGAGGCCAGGAACCACCTAAGATCCAATTGACCGAGCTTTTCTCTGTCTTGTGAGTTTCATTAGGTTTCAAGGGGATGAGAGTTTTTCAAGATGTGCTGCCAACATCCAGTGGAATGCAGAGAGTTAGGGAGCGACTGTAAGCTCCTTGTGGACAAAGAATATGTCTACCAACTCTGTTGTGTTGCACTCTCCCAAATGTTTAGTAGAGTACACAGTAAGCCCTCAGTAAATACGGATGATTGATTTACTGATTGATTGAGAGTAAGAAGGCCCCAAGATGGAGCTCAAGGGTTTGCAAATATAAGTCCTATTGTTCCAGCCTTTGTCCTTCTTTTTGGCTTTGCAAGCTGCCGAAAGCAAGTTCAGAGAAATGTATTCCCCAGGTAATGTCGTCCTAAATATGGATTTTCAGGTAGAACATTCATTCAATGCAAGATTCGTGTCTGAGTTATCTGTCTGTGGGAGGAGGGGAATAAGAAGGGAGGAACTGAGAGGATCTCAGATCTAGTACCGTTTTGGGTGACGAAAAGGAAGAGGACGTACAAAATAAATCTTCAATTGGCTAGAGACCTGGGAGGTTGGCAAACCCTTTTGGGAACCACTAAGGCACCTGCAAGCCAAACTGTAGCCAAGTGAACATCTCCTCCAAACAGGATTTACAGAGGGTGAGGTGTGGTGTGAATCCCCCTATTCTCCTGAACCATCTTCCCTCCCAAAGGAAGATATCGAGGGGCCGATGAAGCAAGCAAAGTTCATGTAAGGTTGAGAGAGGAAGGCAAGATGGCTGCCGTCAATGGCATCCGTCCATCTGGTTGAAGAGTCTCTTCAAGCGCTAACATGGGGAATTGGCTGGGATTCTCGGCCTGCACTGCTGCTCGTTACAGGAAGCAACATGTACGGTCAGAGCATCCAGTGGCCAGCGGGCAAGAGCAGCCTCACCAGAAAAGGGCCCAGGAGATTTCTCTCTGCCAACCTCTCCCCCAGAGAGTGCCATCCGCCAAGATCAAAGCCCAAGGTGACCCCTCTCTCAGGCAACACAGACTTGGACTGGAGTCAGTAAGCATCAGTGGGGATTATCCAGTGGTTTTTGTGGGAACTAGCTGTGTGTTTAATCACAAAGGGGCTAACAGACAGCAGCCAAAAGTGGGTTTGCAACTGAGAAAGATTCCAAACTAGGGGATCTTGCACTGGAGTGTTTCTCGGATGAGTTTTCAGATGTTTGGGAGTGAAGATGCAGCCAAGGCTGCTCTCTGGGTGGTATCTTGATGTGATAATTGCATTTGGATTCTGCTCTGGTGAAGTATGAGGAGGGGATCTTGGGGTGGATATCGTCCCAGGAAACCTTACAACCCTGCAGGAGGAAAAAAGGTGGCCCCATTTCCCCCTTGACAGTCCTGAACAGCAAAACACCAACAAATCCCAACCCAGATCTCCCCCAACTTTGTTTTTTTAATTTCTCTCCTGGGAGTTTGAATGGGAAAGAAGGGGTTAAAAGAATCACCTGAGTGACAAGGAGGGAGAGTCTTTCCCGGGTTCAACTTATCTGTCAGTCCTACAGACAGGCCTCCTTCTCCTTCCCTGCCCTCTCCCTGCCTCCTAACGAGTCCTGCTTTGTTTTGAGGTTTTTCCTCTAAGGGTTTGGTTTAGGTAAGAGTTCTTGCCGAATGTGGAAAGAGCAGAACTGTAGCAACACGCCCTGGCTCTCCTCCCCGAGCAAGAAATCTGAAGCCAAGCCCTCTGCTCCAAGTGGCAGCAGTGGCAGCGGCAGAATTGAAGAGGAGGCTGGCCAGGCTCCTAGCTGATCCTGTCTTGGGTGGGTTTAATGATTTCTAAGAACTCACAGAAGGAGGGACTGATCATCTTGGCTCCGCCGGGAGGAAGGGGTGGGAACAGTGCAATTTTCTCTCACATACCTCCGCCTGGACCTGCAAGGAAGTCTCCAGATGTTCCAGCTCAGCATCCCGGCCCGCTCCGGGCCCCTTCCCACCTGAACAATGCAGGCCAATTTTGCCTCAGTTCTCTTTCTCTCCCTCTTCACTTTCTTTGCCTGCCACAGTTCTGCTGGGGCATGCCAAATCATTATTATTAGTAGCAGTAGTAGTATTAGTATTAGTATGAGTTACTATTAAATCCAAATGCCCAGCTACCACATGCTCCTTCCACTAAGAATCTACCCAGCAGGCTGGTCCCAGACCTCCGGGAGGAGAGTCAGTCAAACTTATTTATTGAGCACTTACTGTGTGCACAGCACTGTACTAAGAATTTGGGAGAGTACAGTATAACAATAAACGGACATATTCCCTGCCCACAGAGAATTTACAGTGCAATCTTACCTCAGCCCCTGGCCTCCTCACTGCCACCTTCATGCTCGTCACATTATTTCAATGCCCATAAGGGGCATGGCACTCCACTAAGGTTTGGGCCCCTGCCCCTGAGGAACTTGCAGTCTAATGGGGTGACAAGTTAAGGCAAATACCAATATGAGAAGTCGGTTCATGGAACTCAACTCTGCCCCAGTGAAAAGTCTGGTGGCTTCCCCAAAAGCCTCCAAAGGACATCCTCAATGCCAATCCACTACCACAGAAGAAGCCTGTAGCTTCGGCCCTAGGATTGCTTATTTTCACCTTGCTGGAGCTGGTCCATAGTTAGGGAAAGGATGAGGTGGAGCAGAGGCAGGGAATACTGTAGGCATTCTGCAGTGCGACTCCTTGGCCCAATAAGCTACATTTCCAATGGCTGAATTTAGGGATTCAAAGGAGGCTTTCCTTTGATCTAAATAAATATTTATTTATACTTCTGTCTGCCTCCCTCTCTAGATTATAAACTTGTTGTGCGAAGAGAATGTAACTGTTATATTGTTATATTGTACTCTCCCAAGAGCTTAGTACAGTGCTCTGTACACAGTAAGCACTCAATAAATACAATTGACTGACTGACTAGCTGGGAGGCTGCAGACATAGCCACCATTTTAATCCTAGTCTTTTGATTGCAAGTCCAGTCTTGGAGAATTCAGAAGACAGGTAATCAAACAATTAGTCAGTCGTATTTAGTGACTGCTTACTGTGTACCAAGCACTGAACTAAGCACTTGGGGGAGTACAGTATAACAGAGCTGATAGGCATGATCTCTGTCTGCAAGATTTTTTTTTTTTTTCTCCTCTGGACCCAAGAATTTGAGTTTTCTCTCTTGTGTGGCAGGGAAAGTTGAGTTCGCAACTTGAGTATACAAATAGCATGGGGACCTAAGGGCTCAGATGTGAAGGGGCCCAGGATTGGGCTGGGCTGGGACAGATTGGGTTCCCACAGGACTGCTCTTTTCAAGCTATGGAGAGTCTCATTGGTCTGAGATATGAATAGCTTGGAAATACCCACAGTTTTTAATTATCATGTTTCTCATCACCACTTATCATGAAATTCCCTTCCCAAGTCTATAAATGTCAAATCCCTTGTTTGTAACCCAGGCAATCTTAATTATATGGCCTCTGGCTCATAAGGCAAGAATCTCAACAAAACAAATCAGAGGGGCGGAGGGAGGACAACAGCTTCAGCCTCTATGGCAGGAGGGGTTGGGCCCTCTCTTTCACAAGCAGAAAGATACAGTGAAAACCCTTGGATGGATCCAGTGCTAGTCTGCTTGATGGGCTTTTGGGGGGGTTTAATGGTATTTGTTAAGTGCTCACTATGTGTCTGGCATTGTACTAAGCGCTGAGATAGATAAAGTGATCAGGAAAGTCAGGGATGGCTTCAGTGGCCCACAAGGTCTGGGCAAGAGTTTGATCTGAACATCCTGCTCACCAGAAGCATTATGGGAAGGGAGGATTGCAACTTGGCTTATCCTAAAATGACTTTTGGATGCAGACTGATAAATCCTCTGGAAACTGCTTTCGAATCATTCAATCAGTAGTATTTATTGAGCACCTTTTATATGCACAGGACTGTACTAAGCTCTTAGAAGAATTACCTCCTTGTGAGCAGCAAATGTCTGCCAACTCTGTTGTATTGTGCTCTTCCACTTAGTACAGTGCTCTGCACACAGTAAGCACTCAATAAATATGATTGATTGATTGATTGATTGATTGCTCTGTACTTAGTAAGGACTTATACCATTGATTATTTGATTATCCCTGCCCTCAGGAACTAAATGTCTAAGTGCTCTCCAAGAAAGGACTGAGAAAGGAAGACATTTGGGTAAATTAAAAAAATAAATAAATTGGATGAATATATAAATGACTGAACAAGTGATCCTAACTCTTAGGCCTCCTGACCTGGACCTGCACCTCTGGACCAGGATTGATGGTGGAAGTGGTGAGGTGAATTTCTATGGAACAATGGCCACTGCATGGAATTCCTGGTTGAGAACTCCACATGTCTCTACTGCTCCTTTTCTGATCTCTGGGGTAAGTCAGCACATACAAACGCACTTAAACACACATACACACACATGCTCATACAAACTGCTGACCATAAACAATAGTAGCAGATGTCTGCACTGTTTCAGAGACCATTAGTTCTTCCAGCCCAACCTGAACCATTAACCAGAATTGAACAGCTTCACCTTCCCATCGTGCATTCGATGCATCAGGAACACTGGAAATGAAACCACTCCTAAGTGATTCATTGCCTAGGGAGCTGAGATGCCTTTCTGGATTCAGAGAACAGGGCACAGACATGAATTAGAAGACCTGAGCTCTATGTTTGACTCACTTTGCCTTAACAGCGGACTGAACTGTTCCTGCAAGTTAGGGCACAATTTGAAGGTCAGTGCCAGGTGAAAATCAAAAAAGTATGAGTCATGAGCACAAGCCAACCTGAGAATTTCAGAAACGACCATGGCCTCATGTTCTCAGAGACCAAAAATGAACCAACCAACGGGACGGAAAGTCGTGAATCCCCAGTGCGGTAGAGGAAAACATAGAAGTCCACAGGACCCTGAGAGAAAAAAAAAAATCCTTTCAGTCCAAAGGGAAAAGCTTCCATTTGAGAAGCTGAAGCAGAAGAGACCAAAGGGCTCCTAGAATTCCCATCTGTATTTTTCTCCTCCTTCATATTGAAAGCTTAATTCCCAACCAGATGGATGGAAGAGGCTCTTCAATTTGGAGCTGTGTCCCCTGGATCAGCTTACCTATTGGGTCCCTTTCCAATGGGAACTGTCACTCAGTGGTGCTTTTCACTTCCTGCAAAATGCAAGCCCCAGTGACCGTTGTCCAGTGGCAAGAAAATGGGCACAATTTAATAAAATGGAATTAACGCGAGTTGGGCCTCCTGAGAGGGTTGAATTGTGGAGCAGGAGGAAACTCATTGTGGACAGGGAATGTGATTACCAACTCTCTAAAGTGGTTCTCTTCCAAGCACTTAGTACTGTGCTCTGCACACAAAAAGTTCAATAAATACCACTGATTGACTGAGTAAGGGAGGGAATGGCTTTCCCAGGTTTTTATAAAGTTAAAGTTACTTTGGAGGGATTTTCCACAAAGGTTTTCTATGGGGTGGCGGTTCCCCAGGCAAAATCCTTTAGAAGTCACTTGACTTTTGCCACCAAGCTAAGAGTTTTTACTCACCACTAATCAATCAATCAGTAGTATTTATTGAGTACATACTATATTATGAATATGTATATGAAGCATTTGGGAGACTACAATAGAGTTAGAAGAAATGATCTCTGCCCCCTGGGAGCTTACAGTCTAGTTGGGGGGAAGGGACACACAATTATTTACAGAAAGGGGAAAAGAAAAACAGGTGTGTAGACAAATGCTTTAAGGTAAGTTGAAGCTATGGGGCCATAAGTATGTGATTTGCATACAAGTGCAGAGATGTGTAGAGGATTATGACTTAGCAAGAAGAAATTTAATCAAGGAAGGCCTCTTGAAAGAGATGCACTTTCAGAAGGGTTTTGGAGGACGCCATTGAACTCCAGATTTTGAGGAACTAGCTTCCACAGCCAAAGCCTTGATAAATGGAAAAGCAACAAGATCTGACAGGATTTCTGCAGAAATCTACAAGTCATGAGAGAACTTAATCCTCACCTGTCCGCATGAGCTCTTCCTGAACATGGAACAATGAGGAAATGCCATAAGGCTTCAGTAGTCACCACTTTTAAAAAGGAAGGGGAGAAAACTGACTTTGGAACAATTGGGACTTTTTATGGTATTTGTTAAGCACTTACTAAGTGCCAGGCACTGAACTAAGCACTGGAGAAGATCAAAACTAATCAGATTGGTCACAGTCCATGTCCCTTATGGTGCTCACAGTCTTAATCCCCATTTTACAGATGAGGTAGCTGAGGCCCAGAGAAGTAAAGTGACTTGCCCAAGGTCACACAGCAGATAAGAGGTGGAACGGGGATTAGAGCCCAGGTCCCCTTGATTCCCAGACCCATAGCTCTACCCACTGCCAACACTGGAACAACAAGGGAACAAGAGTCTAAGCAGATTTCTTCTAGACAAACTCCTGACGAATATAGTCAACCGTGTACAAACTGAGTTTTGTCATGACTTCAGACTGAAACACAGCACTGCAGAAACACAACACTGCAGATGGGATCTTTGCAGAATGATACTGTTTTCATAGACCTTTTATGAGCATTTGATACCATCGATAGAACAATCAACTAATCAATCATATTCACTGAGTGCTTGCCCCGCGCAGAACCTTTGGGAGAGTGCATTCATTCATTCTTTCATATTTATTGAGTGATTACTGTGTGCAAAGCACTGTACCAAGTACTTGGAAGAGTACAATATAACAATAAACAGACACATTCCCTGCCCACAATGAGCTTACAGTCCAGAAGGGAAGATGAAGATTATCTAAATAAGTAAATAAATAACAGACATATACGTAAGTGCCGTTTGGCTGGGATTGGGGATGAATGAAGAGAGCAAATCAGGGCAACGCAGAAGGGAGTGGGAGAAGAAGAGAGAAGGACTTAGGAAAGCCTTCTTGGGGGAAATGTGCCTTCAATGAGGCTTTGAAGAGGGAGAGAGCAATTGTCTGTCTTGCCCAATATAACAGAGTAGGTATACATGTTCCCTGCCCATGAAGGAGCTTACCATCTAGAGGGCTGTAGCAGTGACAGAATAAATTCAGCTGTCCTGAGACAGTCACCAAAATCCTTTAGCTACTAAACAATGGAATGACAGGTTGATTTGGAGTTGAAGGTAGCATGTCTATTCCTTTCTTCATCACTGTTGTAGTTAAGGCTTACTATTTCTTGAGAAATCCCAAAAGCCTTTGAGACACCCGTGAACTGTTGCATGTAGGCACTGTCCCTACTTCACCTGGGAATAATCAATCAATCCGTCGATGGTATTTACTGAGCACTTACAATGTGCAGAGCATAATTATGGTATTTGTTAAGTGCTAACCATGTGCCATGAACTGCACTAAGCACCAGGGTAGATACAAGATAACCAGGTCTAGTCTCATCTCTATTGCACATGAAGCTCAAAATCGAAGGGAGAAGGAGGACAAGTATTTAATCTCCACTTATCAGATGATGAAAGTGAGGCACAGAAAAGTGAAGTGACTTGCTGAAGGTCACACAGGCAAGTGAAAAACAGCATAGTCTAGTGGAAAGAGTCCATGCCTGGGAGTAAGTACGGTAAGTGGAGGAGTCAGGATTAGAACCCAGTGTCTCCTGACTCCTATTCCTGTGCTCTTTTCACCAGCCCATATAGATTCTTCAAGTCATAGGGAGGAAGCCTACCCTCTCTGATTTCCTTTCCTACAACATGTGTTTAGTTATCTGGAGCTTCAAGGTACCAGGCTTCCTAAAGAGATCCACCCTCTGGCTGACATGCGCTCACCTCACTCTGCTCCATGGCTTCATCAGGAGGCGTAGTAGACTATCAGATCCTAACGTGTCCTGACCTGTGGGGCTCGGAGCTCAATGAAAGCAGTGAGGAAGAGTGGGGTGGTGGGGAGACATCTCTTCAGTCCTCCCACATTTTCTACCAGCAAATGGGGCCCACCTTTTCCTGAGGCAGTCCTCACTCATTTGCTGCCCATGGCCAGCGGCCAGGAATGGTGCTTCCACCACCTGGGATGTAGCCAAAGTGAGTGGGAATCTTATTAGGTTCAAGTTATCGCTTAATTCTCACAGAATATCCCAGGAACAGGTATTGTCCAGGTTAGAGGTTTAGGCAGCAGCTGTGTCAGCTTGGCCTCAAATCCATGAGTAACTTGTCCACTGAGGGGCCCTTCCCCTCCCTTGCCAGGAAGGAACTAGGAAAGGCTTCCTCATCCATCCTTCCACTTAGAGGATGGACTCTGCCAAAGCACCCCACTGAGCTTGGGACCAGTCCTATTCTTCAAGCCTCGTCTCTCTCACCTTTCCTCCCTCCTTCCCTTAATAAGCTGTTCTAGGAACTCACAGTCTGAAAGTTCTCCCCCCCTGGTTAATTAAAATTCCACTTACGCACTGCAAGCCCACTTCCACTGGATTCTAGTAGAACTAGGAGCCTTTTGAATTGGGCAAGTCACTCGGCTTCTCGGTATCTTAGTTTTCTTGGCTCTAAAATGGGGATTTAATGCTCTCCCTGAGACTGTGACACCTGGGTGGGACAGGGACAACCCTTTGTCCCCTTGTGACATGTGAGCTTGCACTTGTACTTATGACTTGTACTTCCCAAGCACTTAGTACAGTGCTCTGCACACAGTAAGCACTCAATAAATACGATTGAATGAATGAATGTGAGCGCATGTCGAACAGAGGGCCGGGTCTTTTGGGGGAGCCTGGTACCTTGAAGCTCCAGGTAGCTAAACACATCTAATCTAATCAATCTAATCTGATTGTTTTGTATGTATTCCAGTGATGAGCATGGTGCTTGGCACGTAGCAATTGCTTAACAAATACCACAGTTTTTAATACTATTACTATTATTATTATATTGAAAACCTATCAGTTTCCAAGGCTACTTATTTAGACATCACCGCCTCTTAGCAGGAAAATCCAGCAACACCACTCTTTCTAGTAACCAAAGTCTTAGAAATCAGCATGGGACCGGTCAGTCGGTCAATCATATTTATTGAGCACTTTCTGTGTGCAGAGCATTGTACACAGCATCTGGGAGAGTACAATATAACAATATAACAGAAACACTCTCTGTCCACAATGAGCTTACAGTCTTGAGGGGGAGACAGATATTAATATAAATAAATAAATTACAGTTTTATACATAAGTGCTGTAGGGCTGGACCATCAATCTATTTATTTACTGAGCCCTACTGAGTGCTAGGAACTGTACTAAGACTAAAACAGTTATGAAGCACGCATTCCCTTCCACTCAAACAGTTTACAATTTAATAAGGGAGGCAGACAAAAAATATTTACAGAGAGCAAAAGCCAAAAGATGAGAAATAATAAAGCAAGAAGCAACATAAGTACATTAGGACAAAAACAGACAAATAAAGAGTTAAATCCACAGGTAGATATCTAAACAAAATGCTTAAAGAAAAGATACACATATACAAGAATGCTAAGGATAGGAACAAAATATATACACTGATTAATCAGTTGAGTACAATACAAAAGAGTTGGTAGGTAGATTTCCTTAAGGAGCTTACGATCTAATAGACCAACATGATGGGGTTGTTGTGAATTAGTCAGGGTTGGTTTCCGGCTCCATCTTCCAACAGGGAAACAGGGAACCTTAGCTGGCAGCTCTCTAACATGGCAATCAGACAGGCTTAGGGACTCCTGGGTTTCCCTTCCTTTGCCATCTGATCCCGGCTATAAGCTGGTTGAGTCCTAGAAGGGGAGTCTCTGGGTTGGAAAGTCCCCGTTTTAGGTGATCCCACACACATCTCTCAACAGGCATTTTGCCTGGTGACTCAAGGACTCCTACTTTTAGACAGCAGACAGTAGGACGCTATGAGGAAACTGTTCCGGGATGAACCGTGGGACTTCAGTTATTGGGGGAGGTGATAAAGTTCACTATAGGTGCTCAGCGAATGGGTAGAGAGACAAGTGTTGGAGAGGAAACACCTGAACAGTGAGTCTAGGAAAAAGTCAGAGGGAGAGGAAGATTTTTTCAAGAGCCATCTCACCCTGGCCACTTCTGTCACTGCAAAGTCAGTGCTCCCAGCCAACCTCAGCTGCAGGCTCTGGACCCAATCTCCTGAGTCCTCCCATTGAAGGAAAACCTACTCTGGAATCATCCTAGTAATAATTACAATAATAATAATACTTGTTAAGCATTTATTATGTGCCCCAAAAGTAGCACTTCAGGTATCCATAGCATCCAAGGAGCCAAGGGCCAGAATCCCACAGAGGATAACTAACACGCACACATACACACCACACCGCATACATAGTGCTATGAATTATGGAGGAGATCAAGAACACTGAAACCTGGATTTCATTTCCACCTCCATAGATGACTTCCTTCATGACTTTAGTCCTCAGATCAAAGCCCGGAACTGAGTGTCAGGTCTGTCATGTGCCCTTAGACAAGTCACTTAACTTCCTCATTCATAAAATGGGAATAAACTATCAGTTCTCTCTCGCTCTTAGACTGGGAGGGCCATGTGAGACTGGGATAAGGTCCTATTTGGCTATCTTGTATCTCCCTCAATGCACACAGTAGCTGTTTAATAAATATCACTATATCAATTGTAGATTCCATGACCTTAGACCTTTCCATTTCTGTGTTATCTCTTCCCCTATAAGGGCTCATAACATGTTCTGACAGCCTCCCAGGAGTCAAAAGGCCTCGATCAATCAACGCAGTGTTGCTAGCCATGTGAACCATACCCTTGATTATATACCCTGCCTTTATTCTTCAGATTAAGTACTTGGAGATCCTCAGCAGCGAGGCCCTTCAAAAGCGAGGGAGATCTGGCTTCTAAACAAATTCATATCAGAAAGGCTCCCTCAGTGGGATTTCAAGGAAATAATAGCTCTAGTGACTCATGCTCCCCCGAATGATATCACCACAGCAAGCTGGCCCACAGGGAGTGGCGGGCACAGAACTGAAGGAGCGGTAGGGGTCACATGTGACAGAAGAAATTTGGGTCACATTAAGAACCCCTCCTGGCAAAGATAGAAGACAGATTGCCAAGTGCCAGCTTCTGGGACCTCAGCTACCTGGGACTTTTCCTGGAAATTGGGGCAGATACCGATGACTTTTTTTGAATGTTGACTAATAGACCAGCATAGAGAAGGAGTTTGGGATTGCGGGAAGGGAGTTGAAATGGAGGGGGAGAAGGACAGAAGGAAGGGATGGCAAATTTTTCTCTTGATCTGACTAAAGATAGGAATTGGGAAATGTCAAGGAATGAAATGGCTCCAGCCCAGGAACCAGAGTGTTGTCTGTTGGGTAAGAGGTTGCTCTTAAAGGGTGGGGAAAGTGATCCATGAAGTAAAATGGCAGCTACCAACTCTGAAGTTGGTTCTTTCTCGGGGGCTGCCCCTCAGTTGGGAAGCAGGAAAGAGACCCCCTCCCCCTCCCTTTCAGTTCTAAGCAGTGAAAGATAAAGACTCATCACTGGGTATTTGGGAGCCTGAAGACCTTTAAACAGTCAGAGATCATGTGGAGTGTTCACAGAACTCTGCTTTCTTCCAGGGTTGGACTATCCCATAGGACATTATTTTGGCATTTGCCCAATGATCTGGAAAGTAAGTTTGTCTCTTTCACTTTTCCAGCAATCCCTTGTACCCTAGAGACCAACCTGAATCACCAGAAATGTCACCCCTGGGAGCTCCACTCAATGGGCTGCCTTTCCAGGAATTTGTGTGGACTCCTCAGGATAGACAGTCTAACCCTAACTTTCCATTCCCCTAGCCTCTTGCCTCACCCCAACTCTCCTATCAGATTTCCGTTGTACATTACTCATTGTCAAGTTGTCAACTGCATTTATTGCACCTATTGTGAACCAGAAACTAGGAGGAAACTGAACAGTCCTGAACATGGAAGAACTTACAGTTTGGTGGAAGAGACAGGTGAGCAAATCCACATGTATCTGGCTTACTTCCAGCATTGACCTGGAGATTCGTGCTCTCCTGAGGGCTACATGTCCCCTGAGCTCCACCCAGCCGCCAGTCCTCTAGTTCTGGACACAGAACTGCAGTCGCTGATATGCATTATTAGCAATATGACTAAATGTCAACTCCCAAGTTTCTGAAAACTCCCTAGGAGATCTGAAGTGCCTCTCTGTCTGGTCCCACCCTTCCGAGTTTGATAATTTTATGCTACCCACTTCGCCCTTGCCTCTCACTCCTGTCTTGTGACTCAGCACCATACAGAGCTTTGGAAATGGGTTTTGACTTCACCGGTCTTGGCATGGATTTGTGCTACTATTAATACTACTGTTACTACTACTGCTACAAATACTACTACTACTACTACTACTACTACTACTACTACTACTACTACTTCTACTAATTGTTTAGAGAAGCAGCATGGCTCAGTGGAAAGAGCACAGGCTTGGGAGTCGGGTCATGGGTTCGAATCCCAGCTCTGCCAATTGTCAGCTCTGTGACTTTGGGCAAGTCACTTAACTTCTCTGTGCCTCAGTTCCCTCCTCTGTAAAATGGGGATGAAGACTGTGAGCTCCCCATGAGACAACCTGATCTCCTTGTAACCTCCCCAGTGCTTAGAACAGTGCTTTGCACATAGTAAGCACTTAATAAATGCCATTATTATTATTATTATTATTATTATGTAATCCTGGGATAGTCTTCAGGAGTGAAATTTGCATATTAAGCAATCTGCCCTCTGCTAAACTAACCAAGTGATGAAAGGCCTAGAAAACACTCTCAGCAGAATGGGCATTTTAAAACATCCCAGTGAATTCGTTTGAACTCTGACTTCAAGTGGATCGGCTCCTGGGTTACCAGTGGTCTGGTTATTTGAAATAGAGTGGGTGGATGTTGGCCCCCATCTCCTCCTGGGGTGATCCTGGATTTCACCTTGAGAAAAACAACTTTAATTCCTGCATAAATCATTGCCTCTCCCTGAGCCACGTTGCTCTGCCCAGTCCCAAAACCACAGTCAATAAAGAGCTTTTCTAGTTTGGAGGGCTGGGGGGGGCTGGGGGAATCTGGACAATCGTCTGTCACTGAGAACTTGCTGCACCATCTCCATTCCCCTGCTTCCCAGCCAGCTGCTGGCGGACATTGGTTTGTGATCCGTTGGTTGGTGGAGTGGATGATGCAGGATCCCCAAGTTCTCCAGAATGTTTGGAGTGACATCTCCCCTTTCTCCCATGGAGCACATGCAGCCCCCAGGTAACACATCTCCCAGGCACACTTGATGGTCCAAGTCCTCTTTACAAAGGCAATGGCCATCGTCTCCTTGACATCCAACCACCAGCTTGTGTCTGTCGCTTCACAGTGATTGATGTGGGAACCCTGAAATGAGATCCCTCCACCACCTGTGTCAAACGCCATTGATTCGGGACACCAAACCGGAATGGTACAAACTTTACTATGTGTCTTCCGAACCTGCAGGTGAGTGTGGAAACAACACTCGCTCTTTGGCTGGGTTGGCTTTTCAGGGGGTGAGGGGTTGGTGGGCAATCTGTTTGTAGTTGCCTGGAACCCCTAGGGTGAGGGTGAGCTAATTACGAACTCTGGGGTCTGGGGAGGAAGGTTTTCCTTCCAGGCAGGTGAACAAGGTCCTGGGGAACACTGAAGCCTTCCAGGCTATATGACCAATCAATCAATCAATCATATTTATTGAGCACTTATTGTGTGCAGAGCTTTGTACTAAGCGCTTGGGAAAGAGAAATATAACAATATAACAGACACATTTCCTGCCCACAATGAGCTTACAGTCTAGAGGGGCTTACAATCTAGGGGCAGTTAATTCATTTCAACTCTCACAACAACCCTATGAGGTAGAAAGAGAAAGCGGGGAGAATTATCCTCATTTTACAGATAGGGAAACTGAGGTATAGAGAGTTAAGTGACTCACCCATGGTCACCCGGCAGATTAAGTGACTCACCCATGGTCACATGGCAGATTAGTGGCACAGCCAGGTTCTCTGGCTTCTAGACAGGCATTCTGCCACTTCACCATGCCACCTTCCCTAGAAGCCATATACACTATGTGAGCAGGGCAGCCAGACAGTCCAGTTTTCAGCTAGCACGGATACGACAGCCAGTGCCTTTACACATGAGATTTTCATTTTCAGCACCCTAAATTCCCCCCCTCCTTCCCCAACCCAGCTTGGCTCCTCCCGTTGAGTCCTACAGCTCAGAAGCAGCAACCAGTGCTCACAGGGACATGCTCAGGGTATCACAACGGCGGCTCTGGAGGCAGTAACGGGATGGGTAATAATAACAATAATAATAATAATATTTGTTAAGTGCTTACTATGTGTCTAGCACTGTACTAACCACAGAGGTAGATAGAAGATACTTAGGTCCCCCATAGGGCTTACAGTCTAAGTAGGAAGGAGAACAGGTATTGAATCCCTGTTTTGCAGATGAGGAAACGGAGGCCCAGAGAAGTGAAGTGACTTGCCCAAGGTCACACAGCAGGGAAGTGACAAAGCCCCTGATTCCAAGGCCCATGCTCTTTCTGTAAGTGCGCCCTGTCTCTCTCCACCACAATGGGGTCTTTCTGGTCATGTCAACAAGCTGCCCTAACTAAGTCCTAGGATGTAGATAATTCCATTCTGTAAGCATGAGATAACGCTTAGACCCTGAGAGTGAGGGTATGGAGCGATCTGATTGGCCTAAAATGAGGTCACTCTTTTTGAATGCCCCAGCCGGTTCGATGGGTATGATGGATTTCCACAAGCCAACCCTTCCCACCAACCAGCATCATCAGACCGGGCCTGGCCTGGTTCCTGCTGGCAACTGGCAGATAAAGGTGGGTTGACCTGTCAGATCTCTTGGCCAAATGAAGGGTGAGATGGGGGAATGTGATGTGTCCAGATGCTTGCTGCCAGCAGGTCTGCTGTGCATTTGATTACCTTCCTGGTCTCCCCTGAGCTCTGCCGTGGTCTCCTCTCCACCCCTCCCGCCGGGATCCCATCTGCCAAGCCGGAGTGATGACATCCACCTCAGCGGGCCAGCCTCCCACCCACCCGTCACCTTCTGTTTCCCCGTGCTCCCGAAATCCTGACGGAACCAGATGGCCTCATATCGCGATGACTTCATCTCTTTCAAAATCCCAATCTCCTTTCACCAGCCAACTCTCCATCTAGTGAGGAACTACACTGAGTGGGGCCCTAACTCCGGGCACCAGCTCGGAGCATTCAGATAACCTGGTCACCAACCTGAGAGAATCCATTCTTGAAGCTGCCTTTCAAACAGTCACTCACCCAGACTCCCGAGGTGATTCTTAATGATACCAGGCAAAGAAATCCAGATGGCTTGAGTTTCAGTGTGTCTTTGGTGGGGAGGCTGGGCCGATTAAGGTTTTGCATTTGCCCTCAAGGCTACCTTTTAGGGAGGAGGGTCTCCTGGCGAACCGCATCTGTAATTATTTGGGTGAGTTTTTCAAACCTAAGCAGAGTTCTTGTGGATCAGTAGTTGGAGGGGAGAGCAGTCCAAAGTTATCCATTTTATGATAAGATCTTATTTTTTCAATTCTCTATCCCCAGGCACAAAAGAATCAAGGGCTTCAAGCAGAGTCCTTTGGGAAGCATCAGTTAGCTGTCCTATTTGCAGAAAGGTATTTTACTAATTCCATAACTCTTCATAGCCTGATGGGGCTCACTAGACACTTACTGACCAAATTCTGATTGAATTGACAGCAGGGGTCAGACGGAATCGTGCATTCACACCCAATAAATGAGCAGCAGAGAAGCTGTATGGCCTAGTAGAGAAGCAGCATGGCCTAATGGATAGGGTACAGGCCTATGAATTAGAAGGGCCTGAGTTCTAATGCCAGCTTTGCCACCTATCTGCTGTGTGACCTTGGGCAAGTCCTTTACCTTCTCTGGGCCTCACTTCCCTCATCTGTAAAATGGAGATTAAGACTGCGAGCCCTATGTGGGACCAGGATGTGTCCAATCTGATTATCCTGTAGCTACCCCATCACTCAGTACAGTGCCTGGCATAAAGTAAATGCTTAACAAATGCCTTAAAAAAAGAACAGGATTCAATTCACTGAAGAGTCAGAAGCACAACGTCTTTGAAGTCCTCAATGAAATGATTTCATTGTCCCTACTCCCTTTCAATCAATCAATCCTTTCTACATAACCCATGTACTTGGAGCTGTACCCTTTGAGCACTTGATATTCACCATTCCCTTAGCTCCACAGCACTTACATATGTATCTATAATTTCTTTCAATGTCTGTCTCCCCCTCTAGACTGTAATCCTGTTGTGGGCAGGGAACATGTCTACCAAATCTGTTGTATTGTACTCTCCCAAGCACTTAGTACAGTTTTCTGGACACAGTAAGTGCTCAGTACATACCATAGAATGATTGAAGATACTGGAAAAAAATAGAAGACATTCGATTCAGCCTTGCAGTTAACTACGGACCATAAAGTCCTCCAAGCAGCTATATCAGCCTGTCCTCCACCCGCTCTTCCACCTTAAAGTATACCTAAACTACACAGAGTAAAAGCAAGATATACAACGGGATTTGATCATTGTTGCTCATCCAGGTACTTGGGCATGTGGCTATTTGCAAGGCTGGGGTCTACTTTAAGGAAGTAGAAACTAGATCATTTTCTCTCTGTACTTATCAATCAATCATATTTATTGAGCACTTACTGTGTGCACAGCACTGTACTAAGAGCTCAGGAGAGTCCAATACAATAGAGTTGGTAGACACATTTCCTGCCCGCAGTGAGCTCACAGTCTAGAGGTCGTAGAATATGTTTGCTCAGAAGAGCTGGAGAAAGCAAGGAATAGGCTGAGCCTCAGGAAATGATTAAGAGCTGAGGACTTGGAAATCCTGGGAAACAAAGTTCTGCCCAGTCCTGGGCCTTGATGATAGCACTGGTTCTGCCCCAGTCAATCAATTGGCATCCCTCAGCCTACCTGTTGAGCCACTGACTCCACTTTCTCTGTACTTACTACACTCGCCTCTTAAGAGAGCTACTGAGACTCTCCTTGCCTCTCTTTCCAGCCCTCCAGCCTGAAGAGGTAAAGATAATTAGTCATCCAGGAGCAAATTGAAAATCCCAAATCAGAGCCAACTTCTAGGTTACCCATGGGCTCTTGGGAATATAAATGGACAATCCCTAACGGGAAGGAGCCAATTCCCTCAGAACACTTGTTCCCAGGCAAGAAAACACTGGAGCTTGTCTGTGGCAGGTTGCAAAGAGAAAGCATTGAGAAGTTTGCACATGAATAGTCAAAGCAAAAAAGGGTTGCCTCAGAAATCCACAGGTGACTTGAGTTAATTGTTAATTGTGCAGAAACAGGAGATAGCAAGTGGCATTCACCAAAGCAGGTAATTGTCTGTGGAATGTGGAATTAGCATGAAGCTGCCACAGAAGAACAGGCAGAATTACAAGTGTAATCGCATCATTAGCTTTACTTGCTACTATACACCCTTCAGAGTCCTCCTCACCCTGCCTCACTCTAAAAGTGATGATCTCCCAGGCTTCAATCCTGGGATCCCTTCCACACTTTCTCCATCCCTGGTTTCCTGCAATCTCAACCAATTTTTTTTATAGTATTTGTTAAGTGCTTACTATGTGCCAGGCACTGTTTCAAGCATGGGGTTGTTCTAAGTCTATCAAGTTGTACAGAGTCTCTGTCCCATTGGGGGCTCACAGTCTTAATCCCCATTTTACAGATGCACAGAGAAGTAAAGTGACTGGCTCAAGGTCACATAGCCGACAAATGGCGGAGCCAGGATTAGAAGTCAGGTCCTTCTAACTTCTAGGCCCATGCTGTATCCACTACGCCACATTGCAATTCTGTAGCCTTGACTCATGTCCTACCAACTCTGTTGCCTCATACTCTCCCAAGCACCTAGTACAGTGTTCTGCACACAATAAGAGCTCAGTATATGACTGACTGATTGATTGATTGATCTAGATGCGGTTGACACTTGGCTCACCTTGACCATCCCGACATCTTTGCCACGATCCGGAACAGATCCAGCTTCACCTATAGATCAATCTGAACTGGGTGTTCTATGTCCCATTATTTTCTTGAAAATAACATGGGCAGAGCTCATTTACTTTCCCTCAAAGTTCCTCCTCTAGCCCTGAAGCAAAGAAAATCTGTGACAACCAAATGTTGGAATTACAGAAGTCTGAAGAAGCTCAGCAGCTAAGTGAGAAACACCATCACATCAGTTGTCCACAGTCCTGACCGTGATTGGCCATATGTGCCTGGGAGCAGGGGACCTGGGTTCTAAGACATTTACCTGTTGTGTGACCTTGGGTAAGTTACTTAACTTCTCTGTTCCTCAGTTCCCTCATCTGCAAAATGGCGATTCAATACCTGTTTTCCCTCCTACTTAAAATGTGAGCCCCATGTGGGACCTGCTGATCTTGTATCTACCCCAACCATTAGTACAGTGGTTGGCATATAGTAAGCGCTTAACAAATACCACAATAATAATCACAATATAACAAAGTTGATAGGCATGTTCGCTGCCCACAACCAGTTTGCAGTCAAGTGGTCTTCTCAGTCACCTCAAGTTCTCGACCATCACTGAAATAATGGCATTTATTAAGAGCTCTCTGTGTGCAAAGCACTGTACTCAGTGCTTGGGAGAGTATAATACAAAAGAGCAGGTAGATATGTTCCCTGCCCACAACAAATAATTTCCCCAACCCCTTAACTTCCATGCTATCTTCCTTAAGGTCACATGGTAGACAACTGGTGGAACCGGGCTTAAAACCCAGGTCCTCTAACTCCCAGGCCTAACTCTGAGGTCCTCTTCCTTGCCATTCCCTTACTTCATTGCTTCCACTTTCACTTTACTCCCTAAATTTGAGACTCGTTTCTTGGATTAAATGGATGTAAAATGGTGAGTTTTCACTTAATCTTTGCCCTATTCTTCCTTCCCAGCATGGTACGAAAGTAAATATTTGTTCAGGTGTTTATTTCATTCAAGGCCTTGGTCTCTCAGCCTCTGGATCTCCTATTGTGCAGTTTCCTCTCTATTTCTTTGGATACTTAGCCACTGAAATACATTGAGAAAGGGCCATGGCCAGTTGAAAATAATCAGGGCAGGTGCTGATGAACCCCATTTGTATCACAGTCAGTGCAGTGATTTGTTCACAAATATCACTTGATAATGCTGATCTCAGTTTGCTGATCTTACAAATTGCATTTGTATAAACTACTGGAGAGCCTTACTGCTGAATAATATGTAACAATTTACCGGTTGTTTTTTTCATTCCCCATTATTCTTCTTTCCATTTGCCCAGAAGAAAAAGCTTTGAAAACCTACAGATCCTTCTTCTGGACAAATGGAAAGAAGAATAATGGGGAATGAAAAAAAAAATGGTAACGTTTTGAAAACCTACGGTTCCCACAATCAGTCCATCAGTCGTACTTATTGAGGGCTTACAGGGTGTAGAGCACTGTACAAAGTGCTTGGGAGAGTACAATATAACAGAACAGAGTTGGAAGACACATTCCCTGACCACGAGAAGCTTACTGTCTGGAGACTGCCAGCCTTATCATACCATCATCTTGGGGCCCCTAGGGCTGATAGGAACTCTCTGAAAAACAAGACAAAAAATGAGATTCTGATTCAGCCCCATGGTTACTTCATGCACTCCTTGGACTGGAAAGCACCTCAAGACATCATGCTGTCCATCCTCCAGGCTCTGACGAGGATGGCACTCAATCCCTTCCAGAGAGACATTTATAGTTTTCCTTTTTCCCAATTCAACAGAGAAGGAGACTCTTTAATCTCTTTAAGCAACATAGTCTGTGTCTCACAACCTTTAGAGCCAGAAACACTTCCTGAGGGCTGACTAAATCCCTCTATCTGCAATTGAACTCCTAGGCTGTAAGCTCGTTGTGGGCAGGGAATGTGTCTAGCAGCTCTATTGTATTATACTCTCCCAAGCACTTAGTACAGTGCTCTCACACAGTAAGCACTTACTAAATGCCATCAAAATAAGGATTAAGGGGTAGGATCGTGGCCTTCTATTAGGAAGGTTCAGGAGGAGAGATTGCTCTCCCTTGGCTATTAGATTGATTTCTCACAGCGGAGAAAAAAGCAGTGGTCTCAAATAATGATAATAATAATTATGGTATTCGTTAAGTGCTTACTATGTGCCAGGCACTGTACTAAGCGCTGGGGGAGAATACAAGCAAATCGGATTGGACCCGATCCTTGTCCCACATGGGGCTCACAGTCTTAATTCCCATTTTATAGATGAGGTAACTAAGGCACAGAGAAGTGTAGTGACTTGCCCAAGGTCACACAGCAGACAAGTGGCGGAGCTGGAATTAGAATCCATGACCTTCTAACTCCCAGGCCCATGCTCTATCCCTAGGCCATGTCTCTTCTCTCAGTAGTAGTAGCAGTAGAAGTAGCAGCAGGGGTACTAGTATTTATTAAACACAGAACATTGTACTAAGTGCTGGTGAAAAGTAAACAGGTGGAAATTAGACATGAACCCTGTTCCTCAAGGGGTTGACAGTCTTTGAATATAAATGGCATCGGGACAGGACTGGAGACAGACACATCAAGAGCAATGAAAGACTAAAACATTAAAACAGCATAACGGGCAAAGACAAATATGCAATAAACAAAATAAACCAGAAGTTAGTAGGGTGGTTAGAGGAGCACAATGTCTCCTCAGGATACAGTGTCCACAGCAATGTCTGCACAGCCACTAGTTTAACCAAGGTTCTATGAGGCCTCATGCTGAAGGTGCTGTTCTCATTATTGCCTGGATCAATCAATCAATCAATCAATCATATTTATTGAGCGCTTACTGCATGCAGAGCACTATACTAAGCGGTTGGGAAGTACAAGTTGGCAACATATAGAGACAGTCACTACCCAACAGTGGGCTCACAGTCTAAAAGGGGGAGACAGAGAACAAAACCAAACATACTAACAAAATAAAATAAATAGAATAGATATGGATAAGTAAAATAAATAAATAAATAAATAAATAAATAGAGTAATAAATATGTACAAACATATATACATATATACAGGTGCTGTGGGGAAGGGAAGGAGGTAAGATGGGGGGGATGGAGAGAGGGACGAGGGGGAGAGGAAGGAAGGGCCTGGATCAGAATGGGATCAGCTGGAAAATGCAGAGGGAATCCGGGCCAGCCATGAGTGGCAGGGAGGAAAGGCAATTCACTCGGCCACAGTGACAGGGGAGGGAGAGGATAAAAATGTGCAGGGAAGCGAGGTTGCAAATACCAAATCCCTTGTTCAGTTCCCAAGGTGAAGAGGCTCCAAGAAGTCAGAGCAGAGGCTTTTACGCCTGGCTCAGCACGCAAAGAGCAGGCCAGGGGGTAGGCAGAGAGCTACTCAACTGTGATAATCCCGGCTCCACCACATAGCTGCTGTGACCTTGGACAGGTCACTTCACTTCTCTGTGCCTCAGTTACCTCATCTGCAAAATGGGGATTAAGAATGTGAGCCCCTTGTGGGACAATAATAATAATAATGATGGCATTTATTAAGCACTTACTATGTGCAAAGCACTGTTCTAATCAATCAATCAATCAATCAATCAATCAGTCGTATTTATTGAGCACTTACTGTGTGCAGAGCACTGTACTAAGCGCTTGGGAAGTACAAGCTGGCAACATATAGAGACAGCCCCTACCCAACAGTGGGCTCACAGTCTAGAAGGGGGAGACAGAGAAGAAAACCAAACATACTAACAAAATAAAAGTGCTAAGCGCTGGAGAGGTTACAAGGTGATCAGGTTGTCCCCCGGGGGGCTCACAGTTTTAATCCCCATTTTACAGATGAGGTAACTGAGGCCCAGAGAAGTTAAGTAACTTGCCCAAAGTCACACAGCGGACAGTTGGCAGAGCCAAGATTTGAACCCATGACCTCTGACTCCAAAGCCCGGGCTCTTTCCACTGAGCCACGAGACAAGGATTGTGTCTAACCTGATTAACTTGTATCTACCCCAGTGCTTAGAACAGTGCTTGACACATAGTGAGCGCTTAACAAGTGCCATAATTATTATATCATTATTATCATGAGAAATCAGCAAAGCACTGAGGCACAAAGGTCAGATTTTCAGCAGATTCTTCCTGGTAATCTACACAGGATTGCAGTACGTATATGTGTGGTTATTACACAAATAATTGCTGCCAATGCAGCACCTAGTTTTTGATTCATCTCTAGTTCAGGTTAAAGTCAGGCTTTCCATTAAAGTTAACTGTTAGTGAATAATGAGGGGGAATCTAAGCACTTACCACAGTGTGAGGCACAATGGTGGGCAGGGTGGCATCCTCACTTTTAGGACCCAAAAGGCCCAACTGAAGGAAAAGCTCTCAGGGGAAGCAGTGTTGCCTAGTGGATAGAGCACAGGACTGCTCCAGCTAGTCTCAGCTCCACCACTTGTCTGCTATGTGACCTTGGGTAGGTCACTTAACTTCTCCGTGCTTCAGTTACCTCATCTGTAAAATGGAGATTGAGACTGTGAGCCCCATGCGGGACAGAGATTCCAGCACTTAGTACATTGCCTGGCACATAGTAAGCCCTTAACAGATACCTTAAAAAAAGGCTGCATATGCTTTCTTCAACTGTCCAGCTAAACCCACACCCCACTGACCCCACTGACCCCACCGTTGGACTGAAGAAAACTTTAACTTTGGCTGGCTTCAGGCTTAGACAAAACAGAATGTATCTCCTGCAGGGAAAAAAATGAGCCTCTGCCAGGGAGTTGCATCAATAATTCTCAGATACATTCAGGCCTCGTCCAGGTATAAAACCTTTTGGCTGGACCTTACGTGGAGCTGAATAAAATCGGCATTGACATGACACATGCTGTGCTGCATTAAAATTGCATTAAGTTGCAATAAATGAAGACAGAGCTCTCTCAATACATAAAGACCCGGCAGATGGAGACAACAAGAAGTAGGTTGCAAATGTAGGGGTTGGCGGTGGGGTGGGTGCAGGAAGGAAGAGTAGCAAACAGGATACAAGAACATCAGAAGGGAATACAATGTAATCACTGTATACTTATATTGGTTGGTTGCTTTTTTCACTCCTATTAGACTTTAAGGTCCTTGAGGACAGGGGCTGGTTGCCTCTTCCTATGTCATGGACCCAGCAAGGCCTCAGTAAGCAGGATCAGCCTCAGATGGGAGGTGCATGGGGTAATAATAATAATGGCATTTGTTAAGCGCTTACTATGTGCTGGGCACTGTACTAAGAGCTGGGGTAGATTCATTCATTCATTCAATTGTATTTATTGAGCACTTACTGTGTGCAGAGCACTGTACTAAGTGCTTGGGAAGTACAAGTTGGCAACATATAGAGACGGCCCCTACCCAACAACAGGCTCACGGCCTAGATACAAGTAAATAGTATCTTGTATGGACTCTTGTATCTTGTATTCATTCATTCATTCAATCATATTTATTGAGTGCTTACTGTGTGCAGAGAACTGTACTAAGTGCTTGGGAAGTACAAGTTTGCAACATACAGAGATGGTCCCTACCCAACAGTGGGCTCATAGTCTAGAAGGGGGAGACAGACAACAACAAAAAAAACATATAAACCAAATAAAATAAATAGAATAAATATGTACAAGTAAAATAGAGTAATAAATATGTACAAACATATATACATATATACAGGTGCTGTGGGGAGGGGAAGGAGGTAAGGCGGGGGGATGAGGAGGGGGAGCAGAGGGAGAGGAAGGAGGGGGCTCAGTCTGGGAAGGCCTCCTGGAGAAGGTGAGCTCTCAGTAGGGCTTTGGAGGGAGGAAGAGAGCTAGCTTGGCTATGTATGGACTGTAGTATCTTGGACTTGTGGGGCTCACAGTCTCAATCCCCATTTTACAGATGAGGGTACTGAGGCCCAGAGAAGTAAAATGATTTGCCCAAGGTCACACAGCAGACAAGTGGCGGAGCCGGGATTAGAACCTATAACTTCCTGACTCCTGACCCATGCTCTATTCACTAGGCCAAAGAAGCAGCAACATGGCCTAGTGGATAGAGCTTGGGCCTGGGAGTCAGAAGAACCTGGGTTCTAATCCCGGCTCCACCACTTGTCTGCTGTGTGACCTTGGGCAAGTCACTTTACTTGGCTTGGCCTCAGTACCCTCATCTGTAAAATGGAGATTAAGGCTGTGAGCCCCAGGTAGGGCATTGACTGTGTCCAAACTGATTAGCTTGTATCTTCTCCAGTGCTTAGTACATTGCCTGGCATATTTTAGGAGCTTAACAAATGTTATAAAAGAGTTCTGCAGTCTGCCTGAGCCTCTCAAGATGGCCACTGCATAGGGCATACTAAAATGGTGCCCATTTCACACTTTTACCAGGCATGTGCACCATCAAAGGTGTCCTCCCCCCGCCCCTGGCCCCCACTCCTTTTGACATTATGTACGCACAGTAGCCATCTTTCATTTCTTCAGCATTTTTCTACTTCCCCTTCCTCCTAACACCTCCCCTAAGCCCCATGTCCCCTGAAATAAAAATGTCTGCTGAGGTTTCTTTGTTTGACCTCTGCGGGATGGTCAGCTGATATCCCTCTTGGACAGCCAGGCAGGGGACTGTTAGAGGGGTTGGGGATGGAAGGAGCATGGGCTTGTGAGGTGCAGGGGGAGCACGCTGGACAGTCCTGGGAGGAAGACTGCTCCTGTTGTCTCTCTCCACCCCAATCTACCTCAGCCTTTCGATCCCTTCCCCAGCCATCATTTCCTGGCTCACCCTCCAGGGTCCGGGGGGGTGTTACATTCTGCATCACGTAAGAGACAGCATTAAATACTCTCTCCTCAAGACATGCCAAGGACAACCCTATTAGTAAGAGATCATTCATCGTGATGAAGGGTTCTCATCAATGAGACTCCTTTGCTTCAGGGATGAGTCCTTCCAAATTGAAGTCCCTCAATTTCAGTACTGAGACAGAATATCTATCAGTCAATCACATGATAGTACTTACTGAACACTTCTGTGCAGAGCACTGTACTAAATGTTTGGGAGAGTACAATGCAGTAGGTAGTAATAATAATAGTAATTTTGGTATTTGTTAAGCACTTACTACGTACAAAGCACTGTTCTAAGCGCTGGGGAGGATATAAGGTGTTCAGGTTGTCCCATGTGGGGCTCACAATCTTAATCCCCATTTTACAGATGAGGGAACTGAAGCACGGAGAAGTTAAGTGACTTGCCCAAAGTCACACAGCTGACAAGCGGCAGAGCAGGGATTTGATTCCTGCCCTCAGGGAGTTTACAATCTAATGGGGGAGATAGACATTAAAATAAATTACAAGTAGCGGAAGAAACGGAGAGCAGAGATATATTTATGTATGGAGGGGAAGGGCAGGGAATATGGTGAATAATCTAAGTGCTTAGGAGGTATGGATTCAAGTGCCTGAGAGATGCAATTGGGAGGGAAACAGGTTGGGGAAAGGACAGATTACTGAGGGAAAGTTTCCTGAAGGAGTTGTGATTTTAGTAGGGCTTTAAAGATGAGAAAAGAGGTCTGCCAGATGTGAAGGGGGAGGGAACACTCTCTCTCTCTCTCTCTCATGTAGACTCAAAATGTACACTTTGGAATAATCCAGCTGGGGGAGGACAGAGGGAGAAGATCATGGTGACAATAAAGTGATTTCCTACCTGGCCCCCATGTCTTCTCCCTTCCCCTTTCCTGCCTCCACCAAGTCAAAGCTGTTTTAAACTTTCTTTCACTCAACCCTGGGCTTCTCTGAAAACCTCCCAGTGCAGGAAGACCATGACCCCAATAGCTTGATTCATCCAGTGAAGAATTGGAAGGCTAGGAATTGAGAGACCAATCAGTAATTTATGTGACACAGGAACTTTCTCCCTATCAGGAGAGTGGCACTCAATGGCACCTGATTTTCCATAATTGGGAAAGGCTCAGCGATGTGAATGATGGGATCTGAGGGAAGGGGTAGGTCATGACCAGTCCATCTCTGGAAAACAGCACCAAAAGCCTTGCCTATTCATTTTCTTGTTTCCTTTTCCTATCTCTCCAAACTGGGTTCTAGGCAGAAGGGTGGATCAGTGCTTTGGCAGTGAAGTATTATCCTGGACAAACTCTTGATTGGATTCAACTGGTGGCTTCCTTCCTCCCGAGCTCCTAGTCTTGTAGTGGGGGAATGCTAATTGGGCTTTGGGAATGGCAATGTTGGACTTGCTTCAGGTGCTCATCCTTGGACTTCGTCGGCAACTGCAACTCTGTTGCAGGGTAAAGGGTGTGGATATTTCTGCCATCTCTCCAGTTCACAATGCCATGATGGGAAACAGGGGTTGGGAATGCCAGGAAGGAGGTTCTGCCAACAACCAAATCATCCCCCAAATAACAAGGAAATGCCAAGAGGAAAGAGAGGTTCTAGTAATAATAATAATTCTGGTATTTGTTAAGCACTTACTATGTGCAAAACACTGTTCTAAGCACTGAATAATAATGATGGCATTTGTTTAGTGCTTACTATGTGCAAAGCACTGTTCTAAGCGCTGGAGAGGATACAAGGTGATCAGGTTGTCCCACTTGGGGCTCACAGTCTTTATCCCCGTTGTACAGATGAGGTAACTGAGGCCCAGAGAAGTTAAGTGACTTGCCCAAAGTCATACAGCTGACAATTGGCAGAACTGGGATTTGAACCCATGACCTCTGACTCCCAAGCCTGGGCTCTTTCCATTGAGCCACGCTGCTTCTAAGGGCCAGGCAATTTCTGAGGACAGCTAGCTGCTGCTGACTCCATATTGACGCTGCCATAATCCCAACAACACTGTCAAGCAGCCTGGCATAATGGATAGAGAATGGGTCTGGGAATCTAAAGGACCTGGATTTTAATCCTGGCTCTGCCACTTGTCTGCTATGTGACCTTGGGCAAGTCACTTCACTTCTCCGTACCTCAGTTTCCTCATCTGTAAAGTGGGGATTGAGACTGTGAGCCCCACGTGGGACATGAACTATACCCAACCCAATTAACTTGTATCTACCCCAGTGCTTAGTGCAGTGCCTGGCACATAGTGAGCACTTAACAAATACCATTCAAAAAAATTAAGAGCTTCTGCACCACCAGTCAATTGTACAATATAACAAGAGTTGGTAGACATGTTCCCTGCCCATAGGAAGCTTACAAGTTAGGGGACACCAATGTTCTTGAATTTGTCTTTAATGTTTATTTATTTCTGTCCCTTGTTCTATAAGACTCATTTTACTGGACCTAGCTACCCTCATTAACCTGTAAACTCTTCCAGGGCAGAAACTGTGTTTTGATTTTCCTTTGCAATTCTCCACAGCTCGTTGGCCAGTGTTTTGGATCCAGTGAAGTCTCAATAAATATTGTCTGCTGAGAATCCATGAGATGAATCCATACCTCAGGAACCAGGAGCAAGAGGTAGGTCTTCTCAAGAGATGGTCAATTCATCCAAAGCCTGTCTGCTCAATCAATCATATTTATTGAGCTCTTACCAAGGGCAAAACACTGAAGTGGCAGCTGGTAAAGTACAATAGAATTAGAAGACATGATCCCTGTCCTTGTATAATCTAGTGTTTACTTCGTAAGACCCAGTGTCAGACTTTCCTGGCTGAGGAGAGCAACAGGGATGGGAACCAGCCCACAGGTGATGGGATCCAATCAGTGGTATTGAGTACTTAATTGAGAAATTGGCATTGTAGAGGTAGAAGACACAGTACCTGCTCTCAAAGATTTCACAGTCTAATGGAGCAGAGAGAGACAGAGAATGTGGGCAGTCATGGCTACAACCAGCCAATCATATAAAGTTCCTCTAAAACCCTGGTTCTACTTGGAGCACACTTGGCATTAAGTAGAAGCAGCGTGGCTTAGTGGAAAGAGCAAAGGCTTGGGACTCAGAGGATGTGGGTTCTAATCTCTGCTCTGCTACTTGTCTGCTGTGTGACCTTGGGCAAGTCACTTAACTTCTCTGTACCTCAGTTACCTCATCTGGAAAATGGGGATGAAGACTCTGAGCCCCACGTGGGACAACTTGATCACCTTGTATCTACCCCAGTGCTTAGAACAGTGTTTGGCACGTAGTAATCAGTTAATAAATATCATTAAAAAAAAGTGTGAAGCTGATGTTCATGGTGTCAGAGCTGCAGGAATACTGGTCCCACCTCTGAGTTTGCCCCAGAAACCCTATATCAGCATGTCACCTGATGATGCCCCAGCCCTCGGTCAGCGAGTGTGGCTCAGTGGAAAAAGCACGGGCTTTGGAGTCAGAGGTCATGGATTTAAATCCCGGCTCTGCCAATTGTCAGCTGTGTGACTTTGAGCAAGTCACTTAACTTCTCTGTGCCTCAGTTACCTCATCTGTAAAATGGGGATTAAGACTGTGAGCCCCCCATGGGACAACCTGATCACCTTGTAACCTCCCCAGCACATAGAACAGTGCTTTGCACATAGTAAGAGCTTAATAAATGTCATTATTATTATTATTATTAGTATTAAAGCTCAGGCAGGCCAGGGATAGCGGATGGGACTGTAGGCACTGACAGGCACCAGCTGCCCATAGTGTGCCCTCCCCCCCACCCACAACTCACCAAATGGAGGGGCTCCAGAAAGCTATGCCTGCCCCATTGCCTTGTCTCTGAGCCTAAACTCGCACTCTCCCAGCAAACTGGTCTCGATTTCAACAAAAATCACTAATTACCATACCCCTCCTGCTGGCTAGAAAACCCCAGGAGTTGGGAATGGCTCAGAGGCTAAGCAATAATCAACATCCACTGAGATTATTTTTATTTTTTCAAATTGCTGGGCAGTGTTCCTGTGGAAAACACGATGTGTATATGTGTGTGGGAGGTGAGGGGGCGGTGCATGTACATATGTATTAGAAAACCTGCATCCTTGAAAGGAAAGGAAGTATCCTAGCTGTCTGGCAATGATTAATACCAGAAAGGACTTCAAGAAGTCATCAAATCCAGCCCTGTGTCTCCAAGCATGTGACCAGCTAAGGAATCCAGGCCAGTTTGTACATTTCACAGTCTGCTTTGATGGCCTATTCTGGTGTTTAATAAGTCTTATAATTAAGACTAATAAGTCTTATAATTAGGAAGTTCTTCCTCGTGTTTAACTGAACTTCTTGCTGTGATTTAGATCCATTTCAGGATAACTGCTCAACTTCCTCTTCCGAAATACCTGTGTTCTACCCAAGAAGGACAGAAGTACAGAATTGAGTTAATCAACAGGATCCAAGTTATTTCTTTCCATGCAGACAAGGTCCCAGCATCCGAGTAAACTGGACTATTTCTGGGACCAAACAAGGACAGGTAACAACCCAAGATGGGAAGCAGCAGGCAACACTGGAAGAGAAAAGATAAGGGATGTGAATTTTACTTCCAGTTCTGCTGCTTATGTGCTGTGTGGCCTTGGGGAAACAGCTTACCCACTCTGGGTTTCAATGTTCCCGTTTGTAAAATGGGGAGAACAACCCCTTCTTGGCTGTGTTGTTGGGAGGTATAATTCTGTTTTCAGGATATGTAAACATTTATATTTGAGGCTTGAATAGTAATGATAAATTAGGCCTGTTTCCCTCCTGCTTTTTCTACCTCTAAGAAAAAGATGCACTTCTCCCTTTTTCCACCCACCAAATCGGGAGAGTCGTCTTTTAAAAAAAAAAAAATCACCTGGGTAACTCTGCCCATAATGACTTCCTTGCTTAATGAGCAAAGTCGATGCTGCTTCATCTCAGCATAGCCTAGTGGATAGAGGATGGGCTTGGGAGTCAGAAGGTAATGTGTTCTAATCCCAGCTCTATCACTTGTCTGCTGTGTGACCCTGGGCAAGTCACTTCACTTCTCTGTGCCTCAGTTCCCTCATCTGTAAAATAGGGATTAAGTCTGTGAGCCTTATGTGGGACAGGGACTGTGTCCAACTAGATTAACTTGTATCTACCCCAGAGCTTAGAGCAGTCCTGGCACACTGTAAGCGCCTAACAAATGTCATAATTATTAATTATTATTATCTGCATCCTCATGGCCACAGGCACCCTAGGGGTTAACACCCATGGAGAAACAAAGGCAAGACAGATGGCTCACTTCTTGCCAAAGCCTCACCCAGCTCCAATCAACTGCTTTTTGCCTTGGGACTTTTTCTGCACTGCCTGGCCAGGGGTTGCAGCCCCCCTCTCCTCCACCTCCCCCCTTTCTCCAACACATACACCACCCTGCCCCTCCTGGGACTTGTGCATCAAGAAGAGAGGGAGAAGCAGGAAGCAGACCCCTCTCCACTCCACACACACCCATCCCCAACCAACCCCACCACCACCTCAGCCCCTGTTCTTTTTTTTAAAAAAATGCTGTTAAGCACTTACTACAGGCATAGCGCTGTACTAAACTCTGTGGGTAGATTCCAGATAATCAGGTTGGACCCAATCCCTGTCCCACATGGGGCTCCCAGTGTTAATCCCCACTTTACAGATGAGGGAACCGAGACCCACCCAGAGAAGTGACTTCCCCAAGATCACCCGGCAGCCGGGTGGCAGAGTTTGGATTAGAGCCCAGGCCCTTCTGACTTTCCAGTGCCTAGAACAGTGTTTGGCACATAGTAAGCGCTGAACAAATGCCATCATTATTATTAGGCGAGGCCTTTGCAGTATCCACTAGGGCACGCTGCTTCTCTGGTTGCTTTCTTGCAGGATTCTCTCCCACTGTTGGGAAAACTCGGGATTTCATGACAGTCCTAACTAATCTCTGGGCAAAGCGCTGCAATTACCTAGCTCTGAGGTTTGGGCTCCTGCCCGCCTCTGACTAACCAGTTTTCTTGGGCAGAGGGATCAGGCAGAACTGCTCTTGCTCCTCCTCCTCCTCCTCCTGCTGCTTTCCTCCCGCCCCTATCCTACCTCTCGGACTAGGACCCGCCTCCCCCCAGCAGTTCACCGACTGCTTCAACCTGAAGTTCAGGAACTCAGCTCAGCAGCGTTCCCCTCCCGGAGGGGTTTCTCCAACCTCCTTTTTGGAGATGGAGCTTGCTGGCATCCCGAGGCCTGGCAGCCAGACAGGGGGTCCAGAGGGGACGAGGGGTGGTCGCTGAACTCCGGAGGAAAAAAGGTAAGCGAGCCCTGCTCCCAGCTCCTGCAAATTCAGCCGGAGTCCAAGAGCCCAGGGCCCACAATTGCGCTTGGGCCCTCCCAAGTTATCCCCTGCCTCTAAAGTAGCCCACCGACCAGTGTCCCTGGTCGGCTTCGGAGCTATCCACTCTCCTTGGGACGGTCCCAAGGTTCAGGGGGTCGAGGCTGTGAGCCCACTGTTGGGTAGAGACTGTATATGTTGCCAACTTGTACTTCCCAAGCGCTTAGTACAGCACTCTGCACACAGTAAGCGCTCAATAAATACGATTGATTGTGGCAGAACAAACTAATCCAGGACCAGCGCGCCTTGGGGAAGTTTTCGGTCCTAGCACTGTCCCTTGCTGTCGCTCATCCTGCTGGGTTTAGGGGAAGGGCACCTCCCCTCATCGATGGTGACCCGGAGAATTAGGGAAATGGTTCTGCTGCCCCCGGATGCGAGCAAGGTCAGCGAGGATGTGTATAGGACCGGTGATTTATTTAAGTGCTTACTGTGTGTCAAACATGGTTCCAAGTTCTGGGGTAAATGCAACTCAGGTGGGACACAGTACCTGTTCCACAGCCTAAGTTGGAGGGAGAACGGGTCTTTAATCCCCATTTTACAGTTTAGGAGACTGAGGCCCGGAGAATAATAATAATGACGATAGCATTTATTAAGTGCAAAGCACTGTTCTAAGCGCTGGGGAGGTTAACAAGGTGATCAGGTTGTCCCACAGGGGGCTCACAGTCTTCATCCCCATTTTACAGATGAGGTAATTGAGGCCCAGAGAAGTTAAGTGATTTGCCCAAAGTCGCACAGCTGATAAGTGGTGGAGCTGGGATTTGAACCCATGACCTCTGACTCCAAAGCCCGGGCTCTTGCCACTGAGCCACGCTGGAGAAGTAAAGTGACTTGTCCATACAGCAAGCAGTTGGTAGAACGGCCATTAGAACCCAGGTCCTCTGACTTCCAAGCCTTTGCTCTTTCCACAAAGCCATGCTGCTACTCTGTGGTTAGTCGCCCATGTGGTCTTGTCTGCGGTGATTGTGTAATGCCGACCTTGTGGAGGGGTTGCAGTCAGTTTAATCTTGTTACCTATCAAGCCGTGGCGTGAGAGACTCCTTAGGGGCCTGGCAGTGCAGAACATCTGGATATTTGTGCACATGTCTGTTCTTGTCTATGCCTTGTCTCCCCCGTTGAACTGTAAGCCCTTTGTGGTCAGGGACTGTGTCTTCTGTTTCTGTTGTGTTTAGTACAGTGTGTGACACCCAGGGGGCACTCAATAAATACCATTACTACTACAACTAATTAGTACACTTATTAGGGAAGGTGGTGTGTGGGGACTAGTTTGCCATTTTGTTTCGGAGCTGGGTTGCCTAATGTGTGTGTGGGCGATAAATGCCCGAAAGGAATGTAGACTGAAATGTCTGTATTGGTGCAAAGCTGAAGATGACAAGCAGCAGCAGGATGGAAAGAGCACAGGCTAGGGAGTCAGAAGACATGGGTTCTAATTTTGACTCTGCCTCAAAAATACCATTATTATTATTTTTATTAATAAGTGCTTACCAGTGTGAAGGCTGAGTTTCCTGATGTTATAAAGTACCAATATAATCAGGTCCCACGTAGGGCTTACAGTCTAAGGGGGAGGACGAACAGGTATTGAATCCCCATTTTGCAGAGGAAGGAACTGAGGCACAGAGAAGTGATAGGTACATTTGGAGGGGGGAGGTTAGAGCCCAGGTCCTCGCTTTTTCCACTAGGTTACACTGCTTCACTTGTCTGCTAGGTGACCTTGGGCAAGTCACAACTTCTTTGTGCCTCAGTTTCCTCATCTGTGAAATGGGGATTAAGACTGTGACCCCCATGTGGGACAGATACTGTTTCTGACCTATCTTGTATCTACCATAATGCTTAATCCAGTGTCTGGCACACAGTATGTCCTTAACAAATACCATTTAAAAAACCTGCCTGTAGAATTATTACTATCAGTGTTTCATCTCTGTAACCCGGGCTGTTAGTAAAAGGAGAACATGAAGCTACCATTTTCCAGGAGCTCCATCCCCTGGGATCAGATAAGGCTGTCCTTAAGGGGGAAGAAACCAGGGGGAGGTGAGCCAGGACAAAGTTTGGCAGGCCATTGCATTGGCTATCTACTAATTTCATGTGCTATCACAGAAAGTACATGCACCAGAGTTCCTGTAAAGCCCCAAAATATGCCAGAGATTTGACAGATCTTCTCTCTGCCTTCAGTTAAGACAAGAAATCACAAGCCAGTCGACCCCAGTTAGCTTGGGGGATGAATGGCAATAGCCACTTTATATTTACAAGCCCCCTCCTCCTCTGAGTTAAAAAAAAAAAAAAAAAAAATCCCATTCGGAATTGGGTTCAGGTGGGAGAAGGGAGCCCTACTGCTGCAGGAGGGCTGATGAGATGCCAGCTGCAGCTTTCTACTCCGTGGTTCTGTGTCCCTCTCCCTTCCCTTCTCCTCCTTTTTGCCCTGCCGTGAAATTCAGAACTTAAGGTTTCAGGGTCTCCTGATGGAAAGGCAAGCAGGCGGCAGCTGGGGGTTAGGGGGGTGCTAAGAAAAGGGCCAAGGGAGAGCCCTGTAGTGGCCTGAGGAAAAGGCTTTGGACCCAAAAGTTGCGTCTCTTGCTTGATACTGAGGCATGGGGGTGAGGAGAGAGTCTAGAGCTGACTGGGGTGTGACTGCGCTTGGTATTGTGCAGTTCAATACCAGAAATCAATGGGGAAAAGGGATAGTGGTCCAGATTCAGTGGTTCTGGGGGGTTTGGGGGGTCCCTGGACATTAGGATGTCTAAGGGGGTAATCCAAACTGCCTCTTCTCTGCCCTACCTTCTCCCCTCTACCCTCTGCCACCATTTTTATCTCCTCCACAGTCCCCTTTCTGGGCTAAAAATGCTCCCAACAGTGTTGGGGGTGAAGTGGGGACATGGCCCTTGTGCTCCATGGATATCTAGAGTGGGCAGGAAGGAATGGGAAATGCTAGGCTTACTCTGTCCTAAGTCTGCTGGAACCTTAGTCTCGTCTTGCCCATGAACATGTGTGGGTGCATTGACGTACATTTGTGTGTGTGTGTATACAGAGGCCAAGGCTGCGAAACACTAGCCAAGGCAGAAACTGGCTGGGCCTCCTGTTTTGTCCTCTGGGTGGTCAGGGGACCACCCTGATACCCCAAGTCACAAAGGTGGGAACGAGGAAGTGGGAACAGGTTCAAACAGCACAGGGTACAGATATAAAAATTCCTGCAAACTGCAGCCACCATGCAGGGGGGAAAAGCTATAGTTCTCCCTTTATTTTCTGGGAGAGAAATTGAGTCTTTGGAAAGAAAGGCAAAATAGATGCAAACCTATTTTTGTAAGTGATCTGATTTATTTTATAAATTTAAGACCCCAAAATGTTTTCTATTCAAGTAAGGAAATTGTCCTTTTGAGCCACTTAATGAAATTTTCAGTGATTAATCCCTGAAGTTTTCCTTAAATCACAATTATAAAGAACTATGAATGTGCAACACCTGGGACCGATTTTTCCCACGGGAGTCCCGGAGGCACAGCCTTGCCCTTTCAGGGTCCCCCTAAGAGAACACAGGCCTTCTCCTCTACGTGTGCCTGCTTCAATCATTGAACTGCCAGTTCAATGCATCCAGTGGCCCAACCGATGTTAAGCATTTTTATGGCAGCTTGGGATACCCTGGAATGGCCAGGGAGCACCTGCTCTGGGCTACCCACACCCAGAGTCCAGGGCAGTCTAGTTCCTGGTTTGGGAGACCTGCCCCTCTTGAGCCTGAACCTCTGGCAGATCAGGAGCCCCCGGAGTGTCCCTCTCCCCTGAGGACTAGCAATGGGCTACTTCAGGGAAAGCAGCCCTGACTGCATAGGGACACTGCCAAGAAGCTTCTTTGATGGTAGCATCATGGCCACGTGGGTATGGCAGTCATGCCACCCTCAAATGGTGCTGGAGGGTCATAGGGTCCAGGCATAGAGGGCTGATAGGCAGTGGAGAGTTCATATTTCTTCTCCATAAACCTTCCATGCACTTGCCCTGAGCCTTCCTCCGTCTATCCATGGGGCAGAATGGGACTCATTAGCATTTGTAATTATTGTTACAGCAGGGGTACAAGCTGCTGCCTGCACCCTAAGGTGCCCAAACATCTCTTTAATTGTTCCCGTGGTATCAGAAATAAAATCAAGTTGAAAATAAAACCTGCAATCTACAAAAGGAAACTTGTATTACCTGAGCTTAGAAAGACTCTTCCATATAGTCAGTAGTAAGAGTCCAGAAAGGAGAAACATACATTTTGAGAAATTAGCTCAGAAAAAAAAAACTGCAAAGCACAATTCAAATAATATTTGAAAGCCCTAACTTTCTTGGGGGGAAAAAAGCCCAACAACCACCTTTAGTCCACATAACTGTTGATTTGCCTCCACTACTGGTTTTTCACTTATCTACTCATCTTTGTCCATTCCTATTATCAATTACACCTTTGTTTTCTCTCTTGTATACGATTATGTCCATCTGCCTCCTGTTTAAGATTATAAGCTTCTTGAGGACAGAGAACATCTTATACTTTTATTGTGTAGAACTTTCCCAAGTTCTGTACAGGTTTCTGTACAGAGGTGATAGATGCTAAATAAATTGACGAGCATGTCATTCATCATTCTAGACAAAAATATATTAAAAGCTTTTTATGTTTTGCTGGAAGTTATTTTTTTCCATTAAAAGCAAAGCAAAAGGACTTTACTTTCTTCACTACCCCCTTGCCTTTTTCTCCTTCTGTTCTTCACATCTCTATTTCTGGGAAAGGCCTGGGGTCTTTCCAGCCACTAGGAAGCTCCGCTCATGTGTGGCAAGCAGCTTCCGCTACGGCCTATGTTCCCATGTCATTTGGTCTCCAAGTGGAAACACTGCTATTCAAACTAAACACCCACAGCATGCAAGGTACAGGAACTAGGATACATGACCCTGCCCTACTTATAAAACACTTTTCATCACCCTCATCATCAGCCTCAGCATTCTCCAAGCCCCTTGTAAACACGAATTTATTAACTCTTTCATCATTGCCATGGGGATGAATTTAATAGGTCAAATTGACCTCAAAGAGTTTAAATGGGAAATCTGTGCACTGAGCTACTTTATGAGGCTGTTGCCTTGAACCCCTGGGGGGAAACAAATGGGGGAAATAGAGGCAGAGGTAGTTAGCCAGCACCCCAGAGCATACCCACATCTGGGTCACAATTAGAGCCCCGGGATTCCTCACCACAGCTCCCTTTACTGGATGGCATTCTCTACAGTGGTAGACAAGATGTATTAGGCAAAACTCTGGAAGACAGATTTATTTCTCAAACATCTGGAAATTCCACAGGTTTATTATTAATAATAATAATAGTATTTGTTAAGCACTTATTACGTGCCAAGCACTGTTTTAAGTGTCGGATTTACCCAAGTTCTAGAAAGCTCCTTGAAAGCAGGGATCATTTTTACCAAACTTATTGCATGGTACTCTCCCAAGTGCCTAGTAAAGTGTTCTACACATAGTAAGTGCTGTCTAATTGGCATTGATTGATTGATAAGCACTGTTAAAAGCAATTCATCCAGATGGTCAGCAGGTGATAGTGTCTGCTCAGCGCCTGCTGGGAGACTTCACTAAGGAGGCCGTTGTCCGGTTTTATACGAGACAATCCAGTTCTCAGCTGGTCTGTTCCCTGTCTGATCCTGTTGCAGCCCCAAATGTGTTTGTGTCCGGTATTATTTCAAACTCCAGCCTCACCCTCCTTTGGCTCTTGCCACGATACCCAGTGATCATTCATTCAATCATATTTATTGAGTGCTTATTGTGCGCAAAGCAGAAGGGGTGTATATATATATGTATATATGTTTGTACATATTTTTTACTCTATTTTATTTGTACATATCTATTCTATTTATTTTATTTTGTTAGTATGTTTGGTTTTGTTCTCTGTCTCCCCCTTTTAGACTGTGAGCCCACTGTTGGGTAGGGACTGTCTCTATATGTTGCCAATTTGTACTTCCCAAGCGCTTAGTACAGTGCTCTGCACATAGTAAGCGCTCAATAAATACGATTGATGATGATGATGATGATGAAGGGGTGTCGTATTCATGAGGACCTGAGAGGGGAAAACAGTGACTAGAGAAAGGTGGAGTCTGGGTTCCCCCACTCCCAGAGAAATGTCTGAGGTTTTAGCGGACTTCTGCAAAATGTTCCATGAGACATCATGCTCTGTTGAGTGCTCAGCAAAATGCCTGTAATGTCATGCGTGTCTGCAGGTGCCATCAGCAGCTATCCTAATCTTCACTGAAAATCATGCTATGTTTGATTAGACAACAAATAACATGTTCGGTTGTAAAATTTAGCTGTGTACATATGGGTCTCAGGTGCTCTACTCAGCTGCCCCTGGCAGTCTTCCTTTTCCTCTGTGGAGCTTTCCTTCTTAAAGGGACATTGTTCTAGCTGCTCTTGTACTTCTTTAAGTTTGGGATTACAGTGATACCCAAGGCCAGATGTTCCAGCCTCTGCTTCCTTTCATACCACTACCAAAAAGCTACCTGACACTTAATTGTGAGAAACCCTACTGAGGAAAATTCTGGAAGCAACTGCTACAGCAAACACAAACACAACCTCATCTTCCCCTCCATAATAATAATAAATGGTGGTTTTCGTTAGGTGCTTACTATGTGCCAAACCAGCCCTAACTGTTGGGGAAAATACACACTAAACAGATCGTACACAGTCCCGGTTCTGCATGGGGCTCACAGATTAGAGGAGAGGGAGAATGGGTATTGTATCCCCATTTTACAGGTGAGGAAATTGAGGCACAGAGAAGCTCAATGACTTACCCAAGGTCACACAGAAGCCAAGTGGTAGAACCAGGAAAAGAACTCAGGACATATGCTGAAGTCTAGTTCATAGGGGAGAAGAGGCTGGGATAAGGACAAGGATGTATATATATCAATCATTATATAAAGTATATAGTTGTCCCTTAGATTTGAAGAAGACACCACTGTTGGTGACGTTAACCTATGACTGCCTGTGTGGATGGAAAGGCCAACACGGAATCCACAGTTCTGGCCTCATTGGGTGCTCCACATTGGGTATCCATTTATCAGCAGAAGGGAAAAGAAGGATGAACAAAGAGGAAGGAGGGGTTGACCAGTTACTCATAGAAATGCAGTATCTGCACAAGTACTCTAAACCTTTGAACATGAGACCTTCAGGAACTTTCCAAAACTTCCGCCCAGTGCTCTAGAGCAGTAGTCCCAGGATGTGTCTGTCAGGTCTCAAAGAAGGAAGGTTACAAGAACCAATTTTCCCTGCAATTCCCAAAGTCACTGTGTGACCCAGAACCTCCCAGAAGACTCCACTTCATTACTCAGGTGGCTGGGTGAATCAGTGATTTTGGGTGTGATTAAGGAATGGTCAAGCCTCTGATATTATTTACTCTTCAAGAGCAGGGACTCTGTCTCTAAAGTAGATTTTGCAGTGCCACAGTATCCAAAGCAGCACACAGAGTGTTCACCCAAAAAGGAATGCTAGTAACTGTGGTAATAACTTCCCAATTCTGGGAGTGTGTTGGGGAATGTTAGGTATGTGTTCCTTGAGACTTTAAGCTCACGATGGGCAGGGAACGTATCTACCAACTCAATTGTATTGCACTCTCCCAAGCACTTAGTACAGTGCTCTGCACACAGTAAGTGCTCAATAAATTCCATCGATTTGATTGATTGAAAGAAGCAGGGGAGAGACTGGAGCTAAGCTGCCGGTTTTGTGGGGCACCATTTCTAGTTAGAGACTGAAGGAGCTCCTACCCTGGGAAAGAGAGAAAGGAGTAAATGAAAGCAGTAGGTATAATTGTTCTCTAGAGAAGAGCGCCTAGGTCTTGCAGAAAAAAAAATTTGTTATATTTCTTTTTTGTTCTAGTGCCAGTGGCTGTTGGCTCTGGTGCAAGATAAACAGGACCATGCATGCCAATTCTTTTGTAATTTGTGTGTGTGTGAGAAAACCTATAAGTGTATAAATGTGTACATATGTGAATGTGGCTTAGGTGAATGTGTGTGTGTAAGTGTATCTATGCCCCATTGCCAATGGTGGTGTTCTTGTCTGTCTGCACCTGTACAGCTGATTTCTTGGCTGACTCCACTCCAGGACAATGGGGATTCAAAAGTCAAACAAGCCTTTCTGAGCACCATGTGCCTTATTGTCCTTAGGGCAAGTGGAACTGCTGAGCCCTGCAGTTTTCTAGAGTCTTGGTTTTCCTTGGCGTGGGTCCGGTCTTCATTGGTTGCTGAGAACTGTCTCCTTCCTGGTTGCTGGAGAGGAAAAACGTTTCATCCGAGAGCATGGTTGGTTAGGGGACACAAGGTTGTTTGCGGGGGGCGGGGGTTTCTGATGCTTGGGATTTTATTTTGAGGCTTCATACTATTTATTACACAAAAAAAGGTTGTCTTTGTACTTTACATGAATCCAGGGAGATAGGTAACACATGTGTGTACTTATGGAGATGCTGCTGCTGCTGCTGAATATGAGGCTGAAATAGATTGGGTGAGGTGCCCTTGTGAATCTCTTAATGGATTGGAGGCAGAATCTGGGTCCTTGGGCCCAGAGCCCCAGATGTCTCTCTCAATTACCATGCCAGGCTTCATGTCCCTCCATCAGCAAAAAGGGTAAGCCCACATTTCCTGGCTTTGCACCTGGGAGGGAGTGGTCAGCAGGAAAAGCCAAGGAGTGCTGGGGCTGTTGAGACATCCTCTTCTCCCCCCGGCCCCTCCAAAAAAACCCACCAAAAAAAGCAACAAAAACCCAGCAACTTCTTGGAGTGGGAACAACACGAGCATCAGAGTCTATCTCAGACGCACCTTTCATACATTCAGATGTTGGGAAGTTGTGCAGTTGTGACTACTGGACTCTGACAAAATGGTGAAAAACTTGAAAATATTTCCTTTAGATACAGTTCACTGTAGCTCTTAATTCTTTCTATTATGGCCCTTGTTTCTCCAGGTGCTTTGCTGTTTTTATCGTGTGAATCTTTCCTCTTGTTTCTGTTGCCTAATCCTCTCCCCCACCTAATACTTAGACTGTGAGCCCACTGTTGGGTAGGGACCGTCTCTATATGTTGCCAAATTGTACTTCCCAAGCACTTAGTACAGTGCTCTGCACACAGTAAGCGCTCAATAAATACGATTGAATGAATGAACTGTGAGCTCCCTGTGGGGCAGGGAGCTTGTCTGAATTATCCTCTGTGCTTTCCCCTAACATTTAGTACAGTGTACCTCACATAGATTTCGTTCGATAAGATTGGAAGAAGGGAGGAAGGGACAAAAAGAGGGATGAGGGAGGATGAAGGATTTTCCCCACCTTCATCTGGCCCACCCGCATACAGCACAGAAGCCCCGGTCTCAGTGAACCCCTAGGATCTCTGCCATGTTCCCGCCTTGGAGTCCCAATCCCCAGTTTGAGAAACACTGGCCTAAACAAACCCTGTGCCCAGACCTAGAAATAAAATAGTTTCAGTGTGGTGTATGGTGGGTAAAAACTTATAAATCTATTTTCAACATCTGCCAAACATAAGAGGATAAGATTGAAAGATTGGCTGATACTGTAAATCTCAGCCTGAGGCACATCTATGTCCCAGCGTGTGCACACGTACAGATCTGCTTAAAGAACTTTGCCACATGATACACAGAACTGGCTCATTTTTATTTTTGGCCTGAAATTAGAGGTTTAGAGGATGCAGTCCCAATCCCACACCCTCTTGCAGGTGAGTGTGGTGGTCCTGTGTGGGGAAGGCTGGACAGTAAGCCTTGGGAAGTTCACTACCCACTACATTATGGCGGTGTCAGTGCTACTGGGGTTGAGGAGCTCAAACCCAAACTCTTGGAGCCCCCCAAGAAGGAGCGGTTGTGCCTGCCAGGCTTACAGCCTGGCAACTTGTTGCCAACTTTTACTTCCCAAGCGCTTAGTACAGTGCTCTGCACACAGTAAGCGCTCAATAAATACAATTGATTGATTGATTGATTACAGCCAGGTTGTATGAATGGTCTCAGCTCTCTGATGTTTCCAGGGTGAGATCACATGAGGAAAAAGTAGCCAACTTAACCTTGGACTTGTTGTCTTGGGTTCAGTTCATCCTGGGCGCCTCTTTCTCTCTTCTAACTTCTGCTTCTCCCTGCCGCCGTCAGCTGGTCGTATCCATTCAGCATTTGCTATGTGCCAAGCACTGTGCTTTGTGCTGGGGTAGATACAAGAAGCAGCATGGCCTAGTGTAAAGAGCCTGGGCTTGAAAGTCAGAGGACTTGGGTTCTAATCCCAGCTCTGCCACCTGTCTTCTGTGTACCTTGGGCAAGTCACTTAACTTCTCTGGGCCTCAATAACTTCATCTGTAAAATGGGGATTAAGATTGTGCGCTCCTTGTAGGACAGGAACCGTGTTCAACCTGATTAGCTTGTGTCTTCTCCAGCACTTAGAACAGTGTTTGACACTGAGCACATGCTTAACAAATACTAGTAGTAGTAATAATAGTAGTAGAAAGACCACAGAGCCGGGAGTCAGAGGACCTGGATTCTAATTCTGACTCTACCAAATGCTTTGCTGTGTACCTCAGTACTTCTCTGTACCTCAGTTCTCCTGTTCTTCCTCCTATTTAGTCTGTTGAGGCCCATGCAAGAGAGGGACTGTGTCCAACTTAATTCACTTCTATCTATCCCAGACCCTAGAATAGTGTTTGACATATTGAAGTGCTTAACAAATACCATTTAAAAAAAGAAGTCAGACACAATCTCCATTCCACATAGAGGGCTCACAGTTTGAGGGGAAGGGTGAACAATTATCGAGAGAAGTCAAGTGACTTTCCCAAGGTCACCCAGCAGGCAAGTGTGGAGCTGGGATTAGAACCCAGGTCCCCTGATCCAGATCCATGATATGTGGGCAGGAAATGTCTGTTTATTGTTACATTGTAATCTCCCAAGCTCTTAGTACAGTGCTATGTACATAGTAAGCACTCGATAAATACAGTTGAGTGAATGAATCTCCACAAGGCCATGCTGCTCTCCAAAAGGGATTTCTGCACCCTTTCCTTTGAATAAGGGGCACCAAAGAGTCTTGGGCTGTCCCTGGCTCCCCCCAGGATGAGGTGGCCCAAAATAAACCACATCCCAAATTTGAACAGAGCACGATGGTCCATTTGGGTCCGACCCCATTACCTCTCAGCAATTCCAGCTAGCTCCCCAGGATACCCAGATGATCCTGGAAAAAAAAAAAAACTTAGGCTTTTCAAGCCTCTTCAGTGTTTGGAACTGCTTCTCGTGTGTACATACTTTAATCTATGTAATTACCAAGGATTCAGAAATCTTCCCAGCCCCTCTTCCACTCCTCCCTCAACTCTGGTTGGTTCAGTTTGGGGACCCAGCCAGGAAGAAAGCCTGGCTGGACTGGGTGAGGCAGGGCTCGGCTCCAGCCCCGGTGTCAGCCAGAAGCCCTAACGGAGGGGAGATGCATCCGGCAGAGGCTGAGGGTAGGGGGGCGAGAGAGAGGCTGCAGGGGGGTGGTTGGTGGTGAGTTGGGAAGGGAACAGGGGAGGGCCCGCTCTGCGCAGATAATCGGCTTTGTCCCTGGGGTCACCCGGCAGCAGCAGTGCTGGGAACAGAGCTCAGGAATTGCATGCCTTCCGCCAAGATCAGAATGCTGTTCTCACTTGCCCCGACCTGCTCTCCTGATGTGCTTTGTCCCAGGCTGTCCCTGCTCTGCGGCTGTGGCTCTCAGCCACGGGGGACACCTGGTGGGTGCCCCCTCCTTCCCCTCACGCCCCGTAACATGAGAGCGATGGCCTGCCGGAGAACGGGAGAGGGACGCTAGGAATGTGGACGAATGGGGGTGGGTTGAGGCGGCGAGGTGTTCGGGCATCATTGAGAAGTAGCGTGGCTTAGTGGATAGAGCATGGGCCTGGGAGTAGAAAGGACTTGGGTTCGAATCCTGCCTCCACCACATCTCTGCTTTGTGGGACCTTAGGTAATTCTCTTAACTTCTCTGTGCCTCAATTACCTCATCTGTCAAGTGGGTACTACGAACGTGAGCCCCATGTGGGACAAGGACTGTGTCCAACCTGATAAACTAGTATCTATCCCAGCACATAGAACGGCGCTTGGCACGTAGTAAGCACCTAACAAGTACCATAATTATTAGCGTGGCTCAGTGGAAAGAGCACGGGCTTTGGAGTCAGAGGTCATGGGTTTGAATCCGACTCTGCCACATCTGCTGTGTGACCTTGGGCAAGTCACTTAACTTCTATGAGCCTCAGTTACCTCACCTGTAAAATGGGGATTAAGACTGTGAGCCCCACCTGGGACAACCTGATCACCTTGTAACCTCCCCAGCGCTTAGAACAGTGCTCTGCACATAGTAAGCGTTTAATAAATGCCATTATTATTATTATTATTAATATAATCTTTCAGATCTCAGGCCCTGTCCCATTTCTTCAGAAGGTTGAGCAGAGGCTGGATCAAAGTGGATCCATAAGAAGGAAGATGAAAACCAGCTAGTCATCTAGACTGTAAGCTCATTGTGGGCAGGGGATGTATCTACCAACACTGTTGCAATATACTCTCCCAGGCACTTTGTACAGTACTCTCCACATAGTAAACGCTCTGTAAATATGATCGATCGATATTAACTCGCTTTGTGAATGAAGGTAGAGCTGAATCTTGGTTTCTCTGATGTCATCTACAGAAGGATTGGGGTCAGTCAGTCAGTGGTATTTGTTGAACACAGATGGTGTACTCTGTACTAAATGCCTGGGAGAGTTCAGTATAGTTGTAAGCATTATTCCTGCCCTCAAGGAGCTTGCCATCTAGTAGGTTTTAGGAAGGGCTAGTGGGGAGAACCCAGGACTAAATCCAGCTTGATCCTTGGTTGACTCTAGGAAGGGACAAAGGGATTCTGGGTCAGGATTTCATGATTTCATTTTCTTTCCTGGTGGACCCTCTTACAGCTATTGTTTTTGAATACTGATGCACTGCCACCCTGTGCTGTGTGTTGAACAGAATGGTCAATACCATGACACAATCCAACTTTCTGTATCATCCAACATCCTCCCCACCCACTCTTATGCTCCCCGTACCGGTGATATGTTTTAGTGTCTGTCTCCAATGCTGAATCGTAAGCTACTTGAAGGCAGGGATTATGCCTTCCAATTCTATTGTATGCTCTCAAGTGCTTAGTACAGAACACACAGTAGGTGCTCAAATATTATAACTGATTGACTGATTGATTACTTTGTAAAAGTTTCCATCCCAGAGCGGTTCCCATATCAGCTGTACATCCCAAGTACAAATACCATGTCTGCTCACTGAGGTTTTCCCCAGGAATAAAAAGTATAATCAATCAATCGATGGTATTTACTGGGTACCGAGTACTGTACAAAGCATTTGGGAGAGTACAATACAACAGAGTTGGTAGACACATTCTCTGTCTGCAGAGAGCTTACAGTCTAGCAATAGTGCCATGCACCAAGGCCCAGGGAGGGTTAGTGGCTTGCCCATGGTCACCTAGAAAACCCTGGACCAGGACTCATCATTGATTAATCAATCATATTTACAGAGCACTTAGTGTGTGTACAGGGCACTGGCTCCGCCCTCTAGACCCAAGCTTGCCTTCTCTCCCTCACCAGCCTCCCTCCATAAGGTGGTAATGACATCATGTCTGTTGGGTTCTCTCGTAAGGAAGGGGTGAGATGAATAGAAATTATTCTTTCGTAAGGAAGGGGTGAGATGAATAGAAATTATTCTTTTTATTCTGATGTTGCCTCAAGTTGCAGCATGAATTCCATACAATGTGAGTGCATGGAAGTGAGGGAATGTCAGTGAGATGGAGAAGAGCTGAAAGTATGGAAAGATCTGGGGTAGGGAAGAGGCATGCAGAGGGGCATGGGAGAAGCTACCGACTTCTACGTTGTTGAGGAATAAAGTCACAAAAGAAGGGGCTGGATCATATGGTCTGCAAGCTGCTAAGTGGGGTCCAAGTCAAAGGATGATTTAAGCAAGGTGCTCAAGATTTTTTATATGGTATTTGTTAAACTGGGTACTTTACTAAGTGCTGGGGTAGATACAACCTTATCAGGTTAGACCCAGCCCCTGTCCCACATGGGGCTCACCATCTTAATCCCCATTTTTTGGATGAGGTAACTGAGGCACAGAGAAGGGAAGTGACTTGCCTAAAGTTACACAGCAGACAAGTAGTAGTAGTAGTAGTAGTAGTAGTAGACAAGGAGCCGGAATTGGAACCCAGTTCCTTCTGACTCCCAAATCTGTGCTCTAGCCACTAGGACATGCAGGTTCAGGTTTCAGATGGGGCAGTTTATTAGGTCTCCCTTCCCGTCCATCCCTCTCTCCCTTCAGAAATAACTTTCCATCTTCTCCTGGGCTCCACCTTGGAGACATCTCTCCAAACGAGCCCTCCACAATGGCAGGATGGAGTGTACTGGATTGCTGAAGGTAGGAAAGGATCTTGAAGGTTCTCTAACTCTAGGCAGGAGAGAGCCTAATCCACCCAACACTGAAGGATGCCTCTTCTGAATTATAAATCTTTTTGGATAAAGACTACCCCCTGCTTGGTGGCCTATTCCAAAGCTTAATCACCAGTTCTCTCCTACAGCCATTTCGATCCTCTTTCTCTGTCAAACGGAGGAGATTTGAGCATATGTCCTTTCCATGGGGTGAGGATCTCTAGGGCCAGAAATCAAGACACAAATCCTTGCTCACTGTGCCTTAACTGGTGAGGGCATTGTAACCAATCAGTGGTATTTATTGAGCGTGTACTGTGTACAGAGCACTGGGGTGATGAATGATGATGATGATGGCATTTATTAATCACTTACTATGTGCAAAACACTGTTCTAAGCACTGGGGAGGTTACAAGGTGATAAGATTGTCCCACGGGGGGCTCACAATGAGTAAGATGAATAAGATGGTATCCTGCTAAAGTTTGTTGAGTCAATCAATCCGTGGGATTTACTGAGTGACGAACACTGTGCTAAGCACTTGGGGTAATGCTGTATAGGTGACATATATATTGTCTGCCTCCCAGAAACTTACAATCTAATGGCTCCTGCACCTCTGGCCATCTTCCCCTCCCTTTTAATTCAATCCATCAGTGATAGTTATTGAGTGCTTACTGTGGGCAGAGCACTGTACTAAGAGCTTAGGAAAGTGCAATATAACAGGGTTGGTAGACATGTTTCCTGCCCACACTTCTCTTCAGGTTGCTTCACCTTTTACTGTGATAAGGGATTAAGATTCATATTCTCCTCCTCTAGAGTGTAATCTCGTTGCGGGCAGGGAACTGGTCTGCCAACTGTTGTATTCTCCCAAGTGCTTAATACAGTGCTCTGCACACAGGTGTTGCTCAATAAATACCACTGATGTTGATTTCCCTGCAAACCCTTCTGGTTGTGATGCCTTAGGGAAAATAATTGTTTCTTAAAGAGAACAGGCTAGCAAACAGATCACTGCAAAGCCAAGAAGTAGATTAGTCCTACTGTATTGTAACCCTCCTGCTGACTTGCTCCCATCTAGATACCTGGGAGGAAGCAGGATTGGAGATGATCAGGGCCCAGGGGAATGGATTGGTTGACCTCTCATGATCCCTCCCATCACGGCCCCTTATTTATCAATAAATGGTATTTATGATTCTTTGATTGAATACTTGTATCTGGTTCTACAATGACTCCAGGCTCCCTGTCCAAAATGAATTCCATCACCCACTCAACTTGGGAAGCAGTATGGCCTAGTAGACAGAGCACAGGCCTAGGAGTCAGAAGGACCTGGGTTCTAATCCCGGCTCTGCCACTTGTTTGCTGGGTGACCTTGGGCAAGTCACTTAATATCTCTGCGCCTCAGTTCTCTCATCTGTAAAACGGGGAGTAAAACCGTGAGCCCCATGTGGGACAGAGGCTGTGTCCAACCTGATTAGCTTGTATCTACCCCAGCATTTATAAGAGTGTTTGACACATACTAAGCATTTAACAAATACCATCGCTATCATCATCACTTAAAAGCAGGACTCTGGGATATAATTTCAGAGCTGCTTGCTGCTTCTGTTACTGCTGCTGCTGTTGATTTATCACTAAAGCAGGCGGTAGCTATTAGCTGAATCCCCCATCCTGCCCACTGCTGTAGCCTAGGCTCTTGACTTGGCTCCTCCTGTATACAAGAGGGAAACCATGCTGGGGAGCTCTTGTGTGTTTCCACGGGAATCATGCTGTCGAATACATATTTCATGGGCTTGTCCAGGGTCAGTCCTTGGGACGGGGAAAGTGGGGTGGTGAATGGATGAACTCCTGGCTTAGCACTCACCAATCCATCAGTCGTATTTATTGAGTGCCTACTGTGTGTAGAAAACTGTACTAAATGCTTGGGAGAGTACAGAGTTGGTAGACATGTTACCTGACCATAAAGAACTTACAGTCTAGAGGAACTGCTTTAGAGAAGCAATGTGTCATTTGCCTGCTGGATGACCTTGGACAAGTCACTTAACTTCTCTGTGCCTCAGGTGCCTCATCTGTAAAATGGGGATTTAGACTGTGAGCCCTGTGTGGGAGAGAGACTGTATCCAACCTGATTATCTTTTATCCACTCCAATGCTTAGTATGTTGCCTGGCACATAGTAAACATTTAACAAATACCACAGTTGATATTATTGGCCTCATCTGTAAAATGGGGATTAAGACTGTGAGCCCTGTGTGGGAGAGAGACTGTATTCAACCTGATTATCTTGTATCCACTCCAATGCTTAGTATGTTGCCTGGCACATAGTAAACACTTAACAAATACCACAGTTGATATTATTATTATTATTATCATCATCATTGTTATCATTATCTCATTTCTGGGCTCACCCTTCTCTCTTACCCGCCTGATCATTCCTGCTCCTTTAGGATAGCTTAGACATGTTTCTGCGTCCAGCTCCCCCCAACCCTACACAAGCAATCAATCAATCGTATTTATTGAGCGCTTACTGTGTGCAGAGCACTGTACTAAGCACTTGGGAAGTACAAGTTGGAGACTGATCTCTGGTGATTCGGGCTCCCCTGACTTTCTTGACTCCTTTCCCGACCCTTGCTCTTTATAACTACAATAAAAACCAGCTCTGTCATTGTAACGGATGCGGCTCAAACTTGCCTACCCTTTCATCTTTCCTCCCTTCAAACCTGGAGCATAGCAGCCGCCGGGCTCAGTCATTCAGAGCTGAGTGAGGGAGAAGTCTTTCTCCAGATTCTGCAGGAAGGGGTAGAGGGAGTTGGGAGAGGTTGAAGCAGGGAGTATCTCAAACAGTCTTGTTGTTCTCTTAGAGCAAACAGAGCCAGAGGTATTGAGAAATATAGTACAATAGCGAGCTGGTTATCCAAACTAGTTCCAGCAATCTAAAGTTTGGTTAGCCCAATTTAATTGAGCTTGTCTCTTTGGTACAGGAACACGCTCAATTTTGTTTGGCTCTCGGAAGGTTTTTTGGGGTTTTTTTTTTTTTTTTGGTTATCCCAACTCTCCTGTGTTCAGAGCCACTCATTTGGACATCTGGATTTCAGATGTTTAGCTTCTGTCCTCTGTCGAAATCGGCAACTCTGGGTCAGGATCTCCATGGGTCCTGCTATTGTCACTGCCATTGTGTTTGAACGTTGGTTGAGTGTCCCCAAGATGTTCCCACGCTGCCAGTGCTGGCAGGTTGCTCGGGGCACACAACCACACAGTCCTGGCTGTGGAGGAATGGAGGAATGGTCGTCTAACTGATTTGATGGCAGGGGTCTCTGCATTTCTTCCTGTTCCTTGATTTAGACACTAAAGCCATTCCCCTGTCTGCCTGCTGGGCTGTTTGTTTACCTGTCATCCTCCCGTCAGCCTGGATTCCATCATCAGGACCTCACCTAGATGCCAGGAAAAGAAGCCAACCTGAGAAGGAGATGCTGTGCGGGGGCGGGAGGGGAGTCATGAGCCTTCCATTGGTGCTCAATAAGTGCTCCCCTTCATCCTCTTCCACGTGGGGAGTGGCAGTGCTAATAGGCAGGTGTTTGGGGGAGGATTTCCCCTCACCAACTCATATGGATGCCAGCCAAGCCAATCCAGCAACATACTGAGTCAACCCTCCCTTCCCTGTCACTTCTCCCTGCTGTGTGACCTTGAGCAAAGTACTTGGGTCACATTCACTGCTGGCATCTGTATGAGAAAATCAACCAGATATTGCCGGCCTCCAAACACAGTTATCCAGATAGAGAATAACAGGTGGAAGGTTTTTGATTTTTTTTTTTGCCTGAACCACCCAGATAATGGAGTTCAAAGTGAATTTTTTATCCTATTGATGTGTAGACTTATGTAGTGAGGTTGAGAAGGGAGATAAAGGAGTTTTAGGGTATTTCTAATGCTGTTTTAGGTGCATTTCATTTGGGGTTTATTGCTCTGAATATGGGAACTTGGGGTTCAGGGAAAGGTCCATATTCTTGAGTTTTGACACTCAGCCTTTTGAGGTGTTGAGTGTTTGAATCTTTCAGTTTATGGAGCTGGGAAGAAGGCAATCACCAACCTACCCAGGTGCCTCAGTTCTCTCATTCCTCCACTTATCACTTCCCACCAATGACAGGATGGGCTCTGAACTCCCCTGCCTAAAGACTTACTAATAATAACAATCATAATCATAATAATGACTGTGGTCTTTGTTAAGCCCTTACTATGTGCCAACCACTGTTCTAAGTGCCAGGGTGGATACAAGAAAATCAGGTCAGACCCATATAGTCCCTGTCCTATATGGGGTTCACAGTCTAAGAAGGAGAACAGGTACTTAATCCCAGTTTTGCAGATGAGGAAATTGAGACCCAGAGAAGTTAAGTGACTTGTCCAAAGTCATACAGCAGGTAAGGGTGGAACCAAGATTAGAAACCAGGCTCATGCTCTTTCCATGAAGCCACACTGCTTCTCAGTACACCTACTCAAATCACTTAATGATGATGATGATGGCATTTATTAAGCGCTTACTATGTGCAAAGTACTGTTCTAAGTGCTGGAGAGGTTACAAGGTGATCAGGTTGTCCCATGGGGGGCTCACAGTCTTAATCCTCATTTTACAGATGAGGTAACTGAGGCACAAAGTTGTGACTTGCCCAAAGTCACACAGCTAACAATTGGCGGAGCTGGGATTTGAACCCATGACCTCTGACTCCAAAGCCCGTGCTCTTTCTACTGAGCCACTAATATACACCCACTCCCATCCTCAGTCTTGGGATGTATTCAACCCAAGTGTTAGCTGAACCTAGTGTCCAGGTTTGGGAAGAGGAGAAATAACTAACTGCATAGGACGCTATTCTTCACACACATTGGGCTGGCCAAAAAGCTGTTAGGATGTGAGGCCCATGAGGGACAGTGACTCCATCTGATTCGATTATCCTACATCTACCCCAGAGTTTAGCATGATGCTTAGCATATAATAATAATGACAATTGTGGTATGTGTCAAACACTTAACATGTGTCAAGCACTGTATGTAGAACTGAGGTAGATACAAGATAATCATGTCCCACATGGGGCTCACAATCTAAGTAGAAGGGAGACCAGGTATTGAATCCTCATTTTGCAGATAAAGGAACTGAGGCACAGAGAAATGACATGATTTGCCCTCAGTCATACAGCAGGTGAATGGTGGAGCCAGAATTAGAACCCAGGTCCCATGACTCCCAGGCTCTTACTCTTTCCACTAGGCCACGTTGTTTCTGGTTAAGCACATAGTAAGGCTTAACAAATATCACTAGTATTATTATTATTATTATTATCCTGACTGAGGGTTCACTGGCATTACCAATGACTACCATGAGGATGTTTGTAAATCAGCATGGTAGAAAAGGAGAGGAGGATGTTTGTAAATCAGCATGGTAGAAAAGGAGAGGAGGACGTTTGTAAATCAGCATGGTAGAAAAGGAGAGGGAAGCTTGGGCTAAGCAGTTATTTCCCACCAAGTACCCTCTCTCTTCTGACTAAACTTCCCTTCTTGCCTGCCAGCTGAGGTAACAAGCATTTTGGGGTGGGAGCCCAGGTGCAGATAGGTAAAGGCGAGTGCAGGGGGGAGGGCTGGGAGCTCCCAAAATAAACTCCTGAAATCTGGAATCTCACGTGAGGAGGCTTGGAGCTGGCCGAGGGCACACAGCAAACTAGCGACGGAGCCAGGTTTAGAACCCAGGTCCTCTGACTCGTGGGCCCATGCTCTTTCCACTAGGCCATGCTGCTTCTCATAGGGCCTCGAAAATTCCTCTCAAGAAGAAGAAACCTGGCATACAGTTATGGGCATAACTAGTTGCATCAGATCAATAAAACAAGAACGAAGGTGAATTGCCCAGTGAGTGACAGTTTGGCAGAACTCTGAGCTTGACCGAGGTGATGGAATCATGCGTGTGAAACAGTCATCTGAGAGCCCCACTGTGCATCAGAAATTTAGCCAGCGACTCTACCCTTCCCTCAGGGTGGGCCCAGGAGGCAGTGGCACTTACTGAGTGCTTGTGGTGTGTAGGGCACTGTACTAAGTGCTTAGGATAAGATGGCCCTTGCTACCCAGGTTACTTCATCCTATCTGCCCATTTGTTTCCCTAACCTCAGTTTCTTACTCTCCCCACTGTACCCATGCAAACCTTCCTTTGAAGGATCCCCTGGAGTTTGACCCTCCACATTCCCCGAGAATGTTGTTCACAATTAAGGTTGCCCGTCAGCCTCCGTGGAGGTGAGCACAGCCCTGCCTGTTTTCCTCTCTCCTTGTTATTATTATTATTATTATTATTGTTGTTGTTGTTCCTACCTCCATTACTAATAACGTGAATTTATAGAGCGTCTTTCCTCCAAGGGCTTTCATAACATCATCTCATTTATCTTCCCATCCCTAGGAAGCCAACAGAGGCAGATATCATTAGCCCTATTTTACAGACTGAGAAAATGAGGCTCAAAGAGGTTAAGTGATTTGCAGAAGGTCACCCAGTTTAATCAGTGGAGGGGCCATAAATCAAGTCTCCTTGTCCCCATGGCCGATCCACCACATTCCTCTAACAGCACTACCTCTCCCGGGGTTTCTGTTGCACTTACTTTTCCATTTTTGCAATTGATAAATGGTTCATCAGCATGGGTGGGTCTGCAGGAGTGGGAAATTGAATGGGAATTCACGCCTCACTCCAGCAACCCAAAGGAGTGGCATTGGAACAGTTTCCCCACTTGCTGATCATTACTCTCAGGGGGAATGCTGGGTGTGTGTTGAGGGAACCAGTTGCCCAGAATACAGTTGCTCAAGGCATGGGTTGGGGGTGAGGGGAGGAATACTTACGGTGCTGAGGGAGGCAGTCGACTACTTACGGTGCTGAGGGAGGCAATCCTGGGGGAGCTAGCTGTGATGTGCCCTTTGATTTCCTGCCTCCATCTTACCCTTCATTAAGCATCTCCCAAAGACCTGGGGAAAGAAAGTAACTCCCAGCCTCTCGTGGCTCAGTGGAAAGAGCACGGGCTTCAGAGTCAGAGGTCATGGGTTCAAATCCTGGCTCCGCCTCTTGTCAGCTGTGTGACTGGGCAAGTCATCTAACCTCTCTGTGCCTCATCTGTAAAATGGGGATTAAGACGGTGAGCCCCCCGTGGGACAACCTGATCACCTTGTAACCTCCCCAGTGCTTAGAACAGTGCTTTGCACATAGTAAGCACTTAATAAATGCTATTATTATTATTATTATTACTGTTCCTCAAGGGGAGAACCCAGAGTTGCAGAGGAGCAGTTTCCTAGGCCATGTCACAGTCCCTGGCCCACTTGGGGCTCACAGTCTAAAGGGGAGGAAGAACAGGTATTTCAAACCCATTTTACAGTTCACAGCAAGTAAGTGGTGGAGCCAGGATGAGAATCCAGGTCTCCTGACTTCCAGGCCTGTGTTTTTTTTTCCACCAAGCCACCCTACTTCTCATTGTATTTGGAAGTGAACTCATAGTGAACAGGGGCCCTACCTACAGTGAACAGCACCTACCTCTGTGGTATAGAGTCCAGCTGTCCCCATTCATTAGCCCCAGCAGAAGTAAGAGCAAATTCACTAACAATAATAATAATGATCCTGAATCAATCATAGTTATTGAGTGCTTACTGTGTTCAGAGCACTAAAGCACCTGATGATATTAGTTGTGATATTTGTTAGTACTTACTATATTCCAAGCACTAGAGGTTGATCAAATTAGACTCAGATCTAGACTCTAAACTCCTTCTAGATGGTAAGTTCCCTCTAGACTGTAAGCTTGATGTGGACAGGGAATGTTTCTGTTATATTGTACTCTGCCAAGCACTCAGTACAATGTTCTGCACACAATAAATGCTCAATAAATACTATTGATTGACTGACCGACCTGGGTTTAAACAGCTGAGAGATGGATAACTATTGTGCTTCCCCAGAGGTGTGGGGAGGACTGCCAGCCTATCTCCAACATCCTTAGAGGCCCAAATCAGATCTTTCTGCTTACCAGGCCCGAGCCCCACCCCTTCTGTTTCCCCTCTAAAAGCTCTGCCCACCTACTGCTCCCACACCGGAACTAAAAGTTTACCCTGCTGGGTTCAGGTTTGGGAATAAATTTGAGAGAATTAGGGGGATATCCAGGCTATGCTCTTTTGCTTGCTTATTCTTCTCTCCATCCTATTCCTAGCAACCATCAGAGCATAGGTGAATGGCTTGGGTCTCAGCCCCCTCAATTAGGCTGTAAACTCCTTGAGAACAGGGTCTATGTCTGACTGTTACATTCTCCAAATCGGCTGGTACAGTGCTCTGCCCTCTGTAAACACTCGGCAAACACTACCAGGAGAATCGAGGCCCCTTCTATTCAATGATGGAAGTATTTGAAAGCATAAATTTGTTACCTCATGGTGAGTTGGGCAACTTGCTCGGTGAACTTGGCTTGATTACATTCTGAGGGAATGGATTCTGTGTCGCTAGAGGGTCGGAGGCTCTTTGGGCAGGTATTGTGAGCGGTGAGGGTAAAGGTGGCGTGGTCCTCTTCCTGGCTTGGGGAAGGGCTGTAGGATAGGACAGAGGCTTCTCCAGATGTGAGAGGTTGGAGAGGCTTTGCACAAACAACTGGACTAATGAGAAGCCTAGTGGAAAGAAGATGGGCCTAAGAATCAGGGGACCTGAGTTCTTATTCCAGCTCTGCCCCTCGCTTGCTTTGTGACTTTGGGCAAGTCACTTAACTTCTCTATGCCTTAGTTTTCTCAAGTGTACCCTAGCCCTTAGAGCAGTGCCAGACTCAGAATAATAACATTGGATTTAACAGAGTGTTATACCTGGCAAACTGGGAAAATGTCAGCAGCTCAGTCCACTAGCTGGGAATGCTGGAGGAAATCTTTGGCATGGCTGAAGTCTCCAGTTCCCAAATCATCTGAGTGGCTGGGTATGCCCTAACAGGTGTTTTCTAAAGGGTCAGGGCAATTAGACACCTGGAGTGCAGTGCAATAAACTTTGGACTGTGGTGACTATGGGCAGGGGCTGTGTGGAATCCCCAAATTTACCCTCAAACCCCTGGAATCTGGGATCCTCTCTGAGTCCCTCTATCCAGGACTTTCGGTTTTAGAGAAGCAATGTGGTCTAGTGTGTAGAGCATGGACCTGCGAGTCCGAAGGACCTTTCTGATCCCAGCTCCTTCTCTTATCTGCTATGTGACCTTGGGCAAGTCACTTAACTTTTCTGTGCCTCGGTTCCCTCATTTGTAACATGGGGATTAAGACTGTAATCCCTGTGTGGGACATGGACTGTGTCCAATCTGATTAGCTTGTATCTACCCCAGTGTTTAATACAGTGCTTGGAATATATTAAGTGCATAACAAATACAATAAAAAAAAAACCTTTCAGGTCATTGGTTCCCCAATTGAGAATTGTCAGGAGTCTGTTCTCCAACAAATGCATCTGCTCTACAAGCAAATTTCAAACTTGTAAGTGCATCAAAAAAATTTCTATTGTTCCAACTGTCCTAGTGCTTTGACAAATGTTCTCAGGGTCCTCACAGGGCAGAGGAAAATGGGCCAGCAGGCATCTCCACCGGTCATATTTGGCTACAGAAATGGGTGCCAATGGGTTTGGTTGTCTTTCCTGCCCAAGAGCAAATATTTGCAATAAGGGTTTTCCAGCTGGAACAGAATGAAACTGTTTGAATGCTTTCAAATCAAATTTTGCTGGGTAAACAAATGGGCAGAGGGTAGGGCTGCCAGCAATTATGCTATGGGAAAAATAATAATAGTGATGGTATTTATTAAGCACTCACTAGGTGCCAAATTTTGTGCCAAACACTGGGGTAGATAGTACGATCAGATTGGACACAGTCCCTGTCCTGCAGGGTTCACAGTTTGAGAGGAAAGTAAAGGGTATTGTATCCCCATTTTACATTTGAGGGAACTGGGATACAGAAATGTTGTGACTTGCTTAAAGTCATACAGCGGATAAGTGGGAGAATCGTGAATAGAAACCAGGACTGCTGCCTCCCAGTCCCAGTCTCTTTCAATCTTTAGCAATGTGATTCCTAAAAGAAAGAGAGATTGAGTGAGAGAGAGAGAGAGAGAGAGAGAGAGAGAGAGTGTGTGTGTGTGTGTGTGTGTGTGCAAGGAATAATAATAATAAATGTAATAATAATAAATAATAATCAGGTTGTCCCACGTGGGGCTCAAAGACTTAATCCCCATTTTACATATGAGGAAACTGAAGCACAGAGAAGTGAAGTGACTGGCCCAAAGTCACACAGATGACAAGTGGCGGAGCCGGGATTAGAACCCACGATCTCTGACTCCCAAGCCCGGGCTCTTTCCACTAAGCCAAGCTGCTTCTCTAATTCATATATACATACATAGCTATAATATAATATATACATATCTATATAAGTAGTTCATTAGATTCGCCTATGAAGGTATGAAGAAGCTGTTTAGGGAGAGAATCACAGTTGCAACCACACAGTGCGCACACACAAAAGCTGTTGTGCCGTGATGTTTGTTGTTTGTTGTACCTGATGCTGTTTTTACTTTGGCCTCCCTGTCTCCCAGTCCTTTTGAAATTCTGCTCCAAAAGAGTCCATCAATCAATGAGTGGTATTTATTGAGAGCTTACTATGTGCAGGGAACTGTTAGGCACTTGGGAGAGTACAACACAACAATATAACAGACACATTCCCTGCCCACAACGAGCTCACAGTCTAGAGGGGAAGACAGACAGCAATATAAACAAACAAGTTATGGTATGTACATAAGTACTGTTGGGTGGGAGGTGGGAGAGGTGAACAAAGAGCACAAGTCTTTGTTCACAAAGAGCGCTGGAGAAGCAGTGTGGCTCAGTGGAAAGAGCATGGGCTTTGGAGTCAGAGGTCATGGGTTCAAATCCCAGCTCTGCCAACTGTCAGCTGTGTGACTTTGGGCAAATCATTTAACTTCTCTGGGCCTCAGTTACCTCATCTGTAAAATGGGGATTAAAACTATGAGCCCCCCTATGGGACAACCTGATCACCTTGTAACCTCCCCAGTGCTTAGAACAGTGCTTTGCACATAGTAAGCGCTTAACAAATACCATCATTATTATTATTATTATTAAGTCACTGCGGCACAGAAGGGAGTGGGGAAAAAAAGAAAATGAGTATTTAGTCAGGGAGGGCCTCTTGGGGGAGATGTGCCTTCAATAAGGCTTTGAAGGTGTGGAGAGAAATTGTCTGTTGGATATGAAAAGTGGGGGTGTTACCGAGCTATTCCTTTCTTGGTTACAGTATACCACACTAGCCTGTCAGTGGTAACTGACTCCTGGTTTACAGCGGGTGACGTTCTTGGGGCTGCACTCTGAGAAGTCAGTTAGTCAATCGTATTTGTCAGATGTATTTACTGAATATTTACTATGTGTGGAGCACTGTACTAAGCTCTTTGGAAAGTGCAATATAACGATATAAGAGATATATTCCCTGCCCTCAACGAGCATCATTCATTCAATTGTATTTATTGAATGCTTACTGTGGGCAGATCCCTGTACTGAATGCTTGAGAGAGTACAATATAACAGACACATTCCCTGCCCACAACTAACTTACAGTTAGAGGGGGAAGCCCACAGTCTACGGGGAGGAAAACCAGCACGACTTCCAGCATGAGTGCTGAGAGGTTCCTGGGACGGACTGTGTTAGGACCTCTGCATTTCATTTCCTCTTTTGCAGCATTAGATTGCCAATCATTTTCCCCACTTTCCCTCCTGAATGACCCGACTTGAACATTAACTATTCTGTGCCTCAGGATCCCAGGCAGGAGCTTCTGCCTGGGAGCCCCACCCTGTGTTACCTGACAGAGCGGAGCATGTCGAGGCACACCCCGCCAACCAAGGACCTTTGCACACTGAGGCGTGATGGGATCCCGGCCATGAAACAGCTTGGCCTAGTGTATAGAGCTTGGCCCTGGAAGTCAGAAGGACCTGAGTTCTAATCCCAACTCTTCCATTTATCTGCTGTGTGACCTTGAGCAAGTCTCTTTGCTTCTCTGGTGCCTCAGTTACCTCATCTGTCAAATGGGGATTAAGACTGGGAGCCCCATGTGGACAGGGACTGTGTCGGACCTGATTAGCTTGTATCTAACAAGCTTAGAACAGCGCTTGACACATAGTAAGATATTGTTAGTTCTGGGAAAAGTATGATTCTGTAAAATAATTTAATCTGTTGGGAGGTTTATCCTATGCAGACATGGCACAGGATTCATCAACATCATATCATCATCATGTGCGCTTAGTACAGTGCTCTGCACACAGTAAGCACTCAATAAATATGATTGAATGAATCATCAAGAGCATTTACTGAGCACCTGCTGCAGTAAGTGTATGGGAACATTTTATAGATGTAAAAACACATTCCTTGTCCTTGAAGGGAGGTAAGCAGACACAAATCGCCTAAACTGCAATAAGTAAAAGAGTGACAGCTTAGATATAAATTATTTTTTGAAAAAATCCAAAGTAAGCGATTCAGTAGCTAGCCAATAAAATAAACAGATCTTCAATTGGAATTAAGGTGGCTGTTGGGGTGGTATGACCAAGAAGGTGGGAATTAATCAGGGAATGTCTGTTGGAGGAGGTGACTTTTTCAGAGGTGAATTGATAGGTTTGAAAAAAGTGGTGGGAAGCTCCATGGGACTGAAAGGCATGAGCAACCCTGGCCTGAGAGGGGACAGTATGGAGCAAATTACGTTTAGAAGGTTTGCCTAGGAGAAGCATGGAGTAAGAAGAGCTGTCTGTCTCCCTCCGCTAGATAAGAGCAGAGAACCTGTCTCTTACTTCTGTTGTACTCTACCAAGGACAGTGTGTTAACCATAGTAGGTGTTCAATAGGTACCACTGCCTGACAGAAAGAGAGTGGATTGTTGATGGAGAGATTTGAAGCATTTGGTCAAGAATTTCTATTTGATTAGAGAAGAAATGGGGAGCACTGGAGATGCTTGAGGATTTGTGGTCATGTCTAACTCTTTCCAGTGACCAAATGGCCCAGGAAGAGAAGAAAGAGGTCCATCTGATGAATCTCCTTTTGGCAACTGAACGCCTTTGCGTACTGCCAGCACTGTACATTCTAAGGTAGATATAATAATAATAATAATAATAATAATTGTATTTAAGTGCTTACTATGTGCCAAGCACTGTTCTAAGCACTGGGGTAGATACAAGGTAGGGCTCACAGTTTTAATCCCCATTTTACAGATGAGGTAACTGAGGCACATAGAAGTTAAGTGACTTGCCCAAGGTCACATAGCAGACAAGTGGCAGAGTCAGGATTAGAACCCACAACCTCTGACTCCCAAGTCCGTGCTCTTTCCACTAAGCCACACTGCTTGGAGGAAACATTGACCACACTCGGACACGGACACACACACACACACACACACACACACACACACACACACACACACACACACACACACACACACACACACACACACACCCCACAGACATAAAGGATCAGACAGAAGATGAGCCAGCTGCAAATCACACTGTCCATTCTACAAATTGAAAGTGGTCACCCTAGGTGGGGCCGGCAGGACGTCTCTCTGAAACTTACCCCCCTGATTGGGGACCTTTGGCAATTTTGTGTGTGTTGCCACAGTGATTGTGGGAAAAGTCTGTGTGCTCAGGGAGACTGGACATGAGGCCACCTGTTCAGAAGGGCCTGAAATCACCCCATTACCTTTCACCCTGTGAATTAACCTTCCCACTTCCTTATTTTCTGGTATAATTGATCTCCAAACCATCCCACTTCATTTTCCACCTCATTCCAGGTCTTGGGCATGGAGGAGCTGGCCCTGGGAGATATGTGAGTGTGGGTGGCACTGTGTCTTTCCACCTTTGTGGTTAGCTGGCTATGGCTAGAGAGCAGTGGCTAGCTGGCTGTAGGTCTGCCCTTCAGTCCCTTCACGCCTCCCACTTCACTACTTGTGCAAGGAAGGGGAGGCAGTGTTTGTGCCATGATCCTGTGCCTGATTTGTATACATATTATTGGTATATATCATAGGGAATATGGTTGTCAATCAATCAGTGGTATGTATTGAGTGCTTACTATGTGCAGAGCAGTGTATTTGATGCTTGGGAGAGTACAGTAGGACAGAATTGGTATTGAAAAATTCAAAGAAGACACCATTGACAATGAAGGGTGGTGATAATAATAATAATAATAACAATAATGGTATTTAAGTCCTTACTCTGTGCCAGGCACTGTACTAAGTGATGAGTGTGTGTTTGTGGCTGAACGAGCAAATGTGAGACCTACAGTTCTAACTGCATTGTGCACCCAAAAAGGATGTTCCTTTGTTGTCTTGTCATCATTATCAATGGTATTTATTGAGTGCTTACTATGTGCAGAACACTGTACTAAAGACTTGGGAGAGTGCAACAGAGTTGGTAGACTCATTTCCTGCTCACAAATAGCCTAAAGTCACGCTTAAGGTTCAAGGCACCTGGTGCTGATTTCTCTTGTGCCTCCTTGTCTCATTATATGCAAAGTTTGTTCATCAGAGCCACTCCCTTCCTGATGATAATGTGGCATGCAGGTCTCTCCTTGGCAACTGACTCTCAATTTTCACCTAGGAAGTAACACTGTCTAAGGCTTGTTTTACCTTGTCCTTAAAACGCTTCCTCTTCTTCCTGGCTTTCGGTTTCCCAGTTTCAGTTTTCTTTTCAGCAGCTGTTTGGGTAATCTCATAGGCCAGCTACAGATATAAAATTCCAGGAACACGTTACTGAAACTTCCCTTCCACACTTATTTTTATGCATATAAATGAATCATGACTACTCAAATATCAAAAATTAAAAACCAGCCTGGATGTTCCTTGTCCTTCCCTGACTAAGCCCTCTTTTCCTTTTCTTCAGTTCCCTTCTACATCACCCTAACTTGCTCCCTTTATTCATCCCTCTTCCCAGCCCCACAGCACTTATGTACATACCTGTAATTTATTTATATTAATGACTGTCTCCCCCTCTGGATTGTAAGCTCGTCTTGGGCAGGGAATGTGTCTTTTACATCATTCTGTTGTTCTCTCCCAAGCACTTAGTACACTGATCTGCACACTGTAAGTGCTCAATAAATACAATTGACTGACTTCTGGGAGCAACTGGTGTCCGTCCTTCCATCCATTTCTAGTGACATTCATAAGTGTTTTATTTGGAAACTCTGTTCATCATGGTACAAGCAATAAATGTAGCACAGCAGTGGAACTTACACTAAGTAAGAACCTCGTAAGGAAGCACGTGAAAATGATCTTTGTGGAAAATCACAGACCCTAAACAGTTTTTGAACTTGTTTTCACTCCTGATTCCTCAATCATCCCTTGCTCCTGAGCTGTTGTGTTCCTCTCCCAGGTGCTTGGAAATATAGGTGCTACCTCTTAGCTGGAAGATACAGAGGTGGGAGTTGAGGCAGAGGGACGATGGACACCTAAAGTAAAAATACTGGACATGATAGCAGCAGTAACAGTAGTATTTGAGTGCCCAGTTAGTGTGGTGCACTATGCCAGACACTTGAAAAGTACAGAATAAAGAAGTAACAGGCCTCCTGCCCACAAGGAGTTTACACTCTACTGCTGTGCCAGTACTGGATAGGGGAAGCACCACAGCGTAGCAACCAGCACTTACAACAGTGCTTGGCACATAGTAAGTGCTTAATAAATGCCATTATTATTATTATTAGTGGAAAGAGCCTGGGCCTAGTAGTTAGAGGACCTGGATTCTAATCCCAGTCTGCCACTTGCCTACTGTGTGACCTTGGGCAAGTCACTTCACTTCTCTGTGCCTCAGCTAGCTCATCTGTAAAATAGGGATTAAGACTGTCAATGCCATGTGGGACAGGGATTGTGTCCAACCTGATTAGCTTGAATCTACCCCAGTCCTTAGCACAGTGCCTGGCACACAGAAAGCACTTAATAGATACCATAAAAAGGGAGGGGGACAGATCAGCTGAAAAATGAACTGCCCCAGTATAAAACTGGTTAAATGGCCACTCTAAACCACAAATTTTCCCCTTTAAACAACCCATTCTCAAAGGTGAGTGGGAGATGAGGAAGTCAGAGTGGCTATTCTGAGTGAGGTGTTTTGACCAGAAGAAGGAGGGTCTTCTCCTCCTAACAACCTCCTCAGGGCTTTAGCTCCAGTTCCACATTTATATATCTTGTTATCACCCAAAGTGCTTCTGGCCATATAACCTTATAATAATAATAATAATAATAATAACAATAATAATAATAATAATTGTGGTAGTTAAGTGCATACTAAATGTCAAGCAGTATACTAAGCACTGGGGTAGATACAAGAAAATAGGTCTCACATGGGGCTCACGGTCTAAGTAGGAGGGAAGAACAGGTTTTGAATCCCCATTTTGCTGATGACGGAACTGAGGCAGAGAGAAGTTAAGTCACTTGCCCACGGTCACACAGCAGACAAGAGGAACCCAAGACCTCCAACTCCCAGGCCCATGTTCATTCCACTAGGCTACATTGCTTGTATAGGCCACTCTTTTAGAACTTATTCATATATCCATCTTTAAATTCTCTTCTTCCCCGTATCAGTGATTTAATTTGTGTCTGTCTCCCATACCAGGTGTAAGCTCCTTGAGGGCAGAGATTTTGTCTTCTAACTCTATTGTACTCTCCCAAGCCCTTAGTATTTAGTACAGTGCTCTGCACAGAACACTTATCATTAATTAATTGATCAACTGATTTTAGGGTGGCTAATGGACTTGAGAGTTGGCTGATCCGGCTGGATCCTGGAGGAATGGCCTGACTGAGGCTGGGGCTAGGGAGTCTGGGGCTGAGGAGCCCATCCTGAGCACTCAGTACTTTTCGTATCAAGTGTAAAGTTCCTCCAGTACTGAGACTGCATGTTTTCGACTGAGTTGAAATCTGAGCCGAGGAAATTTGTGCTGGTTGTGTTGCAAGAAAAACCTTCCTGTTTCTGAGTACTTGGATAGGGGTGATGAATTCTCAAGGTCCGGAGCATGTGCCGATCCATGGAGAAGGTGTCTCTGGGGGGAGTATCATAGAATTGCCTTGGGGTATTGAGGGTTAGTAGAGGCTCAGCATGGGGAGGGTTTTTTTGAACACCAATGGGCTCAGAACAAAGGTCGCAGTCTAGAGCATTCCCTTCCATCCCACTGTGGTCATTGTCGTTTCCTTTTTAGGAGATCACGTCCTCTGTGACAATCCTGGAGAACGACCAACTCCCCCTAACCACCACCTTACCCGTTACAGATCGTCCCTGGCTTCCCCCTTCATACACCCTTGCCTGTACTTGCCACTCACACACACCTTCTTTCTGGACTCTGACAGAAAAAAAAACAATTGAAAGGAGCAGCCTCTAGCAAGCTCCAACTTGCTGCTCAGTTTGCTCTGCCTTGCTGAGCAGCGATCAGATCTGCCATGAGCGTGGGGACTCAGGCTCTTCTTCCTGATTCTCTCGGCTCTGGCCAAAAAGTGTCTGTAGCCCTCCACCTTGCTGCCCAAAGTGAAGAACTAAGACTATATGAGCAGCCCAGTGCCCCCCAGGGTGGGTTTGCCTGCACTTGATCCAGGGGTTCTGCTATTTCCAGGACAGTGCAGGGAATCAACTCTACAGCTTGCAACCTGGCACAGGGAGTGAAGCAGTCCACTAGGCATGAAATAATAATAATGATAATAATGATGGTATTTGTTAAGTATGTACTGTGCATCAAGCACTATTCTAAGCGCTAGGGTAGAGACAAGATTGAGAAGCAGCGTGGCTTAGTGGAAAGAGCACAGGCTTGGGAGTCAGAGGTCATGGGTTCTAATCCAGGCTCCACCACTTATCAGCTGTGTGACTTTGGGCAAGTCACTTAACTTCTCCGAGCCTCAGTTATCTCATCTGTAAAATGGGGATTAAGACTGTGAGCCCCACATGGGACAACCTGATTACTTTGTATCTACCCCAGCGCTTAGAACAGTGCTTGGCACATAGTAAGTGCTTAACAAATACCATTATTATTATTATTATAGTCAGGTTAGACACAGTCCCTGTCCCACATGGGGCTCACAGTCTTAATCCTCATTTCATAGAAGAGGAAACTGAGGCACAGAGAAATTAAGTGACTCGCCCGAGCTCACACAGCAGACAAAAGACAGAGCTGGGATTAGAATTAGAACTCAGGTCCTTCTGACTCCAAGGCCCACACTTTATCCACCAGTCCCCCTTTCCCCCCTACCACCCGCCCCCACATACACACATCTGGGTCCATGTGACCCCAGATACACACATGCCCTCCATTCATGCCTATAGGTAACTATGAATACATCTGTCCAGTCACCCACCCAGATTCACACAGCTTTCTCCATCCAACATATTGGACTCTCTTTCAGGACAGGGTGAACACTCCCTCCACCCCACTCCTGGATTGTGTCCTTGTGGTGACTCTTCTCCAAATTTTTCCTGTGGGAGCTAGAGTGCAGGGCATGCTGGGATCTGTCTGAATTTGCACCGTTGCTGACCTGTGTGAGCAAGAGCTTTTTCACACGCCGGTGATGTGTAGATGAGTTGGCACAGCTTGTGGCCACATGTCACCCTGAATGGTAGTGGAGTCGGTTCTGGAGTAGTTAAACCGTGCTCAGGGAACCATGGAGGAGTCTGGGGGATGGGAGCATGATGGGCATCAGTCCCAGGAACAGGACCAAGGGAGATTGAACAGCTGTCTGGGGTGCTTTGGGACCTACAAGGAGACAGAGAGTTATACAGAATGACCCCAGAAGTCCCTTCTGCGTCTCGGGCTGCATAGCATGAAGTCCTGGCTAGGTTTGAAGACTGAGAATAACATCAGGGCTTGACCATCCCATTCCAACAATTACCTAGTGGATAGATCACGAGCCTGGGATTTGGGGTCTGATCCCTTCTCCTCCACTGTGTGACCTTGGTCAAGTCACTTAACTTCTCCATGACTCAGTTACTTCATCTGTAAAATGGGGATTAAGACTGTGAGCCCCACGTGGGTCATGGACTGTGTCCAACCTGATTAGTTTGTATCTGCCCCAGCAGTTAATAAGCGCTTAACAAATACCATTAAGTAAAACAATAACTTCTCTGGGCTTCAGTTTCTTCATCTATAAAATACTTGTCCCTCCTACTCAGACTGCGAGCGGTATATGGAACAGGAACTGTGTCTCGTCGGACTGGTCTTTTCTCTACCTCTGCACTCAGTGCTTAGAACAGTGCTTGGCACATAGTAAATGCTAAAGAAACACCATCATTATTATCATTAGGACAGTGCTTGACACTTAGTAAGCACTTAACAAATTCCACAATCATTATCTTTATTATTGTTAGCAGGATCCTTGTCAGTGCAGCTATGCTCAATTAGAAGGCCAGATGCTGAACCTTCCAGAAAAATTAGGAGCAGAGAGAACAAGGTCAGATGCTGAGCCTTTGGGAATAAATGAGGGGCAGAGAGAACAGGGCACATGGAGCTCTCAGCTCTGAAGCCTTGAAGTGTCAGCCAGGCCAGCATAAGAGAAAGTTCGGAATCAGTGTCTCGTCTGTTCCCCTGAAAGTTTTAACTCTCCCAAGCCTTTGAAGACAGAGTGGAGGCTGGAAAAACAAGTCTTTCTTGTTTTAATTAAGAAGGCACCCAATAACTGGCAAGCAGAGCAGATTTAAAACAGGAAACCTGGTCTGGGACTCCTTTAGGAAACCTACACACCTCTGAGTAACCCAATTTCAGATATCCCTTTCTCACACTCAAAAACCAATAAAAAGTGCCTCTCGCCTGCTTCATTTTAATAACTAACTGGAGTGATTTTCTGTTTTTTGAATTGGTCTACTTTACAATATCCTCTGGAGTTATGCCTTAGAGAGATTCCCTCCCCAGGCCTCTGATGGCAACAATATTAGTGAGAAGCAGAGGGAAAGAGCAGAGACTTGGGATTCAGAGGACCTGGGTTTCAATCCTTGCTCTACCACTCGCCTGCTGCATGACCACTTTACTTCCTCATGTGTAAAATGGAAATTCAATAACTGTTTTCCCTCCCACTTTGACTGTGAGGCCCAGGTGTGCAGAGACTGTGACCAATCTAATTATCTTGTACTTACCCTAATGCTTAGCACAGCATTTGGCCTGTAGCATGCACCACTATTGTTATTATTAGTGAATGGGAGGTTGAGAGCTACCAGAAAAAACAATGAAACAGATGAACACCCTGCCATCTCATTTCGGTGCTGTCCTACCTGAAGCTAGGCTTCAATAAATGTCCTATGGAAATCCCTTCCAGACCAAGGAGGCTAGGATATTGACATGGAAACCTTGGACCTCCCAGCCTTGGCCTTAAGCCTGGGAGAAGAGAGAAAGTATCAGCTCTAGGTGATTGTTAGAGGATTGAAACGGTTGAAGACAGAAGGTCCTGCCGTGACAAATGGTGAATCCATTTTATGTCTGTTTTACAGTTCTTTTCCTCTGTCACACTTCCGGGACCCAATTATCTCCCAGAGCCAGCTTGAACTAGTGGAAAGAGTAATAGCAATAGTATTTATTAAGCACCTACATGGTGCAGAGTAAGCACTGTGTGTGTGTATGTGTGTGTATAAACAGATAACATATATATATATATAACATATAGAAACATAATATACTATATATAACAATTATCTATTGTTAATGGTTGTCTCCCCTTCTAGACTGTAAGCTCATTGTGGGCAAGGGAGTGTGTCTACCAACTCTGTTGTGTTCCCCCAAGTGCTTATAACAGTGCTCTGAACACAGTAAGCACTCAGTAAATATCATTGAGTGATTGTAGAGCACTGTACTAAGCCCTGGGAAAGAATACACAGGTGAGAATTAGACGCTGTGTCTGTCCCTCAGGGATCTCACAGTCTGAAAATAAAAAGAGGGGGGGAACTGATTACAGGTGCATAAAGAGAGACGAAACTCATCACTAAGACAACATAAAAATGAAAATAAAACCTCTGTAGGACACTGAAGCCAGAGGAGCAGATTTCAGGCTCCTCTCAGCTCAGAGTCCACAATCACACCCGCGGCCACAGTGAATGCTCCGGCAGCAGCAGACACGGTCCTCCTGAGGAGGCGGCACCATGCTGTGGCTGTTTTCCTCTGTCCCACCAGGGTGGTGGGAGGCAGATTGGATTGGAGGTTCCCCGGTGACGTGGAAGAGAGCAGGTGCTGGATCCCGGGGAGACCCTGTGGAGGAGGATGTCAAGGGCCCCGAGGGCTGTGTTGGGAGGTGGCAGATACCTGGAGGAGGTCCATGGCCGCCCAGGGGAGAAGTCAGAAGTCTAAGAGTCAGGAGACCTGGATACTAATCTCAGTCTTGCCACTGACCTGCTGGGTAACCATGGACAAGTCACTTAACCCCTCTGCGCCTCAGTTTCCTCATCTGTAAAATGGGTATGAAAATTCCTCTTAGTCCCAGATGGAATGGAGACTGGATCTGATCTGATTGTCTTGTATCAACCCTCGAATAGAGCACAAAGGAAGCAGTCAGTAGATGCTATCATAATCACTGTTAGATATCCTGGATTTCCTCACTGACCCTTCTGTTTCTGTTGTCCCTCAGAGTCTCAGGCAGTCCCTGATAATGGACGTCGCCACCCAGAAGTGCGTGTTGGCCTTTGCCCTGGTCCTGCTCTGGTACCCGCCCTGTGAGGGGGACCAAGGGGAGACCAGCTCCCCGCCTCTCCACTTCACCCACCTTGTGTACAACGCCTCCATCTATGAGAACTCAGCGCCCAAGACCTACGTGGAGAGTTACGTCAAAATGGGCATCTACCTGGCAAACCCCCAGTGGGCAGTGAGGTACCGCATCGCCTCAGGAGACCCCGCTAGCATCTTTAAAACTGAGGAACACGTAGTGGGGGACTTCTGCTTTTTGAGGATAAGGACGAAGAGCGGCAACACGGCCATACTGAACCGGGAGGTTAAAGAGAGTTACACGCTCCTCATTCAAGCCACGGAGAAAACCTCAGAGCTTGAGGCTTCGACTCACGTCAGAGTCCAGATCTTGGATAGGAACGATTTGAAGCCGCTCTTCTCCCCACCTTCCTACAGAGTCACCATCCCCGACAACACACCTCCCAAAAGAACCATCTGCACCGTCAGCACTACCGACGCTGACCTGGGTCAGAATGCCGGCTTCTACTATGCCTTTAACCCGCGGTCGGAGCTCTTTGCCGTCCACCCCACCAGTGGGGCGGTAACCGTCACCGGGAAGCTCAGTGCCGTCCACAGGGGCAAGCATGAGCTGCGGGTTCTGGCCGTGGACCGGATGAGGAAGATCGCAGAAGGCAACGGCTTCGGCAACCTAGCTAGCCTCGTCGTCCAAGTGGAGGTGGCCCTCAGGAAGCCGCCGGCCATTACGTTGGTAACGGTGACAGACTCTGACCTTTCCTATGCCACTTTGGTAGTGGAGGCTGGAGACGCCGAGGTTAGTGCCGTGGACATCGTGGACGGTGACCAGGGGAAGCATTTCCGGGTCGTCGAGCCGGCCGTCGGGAGCGATAAGTTCACTGTGGTGTCAGTCAGGGAGATTAACTGGATGGAGCATTCCTTGGGATTCAACCTCAGTCTCCGAGCCAGAGACAGGAGCAGACCCCCTCTGTATTCCCAGATCCAAAGGGTCCACTTCCCCCCTTCCAAGCTCATCTCAGCACGGTTTGATCAGGATGTCTACCGAGTGCACCTCAGCGAGTTCTCCCCTCCCGGAAGCCGCGTCGTGATGGTGAGCGTTTCTCCGGTTTTTCCCAACCTGAGGTATGTTTTGCAACCCACCTCAGACATCACGGGGTTCCACCTCAATGCCCACACGGGACTGATCACCACCACTAAGCCACTGGACTTTCACGAGCGGTCCCACTATAAACTTACTATTGGTACCTCTCCCGGACAGACCTCCACCACCGTCTTTGTGGACATTGTTGACTGTAACAATCACTCCCCGTTGTTCTCCCAGTCTTCCTATCATGGGACCTTTGATGAAAACATCCCTCCCGGTACCAGCGTCCTGACCGTGACAGCCACGGATGACGACAACGGTGAGAACGGTTTCGTCACCTACTCCATCGCCCATCCGAAATCAGTTCCATTCTCCGTAGACCCCTACTCAGGGATCATTTCCACTTCCAAGGCCATGGATTATGAGCTCATGCAAAGACTCTACCACTTTCAGGTCTGGGCTTCAGACTGGGGCTCGCCCTTTCGCCAGGAGACCGAAGTCTCCGTCTCCCTCATGCTCAACAACCTGAATGACAATTCTCCCATGTTTGAGAAGGCCAACTGTAGTGGGACCATCCCCCGGGACTTGCACGTGGGAGAACAGGTGGCCACCATGTCGGCCATCGATAGAGACGAGCTTCAGAGCCTCAAGTACGAAATCGTGTCTGGTAATGAGTTGCAGTATTTTGACCTGAACCATTTCTCTGGGGTGATTACTCTCAGACGCACCCTCCAGGGGCCTGCTGGTGCTCGGCCTCACTTCTCTCTGCAAATTACAGCCTCTGATGGGGAACACAATGCTCTGCCCACCACCTTGAATGTGACCGTGGCTGCTCCAGGCTCTCCGGTCCTCATGCAGTGTGAGGAAACCGGGGTGCTCCGGCACCTGACGGAGACCATCATTCACTCCATCCGGTCTCAGGTGCAGGAAGCGAACTCCGAAGAGTACATCTCCCTCAGCGTGTACCAGATCAACCGCCACGGGCCTCAGTTTGAAGAAGGCTTCCCCCGCAGCATAGACGTCATGGAGAATGTCCCTGTCAACAGCACCATTGCTCACCTCGCGGCCACTGACGGTGACTCAGGGTTCAACGGCATGCTGGTCTACAGTCTGGCCGAAGGGAATGAGGCAGGCTGCTTTGATATCGACCTGGAGACTGGTCTGCTCAGAGTTGTTGCTCCACTGGACCACGAGGCCGCCAGTTTTTATGTCCTCAACGTGACGGTGTATGACCTGGGCATCCCACAGAAGTCTTCTTGGAAGCAGCTGACAGTGAATGTGGGGGATGCCAATGACAACGTGCCCAGGTTTCCCCCGGGTGGGTACCGGGTGGGGATTCCTGAAGACACCCAACCAGGGACCACTGTCATGCGGCTGAGTGCGGATGATGCCGACAAGGAAGACAATGGCAAGGTCAGATATGCCCTCCTGACACCCAGCGACAAGTTCTCTGTTCACGCTGTCACCGGGGAGCTGGTGGTCACGGGGTCGCTGGATCGGGAGTCTTGGCCCCGCTATGTGCTGACGGTGGAGGCTCGAGACCAGCCCACCGTGGACCCCCTGTTGTTTTCGGTCACAGACGTGGTGGTGACGTTGGAAGACGTCAACGACAACTCTCCACGGTGCATCCCGCAGCTGAACCAATTGAAGGTCCCCGAAGATGTGCCCCTTGGGACCCTCATCCTGTTCCTGGAGGCCTTTGACCCAGATGCCGGCCCTGCGGGGGAGGTGAAGTACACCCTGGTGGATAACGCTCAGGGGACCTTCCAGGTGGACAGGTGGACAGGTGCCGTGACCCTAGAGAGGGAACTGAACTTCGAGATGAGGGCCCTGTACAATCTGACAGTGGAGGCCAGTGATGGTGGGAAACCCCTCTCCCGCTCTTCCACCTGCTATGTGGAAGTGTCCGTTCTGGATGTGAATGAAAACCTGCACCCTCCTCAGTTTGCCTCCTTCGTGTCCAGAGGCTCCGTGCAGGAGAACAGTCCCCGAGGCACATTGGTCATGACCACTGCCGCCCAGGACCCTGACCCGGGCAGAGACGGAGAACTGCGGTACTTCCTCCGAGAGGGCACCGGCCTGGCCACCTTCAGCGTCGACCGTGAAACGGGTACGAGGGCTCTGTGGGGTCCGTGGGAATGGAGGGCAAAGGTGACCCCAAGAAGGCAAAACAGAGATGGCTGCTAGGACCCTGCTGCCACTGGGAGAAAAATGGCCACACCAGACCCCTGGACATGATGATGAAAGTCACGGAGGAGGCCCCGGGAGTCCCTGGGCTTCTAATTTTAGAGCTAGAGCATAGGCTTTGGGGAGTCCCAGTGGACCTGCTTCAAGCTGCAAGACTGAAAGTCCTGGAGTTTGGGAAGTTCTCCTCATTGGCCCCAAAATACCCTGTACTTCCTGTGGCCTGGGAGTCAGAGGACCTGGGTTCTAATCCCAGCTCTGCCACTTGTCTGCTTTGTGATCTTGAGCAAATCACTTAACTTCTCTGTGCCTCAGTTACTTCGTCTGTAAAATGGGGATTAAGACTGTAAGCCCCATGTGGACTGTGCCCCACCTGATTAGCTTGCACCTATCCCAGTGGTTAGTACAGTGCTTGGCACATAGTAATAATAATAATAATAATGGCATTTATTAAGCGCTTATGTTGTGCAAAGCACTGTTCTAAGCACTGGGGAGGTTACAGGGTGATCAGGTTGTCCCACGGGGGGCTCACAGTCTTAATCCCCATTTTACAGATGAGGTAACTGAGGCACAGAGAAGTTAAGAGACTTGCCCAAAGTCACACAGCTGACAGTTGGCAGAGCCGGGATTTGAACCCATGACCTCTGACTCCAAAGCCCATGCTCTTTCCACTGAGCCACGCTGCTTCTCATAGAAAGCACTTAACAAGTACCATTAAAAAGAAAGAAAGAGAGAGAGAGCTAAATTGAACCTCAAATGGGTTTTTATCAACTCCAGGGGCCTGTGAGAATAGCACAATCTGCCTCTGTAAATCATCGCATTCCTGACCCCAGGTGGGCAAAGAGAAGAGGCAGAACCCTGAGGGAGGGAAAGAGGATGGAGGGGGGTGGGAAAGAAGAAAGGGAGGGAGAGAACAACACAGGATGGACTATAGTAAATGGTCAGTCATCAATCAGTGGTATTTTCGATTGCTCTACTGACTGCAGAGAAATCAATCAATCAGCTGTGTTTATAGAGCACTTAACTGTGTGCAGAGCTCTGTTCTAAGCATTTGGGAGAGTACAGTTGAGTTAGTAATCACAATCCCTGTCCTCAAGGAGTTTACAATCTAATGGAGAGCATGAGACGGCATATCTTCAGCATTTAAGAGCTTAAATATGTCTTTCAAATACCCCACAAAGTATATAATCCATTTGGGAACGATCAAGAGAACACGTGTTATGAACTACAATGGGAGATGTGTTTTAAGCCCAGCCCTGAAAATAGGACATGGGCTTCAGAGTTTCCAGTGCTTGTGGAAATGTGTGTCAGGAGCCCTGGGGATGTTGATATAGTCAGATGCTTGCTTTTTCTGGGCCTAGTGTTGGGGGCCCATTGTTGGGTAGGGATTGTCTATCTGTTGCTGAATTGTACTTTCCAAGTGCTTAGTACAGTGCTCTGCACATAGTAAGCGCTCAATAAGTACGAATGAATGAATGAATGAATGGCGGTGGTAGCTAGGGCAATAGGAAAAGGAGATGCTCTTGTAAATTGGGCAACCCAGTGGCATAGGGATCCAGCCCTCAGTAACTAGTCATCAACAAAGCTGGTGGGAGGGGCATGAGCAGTGTTGAAGGGGCTACAAATTTACCAATCTGTTGTCATGCCTGATCCTGTCACCGCATTATCCTCTGCTACTTGGACGGGGTCTCTTTGGTTGTGTTCCAGGGACAATCCGGACCGCAGGGCCCCTGGATCGGGAGCGCACCCCGCATTACTGGCTGACAGTGTTGGCAGTTGACCTCGGCTCGGTCCCCCTCTCCGCGGTGACTGAAGTTTTCATCGAAGTCACTGACGTCAATGACAATCCTCCGCAGATGTCACGACCCGTCTTCTACCCCTCAGTCCGTGAGGATGCACCCCTGAATACCTCCGTCCTGCAGCTGGATGCCTGGGACCAAGACTCCAGCTCCAAAGGCAAACTGACCTTCCATATCATCAGTGGAAACCAGCGTGGCAACTTCGCCATCGACCCAGTTACAGGTAAGGACACAGACCCCAGCCAGCCTCTTCTCTGCCATTGCCACCAGGTCCTGAAAGATCCTTTGCCCCCATAAACCAGCAGTGACATTTATTTAATGTCTACGTTAGTCAGAGCACTGCTGTATGCCCTTAGGACTCAGTAAAAGACACAGTCCCGCCACTTGAAGAGCTAATCGAGGGAACAAGGAGGAGCAGATTGCCAGATGTGCAAAAAAGAAAAGAGTAAGAGAAGCCGTTTGGAAGATGAATAAATACAAGAAAGCAATCTGTAATCGAGGGGAACATGGGGGAGCAGACTGCCATATGAGCAAAAGAGAAAACAGTAGGGAAATAGGTACAGAATTTGAAGAAATACTAGAAAGCCATTAAATAGCAAATGAATTGATATTTGTGTGAGTGCTTAAGTGGCTGAAGGGGAGGGCAGACTAGGAACATGGAGGATTCATCAAAGAATACCTCTTGGAGGAGGAGGAATTTTAGGAGGGCTTTGAGGCTTTGTAGTTTGGCAGAACAGGGAGGGAGTTCAGTGGCCAGGAGAGAGGCCTGGGCAATGAATTGGAAATGAGAGTTGTAATGGGCGAGGTTCAGTTGAGCAAGGAGCACAAGCACTTAGTACAGTGCTCTGCACATAGTAAGCACTCAGTATATGCCATTGATTGATTAATTGGAATGGAGCGGGAGGACAGAGTGGATAAGAAAAGGGAAGGCAGCTGACTGAAGCAATGGAAAGGATTTTTATTTTATGCGATAGCCTCTGGGAGGTTTTGAGGAGAGGAGTGGATGAGTGATGTGTTCAGAATGGAATTTGAAAAGGTTATGTGCTGCTTTATATAGGACAAACTAAAGAGAGATTGAAGAGTTGAAGGCTTGAGGCAAGAAGTCCCCTAAGGAGATTGTCCTAGTACTCGGTGGTTCTCATTGAGACACAGAGTTAAGCAATTTGTCTCCAAATCCTTCAGCAGAGGGGAGCCTACAATTCTTCTTTGGTCCTCCATTAATCAGGGAAGACTCCCTGGCTTCATCTCCCAGCTCTATCAGACCCCCCTCTCTTGCCCATAGCCTCTGAGTCAGTGATACCTTATGGAGTAGAATAGGAAAGGTTTCCTCTTGGGCTTAAGGATCAGATCTTCTCAGCTCCCTCCAAAGCCTCTCTCTGTTGACTGTAAACACTGCACTGAAATGATTAGAGAGTTTGACATAGTCATAGGAGAGCAGAAATGCCCACTTCCTCTCACCCCCACATTGCCCTTCTTTCATCTAAAGTAGAGATATGAGGGAACAGATCCAAGGGGTGCAAGGGAGGTGGAAAGGGGAGAGAGACTACTGTCGTGTGCCCTTCTTGCAGGTGGGCAGCCTGAAGTGGGGAAGTAGCAGTGGTGAGAATCAATCATTAGTATTTATTGAGCACTTACTGTGTGCAGACCACTGCTGTGGTGAGAACTTCCCCTTACGCCCTGGTGAAAGGATGCCATCCTCTCTACCAATGTCGGGTCTCAAGGCTCAGGATGAAGCCTGGTTTGATTCTCTTCTGCTCCACAGCAAAAACAACTCCACTGTTTTCCTGGTGGGATTGGGGAATTCCGACATCCTCCTACTGAGGGGTTGGGAGTGGGAGACGGAGAGAGAAGGCTGTGGCATTGAGTGGAGGGTGGAAAGCTTGCTGGGTGAGTTACTTTGTCTAGGACAGGAAGAGAACCCTAGAATCCTGGTGATGCCACAGATGCTGAAAATATAAAAGTTGAATTGTGGCTTACACATATCATATCCTTGCCTGCAGCAGGTATGCACATCTTCATATACACAAGTGTTTGTGAAACTCATTTATTCATATATCCTTGCATTTCCCCCACAACACACATATATGCCCCTACATAGTCCTTCCTCGTTGAGGATAAGCCACAGTGTTTTGTCATTATCATCAATGGTATTTATTGTGGGTTTACTGTGTGCAGAGCACTGTACTAAGCACTTGTGAGAATACAGTACACCAGGGTTGGTAGACAACTGCCCACATCGAGCTTACAGTCTAGAGGGGATATGCACAAATGTGCCGTGTTTCATAGTGCTTTCTTTGAGCTGGAGGAGTTTCTCCTTTTCCAAGTCTGAAAAGAGTTGGTTTTCTACTGAAAGGAGTTTAACTTTCAGGCCAAAATAACCTCCAGTTTTCAGGGGAGCAGTTCTTGTTCTCTAAGGACTGCTGAGCCTCTAGAGCTAATTGCTCCTGGATCACCTAACTCTCTGACCCAGAATCCAGCCTTCTTAGGGCAAGCAACTTTGGTGTCTAAATGGTGGTGATGGTGGTACTCTCATCCTCTCTTGGAGGCAGGGGCATGAACTAGTTGACCTCTTGAGGTGCCTTCCAGCTGGGAATTCTAGTATTCTGTGGATCTGGATAACAATAATAATAATAATGATAATAATAATAATGTTGGTATTTGTTAAGCTCTTACTATGTGCCACTGAGGGGGATACAAGGTAATCAGGTTGTCCCACGTGGGGCTCACAGTGTTAATCCCCATTTTACAGATGATGGAATGGAGGCACAGAGAAGTTAAGTGACTTGCCCAAAGTCACACAGTTGATAAGTGGTGGAGCTGGGATTAGAACCCACAACCTCTGAGTCCCAAGCCCAGGCTCTTTCCACTAAACCATGCTGCTGATTAGATAAGCACCTGATAATCATTAATGATTATGATACTTGTTAAAGGATTACTGTGAGTCAAACACTGTTCTAAGTGCTGGGGTGGATAAAAATTAATCAAGTAGGACACAGTCCCTGTCCCACATGGAGCTCAGACTCTTAATCCCCATTGACAGATGAGGGAACTGAGGCCCAGAGAAGTTCAGTAACTTGCCCAAGGTCACACAGCAGACATGTGGTAGAGCTGGGATTAGAACCCACATCCTTCTGACTCCCAAGCCCGTGCTCCAGCCACTAAGCCACGCTGCTTCTGCCTGATAATGGATCCGGGGTCAGGCTGCTCAGATTGACCCAAGCAAGAATGACTTGGGAACAGGAGAGGAGGTTTAAAGAGTAGGGTGGGGCAAGGGAGAGAGAATGGAAAAGTGTCAGGGGACAGAGAGGGAGGAAAACGGGGCTGGAGGGGAACAGGAACAGGAATGGACAGGAGAAAACATGAGAAAGAAGAAACGGAAAGGTAGGAAGAAAGAGCGGGGAATATGTGGGAGTGTCAAGAGGAGATTTCGGGGAAACCTGCCAGGTTTTTGGTAGCATCTTGCACAGACAGCTCAGTTCCCCATCCGGTCTCCTTTCCTCCCTCTCTTTTAACTGTGTAGAGTCCAATGTCACTTTGGCTGGGCAAGAGTCCAGCCCTCTGAACCAGCCCAGCTTCTCCCAGAGGAGGTTCAGGTTTGGCTTTGTTTGCTTCAAACAATGTACTGTTAATGTGGCCGAACTTGTTTCGACAAGACTTTTTCTTCCCCTTTTCCCCTCCTTCCTCTGACAATGGCCAAGATGCATTTGGGAGCGTGAGTGTGTGGGGGGGCATCTTTAGTGTTTCCCACTCACTGTTCAAAGCTTTCTGGCTCTCTTTCCCCTGGCTCTCTCTTGCTGGCATAGGGGGTTCTGTTCCTTGCCTGGGGCCCAGGGGTGGGACATTGACCAAGTAGGAAGCATCCAGAAAGTGGTGCAACTAACCCAGCCCCCCTTCTCACCCTCACCTATGGTTGCCAGATCCCCTGAGGATTTTTCATCTTCCATTCGTCCCCTTGTTTCCATTAAGGGAAAATGAAAATCCTGTGGGATTCCCAGAACATGTCTGAAAGCCACATTTTGAGGCACCCTTCCTTTTCGGGAAGAGACAATGTCCTGGATCATTTAGGACATGCCTTGGGCTGAGGGTCACAGCTCCTCTCCTGTTAAAAATGAGCCCTCATGTCAGCACCAGAGGTGGGGGTCTTGGGTCTCTTCTGTTTTCTGCTCCGGCTGCCTCCCTTACTTCATCCCTTTGACGCCATTTCTTTGTGAAACTCCTGGGCACAAGTTCGGGTATCTTGGCAAGGGCACAAAAGCCCAGTTCTGCTGGGGAGTTATAGTAATTAACCATTAATTCTCAAATCACTCAGAGCTTCAGATCCCCTGGCAGAGCTCTTCAAAAAGCAGCACCCCACCAAAGTCAGGAAATCCTATTGGGTGGGTGGGGTGAGATACCATTTATTCTAAGGCTAGGGGAATGAGGGAAGAGAAGAGAGGGAATCAATCCCATAAGGAGAAGAACTTGGAGTAAAAAGTTAACACTAGATGTCAGGGGGATTTTACTCCTATCTCATGGAAAGAAGGTGTATTCTGGAGCTCAGTGGCTCCTTTGCTGTTTCCCTTCCAGTCAATCAATGAATCAGTCAGTCATATTTATTGAGTGCTTACTGTGTACAGAGCACTGTACTAATCGCTTGGAAGAGTACAATATAACAGAGTTGGTAGATTCTCTGCCCACAATGAATTTACAGCCTAGAGAGGATTCCCACTGAATCCAGCCCAGGGCTGGAACACTCTCTGGCCTCCCTGGCTCCAGGCAACTTTCCTGAGACCCAGGACACTTTCTCTGGGCTTCCAGACCCGGAGTCCTGGAGAGGGGAAAGATCCAGGATAGACATTGTAGAGCCAACCACTGACCTTCATCCCACACCTTAATCTTTGCCCCAAGAGATCTCACCACACCTCTTGGGAAGCAAGACCCTCTCCAGCATCCATACTATGAGTCAGGGCACAGGGACCCTCCGATTAGCCTGAGCCCAGCCTGCACAACTGGGACCAGGCAGCCTAGTGTTTATGGCTGTCTATGGTACTTGTTAAGAGCTTACTCTGTGCCAAGCACTGTATTAAGCACTGGGGTAGATACAAACTACTCAGGTGTGATATAGTCCCTGTCCCATGAGGGGCTCACAGCTTGTCAGATGTGGGAGGATTTACTCTCCATTTTAAAGGTGAGGTAACTGAGGCACAGAGAAGTGATATGACTTGCCCAAGGAATTCAAACCCAGATCCTCTGACTCGCAGACCTGTCCTCTTTCCCCTAGGCCATACTGTTCATCAATAGAGAAGCAGCGTGGCTCAGGGGAACGAGCCCAGGCTTTGAAGTCAGAGGTCATGAGTTCAAATCCCAGCTCCGCCAATTGTCAGCTGTGTGACTTTGGGCAAGTCACTTCACTTCTCTGGGCCTCAGTTCCCTCATCTGTAAAATGGGGATGAAGACTGTGAACCCCCATGTGGGACAACCTGATTACCTTGTATCTACTCCAGTGCTTAGAACAGTGCTTGGCACATAGGAAGCGCTTAATAAATGCCATCATTATTATTATTACCATGAGGAACAGGGGATGGAGATGAACTGATGCGGTCAACTGTAGATGGAGATAGAGAGTGCAATCAGCAGGGCCTCAGAATGAGGAAACAGTGTCTTCTGCCTATGGACACCAAGATTTTACTTTGAGCACTGGAACTAGGAGTAGATGAGGGCATCAAAGAAATATATACCAGTGCTGCTTCCAAACATGTCAACCTGCTCAACCCTAGCTCCAGACTCCCCCTACCTCTGCCATGCCCCTGGCTCACCTCAGCTCCATGTCTCCCAGGCTTCAATCTCACCTGGCTCCTGATTCCCCTAATTCCTGATCTTTTCTCTCTCCCAGCTTTTCCAGCTCCCATCTTCTCCTGGCTCCAGTCTCACTAACTTTGGTCTGCCCATGTCCTGGCTTCCTCATGCTCTTATCTCTCCTGGTCCCCCTCCCCACCCTCCACCCCCATCTAGTTGTGCACCTGCACATTTTCCCACTTAGAACAATGCACTGCACTCAGGAGGTGCTCAATAAATACTGTTACTACTACCAGGGGAGGGGTGAGCTTGTGAAGAACTAGAGGGGCCCCCATCCCACCACCCTGACAGGAAGACATGAAACAGCCTGTCCCACCTTCCAAGCCATTCTCCCAATGTGCCAGGGAGACTGCCCCTTCTTTTCAAAGCCATCTCCATAGTAGAACCAGGCTTGTTTCCAGTCCCAAATTGGAGCGTCTTGGCCAGCACTGGAGATGTGTTTCTGGTGTCAGAATTTAACTTTCTGGAGAGGCAGTGACTTTCCTTCTTTCCCCCGTCACTGAAGTAGGTTGGCCTGAGCACGGGCCTGAGAGAGGACCTGGGCTCTAATTGTGGCTCTGCCATATGTCTGCTGTAACCTCGGGCAAGTCACTTAACTTCTCCGTGACTGTTACCTCATCTGTTAAATGGCATCAAGACTATAAGCCCAATGTGGGGTGGGAACTGTATCCAACCTGATTAGCTTGTATCTACTCTAGTGCTTAGTACAGTGCCTGGCACATAGTAAGCACTTAACAAATACCGTTAAAAACAAAAACAGAATCTTTCACAATCCTAATACAGCATGCCCCATCACACGCATGCACACACATACACGCACTAAGAAACATCCATTTCACCAAGAGGTGCAATCACAAGCACCCATTTAGACCTTCAGACACTCATTTAAAGATAATGATAAAGGTATGTGTTAAGTGCTTACTATGTGCCAAGCACTGTACTAAGTACTGGGATAGATATAGTACAATCAGATCAGACACAGTATCTGCCCTACAAGGGGCTTACAGAGAGGATAGATCCTGAATCCCCACTTTACAGATGATGGAACTGAGGCACAAAGTAGGTAACTGACTTGCCCAAGATTACACAGCAGACAATTGGCAAGCCAGAATTAGAACCCAGGTCCTCCAACTTCCAAGCCTGTGCTCTTTCCACTAGGCCATGCTTTTTCTCCCATTAGGCCTTGTTGTTGTTGATTCTAAACTTTCATGCTTCCCTTCAGTTGCTTCTCAGATGCCAGAATCCATAAAACCTAACCACATGCCGTAGCAGCTCATCTTGTTAGGTTTAATTGAGATGCCTTTTTAGGGTTTGAGATACACCAAATAAGTGTTTTTCAAGTGTGTTGATGACAATCGAGTACACATCCATCTAATCCAAGGAAAAACAAAGAGAAGCAGCAGCAGCTGCTTGGCATCATGAAACACCTACTGAATTTTCCCTGCTGCCACTGGCATTTGGAAAGCGATGAGAGTCAGCCCAATCACCAAAATGAATTAGGAAGACAGGTTCTTTTCCCCACATCTCTAGGTAACTTGGCAGAATAGATCATAAGAGTGATGCATTCAACTCTCAGAGGCTAATTATCCAGTCTGAGAATTATTCAAGCAGGTGGTTCTCCCTCTGGCTACCCCTTTGACCCATTTCATTGTTTGAACTTTTCATTTTACAGTTCACCAGAAGCCAGGCAGGGCTTAAAACTAGCACCAGCTGTTAGCAGCTGGGGTTAAAAGGAGCTATGGGAAAGGAGAACAAAGGCCAAAACTGTTGGTTAAAATGAGGTTTGGAGGTGATTCGGACTCCAAGTGTCCATTCCCAACATCAGAAGTGTCAGGAGTTGGCTGTAGTGGTGGCAGTGTGGTACCCATTTAGTGAGATGGGGATTGGTCCTCTCTTTCATGTCAGTGGGAGGGACAGAGTTCAGACACCTAACTGCCTGTCCAGAGATGTATTGGCCTGCCCTGAGATGTACTGGCCTGCCCAGGCCCCAGTCAGTGATTGGTGCTATGGAACCAGAGCCTCCTTAATTATTAGACGTGAGGCATACTGCCTCAAGATGCCCTGGGAAACAGTGTGGTCCAGTGGATAGAGCACAGGCTTGGGAGTCAAGCGGACCGGAGTTCTAATCCCAGCTCTGCCACTTGTCTGCTGCGTGACCTTGGACAAGTCACTTACCTTCTCTGTGCCTTGGTTACCTCGTCTGTAAAATGGGGGTTAAGACTGTGAGTCGCATGTGGAACATGGACTGTGTCCAATCTGATTAGCTTGTATCTACCTCAGCACTTTGTATACTGCCTGGCACATAGTAAGTACTTAACAGATACCATTAATAAAAAAAAAACACTACCCTCCTTGGGACCTTCACAGGGGTGGGAGAGGTTTGGGGAAGCCTGTAAGGGGGAACCAGACCTCAGCAGGGCTCTGAAGATGGGGGAAGGGATAAGATTTGGTTTGGGGTACCTCCCATGCTTTGATTTGGCCCCATGCAGGAGTGGGGACCAGTCCTGCTGAGCATAATCACGGGATATCACCAGCTTTGATTGACATTTACTAATTTTCCCCAGCAGAAAGACGTCTGCAAATTTAGCATCCCAGAGTTGGAAGGGATCACAAGCAGTGACCTAGCGTATACCCACCACCTCATAGATCTGACTATCATTTTTTCTCCATCAATTTCAAGGGCATTCTCTGGTTCCCAAGGTTTCATCTGTTGCCTGAAGCTTATTTTTGAGATGTGGGGCAGACTGAAAGAGCCGGCCTGTACATTGAACCATTTCCCCTAGTGGGTGGGAGAGTGTGAGGAGGTGTCAGGAAGCAAGGGGCCTTCTGCACCACTTCCGAACTGACCTCTGCTGACCAGCCTAGCCAGAGAGTTGTGTGTGCTTCTGAAATTCCCAGATACCTGGATCTGCTCCAGCTCCATCAGTTCATTTTTCTGGCCCCTCGGGGAGCCGACACTTTGAAGAAAGCTGGGAGGGCCTAGGCCCTCTCCACCTATTCCATGAGCCCACCTGTTCAGCTCCAGCGTCACCCTGGGGTGGTAGGGTCAGAGTAGAGGTGATCTGCATAGTTCTGGTTTACCCCATTCCATCCCTAGCCTAGAAGGCCCTGGGGACATTGGGGGCTTTGGATGGATCCCAGGGGTCAGGGTCTTCCCAGGGTGTTCCCAGGAATGGGACCCACTTTCCTTGTTGGACTCGGGCCCAAGCCCCAGACCTGTCTGACACTGAGGGTGTGGGGTATGCTTGCCATCTGGGCTCCCGTCAGCCGTGCTCAGGGTCCAGGGGCTGGCCTGAGCTGAGCTGGGATGGGCTGATCTAGGCTGGGCTGGGGGATTAGCCACCTGTGTGTGGATAAGAGTGCAGGGTGGGGCCTGGAGGTAGGAAGGAGAGTGGGAAGAGGGGCAGAGTCTGGGGCTCCAACTTCATTCATTCATTCACTCATATTTATTGAGCACTTACTGTGTGGAATGTGGGGTCTCCCTGACACTGAGGCTTCTGGACTAAAACTGGAATTGGCTTGGGGCCCCAAGCGGATGAAGGGCCCGGACACCCCCCACTCCCACTGGCTGGTGGGGAATGGGGCAGAAATCAAGACTTCCTCAGCAGGCCCCCATACTTTCACCTTCTCCTCCCAGTCTGCTGAAGGACTCAGTTTATTTAACTTGGCAAGCTAGGGATTGGTGATGGCAGGTGGAACCAGGTCTGGAAGCGGGACCATTGGCAAACAGCCTTTGCCCTCAGCACCGCCTCCATTTCCCTTTCCCTGTCTTCCCCACATCCAGGATGAATGGACCCTGGTGCCACTTTCTCTGAGAAACACCCCCAAGTAACCCTGTGGGGCCCAGCATCTGGAGCTAACTGTTCCTCCATCTTTTCCCTCGCTAGGTCTGCTCTCCACTTCCCGGCAGCTGGATCGGGAAAACAAGGCTGAACACATCCTAGAGGTAGGTAATGACCAAGGGGTATTTACATTTTCTGTATTTCTAAGTGTTAAGTCCCTTGATTGGTAGTCTGGGCTTGAGTAAGCTGGAACATAGAGGTGGAGAGCCATGCCCCACAGGCTCCTCCCACCAAGGCAGGTCCGGGAAACCTGCAGCAGTGGTCCAGGTTTCCCCAGATTCAAGCCACAAGCAGGTGGTTCAGCGGATGGACGATCTGTCGAAGGGAGGCAGGGGCCTGGAACTGGTGGGAGGCCAGCTGCTGCCTCCTAACACACTGCCCCTCTCCCTCTCCAGTCTGCCCACCAATCATCAATCCTCCCTGCCCGGGCTTAAGCAGTGTGTCCTCTCACCCATTCCCTTGCCTTCTCCTTCCTCTGCTCTCCTGGACTCTGGGCTATGGTTTCCTCAACCTGCTATGGATGATATGTGTTTCCCTTCTGGGCAGGCTCCCTGAGGTGTACCTCCCTCTTTGGAATGAGCAAATATTCATTAGAAAATTCACTTCTTGAAGCTGGGCATATTGCATTCTCTGGGGTCGGATACAAGTATTACCAGTTTGGTCATTTTACAGGATAAACATGCTGCTTTTTGTACCAATTTCCAATAGCCAGGGGATTTCTGTCCTCACTCCCTGTTTCCAGGTAGCCGTGATGGACAACGGCGAGCCAGGCCTGCAATCCACCTCCAGAGTGGTGATCCAAGTCCTAGATGTCAACGACAACCATCCAGCTTTCTCCCATAAGCTCTTCAAAGTCCGCCTCCCCGAGAGGTCAAGCGGGAGAGTCCTCGAGCCGTTGTACAGGCTGGTGGCCTCAGATCGGGATGAGGGGCCGAACGGCCAGATCATTTACAGCCTCGAGGAGAACGACAAGGGGAACTTCAGCATCCACCCAACCACGGGCGTGGTCTATTCCAGCCAGGTCTTCCCCATTGGAGAATACAACATCCTGACGGTAAAACACTAAAATTCTGATGCAGTGTGGTCAAATGACTCGGGTCATCCTGAGGTTAGATCAGGACTTGAACCTAAAACTACTTGTTTAAAGGCTGGCTCCAAGTCCATCTAGCACTCCTGCCTCTCTAGACAAGGAGACCCAAACTCGGCTCTCCTAACTGCTATGCCGTAATCCATTTTGTACATGTCATTGTCCTTTTCTTTTATATTGTTTGTGCGTTTTTATTGCTTCACCCATTTTCTAATGTCACCTCACTCTCCCTGCCCTTATTCTGAGATTGTGAACCCCTTGAGTTTAACTTCTCCCAGGTCTTAGTACTCAGCACAGAGTAAGCACTTAACAACCACCGTTATTAAATATGTATATAGGCGTGCATGTGTGGTGTGTATTTGAAGATATCACTGACAGGGAAGTTCATCTGAGAGTGTGTGTGTGTGTGTGTGTGTGTGTCTGGAAAGGCCAATGAGGGACCCACCGTACTGGCCACATTGGGCCCACAGAACGGTTGTCCCGTGTTGAATTGCACTTAACATTTCTATTGCCTGGTTCTGCTTTCTATTTTGCCTCTGTGTCTCCAAGTGAAGCTTTTACTTAATCATTACTACTGATAATACTACTATCACTATTACTGCTACTATTACCACCACCACTACTACTATTCAGTCAGTCATATTTACTTAGCACTTACTGTGTGCAGAGCACTATACTAAGTGCTTGGAAGAGTACAATATAACAATAACAGACACATTCCCTGCCTACAACAAGCTTACTGCTACGACTACTACTATTGCTGTTACCACCACGAGTTCTCAGCAGCAACTTCTGCTCCCTCGGCAGGTCAAGGCCACAGACGGCGGGCGGCCCCCGCTCTCCTCCAGTGTCCGACTGCACATCGAGTGGATCCCCTTGCCCAGCCCCTCCTCAGAGCTCCTGGCTTTCGACGAGCCCCACTTCAATTTTGCCGTCATGGAGACAGATCCCGTGAACCACATGGTGGGAGTCATCAGCACCGAGGTCCGGTCTGGCCTGCTCTGGTTCAACATCTCAGGTGAGGCTGGGCTGGGGCTCCAGGGGCTGGGGGAGCATCTCTTGCATGTGGGGCTCATGTTCTAAGTAGGAGGGAGCAGGATTTAATCCCCATTTTACATATGAGGTAACTGAGACATAGAGAAGTTAAATGACTTGCTCAAGGTCACACAACATACCCATGACAGATCTGGGATTAGAACCCAGGTCCTTTGACTCCCAGCCTGTGCTCTTTCCAGTAGTCCATGCTACTTCCCATCCACCTAACTTTCCCATCACAGTTGGCAATGCCTCCGTCTTCCTCATCTCTCAAGCCTGTAAACTTTAATCTGCTCTCTCCTTCCTGCTTATCCACTCTCACTCTTAATTACTCTCAACCTGACCAACTCACTGTACCTTGCTCTCATTTCTCCCACTCTCGACTACCTGCTCACACCCTCCTCACTCTTTAGAATCAATTAAGCAATCGTATTTATTGAACACTTACTGTGTGCAGAGCATTGTACTAAGCACTTGAGAGAGTACAGTATAACAGTTAGTAGACATGTTCCCCTCCCACAACGTGTTTACAGTCTAGAGGGGGATGTCTCTCCCCATTTTTGTCTGAAATACATGGTCCCTACCTTCAAGGGCTCGCAGTCTAAGAATGTAAGTGGGAGAGGAGACTGGTGGCAGACACATCATAATAATAATAATAATAATGTCATTTATTAAGTGCTTACTATGTGCAAAGCACTGTTCTAAACATAAGGAGTGATTGAAACAATAAAGCACAAAATAAAAACAAAAAGCAGTAGGGTTCTGCAACTAGAGGAGCAGAATTTCAGGCTCATTAGCTGGTTCAGCAGTAGCCAACACAGCCTTCCCCAGGTTTTAAGTTTTGTGGTGGTGGCAGGCTACTTCTGTCCTTTCCTCTGGGACTGGCTACTTTCTGAACTCTTGGAAAGAGAAGGCCTTTTAGCATTCAAGATAAGTACTTACTTCAAAATGTCATAATTCATTTCTGCCCTCCCTTTTCTTCTCCCCTTCCGGCCAAACTTAAGTTTGATTTTGAAGTTCTGAGGGAGAGCTGGGGGTTGTTTAGCAGATCAGCCCTTGCCCCTCCTGACCTGAGCTTGTCAGGTTCCTTTTGTGCTAATTTTGCCAACCAGATGGTGATGAGGACATGGACTTTGACATTGAAAAGACCACGGGCAGCATAGCCATAGCAAGGCGCCTGGATGCCAGGAAGAGATCGAGCTATAACCTGACAGTTCAAGTTACAGATGGGTCCAGTGTCATCTCCACTCAGGTAAGAGGCCCCCACTCAGGGGACCTGATCCTGTCTTCCCTCCCACCCCCCTTCATCACCTCGCTGTCTCTCTAGGTTTCTCTTAATAATGATGGTATTTGTTCAGCGCTTATGTGCCAAGCACTGTTTTAAGAGCTGGGGTAGATACATACTAATTAGGTTGGACACAGTCCCTGTCCTGCATGGGGCTCACAGTCTTTGTACCCATTTTACAGATGTGGTAACTGAGGCACAGAGAAGTGAAGTGACTTGCCCAAGGTCACACACAGACAACTGTTGAAGTTGGAATTAGAACCCTGGTCTTTCTGATTCCCAGATCCATGCTCTAGCCACTAGGTCATTCTCTTCTAATAACAGTAACAATAATAATAATCAAGAATAACAAGCATTTAAAATAACAATAATGATGATTATGGTATTTATTAAGTGCTTACTAGGTGCCAAGCATTTTGCTAAGTACTGAGGTAGGTACAATGTACAAGGTAATCAGATTGGTTTTGGTCCTCTCTCGAGTGGGGCACATAGTCTAAGAAAGGAGGGAGTACAGGTAATTTATTCCCGTTTTTCAGATGAGGAAACAGTCAGAGAAGTTAAGTGATTTATCCTAGGTCACATAGCAGGCAGGAGAAGGAGCAGGGACTAGAACTTGGGTCTCCTGACTCCCAGCCAGTCCTTCGTTCTTTCGAGTAGACCACACTTTTCCTGGGTACGCTTTCTCTCCCTCATCGCTCCATTTGAAGTCTGTGCTTCCCTCTCCTTTCTCTCCCCTGTCTTTAAATTTGCCTTCACTTAGGGATCTGCCTTTGGGCATTCTTAGGATGCAACACTAAGTGTGTCTTTAGGTCCCTGGCCACATCTCTCTGGCTGTGCCTCCATATCCCTGGCTTCATCTCTGAGGTCCTGGCACCTTCCCTGAGTCTTTGGAAAGATGACTTTTCCCTGGCTTTTTATATTCCCTTTCTCCCTCTCTCCCCGCCCACTCCCCCATGTTTGCTCTCACACACCAAATGCAGAGTTAAAACTCGGGTGTATGTAGCAGGGTATTGGGCACTGTGTTCAAAGTGAATTAAACAGGCACCTTCCCTGCCCTTTCATTGCTTCCAATCGAAGCAGGCAGCGGGGTGTTGGGTAACCTGAAATATCTGGATAATGGTGGCAAATACTTATACTGGGGTCTGAATTTTCCAGACAGGGTTTTTGACCTAGGCAGCGAGCGAGTGAGCAGCCTGAAGTAAGGTGAAGGCACTGTGCCCTCGATCTCCATCCAGCCGTAACCCAACCAGTCTGTCTTTCCCCAGCTATCCACGAATGCTGAACCACTGTTCAGACCAAGCGGTTTCAGTGAGCCTGGGTTTTACCTAACGGCTCCCAAGGTTTGCGTTCCCACGGCCTCACACCCACCCAGTTTCTCGGAAGACTTGGCTTCACCTCAAGCCCGTGAGGCAAAACCAGCTCTGAAGCCGTGCTCCGGGAGAACTGTCCTGGCCCACTGTGCCCAGGGGCAGGCCCTGAGGCTCACAAGTAAATAGAGTGTGATTCAGTAGGGATTGGTAAGAGGCACTGAGCAGCCATTTGGCGTGTTCAGGCTGGTTGCCCCTTAGGGGGCAGATGGAAGTTTGGGGGTGTTGAGCGGAGGGGGAGCCAAGCTGCTGAGCTTCCCAAAGCCCAGGTGAGCAAATGGTGGTTATTTTGTGTAAGTTATCTGCTTCACCAGGGCCCTGCTTCAGCCTGCTCTTCAAGCCTCCAGGTTTTCTGCTTCTTGGGCCATGGACTCCCTGCTCCCCCCACCCCGCCACCACCCACCAACCATTGGCCTCACATTCTTCCAAAAGGAGTCGCTCCCTGCCTTGTCCCTCTCACCACCATTTCTCAGGGAATCTGGGTGTGCTCAGATGAATTGGCTCCAGTGACCAAATCGCTGCCTCACTGACAGGGGAGGACTTCCTTCATCACCACCCATTGGGCATCATCATTACCCACTTTCCCTCTGTCATTTGCCCCAAGGGGAGAAAGAAAAAGCAGAAAGCCCATAACCCATACAGTCACTGTGACTCAAAGAGCTGGAATCCAAAGCCGCGACATAGCCTTGGGCCGTGGCTGGAAACTCCCTTGTACTGCCAGAGGGGCAACAGTTAATAGTCTGCTTGTGAATTGACCACTCCCTGGGCACTGAGTCCTGACTAGTCGTTGTGGCTCTTAAAGGAGGGAGAACAAGACAAGGGTCCCTGCCCTGGGGGAGTTTATAGTCGAGTGGGAGAGACAGGATTGACACAACATGTGTGTCTCTCCCCTTCTAGACTGTGAGGCTGTTGTGGGCAGGAATTGTCTCTATTTGTTGAAGAATTGTACTTCCCAAGGGCTTAGTACAGTGCTCCGCACACAGTAAGCGCTCAATAAATATGATTGAATGAATGAATGAATGTTCACAAAGGTACAGAGATACATAAAGCATAAGTGGCAGAAGCAGAAAGGCAGAAAATGTCATACAAGAACAAAAATAACGGAAGCAGAAAAACATGGAATGGGTGGAGCTACTCACCCTGAATGATTGGATGGCTGGACTCATGAGGAAGTGACCCTAGTAGATGTAGAAGGCTGTTGAAAAGATCATCACTTTATGGCAGCATGGCGTAGTTGATGGAGTACAGGCCTAGGAATCAGAAGGTCATGGGTTCTAATCCCAGCTCTGCCACTTATCTGCCCTGGGCAAGTCACTTCACTTCTCTGTGCCTCAGTCACCTCATCTGAAAAATGGGGATTGAGCCTGTGAGCCCCACATGGGATAGGGACTGTGTCCAACTTGATTTGCTTGTATCCACCCCAGCGCTTAGTACAGTGCCTGGCACATAGTAAGTGCTTAACAAACACCATCATTATTAGCATTATGTTCTTCCTAGCCTCTCTGAAATCCCACCTCCTCCAGGAGGCCTTACCCAATTCATTTCTTCATTTGAGAAGCAGCATGGCTCAGTGGAATGAGCATGGGCTGTGGAGTCAGAGGTCATGGGTTCAAATCCTGGCTCTGCCAATTGTCAGCTGTGTGACTTTGGGCAAGTCACTTCACTTCTCTGTGCCTCAGTGACCTCATCTGTAAAATAGGGATGAAGACTGTGAGCCCCCCAGGGGACAACCTGATCACCTTGTAACCTCCCCAGCGCTTAGAACAGTGCTTTGCACATAGTAAGCACTTAATAAATGTCATTATTATTATTATTTCTAGTTTCCCCAGTTTGTGCCCTTTCCACTACCACTTCAGAACTGCTGCTCCCAGCCAAGTCCCTTTGTTGCTGACTGATGGTTCTACACTCCTTGGGTGACACAAAAGAGATGACCTGTGAAGTTCAGTCAATAAATCAATCAACCAATGGTATTTATTGAGTGCTTATAGTGTGCAGAGCACTGTACTAAGCACTTAGGAAAGCATGGTATAATGGGTAGACACATTCCCTGCTCACGAGGAGCTTAAAGTCTAGAGCTCACAAGAAGGGGCTGGGAGTAGAGGAAACCTCTCCATGCTCCCACTCCACCTTTCCTACTGTGTGTCAGTCAATCGTATTCATTGTCCGTCAATAAATACAATTGACTGGCTGACTGTGTGGTCCTCTAGACTGTAAACTCCTCTAGTCTGTAAGCTCACTGTGGGCATGGAACGTGTCTGGTAACTCTTTGTGTTATATTCCCCCAAGCACTCAGTGTAGGGTTCTGCTCATGGAAAGCACTCAATAAACACCATTGATGATGATGTTGGTCTAATCGCAGCTCAGTAGACTGAGAGCCCAAGTCTGCAGGCGATGGTCCATCTCCTTCTCTCCCTTCCTTCAGACCTACATCCACGTGATTAGCATCAATCAGTACCGCCCCCAGTTCCTGGAGGACCAGTACGAGGTGAAAGTTCCCCAAGACACCCCCCCTGGGGTGGAGATCGTCCGGGTCAGTGCCACCGACAAGGACAAGGGGAAAGGTCTGATCTATACCCTGCACGGGAGCGCTGACCCTCAGAGCACCAGGCTTTTCCAGCTTGACCCCGTCAGCGGCACCCTGGTGACCGTGGGGAAGCTGGACTTGGATTCTGGACCGTCCCAGCACATACTGACCATCATGGTGAGTCAGAGCCCAGCTCAGAGCGGGAATCACACAAAACCGGGGGGACCGTGGGCATCTGATGACATGCACCATTCATTCATTCATTCATTCATTCAGTTGTATTTATTGAGCGCTTACTGTGTGCAGAGCACTGTACTAAGCGCTTGGGAAGTACAAGTCGGTAACATATAGAGACAGTCCCTTCCCAACAACAGGCTCACAGTCTAGAAAGGGGAGTCAGACAACAAAACAAAACATGTAGACAGGCGTCAAAACTGTCAGAATAAATAGAATTATTCTGAATAAATAGAATTATATGGGTGGGGCGGGGGGGGACTGCAGGGCTTTTTGCCAACTGGGCACTCCATAAATGTCATTACCGTGCTTACTTCTCTGTGTGTGTGTGCACGTGCACACTCATAGGCATGCCCATACACACTCCGCACCCTGCCCTTGTGCTGACCCACCTGTGTGCTCTCCCCGCCGCTCTCCCAGGTGCGGGACCAGGAAGTGCCCATCAAGAGGAACTTTGTGTGGGTGACCGTCCGAGTGGAGGACTCCTACACCCACCCACCCCACTTCGCCAACCTCCACTATGAAGCCACCACCCTGGACTCGGCGGCCCCGGGCACAGAGGTGCTGCAAGTCCGAGCCCTGGTTGAAGACCATGGACTCAGTAGTGCTCAAGTCCACTACTCCATTCAGGCGGGTGAGATATCTCTGGGAATTCTTGCATCTCCCAAAGTGTGCCTCTCCAGGATCCCCTGGGCCTGGGGTGATGGGGGCAACGGGGAGATTCCCAGATCAGAATTCCCGCTGGGCTTGTGGGGAAGAGGATCCTCCATAACTCTGGCCACCAGAGTTGGTACAGTGGTACAATGAATGAGTTTACCAGCTCATTCAATTACTGGTATCATTTACTCGCTTCCCAATTGACTGACTTATGATGTACTTTGCTAACTTATTAAATAAGTGTTCCAGTTTATTGCCAGGGGCCATAGAGGCCTGTGTTAAGTGCCATGCTTTCCCAGATTCTTGACTCGTGCACCTGCCTCTCACTATAGGAGAATTAAGCTGACACTACCCTACAATTGAATAATAATAATAATAACTGTGGCATTTGTTAAGCCTTTACTAGTGCAAGCTATATTCTAAGCACTGGGGTAGTAATCATCAACATCATGGTACTTGTTAAGTGCTTACTATGTGCCAAGTACAGTACAAAACACTGGAGGAGATGCCGTATAGGCAGATTGAACACTGCCCCGACCCTCCCAGGGGCTCACAGTCTAAGGGAGAAGGAAAACAGGTATCCTACCCCCATTTTACAGATGTGGTAACAGAGGCCCAGAGCAGTGGACAAGTGGCGGAGAACCAGCGGGATTAGAACCCAGGGTTCCTGGCTCCTCGACTCGCACCCTTTCCACTAGCCCAGCCTCCTCTCAAGTCAGGTCAGGCTGAAATCCGACGTGCTGACATTGTTTTTTATCCTTTGAGGATCATGCCTTCACTGCCAAGGCCCATTACAAACCTGGCCTTTTGAATCAGGCAGAGGCATTTAAAGGAAAGAGATTCAGAGAGGTCTATAAAAACGACCTGTGGAATCTGAATCCTGATTGAAATCGGGAGTAGGATGTAATTGGCCGCTTAGGTTTGGGGGTAGAATTGTCGTTACCCCTGAGATGCCAGGTCCTACTGTAGGGATGGTTGTAGCTATCGGGGATCCTCAACCTGTCCTCCTTTGTATTTCAGGGAACGACGAGGGTTTCTTCAGCATCGACCAGTTCTCAGGAGTCATTACAGTAGCCCGGAAACTCAATCAATCCAAGCAAGATGGGTTTTCTCTGACTGTACAGGCCATGGATGGAAGTGCTTCCCAACACCAGGACTCCACCGTGGTGAACATCCACATCGCTTCTTCCGACCTTACCCCACCGCGCTTCTCAAAGGAAGAGTACTTTGTGGAGATCCGTGAGTCTGCCGCCATCGGTTCTCCTCTCGCCCTCATCTCCGCCACGAGCTTATCGGCTGTCACGTATGAAGTGAGGGAAGGAAACAAGGATGAGGTGTTCGCCGTGAATGCTTACTCTGGCCTCATTTCCACCCAGAAGAGCCTGGACTATGAGAAGGTCACTTCTTATCAGCTGAAAATCAGGGGCATCAACGTGGCTGGGGCCTTCGCGGATGTCGCGGTGCTGATCTTCGTGATCGACGAGAACGACCACGCCCCCGCGTTCACTCAGCCGACCTTCGTGGGCTACGTCAGTGAGGCAGCACCAGAGCACAGCTTGGTGATGGGTCCAGAGCACTCTCCGCTGGTCGTCAGGGCCGCCGACGCCGACCAAGACGCCAACTCCTTGCTGGTCTACGAGATCCGGGAACCGGAAGCCCTGAAGTACTTCGCCATCGACGAGAGCATGGGGACGCTGACCACGGTGGCGGAGATTGACTACGAGCAGACCTCGTCTTTCCATTTCAGCGTCCACGTCCGTGATCAGGGCAACCCCGTCCTCTTCTCCCCTGAGCCGGCCAAGGTGACCATCGTGGTCCGAGACGTGAACGACTGCCCACCGGTGTTTTCAAAAGCCGTGTATACTCTGACTGCCTTGCTGCCCGTCCATCGGGGGATGGAACTGCTCGAGGTGCGGGCCAACGACGCCGACTCCCCAGTGACGTACAGCATCGCGGGAGGAAACGCCGACCATGCCCTGGCCATCCACCCCCATTCTGGTCTCATCTCGGTGAAGGATGCCACCCAACTGGGCGGCTCTCGAGAGTTGATCGTCCGGGCTGGCGATGGCTTGTACAAGAGCACCGCCCTAGTTCGGGTGAACTTGACGGAGGCTCCCGTTACATCCCTGAAGTTCAACCGGGACGAATACACGGCAGCTGTGAAGGAGAACTCGGGGGTTGCCCAGGCTCTAGTTATCCTAGGAGTCCAGGGCAGTCAGCTGAACGACACCCTGTCCTTCTCGGCTCTGAATGGCCGAGACCTGTTTGAGATGATCCGGTCAGTCGGGGTGCTGCGGACCCGGGGCCTCGCGTTTGACCGGGAGCAGCAGGAGACGCACGAGGTGGCCGTTGAAGTGAGAGACAACAGGAGCCCCCCGAGGGTGGCCCGGGCCACCGTCAGAGTCCAGGTTGAGGATGCCAATGATAACCCGCCTATGTTCGAGAACCTGCCCTATTCCACCAGCGTCCCAGAAGGCACCGACCCTGGGGATGTTGTCTTTCAGGTCTCGGCCACCGACCGGGACCTGGGAGCGAACGGAACCGTCACTTACGGGTTTGCCGAGGATTACCAGTACTTCCGCATTGATCCCTATCTCGGTGACATCTCCCTCAGGAAACCCCTGGACTACCGGGCCCTGAATAAATACCTTCTGAAGGTCATCGCTCGAGATGGGGGTGATCCGCCCCTCCAGGCAGAGGGGGAAGTGCTTGTCCTGCTGAGAAATAAGTCCAACCCTCTGTTCCAGACCCTCCGGTACCGTGTGAAGGTGCCCGAGAACATCCCCCTCTTCACCCCAATCCTGCACACCCAGGCCCGCAGCCCTGAGGGCCTCCGCCTGATCTACAATATCATGGAAGAGGAGTCCTTGGCGCTTTTCACGGCTGACTTCAAGACCGGTGTCCTGAGCGTCAGCGGCCCACTGGACTACGAGGCCAAGGCGGAGCACGTGTTCACAGTGAGGGCCACAGACACAGCCCTGGGGTCCTTCTCGGAAGCCACGGTGCATGTGGAGGTGGAGGACGTCAACGATAACCCCCCGGTGTTTTCTCAGACGGTTTATACGGCCTCTGTCTCAGAGGGCTTGCCAGCTCGCACCCCCGTGATCCGCCTCCTTGCTGCCGACCGGGACTCGGGGCGGAACGGCGCCGTCTCCTATCAGATCGTGGAGGATGGCTCCGATGCATCCGAGTTCTTCCAGCTGGACGCGTGCACGGGGGAGATGGCCACCGCCAGAGAGCTGGATTATGAGCTGCGACGCCAGTTTCGGGTGAAGGTGAGCGCGGCGGACGACGGCGAGCCCGCTCTGAGCAGCGAAGCCCTGGTAGTGGTCCAGGTGGCGGACGTCAACGACAATCCTCCTGAGTTCAGGCGGCCCCAGTACGAAGCTAACGTGAGTGAGCTGGCCACCTGCGGGCATCTGGTCCTCAAAGTGCAGGCCCTCGATCCTGACAGTGGAGAGACCACCCGCCTGGAATACCTGATCCTCTCAGGAAATGAGGACCGGCACTTCGCCATCAACAGCTCATCCGGGATCATTTCCATGTTCAATCTCTGCCGGAGGCATCTGGATCCAGCTTACAGTCTCCGGGTCGCCGCGTCCGACGGGGTCTTCCGGTCAACCGTGCCCGTGTACATCAACACCACCAACGCCAATAAGTACAGCCCCGCTTTCGACCAGCATGTCTACGAGGCAGAGCTGGCGGAGAACGCCGTGGCGGGGACCAAGGTGATCGAGCTGCTGGCTGTTGACCCCGATGACGGCCCTTACGGGGCCGTCGATTACATCATCATCAACAAGTTGGCCTCCGAGAAGTTCGCCGTGGATGCCGAGGGCCGGATCACGACCCGCCAGGAGTTGGACCGGGAAAACTCAACCGAGAGAGTCATCGCCATTAAGATCATGGCCCGGGACGGAGGCGGCAAAGTGGCCTTCTGCACGGTCAAGATCATCCTCACCGACGTAAACGACAACCCCCCGCAGTTCAAGGCATCTGAGTACACCGTGTCCGTCCAGTCCAACGTCGGCAAAGGTGCCCCCGTCATCCAGGTGCTGGCTTACGATGCGGACGAGGGCCTGAATGCGGACGTCACCTACTCGGTGGACTCGCTGGAGGACTTGGAGGAAGAGGTCATCGAGATCAATCCAGCCACTGGCGTGGTCAAGGTCCGGGAGAGCCTCGTCGAACTGGAAAACCGAGCCTTTGACTTCAACATCAGGGCCCGAGATGGCGGCACTCCTCAACGGGACTCTCTCGTCCCGCTACGGCTCCAGGTCGCTCCTAGCGGGGTGTCCTTGCCCAGGTTTTCTGAGCCCTTGTATACTTTTTCAGCGTCCGAGGACCTTCCGGAAGGATCTGAGATTGGACTAGTGAAGGCGGTGGCGGAGGAGCCCGTCATCTACAGTCTGGTGAAAGGAACCACCCCTGAGAGCAACCAAGATGGCGCCTTCTCCCTTGACCAGGACACCGGGGCGCTAAAAGTGAACAAGTCTGTGGACCACGAAACCACCAAATGGTACCAGCTTGACGTCATGGCTCACTGCTCCCACCGGGAGACCGAGCTGGTCTCTCTGGTGTCCGTGAACATCCAGGTGAAGGACGTCAATGACAACCAGCCCGTCTTCGAGGCAGATCCGTACAAGGCTTTCCTCATGGAGAACATGCCGGTGGGGACCACTGTCATCCAAGTGACCGCCAATGACCAGGACACTGGGAGCGATGGGCAGGTGACGTACAGCCTGGCAGCCGAGTCTGGCTGGGTCGGGGAGCTGTTTGCCATCGACAGGGAGAGCGGGTGGATCACCACCCGCAAGGAGCTGGACTGCGAGGCCCGAGAGACCTACCGGTTCCATGTGGTGGCTTCCGACCACGGCAGGACCGTCCAGCTGTCCTCACAAGCCCTGGTGGAGGTCACTGTCTCGGATGAAAATGACAATGCCCCCCGGTTCACCTCGGAGGTCTACCGGGGCTCGGTGATTGAGAACAGCGAGCCCGGTCAGCTCATCGCTACCCTGCGGACCCTAGACGCTGACATCTCGGAGCAGAATAGACAGGTCGCCTGTTACATTACAGGTAAGAAGCACACAGTGTCCAGCCTTGGGACTTTGAGAATGTGCACGTGTGGAGGGGCTTATTGCCTTCAGAGCTGGCTTTGATGGAGGGGGCTACCTCTTTGGACTGGGAGAAGCAGCCTGGCCCGGTGGAAAAAGCACAGAAATGGGCATTGCGAGATTTGGGTTCTAATCTCAGCTCCACTGCTTACCTGCTGTGTGACCTTGAGCAACTTAATTTCACTTCTCTGTGCCTCAGTTTCCCCATTTGGGGATAAAATACCTGTTCTCTCTCTCAAGCTGTGAGCATTTGATGAGACAGGGATTGTATCTGATCTGATTATCTTGTCTGTCAGTCGTATTTATTGAACACTTACTGTGTGCCGAGCACTGCACTAAGCAGTTGGAAGAGTACAGTATAACAGACACATTTCCTACCCACAGTGAGCTTACAGTCTAGAGCCCGTATCCACCTTAGGTTTTAGTTCAGTGGTTGGCAAATAAGTCAGCACATAACAAATACTGCAATTGCTGTTGGTTATTTCTGTTATTACCCGGATAGAGGGTCCCAGTCCTTCTAGGAGACAGGTGATTCCAGGATCCCTTCACTTCTAGGACAGCCCCAGGTCACGGAGCAGGCGGGAGCCGGGTTCATTTGTTCATTCGTTCAGTTGTATTTATTGAGTGCTTACTGTGTGCGGAGCACTGTACTAAGCACTTGGAAAGTACAAGGCGGCAACATATAGAGACGGTCCCTACCCAACAACAGGCTCACAGTCTAGAAGGGGGACACAGACAAAAACTCCATCAAACATTAGTATATAGTTGTCCCTTAGGTTTGAAGAAGATACCACTGTTAGTTCTACACATCAGGGGAGATGCCTGAGGGCAAAGGGGCAGGGCAGATCAGGTCATCTGCTGGGTCTCCCTCGAAAGTGTTTTCTTTCCGAGGAGTAGGAACTGTTTTTTTAATGGAATTTGTTAAATGCTTACCACATGCCAGGCATTGTTCTAAGCCCTAAGGTAGATATGAGCTAATCAGGTTGATCACAGTCCATGTCCCACATGGGACTCCCAGTCTTAATCCCCATTTTACAATTACGGTAACTGAGGCACAGAGAAGTAATGTGACTTGCCCAAGGTCACACAGGAGGCAAGTGGCAGAGCCGGGACTGGAACCCAGATCCCTCTGACTCCTAGGCCTGTGCTCTAACCACCAGGCCACATTGCAACTTGAGAGGTGGCCATTCACCTGAGCGCCCCTGCTCCACTGCCATGCCTGCCTGGAGATGGGGACCCTTCCTTCTGCCTCACCAGAGACAATGCCTGATTACAGGAGCAATTCTAAATACTTCCCATGAAGTGTTTCTGCAGTAACCTATTAACAGGAAACCAACTGGCGACCCCGGGCGATGTGGTTATCCAGAACCAAGCTCTCGACCCTGATGTTGGAGGTGCCCCCAACATGCTCCAGCCACTTCAGCTCTTGTACTCTCCAAAGCATTTAATACTTAATATGTGTTCTACACATAGTAAGCACTCAGTGAATACCACTGATTGACTGATTCGGTATCTCCTGGGCACTTGTGCACCCCCTCCTCCCACCCCTTACATACGTATCTTTAAACGCGATTGCTTCCCCACTACTTGTAATTTATTTTAGTGTCCGCCTTCCCTGCTAGATTTTAAGCTCCTTGAAGGCAGGGACTATGTCTTCTAACTCAATTGTACTCCCAAGTGCTTAGTTCAGTGCTCTATATGAAGTGCTCAATCAATACTATGGATTGATTAACTGATTCTGGGGGAGGGGGGATTCCCCGGCTTACAATTTTAGCCCAACCTAAAATAATAATAATAGTAATTGTTGTTGGTGTATTTGTTACTTTGTGCTAAGCACTGAAATTAATGAAATATTAGCTGGTTGGACACGGTCCCTGATCCTCGTGGAAGGACTTACTCAAGATCACATAACATTCAAGTGGTAGAGCCGGGATTTTGAAGCCAGGTCCTTGGGCTCCCCAGCTTGTGCTCTTTCCACTAGGCCACTCTGCCTTCACGGAGGCTTGCCCACTGTCCCAAATATCTGGAGAAAGTTGGAATGAATGGGGCCAGATGTAATTGGTCACTTTAGTAGTGGCTGTGTCCCTGGGCTCTGCGTCTCCATGTGTCTCCTGCATAACTCAAAATAAATAATGATTACATGGGATTTATTTAATACTTACTCTGTGCCAAGCACCAAGCTAGATATAAAATAATCCTATCAGACACAGTCTGTGGTCCAAATGGAGCTCGCTGTCTGAGGTGGGGAAAGCAAATATCTTGTCCTCCCATTTTACAGGCGAGACTATGACACGGAGAGGTTAAATGCCTTGCCCCAGACCACCTAGTATGGCAGTGGTAGAGCTTGAATGAGAGCCCAGCTCTCCTGACACCCAGTCCCAAGTTCTTTCCATTAGACCACGCGGCCTCCCTCTCTGCCCTTCAGCTGCTGCAGGTGAGAGCCAGCAGCTTCCAACAGAGGTGGGGATCGGAGATGTGTCTGGCCACTGTCGTCTCACTCCCTTTCTGCCACCCCTAGCTCTGCGGCCACCACTGCTGTCCTGAGCAGAATGGGGAGGAGGACATCAGATATGAGTGCCCAACAGCTCATCCAAACCCAGGTCTAAATCTAACCCCAATTGGGTCCATTTGGGTCAGCAAAACCACTTGTCTCTGCTCTGTGCCCTGCACCACGCCCTGCTGTGTGCCCTGCCCAAGTCAGCACTGAACCAGGAGTACTCTTTGCCAGGCCCACGGGCCAAGCGCCAATCAGCACATGCAGATTTCTACAGGCGTGTTTTCTGAGGTATCAGCTGGAAATCGGTTACTGAATATCTCTCCCCTGGGGCCAAACAGTGCAGCTCATTAACTGAGGACGATGTCAACAAGGCTTCCGAAGCACAGAGGTTGCCCTGTGCAGGGGAGAGGAGAAACAACCCCGTTCTTTATGCTGGATGTTGTTGTGGGTGGGATGATGTGGGGCCACTGGCCTGGAGGAGCAGACAGACTCTCACCCCGAAGTGGCCTGTGGATGCCTCGCTGGTGCTGGCAGATGAGGACAGTGGTATGGTAGGGAAGGGAGCAAGCCCACCCCCACTTCCCCTAAGGACTCCTGGTGCCTTTTCTCAGCCCCCTGGGCTCCCCGGCTTCTCCCCAACCACCACAACATTCTCCGTCTACAAGAGAATCCCCCTTCTGTGCCCTACTGCCCTCTTCCTCTGTCTCCACTCTTCTCCAGCCTTTTCTTCCTCTCACCTCCATTTCCTCCACCTTCTGTCCCCTTCTGCCCCTCTCAAGTCTCCCACCTATCTACCTCCTTCCCCTCACTCTACCTCCTTCCCATCTTTAACTCCCTTCTCCAAACAGAGCACTCTTTTATCTCCCTCTTCCCCTTCTTCCCCCTGCCCCTATCCTCAAAGCTCCACCCTTTGGCCCTCTCATTGTCAGGCCTTCTCATTGCCCCTCGCCCCCATGCCCTGCCCCTGCACTGAAACGTTAACAACCCTGGGAAGGAACGTTCATTATCCTTCACCCCAGGGGCAATTTCTTCATTCTTTCCAGTTCACCTTGATTTAGGATCTACACAAAGTCTTTCCTTCAAACCCAGATGGGACATCTTATGGCAATGAGTGTAACTGCCCTAAAGAAGAACAATGCCTGAGCCTGTTTTGTTTCTAACTTTTATTACAGTTCTTTCTTGCCTGCAGCCTGGTTTCTTTCATCTCTTTTCTGGCTCTGGCTGATATTCCTGTGCTGATTTGCATGCCTGGTCTGTGACTCTCATTTGCTAAAAAGAAACTAACCTTCCCCCTCTCTCCTCCATCATCTCCTCCTGCATTGCTGAACCAAAGACCCCTTTCACTGTCTGTCCTCTTGGTGTCTTTGCAGAGGGAGATCCCCTGGGCCAATTTGACATTATCCAGGTGGATGAAGACTGGAAGATTTCTTCCAAGAAGCCTCTGGATCGAGAGGACATTGAGAAATATCTCCTGCGGGTCACAGCGTCAGATGGAAAATTTCAGGCTTCCACCCAGGTGGAGGTTTTTGTGCTGGACATCAATGACAACAGTCCCAAGTGCAGACAGGTAAGACCCGGTGGGGAGGTGCTGGGGGGAGAGAGGAATGAAGGAAGATGGTCAGAGAGAGGGTGTCTTACCCAGAGACAGACTCATGGAGTGCAAGGTTCAGGGAGGTTGGAGATGGGAAGAACCTGTCACCCTATGCTCTTCCAGGAAACATCCAGCCTCCTGGACAATCAATCAATCGGTCAAATTATTGAACGCTTACTGTGAGTGGAGCACTGCATTAAGTGCTTCAGAAAGTACAATAAAACAGAGTTGATAGTCGTGTTCCCTGTCTACAAGAGGCTTACAGTCTAAAGGGGAGACAGACTTAAAATAAATTACATATATGTACATAAGGGCTGTGGGGGGAATAAAGGGTACAAATCCAGGCATGAATGTGATGCTAAAAGGAAAGGGGGTAGGGGAAATGAGGGTTTAGTCGGGGAAGGCCTCTTGGAGGAGGGGTTTTTATAAGGCTTTGAAGGTGGGGAGAGTGATGGTCTGTTGGATATGAGCGGGGAGGGAGTTCCAGGCCAGAGACAGGATGTAGGCGAGGGATCAGTGGTGACATAGACAAGATGGAGGTACGGTGAGTAGGTTGACATTAGGGGGAAGGGAGCATACTGGGTTGTAGTAGGAAATAAGTGAGGTAAGATAGTAGGGGGCAAAATGAGTGTGTGTCTTTAAAGCCAATGGTAAGGAATTTCTGCAGTAGGAAATTAGTGAGGTAAAATAGTAGGGGGCAAGATGAGTGAGTGTTTTTAAAGCCAATGGTGAGGAATTTCTGCTTGATGCAGAGGTGAATAGGCAACCTCTGGAGGTTTTTGAGAAGTTGAGGAAAAACGGATTGAACTTTTTTTTGCTTTAGAAAAAATGACCTGGGTGGCAGATGAAGTCAGAGGTCATGGGTTCAAGTCCCGGTTCTGCCAGTTTTCAGCTGTGTGACTTTGGGCAAGTCACTTCACTTCTCTAGGCCTCAGTTACCTCATCTGTAAAATGGGGATTAAGACTGTGAGCCCCCTGTGGGACAATCTGATCACCTTGTAACGTCCCCAGTGCTTAGAACAGTGCTTTGTACATAGTAAGCACTTAATAAAAGCTATCATTATTATTGTTATTATTATGAAGTAAGGACTGGAGTGGGGAAAGGCAGGAGAAAGAAAGTCAGCAAAGAGGCTGATGGAGTAGTCCAAGTGGGATAGGATAGGTGCTTGGATCAACGTGGTAACAGTATGATGGAGAAAAAGGGCAACTTTTAGCAATGTTGTGAAGTACACTGAGTAAATTAGAGGGGTAAACGTGGTGGCAGGTGATGGGGGGAGGTTCATTAGACTCCTGACTTCCAGAAATGTGCCCGTTTCATAGAATCATAAAGCTAAAAGGGACCTCAAGATTTCATCTGGGTCATTCCTCAGCTACCAAAACCCAAAACCCTGGGGAATCATATGGGACTCCCCTCCTAAAAGGGCTACCCTGGGGAAGTCCCTTTGGCCTGTAGACTGTAAGTTCCTTGTGGGCAGGGAAAGTGTCTACCCACTTCATTGTATTGTACCCTCTCAAGCTTTTAGTACAGTGTACTGCATTGAATAAGTGTCCAATAAATGCCACTGATTGATTGATATAGTGGTCAGGGCCAGGCTGTGCATGACTGTCTGTGCGGCAACATTGAGGGGCTGCTTCCCAGAGCCTCCAGGGCCCTGATACTTCCAAGAAGGTTGTTCCAGAAGGGTCCAGGCACAACCAGGAATCCCCCTGGATCATTGGCGGCTCCAGGCTTGTGGAATGCCCTTATCAGCTTCCTCCAGGTGCCCATGGCCCATAGCTGCCTACCTGGGGTTGGCTGAGGCAGCGATGGCATGAGGCCATGCTTCCTGATTGGGGGAGCCAGCCAGGCAGAAAAGAGGGGGACCCAGTGTTAATCACGGGGCAGGGCCTGCAGACCTTGGCCAGATTTTCTAGTATCGCTGAACGCTACGCCTTCCTCATGGTCAGTGGAACTGTTGGGTGTCAGAATCCCCCAGAAAAGGCAGCAAATGGGGTGGGGATCCAGAGGCAAAATTGCTTCGCAATTCCCATTTGGGGAGCCTCCAGGAGAGGTGTAAGCTCCTTGAAGGCAGGAATCATGTCTACTTACTCTATTGAACTCTTCTACATGATTAGTTTGGTGCTCTTAGCACTTACTGTGCTAAACACAGTAAGTTCTCTACACACAAGTGCTCAGTAAATACCACTGGCTGATTGAGACCACAGACCGCCCTAACACTAGCTCAAAGAGCATCAACCTGAGCCACCGCTTGGGCCACAGTCCAATACCTCAGGGTGGGAGAGGTCAGCGGCTTCCAGTGTCCCCTCCACATCCACTGGGAAATCCATCAGGAAGGGAAAATTGGTCGGCCAAAGTTGGACTCAGCTTCTCCTCTGTAATTGTTCTCATTTGGAGCCGGGCCACGTGGGAGGGAGGGAGCCAGTCTGTCCTGCCAACACCATGCCTTTCCCTGTGCAGCGCTCGAGGCCTCGTTGGCACTCCCTCTCTCCAGAGGCTTTGCTGAACCACCACAGCAGGGGCTACGAGGGCACAGAGGGGGAAGGGAGGCTAGCCCAAGTGCCAAGCAACTGGCGTACCAGCCACCCAGCTGGGGTAGGGTTGGCCATCCCAGCCTCCAAGCCAGGGGATCTGATAGAAGAGGCGAGGCTGGGCAAAGGGAAGCTCAGAGGCGCTGCCTCCGACCCCCTTCCGTGAGGTTGTTTGTCCGCTTCAGCCCGTCTCCAAACGTGGGCCCCTAGCTCTCAAAGAGTCCTTTGTTGGCTGCGCCTGAACATGCTCGCTCGCCCCAGGCACAGTCAGAATTTGCTGAGGCAATGATTCCGTTTCCCCTGCGTCCTGCCCAGGTATCGACTGTGCTTTCTCCTTATTAGATCCTCTACACTGGCAGGGTCGCAGAAGATGTGCCCCCTGGCCATTTCATCTTACAAGTTTCAGCAGTGGACACAGATGCCGGCATCAACGCCCAGGTCACATACTCTCTCCACGGTCCGGGGGCGGATGAATTCAGGCTGGATCCCTATACAGGTAGGAGCAGAGGCTGGCAAGACGGGGGAGAAGGGACAATGACCTTTTCTTCCTCTATCTTGACACCGGTTTGTCGGTTGCCCCTAGACCCACTATGTAGCCCTTCTGTGTTTCTATTTCCTCCACTGGGGATCCCAGGTAATTGAGTAGAGCTCTTCTGGGTGCATGAAGAAAGCTGTCCCGGATAAGTGGGCAGAGAGCAGGGAGAATTGTCCTGGGTGTGTGGAGAGAGTTGTCCCGGGAGAAGAGGGAAAAAGCAGGGAGAGCTGCCCTTTGTGGGTGGGGAGAGCTGTCCTGGGTGAACTGGGAAAGTTATACCGAGTGAGTGGGGAGAGCTGTCCTGGGTGAGAGGGGAGAAAGCTGGGAGAGCTGTCTCAGGGGAGCAGGAAGAGCTGTCCCGGGTGCATGGAGAGAGCTGTCCCAGATGAGCAGTGGGGAAAGCAGGGAGAGCTGTCCCAGCTACATGATGAGAGCAGGCTGAGCTGTCTCAGGTGGGCAGGGAGAGCTGTTCAGGGTGCATGGAGAGGGCTCTCCCAGGTGAGCAGGGGGAAAGCAGGGAAGGCTGCCCCAGTGAGCAGGGAGAGAACAGGGAGAGCTTTCCTGGGTGAGCAGGGAGAACTAAAAAAGCTTTGTTTGATCCAGTTGTTCCCATGCCCTCCTTCTGCAATTAGAATCAGCAGGGAACAGTACAATGATGAACACTATGAGGTTCTTACCTCTGTCACCTCATCCTTCTAGACTGTGAGCCCGTTGTTGGGTAGGGACCATCTCTATATGTTGCCAACTTGGACTTCCCAAGCGATTAGTACAGTGCTCTGCACACAGTAAGTGCGCAATAAATGCGATTGAATGAATGTCTTCCCTTCATCCCTGGGAGGGAGGAAGAGCAGGAATTATTAACCTCATTTTATGGATAGGGGAATCAAGGACCAGAGAGGCACGTCTTAAGTCAACCAGCATTTGACAGGGCTGTTGGTCAGAGGTTGCATGGGTCTGAGGCCCCACAACCTGACTTCCAGCCTGTCGCTCTGAGACCCCATTGCTCTAGGGGTCCTGGGGCTCTTCTGCCCACGGGGTCCCAGAATAGTCCTAGGACTGACCATCTCCCAGGCTTCGGAGCTCAGCTGAACCCCCACAGTCTGTGGTAGTTGTCCTGACATGAGTTGGGGAGAGAGTTGTCCTAGACGGGCTTGTTTGTTCTTGCAGGGGAGCTGTTCACCCTCACAGCGCTGGACCGGGAGAAGAAGGACAGGTACCACCTGGTTGCCAAGGCCACAGATGGTGGGGGCCGGTCCTGTCAGGCGGACGTGATCCTGGGTGTGGACGACGTGAACGACAATGCCCCCAGGTTCACCCTCAGCCACTGCTCTGTGGTCGTCTTCGACAACACCACGGTGAAGACCCCCGTTGCAGTGGTCTCGGCACGGGATCCCGACGAAGGTGGGCCAGTGCCGGGGCCATCAGCTCTGAGCTCCTGTAGCCCCAGGAGGCAGGGGGGAAGCGGCCCAAGCAGGCAAGGAAAGGCCAAACAGAAGTTGGGATGAGTGGGGAATCTGGAGAGGCTGAAGGCAGGTCATCAGAAGAGAAGTATGAGAAGCAGTGTGGCCTAATGGATAGAGCATAGGCCTGAGACTCAGAAAGACATGGGTTCTAATCCAGCCTCCTTCACTTATCTGCTGGGTGACCTTGGGCAAGTCACTTAACTTCTCTGGCCCTCAGTTGCCTCATCTGTAAAATGGGGATTAAGACTGAGAGCCCCACGAGGAACACGGACGGTGTCCAATCTGGTTACCTTGTACGCAGTGTGGCTCAGTGGAAAGAGACCGGGCTTTGGAGTCAGAGGTCATGGGTTCAAATCCTGGCTCTGCCAATTGTCAGCTGTGTGACTTTGGGCAAGTCACTTAACTTCTCTGTGCCTCAGTTACCTCATCTGTAAAATGGGGATTAAGACTGTGAGCCCCCTGTGGGACAACCCGATCACCTTGTTACCTCCCCAGCTCTTAGAACAGTGCTTTGCACATAGTAAGTGCTTAATAAATGCCATCATTATTATTATTACTATTATTATCTACCCCAGGGCTTCGACAGTGGCTGGCACATAGTAAATGCTTAACAAATATCATTTAAAAAAAAAACAAAACCATTCAACTGTTGAGTTAGAGAGAGAGAGAAGTTTATCTTGTAGGTGGAGGAAGCCTAGCAGCCAAACAGCCACCTGGATAAAAAGAACGCAGTGGGAGAGGGACAGGAGAACCTCCTGGCCCCCTTCTGACTAGCTGAGGAGCCCAAAATTCAGCAGCTCTACCTGGGATGGAGTGGCTGGTAGGCAGAGGCCAGGACCACACAGTTCTGTAAAAGGAGAAGCAGTATGGCCTAGCGGAAAGAGTATAGGCCTGAGAGAGGATCTGGATTCTAATCCCGGCTCCACCAACTGCTTGCTGTGTGACCTTGGGCAAGTCACTTATTCATTCAATCCTATTTATTGAGTGCTTACTGTGTGCAGAGCACTGTACTAAGTGCTTGGGAAGTACAAGTTGGCAACATCTAGAGACGGTCACTACCCAACAGTGGGCTCACAGTCTAGAAGGGAGAGAGAGACGACAAGACAAAACATGTGGACAGGGGTCAAGTCATCAGAATAAATAGAAGTAAAGCTAGATGCACATCATTAACAAAATAAATAGAATAGTAAATATGTACAAGTAAAATAGAGTAATAAATCTGTACAAACATATATACAGGTGCTGTGGGGAGGGGAAGGAGGTAGGGCCGGGGGGATGGGGAGGAGGAGAGGAAAAAGGGGGCTCAGTCTGGGAAGGCCTCTTGGAGGAAGTGAGCTCTCGGTAGGGCTTTGAAGGGAGGAAGAGAGCTAGCTTGGCGGATGTGTGGAGGGAGGGCATTCCAGGCCAGGGGGAGGACGTGGGCCGGGGGTCGACGGCGGGACAGGCGAGAACGAGGTACAGTGAGGAGGCTAGCGGCACTTATCTTCTCTGTGTCTCAGTTCTCCAGCTCTTCCTCCTACTTAGACTGTGAGCCCCCTGTGGGGACAAGGACTATGTCCAACCGAACTCACTTGTATCTACCCCAGCACTTAGAACAGTGTTTGACACATAGTGAGTACTTAACAAATACCATAAAAAATAAAGGCTTAAGGATCTCCATCCTCTACAGCCCAGAAGCAGTGTGGCCTGATGGATAGAGCACAGCCCTGTGAGTCAGAGGACCAGGGTTCTAATCCCAGCTCTGCCAAATACCTGCTGTGTAACCTTGGGTGAGTCTCTTAACTTCACCGACTCTATGTCGTACTCTCCCAAGTGCTTAATAAAGTGCTCTGCACAAAGTAAGCACTCCATAAATAGGATTGACTGATTGATTCTCTGTGCCTTAGTTCCCTTATCTGAAATTGGAGATTCAATATCTGTTCTCCTTCCTACTTATACTGGGAGCCCCATGTGGGACCTGATTATCTTGTATCTACCCCTGTGCTTTGTACAGTGGTGAGCGCCTAACAAATACCCCAATTATTAAATACCTTATTAAAATTGTTAGTATTGTTGTTGCTATTATTATCATTGTTACTGTTATTAGTAGTAGTAGTACCTCCCAGGGTGAAGCCTCCTCTCTCCTGGAATGGAGCCAGACAGAGGCATGCTTCCAGGACCCGAAGGGAAAACAAAGTGATAAAAAATGAAAGATTGTTCCATCTGCCACAGGAGGTTCCCAGACAGCTCTTCTTTTTTGAGTTTTTTTCAATGGTATTTGTTAAGCATTTACTATGTATCGAGCACTGAGGTAGGTACGAGTTAATCAGGTTGGACGCAATCCCCATCCCACATGGGGCTCGCAGTCAAGCAAGAGGGAGAACAGGTATTGAATTCCCATTTTACAGTGGCACGGAGAAGTGACTTGCCCAGAGTCACACAGCAGACAAGTGGTGGAGCTGGGTTTAGAACCCAGATTCTCTGTCTCCCAGGCCCGTGAAATGCCACACTACTTCCCTGGCTGGTATTTCTGAGGATTTGAGTGTTGTAGATAGTAAGCTCCTTGAAGGCAGAGGACAGAAACATACCTAATTTATATCTTGGCTCTAAGTGAAGTGGGCGCTCAATAATTCGCCGAGTTGCCGGCAGCCCGGGATGACCTCCGCCCCCACGATTCACAATATATGTGTCTTCCTGTTGCCCCAGCAGGTCCCAACGCCCAGGTCACCTACTCCCTCACCAACTCCGCCGACGGCCGCTTCTCCATCGAGGCCACCACGGGCGTTATCCGTCTAGAGAAGGCCCTGAAAGACACGGACCACTCGGTGCTAGAGCTGGTGGTGCAGGCTGCCGACCAGGGCGACCCGTACCCTCTGTCCACCCTCAGCAAGGTCACTGTCTCCGTGGTGGACCTGACTGAGTACCTGCCTGTGTTCCTGAGCCCGGAGCATGTGGTGGAAGTGGCGGAAAATGTGCTTGTGGGCACCGAGGTGCTGCAACTCTCGCTGCTGACAAGGGAGGGAACTGAGAAGTCTGGCTACCGGATCGTCGGTGGAAATGACCGTGGGAAATTCAGACTCAATTCCCGCACAGGTCAGGAGGGGGTAATTGATGGGATGGGTGTCTCCTGTCTGTCCTCTGTCTCCTAGCTCAGGTTCACATTCATTCTCTCTCTCCCCTCTCCCTTTCTTTCTCCTCTCTTTCTCTCTCTCTTTCCTGTTTCTCTCCCACACTTACCTGGCTTGAAAGCAGTGGGAAGGGCCTGGACAATGTGGACGTTGCCTTAAGGCCCTGACCCCACAGTTGAGTAACTGTGACACCTCCGTAACTTTGATTCTGTTGGCTATAATGTCAGAGGGGATTGTCCACCAGCTGGAAATAACCCCCTCACCCAGCAACGTTGGGCAACCTGCTGCCTGTGACATGAAGGAATAATTTCTAAAAATCAGCTGAGATTTTTTTTTCTCTCAGCATCTTCCTTCTGCACCAAACAGCATGCTTCTGTTCTCTAGTTTTGAACCAATATATAGACATGTGACTGTTTCCCAAAGCTCCATTGGCCACTCATCCACATGATTCCTGTTTGAAGCTTGTCGGCCAGTCCTGACAACTGGGGTGTTTAATCCACACCCAATTTTGTTTTGTTTTATAATGGCATTCATTAAGTGCTTATTATGTGCCAGGCCCTATATTAAACCCTGGGGTAGATACACATAAATCAGGTTGGACACAATCCATGCCCCACCTGGGGCTCACAGTCTTAATCTCCATTTCACAGATGAGGGAACTGAGGCACAGAGACATGGAGTGACCTGCCCAAAGATAATTGCCCAAGACAAGTGGCAAAGCTGAGGTTAGAACCCAGGCCCTTGATCTTTCCATTAGGCCATGCAGTTCTCCACAGATCTTATCCATGGAGGCCTGGAGCTGAAGTCTATAAACTTTACTTGATTCTTGAGTCTGCAGGGAGGAGAGACACAATGACTTGGGGGAAGGAGGAGGTGATGTGGACAAAAGGAGGGGTGAAGACCCAGGGCAGGAGATATTTTTGGACATTTGGTTAGTAAGCAGGTGCCAAGCCAGATAATGTGCAAATTCCTTGTAAATTGAACCCTGAACATTGAGGATAGTCATGTTGTGGCACCAACAGAGAAAATCCAGCGGCACCATTTTCCCAGAAATAAGAGCTCCAGCCTCGTCTCCCTCCTGGGAGCCTGAGACTTTCCCCCCCACTGGGTGCTCCCTGGATGCCCCCTGGTCTAGGCTGGTTGAGGATTGGAGGGGGGGCCTCCAAACTTGCTTTTCAGTAACCACCCACACATAGAGAAGCAGCATGGCTCAGTGGAAAGAGCACGGGCTTTGGAGTCAGAGGTCATGGATTCAAATCCCGGCTCTGCCAACTGTCAGCTGTGTGACTTTGGGCAAGTCACTACACTTCTCTGGGCCTCAGTTACCTCATCTGTAAAATGGGGATGAAGACCGTGAGCCCCCCATGGGACAACCTGATCACCTTGTAACCTCCCCAGCACTTAGAACAGTGCTTTGCATATAGTAAGCGCTTAATAAATGCCATCATCATTTTTATTATTGCCGCTGTTCCCCCATCCAGGAAGCGGGACAGCTTTAGGCCAAAACTTACCCCAACCTCTCAACCCTCACTTCCCCAAGTCTTCCATGGGGTATTTTCCTAGTGCCAGGAATTTGGTACTTTCCTGGATTTGTATGCCAAAAACACTGCCCTGCTATTCTCAGGGTGTGCAGAGCCCTCCTGGGTCTTTCAAAGCAGACTTGCCCCTCCAACCCCTCCCTTCCCCCACCTAACCCAATCCAGAGCCTCCCCCTTCCTATCTCTATCTCTCCCTCTAGATTGTAACCTCGATGTTGCATTGTACTCTCCCAAGCGCTTTGTACAGCGCTCTGCACACAGTAATGCTCAATAAATATGATTGATTAATTGATCGATCACCCTCTGCCTCCCCCTTGCACTTGGCCCTTCCCTGTTGCTTTTATTCACTTCACCAGCTGACAGCTCTGGGACTCCTCAGCTTACCCCTATCCCTATCAATCAATCAATCAATCACCTTTATTGAGCACTACTTTGTGCTGGGCACTGTACAAAGGGCTTGGGAGAGTACAATTCAGTTAGTTGACACGATCCCTGCTGTTGAGGAGATTACAGTCTTAACGGAGGAACCCACACCTCCCTTCTCAACTCCCGGCCTGCTCCCCTTTCCAACCGTCCTGAAAAGTCATTGCTGCTACTGAGCCTCTCCCTCCTAGCAGGCTCCCCGTTGTGACCAGAGCTTCTCCCTGTCTTGCCGCCGGGCTGTCCTCCCTGCAGGGATCCTGTACGTCAACGGGAGCTTGGACTTTGAGGTCAGTCACGAGTACTACCTGTCCATCGAATGCAGCAGAAAGGGTGCCTCCTCCCTCAGCGACGTGATGACGGTGGTCATCAACGTGACCGACGTCAACGACCACGAGCCCAGGTTCACCCAGGAGCTGTACAGCACGGACATCCGCGAGGATGCCGCCATGGGGGAGACCGTCCTGACGGTAAGCCCGGGGGTGGAAAGCCACTCCGCCCTCCCCGTCCCCACATCCAAGCCCGGTCTCAGCCATGACCCCTTCCTCGTCTCCAGCCCTAACTCTGCCTCTTCCCCGCCAGAACTCCAACTCATTCACTCAGTCGTATTTATTGAGCCTTTACCGTGTGCAGAGCATTGTACTAAGTGATTATGAGTACAATAAAAACAATTAACAGACACAGTCCGTGTCCACAAGGAGCTGTACATATGTACTGTGCGGCTGAGGGTGGGTGAATACGGGGTGCCCAAAGAGTACAGTTCCAAATGCGTAGATGATGCAGAAGGGAGAGAGAGTTGGGATTGGGGGGATCGAGGGCTTAATTGGGGCAGGCCTCTTGGAGATGTGACCTCTCAAAGACTTCCTTGAATTTGCATTTTCCTCTGGAAAAGGCCCTTTAAAAGTACACATACTGTAACTTTTCCCTATCCCCACTCCTATATATGCAGCCCTAAGCCTGCCACTAATCCTAAAACGGTCTCACCCATTAGCACTGCTCCCAAACCCAAATATTCCACACCCTCAACGGGCCTCAGCCCTGCCAGGGGATGCTAGGGGGTTGGAGGAGCTCATTAACTCTCGCAGTAGCCTGGGCACCTGAATACTGGGAAAATGGTGGTGGTGATGGTAGTAGTATTTATTAAGAACCTATTATGTGCAAAGTATTCATACTAAGTGATGGGAAAAATGAATTGGTAAGAATTAGACAAGGTCCTTTGTCTCCAATGGGCTCACAATCTTAAAAAAAAGTGGGTTGGTGGTCAATGCCATAGGAAAGACTGAAACTATAAAAAAGTAAAATAATAATAATAATGACATTTGTTAAGTGTTTACTATGTGCCAAGCACTGTTCTAAGCGCTGGGGTAGATACAAGGTAATCAGGTTGTCCCATGTGGGGCTTACAGTCTTAATCCCCATTTTAAAGGTGAGGGAACTGAGGCCCAGAGAAGTGAAGTGACTTTCCCTAGGACACACAGCAGACAAGTCTGCCCACCATCTGAAACTCAATATGTCCAAGACTGAACTCCTTATCTTCCCTCCCAAACCCTGCCCTCTCCCTGACTTTCCCATCACTGTTGACGGCACTACCATCCTTCCCATCTCACAAGCCCGCAACCTTGGTGTCATCCTCGACTCCGCTCTCTCGTTCACCCCTCACATCCAATCCGTCACCAAAACCTGCCAGTCTCAGCTCCGCAACATCGCCAAGATCCGCCCTTTCCTCTCCATCCAAACGGCTACCCTGCTCGTTTAAGCTCTCATCCTATCCCGACTGGATTACTCCATCAGCCCCCTCTCTGATCTCCCATCCTCCTGTCTCTCCCCACTTCAATCTATACTTCACGCTGCTGCCCGGATTGTCCTTGTGCAGAAACGCTCTGGGCATGTTACTCCCCTCCTCAAAAATCTCCCGTGGCTACAAATCAACCTACGCATCAGGCAAAAACTCCTCACTCTCGGCTTCAAGGCTGTCCATCACCTCACCCCCTCCTACCTCACCTCCCTTCTTTCCTTCTACAGGCCAGCCCGCACCCTCCACTCCTCTGCCACTAATCTCCTCACCAGGCCTCGTTCTCGCCTGTCCCGCCATCAACCCCCAGCCCACGTCATCCCCTGGGCCTGGAATGCCTCCCTCCCCACATCCACCAAGCTAGCTCTCTTCCTCCCTTCAAAGCCCTACTGAGAGCTCACCTCCTCCAGGAGGCCTTCCCAAACTGAGCCCCCTCCTTCTTTTCCCCCTCCTCCCCCTCCTCCCCACCGTACCTCCTTCCCCTCCCCACAGCACCTGTAAATATATATATATATATATATATATATATATGTTTGTACATATTTATTACTCTATTTTACTTGTATATATTTATTCTATTTTATTTTGTTAATAAGTTTTGTTTTGTTGTCTGTCTCCCCCTTCTAGACTGTGAGCCCGCTGTTGGGTAGGGACCATCTCTATATGTTGCCAACTTGTACTTCCCAAGCGCTTAGAACAGTGCTCTGCACACAGTAAGCGCTCAATAAATACAATTGAGTGAATGAATGAACAAGCGGCGGAGCCGGGATTAGAACCCACATCCTCTGACTCCCAAGCCCGGGCTCTTTCCGCTAGGCCATGAGCAACATAAAAGTCCAGGCTCAGAGTTCAACAGGGCCAGAGGTACAAAGGACAGATGGGCGGACAAGCTGGGGCCTCACAGCACTTCTGCCCAGGTCATCCAGGGTTCAAACACAGCCAAGGTCACCCAGAACTCTAAAATGTGTAGCGGTCTCTCCCGGTGTCATAGCCCAAGGCCCTCCTGGCCCCTGTGGCCAAGGGCATGTTGGAAGCAAAGGCCCTGAATGGTGTGTCAGGAAGGTGGTGAGGATTTCCAGTGGGTTCCTGTGGCGAGCTGATGGGTCTGAGGCTAGTAGTCGTGCTCCCTTTAGGCTGGAAGCTCATTACGGGCAGGGAATGTGTCTGCTAATTCTGTTGTATTGTACTGTCCCAAGTGCTCTGCGCATAGTAAGTGCTCAATAAATACCATTGATTTATTGATCGCCACTGCTTAACTCCCTCGTGGACCTGGGTGCCAACCCCTAGACATACATGGAGGGGTGCCTACTGCTGGGCTACCAATCACACTAGTGGCCACTGAGCCCCATCCCTAGACACCTAGGTGACCCCCAGAGAAGCCTGTGGATCCCATCCCATCCCAGTGGAATGGCTGGGATGGAGGGGCTCATCCGAAGTAGGAGGCTCCCAGATCATGTTTCCTTTTCTACCGGCAGCTGACCGCTGTGGACGAGGATGGGCCGATGAACAGCAACGTCACTTACAGCCTGGTGGGAGGGGACCCCCAGGGTCACTTTGCCATCCATCCTAAGAGGGGCGAGATCCACGTTGCCAGGCCCCTGGACTGGGAGGAGGTGAGTGTCCACGCTTGCCAGCATCCAAGGCGAGAGAAATACAATCGCTTGGCCCTCAATCCCCGAGGGAGGGGCGGTGGCGGGATCTGTTGGCCCTGGTGTGGCTCTCCGGGTTCATCACTAGTTTCGTCATTCGCATGTGGCGTCAGGGAGATTTTTTTATGGTTTTTGTTAAGTGTTTACCATGTGCCTGGCACTGTTCTAAGTGCTGGGGTAGATGCAAGCTAATCAGGTTGGTCACATTCCCTGTTCCACATAGAGCTCACAGTCTTAATCCCCACTTTACAAGATGAGGTAATTGAGTCCCAGAGAAGTGAAGTGACTTGCCCCAAGTCACACAGTAGACAAGTGGTAAAGCTGGGATTAGACGCCCAGGCCTGTGCTCTATCCACTAGGCCATGCTGCTTCTCAAGATTGTTAGGGAGAGGGTCTTTCCAAGGGCAGGGAGATGCACTATACAGGTCAAGAAAACTTTCAAGGTCTATGATGTTGGGGTCTATTGATCAGTGCTATTTCCAGTACTCCCACATCCTTATATCCTCAGCCAGATGCTTAAGTCAAGGGATACCATCCCTGCCCTCAAGGAGCATCCAGTCTGAAATTTAGTGGCAGACCAGGATGTGAAAAGTCAGAATAAAATCTCAGGAACCAAAGCATATCTGACCCAAGTCCCCTCTGTAATGCTCCCACCTGTGATTGGTTAAGACCCCCAGTTACCGCCTGACCGTCAGGGCCACGGACAACGGGCAGCCGATCCTTTGGCGAGACGGGGACGTGAGCATCCGCGTGGCTGATGTCAATGACAACCCACCACGATTCTTCCAGCTCAATTACAGCATCGTAGTCCAGGTAAGGGTCTGGTGCCCATGACAATGGCAGCAGTGTATCCTGGGCTGGCCCAGCGCTCCACTCAGTCTGTCAGTGTGGTCACAGGATCGGTGTGTCGACAGTTACCTCCTCTGGCTGATTCCTGCCCAGCTCATTCCTGCAGTCTAGGGACTAGAGGGGGAATGCTGGGGAATCTTAACTCCTGACTTCTAAGCTGGATTCTGTCCCGGGTTTAAACATCAGTTTCCCCTGATGAAAAATCAAGGTCTTGGCCTGATATTGATGTCTACCCTGGTGCTGATGGGAAAGCAAATTAGCCAGTTTTTTTGGAGCATTCTAATCCCTCACTGTTATGCTGGGTGATCTCAAGTAGTAATAATAATAATAATGATAATAATGGTATTTGTTAATTGCTTACTGCATACCAAGTATTGAACTAAATGCAAAGGTAGATGCTAGATGATAAGATCAGACATAGTCCCTGTCCCAAGGGAGGCTCACGGTTTTAGGGGGAGGGAGAACAGGTATCGAATCCCCATTTTACAGATGAGGAAACTGAGGCACAGAAATGTTCAGTGGCTTCCCCAAGGTTACAAAGCAGGCCAGTGGTGGAACTGGGATTAGAATCCAGGTCAGACAATCATCTGATTTCTCTAAGGGTATGACATGATAATCCCAGGAAAACTCCCGGGTTATCATGTTATTTTGTTTTGCTTTTAAAAAGTAGAAGAGTGGAGAGAAGGCGTTCAACAATGATCTTAGAGCTGTAAGAGAGGCTTAGACAAACTGAAGTAAAGGGGAATCAGAATGCAAGTTGATCACTGCCCTTCTCGCAAGTTCTTCCGAATACTTTTAAGGTGGTTCAAAGCAGAGCTTATTTCCATTCTCACACAGGTAGATTGAGCCACAGAATCATCATCATCAATCGTATTTATTGAGCGCTTACTATGTGCAGAGCACTGTACTAAGCGCTTGGGAAGTACAACAGTGGGCTCACAGTCTAAAAGGGGGAGACAGAGAACAAAACCAAACATACTAACAAAATAAAATAAATAGAATAGATATGTACAAATAAAATAAATAAATAAATAAAGAGTAATAAATATGTACAAACATGTATACATATATACAGGTGCTGTGGGGAAGGGAAGGAGGTAAGATGGGGGGGATGGAGAGGGGGTTGGCCAAGGTTGGAGCATAAAGTCCTTGTGGGCAGGGAACATGTCACTTCTTTATTCTAGGCTTCCCAAGTGCTAGTACAGTGCCCTGCTCCATAAATACTACAACTAGTCCTGATGACCCAGCTGGCCTGTGGCAGAGGAGAAATTGGACTCCAGAGCACTGCCCCATCTCTCGCCCTTAGTGTTTGGTGACGGCATCTCATTTGGTCTCTCCCACGTCTCAGGAGAGTGCCCCCCTGGGCACCAGCATCCTGGAACTGACCGTGAGTGACAGGGACTCCCCAGAGAATGGGCCACCCTATTCCTTCCGCATCTCCGAGGGCAATGACGGCTTGGCCTTCCGAATCACCCAGGACGGGGTGTTGATGACCGCGGCCATGCTGAAAAGGGCAGCCAAGGATCAGTATCTGCTGCAGGTCCAGGTGAGTGATGGGGCATCTACAGCCAAAAGGTGCAAGACTCTGAAAGCCCCTCTCCCCACTGGTGCTAGATTCCCCTCACCTGCGGGACCCCATTCGCTGACTGTTGAGAGCAGATGAGAGGTTCGTTCAAACCAGTGCTCCATCCTAATGATGATTTTGTTGTGGTAACCAGGAATCAGTGCTGAGGAGGGAGGTTCACTGATTTAAGTCTTGGGTTCTTTTCCAGTGTGCTGTGTGATTTAGGGGGAGTAACATCCTCTCTGCGTTTAAATTCCCCATCTTTAATAGTAATAATAATAATAATTGTGGTATTGGTTTAGTGCTTACTATGTGACCTGTATATATCTGTAGTTTATTTACTTATATTAATATCTGTCTCCCCCTCTAGACTGTGAGCTTGTTGTGGGTGGGAATATGTCTGTTTGTTGTTATTGTACTCTCCCAAGTGCTTAGTGCTATGCTTCACACACAGTAAGCTCTCAATTAATACAGTTGAATGAATGAATGTGCCCGGGACTATACTAAGCACTAGAGTAGATACAAGATAATCAAGTCCCGCATGGGGCTCACAATGTAAGTAGTAGAGAGAACAGGTATTGAATCCCTTCTAGATTGTAACCTCCTTGTGGGCAGGGAATGTGTCCACCTACTCTGCTTTATGGTACTCTCCCAAGCATTTAATACAGTGCTCTGCGAACAGCACTCAATAAATACTGCTGATTTTGCAGATGGGGGAACTGAGGCGCAGAGAAGTTAAGTGACTTGCCCAAGGTCAAACAGCAGGTACAAGGCAGAGCTGGGATTAGAACCAGGTCCTCTGAGTCCCAGGCCCGTGCTCTTTCCCCTAGGCCACACTACTTCCCTCAGTACAGTGCTCTGCACACAGTAAGCGCTCAATAAATACGATTGATGATGATGTAAACATAGAGATGATACTTTTTATCCCACCTTACCTCACAAAAATATTTTGAGGCTAGAATGGGATCATTACTGAGTAGGCAGAAAGAGAAAAGCTGTGTACAGTGGCAGTCCGGAACTTCAGTCAAGCAGAATGTTTTGGGTTTGTTTTTTTTAATGTGAAAGCTAAAAGCATTGGAAGTTATTTTCTAGACAACAAATTGTACTCACCAGAAAAATTCCAGGTACATAAATGAGACCCAGCAGCAGAAAAAGCACATTCTAATTGGCGTGGCCAAATCTGGCAATCTAGGGATCTAGTCTACCAACTCTGTTGGATTGTTCTTACCCAGGTGCTTAATGCAGTGCTCTGCACATAGTAATAGCTCATTAAATGCCATTGATTAACTTAGGAATATAATGTCAACCCGTGAAGCTGAACAGGGGCAGCACAGCTGAGCTTAGGTCACAAGGCTGTTTCCACCAAAAAGCCCATCCCCAGAGAAGACCCTGATGCCACAGGCAGCTATGCCAGAGCTTGCTGACACCGGTTACGACTCATTCCGGAGGGAAGCGTGGAACCCCAGAAGGCTTTAGTTTGGCAGATTGTTCCTGATCAGTCGCATCCTTGCTGGGGAAAGCTGAGGGGTTCTTATGATGGCATCAGTTAAAGGAGAGCTCTGGGCTCTGTCTTTGGAGCTTCCTTGGGAGGTAAATCAAACCTTTCAGTAAAGAGGAGTTTGGTTTCCTGTAAATGGATATTCTAACCCCCCCAGTCATCCCATTTCCCAGGAATAACTGCTTTCTTTCCTGCTGTCAATCAATTGATGATATTTATTGAGCACTTATTTATGCAGAGCACAGTAATAATAATAATATAATAAGGGTATTTGTTAAGTGCTTAATATGTGCCAAGCACTGTTCTAAGCTCTGGGGGTGATATGTCTCAGGTTGTCTCACAGTGGGGAGATATGAGGTCATCAGGTTGTCCCAGGTCTCCCTGTCTTAATCCCCATTTTACAGATGAGGTAACTAAGGCACAGAGAAGTTAAGTGACTTGTCCAAAGTCACACAGCTGACAAGTGGCAGAGCTGGGATTAGAACCCACGACCTCTGGCTCCCAAGCTCCCATGCTCTTTCCACTAAGCCACACTTCTTTGCTTGGGAGAGTATAATGCAGTTTGTACATCCAGTCCCTGCTCTCAAGGAGTTTACAGTCAAACAGGAATTGCTTGCTGTCTAACCTGAATCCCCCTCACAGAGGGTATCCCCCTTGCCTCCTATTTTTCCCTCAAAAAAACCTGCCTATGACGCCTCCTGTAATCCTCCTTATTTCTGCTGGCTGGTTCTCAGCCCCTCTCGGTGGTGGTAGCAGGAGGAGGAGGAGTAAGAAGTACAGAGGTGGGAATTAGACACAGACCCTCTCAGTCTTCCCTTCCCCAGCCGAGTCCAGTGCCCAAGCCATGTCTTGGGAAACTGGGGCTCTGTTGGGAGGAAGGATGTCAAGGAGAAAGGTAGCCTAGAATTCCCTGGTTCCAGCAGCACACCCCTACTCAATCATGGGTGCAGTTAATGTGGGTTTGCCGAATTGTGCTTTCCAAGTGCTCACTACAGTGCTCTGCATACATTAAGTGCTCAATAAATATGATTGATTGAATGAATGAATGAAAGGTAAATAATAAAATGTGCTCATGGGTGCAGACACACACACACACACACACACACACACACACACACATGTTCTCCTTGGAGCTGCTGTCCAAGGCTGACAGATTTGGCTCTCTGACTCTTTGGGAAGGAAATGAGTCATAGTAGTTGCAGTGTTTATTGAGCACCTATGGAGAGCAACAGCACTATACTTAGTGCTTGAGAAGTACAAAAGAGGCCCAGGTCCATTCCCTGCCCACATGGAGTTTACACCCTAACATGGTAAGCGGAGGAAGAAATGTTTCCTAGCAACAAACACACCCACAACCACAAGTGCTGGGTGGGACTTAGATAAATATATAGTTTCCCTTGGCAGCTAAAGGGCTGATAGATAAGGGTGTGGATAATTCACTGGGGAAGGCTAATTACCCGGGGAAGATAAGGAACTAAAAGGCCAACTGGGGAGAGGAGGAGTGGGTGGGATTTCTCCTGCAGAAACTCAGACTACTCCTGCAAGTCTGTCTTCAACCCTTTCACCCCAGCGCCTGGGCAAGACCAGCAGCACTCGGTGTATTTCCTTGCTGGAGCCTCTGAGCTGAGGGCCAGGAAAATGAACCATTCATTCAATCGTATTAATTAAGCGCCTACTGTGTGCAGAGCACGGTACTAAGCGCTTGGGAAAGCACAATACAACAATAAAGAGTGACAATCCCACCCACAGAGCAAAAGCACAGACCTGCCAAGGACATGCCCCCAGCTGGTCTGGTCAGAATGAAGTGCAAAGGCCTATAAGTGATTACCACTTGTAGCAATCTATCAATCAAACATATCTGTTGAGCGCTTACTGTGTGCAGAGCACTTTACTTAGAGCTTGGAAGAATACAGTGTAACAGGGTTGGTAGACACATTCCCTGTCCACAAGTTTACAGTGTGGGGGGAGACAGATGGTAAAATAAATAAATAAATTACAGCACTTACAGGACTGGGGTTAGAGGGTAGAAAGGAATGGTTCATGTTCCATCCCATGAATACAGCTCTGAGAATTCCTTTTTCAGCCATGGGTTGCAAAGAGAGAAAGAGAGTGAGAGCCTGCATCCTCTACCCCCACCAGGCAAGGTTCATTTGCTCCAGGATTTCCCACCTCTCCTACCCCTGACCCCAAGTATATTTAGCCTCTGCATCTGTGGTCTCCCTCCTTCAAATCCCTCCTCAACACTCACTCTTTGAGGTGGCCTTTCCTTTTATCTTCTGTAGGGCAGGACAATAGTAATAGTATGTGGTATTTGTTAAGGGCTCACTATGTGCCAAAACTGTGCTAAGTACTGGGGTGGATACAATCTCAGTTCCACGTAGGGCTCACATTGTAAGGGTGAGGGAGAGCATGTATTGAAACCCCATTTTACTGATGAGAAAACTGAGGTCCGGAGAAGTTAAATGATTTGTCCAAGAACACACATCAGATCACAGGCCTGGAAGTCAGCGGACTTGGGTTCTAGTCTCTAATCTAATTCCATCTCTGCCCCTTGTGCTGTGTGACCTTGGGCAAGTTACATAAGTTATCTGTACCTCATTACCTCATCTGTTAAATGGAAAGTAAGACGGTGAGTCACATGTGGGACATGGACTGTGTCCAACCTGATTAGCTTGTGCCTACCCCAGTGCTTAGTGCAGTGCCTGGCACATAATAAACACTTAACAAATACCATATTTTTAAAAATACCATTTAAAAAAAGGGGTGGAACCAAGCTGAGAACCCGTGTCTCCTGGTTCCCAGCCATTTGCTCTTTCCACTAAGCTAAGCTTGGCGACTGAGACTTGTTGCTTTAAGGTAATTTAAATTACGTTAAAACACTTTTCTGTGCTCTGTTTAGAGAACTTAGGTAACACATTTCCAGGAACAATTTAGTGGTAGCACAGAGAAAGCTCTGATAAATCCACTAAGAGGAATTCCCGCTGAGTTTGCCTCTGGCATGGGTAGAGAGTGGAACTGGACTTCTCTATACCCTTGGATGGAGCCTGACTCCTCAGTCCAGCATCCTGCCAAGAGGTGGTGGACGCAGCTTTTTCAGCTCCCGCTTGGCCAGAGGATTCAGCCAGAACTGGAGAGCAAGAGGGAGCTGATGGCAAATAATAATAATTATGGTATTGGTTAAGTGGTTACTATGTGCCAGGCACTGCTCTAAACATGGGGTAGATGCAAGATAATTGGATTGAACACAGTCCCTACCCCAAGAGGGGCTCACAGTCTTAATCCCCATTTTACAAATGAGGGAACTGAGGCACAGAGAAGTTAAGTAACTTGCCCAACAGACAAGTAGCAGAGGCAGGATTAGAACCTTTTGACTCCTAGGCCCATATTCGATCCACTAGACCGTGCTGCTTCTCCAGTCCCAGAGGCTGCTAGGTGCTTGGCATCTGGAGAGAAGCAACTGGGGAGGATGGGCTTCGACTGTATTCCCAACTTCAGATGTGTCTTTGTGTGGAACAGGTGTCAGACAGCGGGGACCCCCCCCCTCTGGTCCTCAGCTTACGTCCACGTCCAGGTGACCGAACGGAGCCGCTACCCGCCGACGGCCCTGCCCTTGGAGATCTTCATCGCCACCGGGGAGCCGGAATTCCAGGGCGGGGTGGTCGGGAAGATCCATGCTACAGACCAGGACCCACACGACTCCCTGCTCTTCAGCCTGGTGGAGGAGAAGCCGGCCGGGCACCGATTCTCCGTGGGGCCCGCCGACGGCAAGGTCGTGGCCGGTGCGGGGCTGCCCCTCGGCCGCTACGCCCTCAACGTGTCCGTCAGCGACGGGACCTTCGCCGCCTCGACCGGGGTCCACGTCCAGGTGTGGCACCTGAGGCCCGAGGCTCTGGAGCGGGTGGTCCTGCTGCGTCTCCGCCACCTCTCCCCCGAGGAGTTCGTGGGCGACCACTGGCGCAACTTGCAGCGGTTTTTGGGTAATCTGCTGGGCGTGGGGCGCCAGCACATCCACCTGGCCAGCCTGCAGCCCTCGGAGGTGCCCGGGGACGTGGACCTGCTTTTGGCCTTCGAGGGGCCTCCGGGCTCCCGGCCCGAGCCCCGGGGCCTGGTGGATGCCATCTCCCAGGCCACTCATGACATGGACCGAACTGTTGGCATCCAGGTGAAGAAGGTAATGCCGGCAGTGCCGTGCCAGGGGTTGGACTGCCAGGGCCACCCCTGCAGGGAGACTGTCCAGCTGGACCCAGGAGTCGTGTCCACCTACAGCACAGCCCGGCTCAGTGTCCTGACACCCCGGCACAATGTGGAGCAGATCTGCTCCTGCAACGGTGAGGGATTAGTCTGTCCTTCCTCACGAGGGACCCACCCCGATGATGATGATGATGATGATGATGATGATGAGAGATGCAGCATGGCCTAATGGCTAGAGCACAGGCCTAGGAGATCTAATGCCGGCTCTGCCACTTGTCTGTTGTGTGACTTTAGGCAAGTCACTTCACTTCTCCATGCCTCAGTTACCTCATCTGTTAAATGGGGATTGAAACTGTGAGCCCCGTCTGAAACAAAGACTGTGTCCAACCGAATTTGTTTATATCGATCCCAGCCCTTAGTACAGTGCCTGACACACAGTAAGCGCTTAACAAATATCACCATTATGATGGTGATGATGATCGTGGTAGCAATAATGGTGATGCTGGCTGAGCGCTTATTAGGTACCAACCACTATGCAAAGCGCTGTAGTAGATTGAAGATAATTGGGTCAGAAAAAGTCCCTGTCCCACATGGGGCACTCAGTCTAAGAGCAGGGAGAACAGATATTTCATATCCATTGTGAAGATGAGGAAATTTCCACGGGGTCACTGCTGTGTCTGCAAGAAATTCCAACCCTTGCAGAGAGCATGCCAGAGATTCCCATGCTGGAGGGAGCCCAGATAATCTTACCCAGTTCTCCTAGCCCCCTCCTGCCACCCCTACTCTTCCCACCTCCCCTGAGCCCCACATGGGACAGGGATCACACATATGGTATCTACCGCAGCGCTCAGTACTGTGTTTGGTCCATAGTCAGTGCATAACAAATGCCACCATCACCATTATTGTTATTATTATAAATACTCTCTTGTGGGCTCCAGTCCCAGCCTGACCCCTCAGCCATCCCTAGGCCCTCTGCATTGGAGCAGCTACAGGAATTCTTATCCATCAGGCCATTGCAGGTGCTGGTTTGGGGAAGAGCAGGGAAATATCCCTTTAACCTGTGTTTTTCAATGAAAGGGTGAACTTCTCCCACAAAGCACCAGAAGCATCTAGAGGCCTCACCCAGCAGCTTGGCTTTGCCGGGAATATTCCGCCCATTTTCAGAGCAGGCTGGACCCGGTGGCCTCTCGACTTCCCTTCAGACCTCATGGCCTGACTCACTCTGTGGGCAGAAGGAAAAGGGGTGGAATCCAGACTGATGGAGTGGCAGAAGCCAGAGGTCCAGGGCAGCCCCGATCCGCCCTGAAACAAGCAGGTGGCAGCAGCTTTTTCCACTTGTTGTTGCAGGAACAGCCGCGAGGTTCAGCGGGCACAGCTATGTGCAATACCGTCACCCGGGTACCAGGAACTGGCAGATTCAATTCCATCTGAAAACCCGCCAATCTCACGCTGTCCTGCTTTCAGCCAATGGGACGGAACAGCTGCTTCTGGAGGTAAGAGTCCACAGAAGAACAGCCTTGCCCTGTTGGGCTGGCATGTGAGATGGTAAGGAGTTGCGGGGCAGTGGTCCCCCCGGCCCAGCATTTTGTCTTCGACAGTGACAACTGGGTGACTGCGGGGCCTGGTCTTTGGAGTGCACTGGATCCCAGTGTTCCCTTCTACAGAGTGGAGAGAACTACTTTAGGGGAGACAGGGAAAGAGGAGGAACGGGAAGAGAGGTAGACTTTCCAGTGACCATCTCTCATTCAGCTGCGGTAACCACCAATGTTTCCTGCACAGTGACTGTCATCATTCAATCCATCAGTTATATTTACTGAGCTTTTACTGTGTGCAGAGTCTAGTACTAAGCACTTGGGAAAGTACAGTGTAACAGAGTTGATAGACACATTCCATGCCCACAGTGAGCTTATAGTCTGGAGGGGGAGGCTGACATTGATATGAACAAATAAGTTGCAGTTACATACATAAGCGTTGTGGGGCTGAGGGAGGAGTGGTTGAAAGGTGCAAATCCAAGGATGAGGGCGGCCCAGATGGGAGTGGGAGAAGAGGAAATGAGGCCCAGATGGGAGTGGGAGAAGAGGAAATGACGGCTTAGAGACTCAGTGGGGGTGGGGGGTGAAGGGGAGTGCCTCCTAACTTGAAAGAAAGGGTACATTTACCCAAAAAGCAGGGGAGGAGACGAGTGGGTATCGGGTTTTCTGTCCTTGGCTGCGGTTGCAGGGTGACTCTCTATCTGGCCAGCTTCCCCTTCCCCTGAGGAAATCGTGGGGCGGGGATGGGATGAGTGGAGAGTTCAGGCTCATTGAATCTTTCCAAAACTAGCAGGCAGGTCCTGGGGAAACTTGGGAAACAAGGGAGTGGTCAAAGGATTTTTAGGGTCTTCCTCTTTCCCTCAGTGAAGGGCAAGAAGGAACATTTCACCCAGTAAAAGAGGGCTTCCCTCAGCCCAGAACCCTGCCAGCGGCAAAGTTAGGGGCTCCCGTTGGCCCCCGCTGCCCGCAGCTCATCCAGAATCGCCACACCTTCTGCCCTGTCCAGCTTCCAGCTTCCTCTCTGGAGCTTCCAGCGTCTAATCGGCAGATTCTTTGGTGCATCTTTCAGCTCCCTGTCTTCAGGCTGGTGACCCGGAGCCTGCTCAGGGCTCGGTGAGACCTTCGACCCCAAGGACTGACTCAGCATCATCCCTCCTCCCTACCTCCTGAGCTCTGTTGACTTCTGCTTTCATGCTTCAGTCTGGGGGCTTGTCTTTCCTCTCCTCTTCAGCTTGGGCCACAGGGCAGAGAACGCAGGCCCCGTTCCCTCGGCTGCCACCGCAGGCCATCCGCTGGCGGCCCTGGGCTGCCCACGGGACAGTCAGGAAGGAAGTCAGCCCCAGGGTTAATGCGGAGGAGTGGTCAGTGATCTGATTGTGCTGCTGCCAGGACCTGGCAGGGATGCCATCGGGTCAGGGTTTCCAGTACACACAGTCGCCAGGGCGGGGTACCCCCCCTGCCCAGTGCCCATGGTTCTGAGTTACGGGCCAGGGGCACACAGTCCCCTTGTCCTCCCGCTTGCCTCAGTGCAGCCCTGCCACCTGCTGTTTTCTGCTTGGGTCCCTCCCCTTGCTGACACAGGACAGGACAGTGGTGCCTTCCACCCGATTCAATCAATCAATGGTATTTACTGAGCACTTACCTGCAGAGCACTGTACTAAACTCTTGGGAGAGTACAACACAACAGAATTAGCGACATGTTTCCTACCCATAACAAGCTTACAGTCTAGAGGGGGGGAGAGAGACATTAATGTGAATAAGTAATTTATAATATTTAAGGATATTCTTCCTTCCCAACCACCCACCAAACCCCAGGATTCCAGGACTCCCAGGTCAGGAATTAGATGGACTCTTTTCAGGGGATCCTTTCCTCCATTCCCTCACTGGACTGGAATAATAATGATGGCATTTGTTAAGCACTCATTATGTGCAAAGCACTGTTCTAAGCGCTGGGGGGATACAAGGTGATCAGGTTGTCCCACCGGGGGGGGCTCACAGCTTTAATCCCCATTTTACAGATGAGGTAACTGAGGCACAGAGAAGTTGAGACTTGCCCTTAATGTAAAAATTTAATTTATTTTAATTGTACATATCTATTCTATTATGTTAGTATGTTTGGTTTTGTTCTCTGTCTCGCCCTTTTAGACTGTGAGCCCACTGTTGGGTAGGGACTGTCTCTATATGTTGCCAACTTGTACTTCCCAAGCACTTAGTACAGTGCTCTGCACACAGTAAGCGCTCAATAAATACGATTGATTGATTGATTGCCCAAAGTCACACAGCTGAAAAGCGGCAGAGCCGGGATTAGAACCCATGACCTCTGCCTTCCAAGCCGGGGCTCTTTCCACTGAGCTACGCTGCTTCTCTAGGACTGCTTCTCTTCTCTAGGACTGGAAGCTCCTAGTGGGTAGGGAATGCGTCTCTCGTCCTCTCCCAAGCACACTAGCAGAGTGCACAGTGCCCAGTGGATGCTCAGTAAATATCGTCACTACTGCTATGAGACGGTTGACTGTTGACCGGGCAGGGGTGGAGAAGGGAATTGAAGGCGTTAACAGGCCCTAGAGCCACTTGTCGAGATGTAGAGCTAACACCTCGTCTCGGTTTACCTTTCAGCTGAGTGATGGAGCGCCTCATCTTCAGTACCACTGCCCGGGGGGTTTCCGTGGGAACCTATCCTCCGGGCACCTTGTGAGCGACCAAGAGTGGCACTCGGTCCTGGTGGAAGTGACGAGGTCATCCGTCCGACTGCGGGTCAACGGCTCGGGCAACGCCTCGCTCCCCTTGCCGGAGCCCTGCGGGGCCCCGCTCCGTGAAGGACTTCTGTGCCTAGGAGGCGTCGTCCATCTTCACCGGCCCCGGCTGGTCTCCCGGGCCTTCCGGGGCTGCCTGGACGCCCTCAGAGTGAACGGAGAAGAAGTGGTGCTCCTGCCCGGGCAGAGGAAGGCGGGGACCGTCCTGGAGGAGGAGTCCATCAAGCAGTGCTGCAGCCAAGAGAGCGGCTGCAGCCAGAACCCCTGCCTCAATGATGGCCTGTGCTTGGAGACCCCCAGTGCTGGTAAGGGAACTTGGTCTGAGCCCACTGTTGGGTTGGGACCATCTCTATATGTTGCCAACTTGTACTTCCCAAGCGCTTAGTACAGTGCTCTGCACACAGTAAGCGCTCAATAAATACGATTGATTGATTGATTGATCACCCCATGCCCACCAGCAAGGGGGAGAACGAACCCTAACGGATAAGATTAATGCAAGAGAAGCAGCGTGGCTCAGTGGAAAGAGCCCGGGCTTTGGAGTCAGAGGTCATGGGTTCAAATCCCGGCTCTGGCACTTGTCAGCTGTGTGACTTTGGGCAAGTCACGTCTCTGTGCCTCAGTTACCTCATCTGTAAAATGGGGATTAAGACTGTGAGCCCCACGTGGGACAACCTGATCACCTTGTCACCTCCCCAGCGCTTAGAACAGTGCTTTGCACATAGTAAGTGCTTAATAAATGCCATTATTATTATAGAGAAGTAGCATGGCGCAGTGGAAAGAGCACGGGCTTTGGAGTCAGAGGTCATCGGTTCAAATCCCGGCTTTGCCAGTTGTCAGCTGTGTGACTCTGGGCAAGTCACTTAACTTCTCTGTGCCTCAGTTACCTCATCTGTAAAAATGGGGATTAAGACTGTGAGCCCCACGTGGGACAACCTGATCACCTTGTAACCTCCCCAGTGCTTGGAACACTGCTTTGCGCATAGTAAGCACTTAATAAATGCCATTATCATTATTATTATTATGGAGCACTTACTGTGTGCAGAGCACTGTACTAAGTGCTTGGGAGCATACAATATAACAATAGAACAGATGCATTCCTTGCCCACAGTGATCTTTCATTCATTCAATCGTATTTATTGAGTGCTGTGTGCAGAGCACTATACTAAGCGTTTGGGAAGTACAAGTTGGGAACATATAGAGACGGTCCCTACCCAACAACGGGCTCACAGTCTAGAAGGGGGAGACAGACAACAAAATAGAACAAGTAGACAGGTGTCAATACCAACGAAATAAATAGAATTATAGATAAACATCATTAATAAAATGAATAGAGTAATGAACATGTACAAATATTCATTCAATCATATTTACTGAGCGCTTACTGTGATCTTACAGTCTAGGGGTCAGTAATGATGTGAAGAAGCTGGATGCCCTAAGCAAATAATAGTAGTGATTACTGTGGGTTTTGTATGGTATTTATTAACTGCTTACTATGCGCAGGTTAATCAGGTTGGACACAGTCCGTGTCCCACATGGGAATCACACAGTCTTAATTAAGCCCCATTTTACAGATGAGTTAACTAAGGCACAGAGAAGTTACATGACTTGACCAAAGTCACACAGCAAGCGATTGCTAGAGGCAGTATTAGAATCCGGGCCTCTGACTCCCAGGCCTGTGGTCTTTCCACTGGCCATTTATCATCATCATCATCAATCGTATTTATTGAGCGCTTACTGTGTGCAGAGCACTGTACTAAGCGCTTGGGAAGTACAAGTTGGCAACATATAAAGACAGTCCCTACCCAACAGTGGGCTCACAGTCTAAAAGGGGGAGACAGAGAACAAAACCAAACATACTAACAAAATAAAATAAATAGAATAGATATGTACAAGTAAAATAAATAAATAAATAGAGTAATATCAGGGGAATAATCAGGGGAACCTGAACTATACTGCAAGATAGAGTTAACATTGCATGAAGCAACATGGCCGAGTGGAACAAGCACAGACTGGGAGTTAGAGGGCCTGGGTTCTAATATCCATTCCTCCACTTACCTTCTGTGTCACCTTGGACAAATCAGCGTGGCTCAGTGGAAAGAGCCTGGGCTTTGGGGTCAGAGGTTGTGGGTTCAAATCCCGGTTCCACCAATCATCAGCTGTGTGACTTTGGGCAAGTCACTTCACTTCTCTGTGCCTCAGTTCCCTCATCTGTAAAATAGGGGCGAAGATGGTGAGCCCCACGTGGGACAACCTGATCACCTTGTAACCTCCCCAGTGCGGACTGTGAGCCCACTGTTGGTTAGGGACCATCTCTATATGTTGCCAACTTGTACTTCCCAAGTGCTTAGTAAAGTGCTCTCCACACAGTAAGCGCTCAATAAATACGATTGAATGAATGTACACAGTAAGTGCTTAATAAATGCCATTATTATTATTATTATTCACCTTTCTGTACCTCAGTTCCCTCATCTGCAAAATGGGGTTTATATTGCACCTGCTCAGGTGCTAGTATAGTACTTGTAATATAGTAGGCACTTTACAAATATTAATTGTTATTATTGTTATTATTATGATGTCCAGGAGCAGGACTTGAGTCCTAAAAACCACTCCCAATCCTCTGTTCCCAGAATGAATGGGGCTGGCCTGAGGGTCAAGGGTCTTGGGGAGCCTGAGGGTGGTTTCTGTGTCTGACTTCCAAGTGAGACCAGCGTAATCAAGAGAATATGTTCAATTACAGAATTACAGAGCTCTGTTCTTCGGTAGTTCTCAGCCCTGGGCCCCTCTGGGCTTTCCTTGCTCCTGAGGATGGGCTCAGTGTGAGAATACTGGCCTGCTGGCTACTAAGCCCTGCTCTCTTTCTCTCTCTGTCCAGGCTATACTTGCGTCTGTCCCAAGCCATTTTCGGGGGAGCACTGTGAACTGGGCGAGGGGCCCTGCAGCTCCAAACCCTGCTTGCACGGGGGCACCTGCTTCCCCACCCCCCGGGGCTACACCTGCACCTGTCTGCGTCCCTACACCGGAAAAAGGTAAGTGCATCTTGCCCCCTCAACGGTCTGCTGAGCTCTCCTTGGGCCTCATGGCTGGGAATCCAAGGATTCAGACGGGAATCCCATCACACCCTGCGCATGTCATTCCCCCCCTAGTTGTCTTTCCTGAGCACCCCCAGAAACTGCAGGAATACGGAGTGAGATGTGGTCACATAATTATCGCCGTATTAACCCAGAGAGAACCGGGCAAATGCTCAGTTCCCTTGGGCTGGTCTACCTGTTTTTTGGGATAACAAGTGGAAGGTGATCCTCTAGGGAGTTCAACAGCTCTTCTTACACGTTCAGGCCCTCCCCAGTTCCTCCATTGGCCTGGCATTCTGGGATTTTCCCTTAAGGAAGTCATCCACCCTTGTCCACCAAGCTGGATGTGCCTTAGCAACAGATAGGCTTTCTGGATGACCTCATGGAGCCCCAACTTTACACTAAGCAGCCCTTGGTGGCAATTTTGAGGAGCTGTGTTTGCTTCTTGTGGTGACCCCAAGGCCCAGGCAGTGGCTCATTGGTGCTGGGCTTGCTGGAATTTGTCCCCATCTTCTCTGGGGAGTCCTATAACTGCCCAGTCAATCAATCAGTCATATTGTGAGCCCGTTGTTGGGTAGGGACCGTCTCTATATGTTACCAACTTGTACTTCCCAAGCGCTAGTCCAGTGCTCTGCACACAGTAAGCGCTCAATAAATACGATTGAATGAATGTTGATTGAGTACTGGTTACTCTACCAAAGCTCCAGCAGAGCTGTTGGCACTGGTAGGAGTGGCCCTGAGACCACTCCACAGTTAGTCATTGTCCTTTGGAAACTTCACACTGCATCCTGAGAAGCAGTGTGGCCTAGTGGATAGCGCATACGGGCTTGGGAGTCAAAAGGATCTGGGTGCTAACCCTGGCTCCACCACTTGACTGCTGGGTGATATTGAAGAAGTCATTTCATTTCTCTTTGCCTCAGTTTCCTCAATGTAATATAGGATTAACACTGTGAGCCCTATATGGGACGGGGAATGTGTCCAACCCGATTACCTTGTATCTACCCCAGCGCTCAGTACAGTGCCTGGCACAGTGTAAGCGCTTAACAGATACCACAATTATTAGCATTATCCCTCCTTGAGCCCCAGCCCGCCTTTCATGGCAAACGGAGCCTCCATCTCAGGCCGTTTGGGGCCCGCAGCGTGAGAGCTGGGTTGAAATACCTAGGCACTCATTGGCGCCGGGGATGAGAGAGTTAATGTATTTGAAATTTTGTGTAACCAGAGGCTTTAGGGGGCCGGTTGGATGAATTTCCAGAGCTTCTCTCCCTCCTTAAGGGCCCTCTGTCTCTCTTCACTCTCACTCGGAGGAGTTGTCGTCAATTGGCAGCTCACTGTCAGGCCTCCTGCCTGCAGGCAGCTCAGGCAAGCCCAGGCAGCAGCAGCCTGTTCTGGCTAAAAGGGAGTTGAGGCCGAGCTCTCTGAGCCAACAAGCCTTCTTTCAGCAGCTTCCACAAGGCACCCCGGCTCAGGGGAGAGGGAAGGAGATGGAGGGCCCTTGCCTGGTGATGGTTTGCAGAATCAAGGCCGCGAACCCTGACGGAGTTTCCCCCGAGATACCGCAGAGCAGCGGCAGTGGTGTTGCTGCATTGGGTAGGCCTCTGGGCCATGGATACCATGCCCAGGGCCACCTGGCACCTATAGCTCACTTAAATGAGCAGTGGGGCTGGAATAAAATGAAAGAGGATCCAGTTTTCTCAGACAGGACCCAGCAAAGGAAGGAGAGGAGTGATCTGCTCTGCTGCTGTAGTCCCTGAACAGCCAGGAACGGAGGACCCAGGTGATAATCTAAGCAAAATCCACCACCTCCTCTATGTAATAATAATAATTACGGTACTTGTTAAGGGCTTACTATGTGCCGAGCACTGTTCTAAGCTCTGGGGTAGATACAGTTTAATCTTGTTGGGCATGGTCCCTGTCCCACATGGGGCTCACAGTCTTATCCCCATTTTACAGGTGAAGTAGCTGAGGCACAGAAAAGTTAAGTGACTTGCTCAGGGTCACATAGCGGACAAGTGGCGGGGGTAGGATTAGAACCCAGGTCCTTCTGACTCCCAAGCCCACGCTCTATCCACTAAGCCACTCTGCTTCCGAGCTGCCCTGCAAGGGAAATCGAGAAATACCCCTTAGCATTTTTGCTTTACAAGTATTTGCGTAGACCATAAGCTTGTGATGGGCAGGGAATGTGTCCGCTAATCCTGCTGTATAATACTCTTCCAAGTACTTAGTACAGTGTTCTGCATATAGTAAGCTTTCAGAAAAGACCACTGATGGATTGATTGATTTGTCCAAGGGCAAATATGTGGCCTAAAGCAGGAGGTGGGGGAGATCTTGCATTACTGGGGCTGCCAGTATATTGGGACATCTGGTCACCTAAGAGTAATGGCATTGCTGATGTTCTTAGTCACTCCAAGCTCATCCGCAAATCTAAGAACCTGGCACAGAGGAGTCGGGAAGCCTTAGATTCAATTCCGTCCTGTATTCTCCCATCCAGGGATCCCAGAGTTCTTCCGAGTGGTTCCCTGCCTCCACAGGGATGACATTGTGCAACCCCTGCTCTGGTGAGAGTGAGGGTCTGGCTGGAGACCATTTCCTGCCCCTCCCTCCAATTAGGAGCAAGTGATTGCTGCCAAAGTTCCCACTTTTTTTTTTTTATGTGTTTGTAAAGCTTACTATGTGCCAGGCACTATATGTACTAAGCATTGGGTTAAGATACAAGGTAATTCATTCATTCATTCATTCACTCAGTTGTATTTATTGTGTGCTTACTGTGTGCAGAGCACTATATTAAGTGATTGGAAAGTACAATTCAGCAATAGATACAATCCCTGCCCAACAATGGGCTCACAGTCTAGAAAGGGGGGAGACAGACGTCAAAGCAAGTAAACAGGCATCAACAGCATCAATGTAAATAAATAAAATTAGAGATGGCTCAGTGGAAAGAGCCCGGGCTTTGAAGTCAGAGGTCATCGGTTCAAATCCCGGCTCTGCCACTTGTCAGCTGTGTGACTTTGGGCAAGTCACTTCACTTCTCTGGGCCTCAGTTACCTCCTCTGTAAAATGGGGATTAAGACTGTGAGCCTTGTTAATTCCCCAGCGCTTAGAACAGTGCTTTGCACATAGTAAGCGCTTAATAAATGCCATCATTATTATTATATATACACATCATTAATAAAATAAATAGAATAATAAATATGTGCATATATACACAAGTGCTGTGGGCAGGGTGCGGGTGGTAAAGCAGAGGGAGTCAGGGCGATGGGGAGGGGAGGAGGAGCAGAGGAAAAGTGGAGTGGAGTGGACACAGCCCCTGTCCCGCAAGGGCCTCACAGTCTTAATCCCCATTTTACAATTGAGGTAACTGAGGCCCAGAGCACTGAAGTGAGTTGCCCAAGTTCACATAGCAAACAGGTGGCAGAGCCAGGATTAGAATTTAGGACCTTCTGACCCATTAGGCCACACTGCTTCTCTCCACTTGGCGTAGAGCCGGGGGTGGGCATGGATGGTTCCCTGATCTGCAGCTTGGCACTGGGGCAAGAGGGGAGGAGGAGCCCCGAGAATTACTGGTTCAGCGGTTCCTGGGCTGTTGGAAGCCCTTCTCTCTCTCTCCCCTCTCGATCTCTAAACCCAACTTCCTTCTCCTTGCAGGTGCGAGGCATCATTCGAGGAGTGCCAGGGGGAGTCGTGCCTCATCACCCCCCAGATCGAAGCGGCCCAGTGGGGGGGCATGGGGCAACAGGAGGTGGGCGTCATCGTGGGCGGGGTGCTGGGCATCTTGCTTCTGGTGGGCATCTTCGTGGCCATCCGCCGGCGCTGCCGCCCCTCCGAGACCCACAAGCCGGTGGCCAAGGAGGACCCAGACCTCATCTCCAAGAGCATGGGGGTGGACACGCGGGCTCTGCCCCCCATCGAGCTCAACATCCTGGGGGGCGGCGGCAGCGGGGGCTCCTCCAACGACCTGGACAGACCCGAGCCCCGCAAGGGCCCTGCCCTCACGCCGGAGTTCGTCACCTTCGGCCCCGCCCACGGCCCCAAACACCGCAGCATGGCCGTCTGCAGCGTGGCCCCCAACCTGCCCCCGCCCGCCCCGCCGTCCACCTCCGACAACGAGTCCGTCGTCAAGAGCACCTGGGCCGCCGAGGAGATGGGTCAGTCACCGCCCCAGGGAGGCTGTTGCGGGATGCGTGATGGACGAGCGGGGCGGGTAGAGGGGCACCCCTGTTTCTCCTGCCCCTTTGGCCCAGGGGAAAGCACCGCTCTGCCCTCCTACCAGGGCAAGCCGGATGGTTCTGGTTCTGCACACGGTAAGCGCTCAATAAATGCTATTGAGGGCAATGATTCTAACCAGAGAATGGGCTCACCAGTCAATCCTATTTATTGAGCGCCTGCTTTGTACAGAGCACTGTACTAAGCGCTTGAGAGAGTACAATATGACAATGCAACAGGCACATTCCCTGCCCACAACGAATTTACAGTCTGGAGAGGCCAGTTCTTCTCTTATCTCTTGGGAGGGCAGAACAAAAGGGAAAAGGCTTCAAGAGCCAGGATGTTCATAATAATCATCATCAGCAATCGTATTTATTGAGCGCTTACTGTGTGCAGAGCACTGTACTAAGCGCTAGGGAAGTACAAGTTATAATAATATATAATAATAATGATGATGGCATTTGTTAAGTGCTTTCTATGTGCAAAGCACTGTTCCAAGCGCTGGGGAGGTTACAAGGTGATCAGGTTGTCCCACAGGGGGACTCAGTCTTAATCCCCATTTTACAGATGAGGTAAGTGAGGCACAGAGAAGTGAAGTGACTTGCCCAAAGTCACACAGCTGACAGTTGGAGGAGCTGGGATTTGAACCCATGACCTCTGACTCCAAAGCCCGTGCTCTTTCCACTGAGCAACGCTACTTCTCAGTTGTGTTGGAATACAACTGGCCTCCTGGACCCAGGGCAGTGATTTCCCCAGCAGGCCATCTGGGCACTTTCATTCATTCATTCATTCATTCAATCGTATTTATTGAGCACTTACTGTGTGCAGAGCACTGTACTAAGTGCTTGGGAAGTACGAGTTGGTAACATATAGAGACGGTCCCTACCCAACAGTGGGCTCACAGTCCCGAAGGGGGAGAAGGACAACAAAACAAAACATATTAACAAAATAAAATAAATAGAATAGTAAATATGTACAAGTAAAATAGAGTAATAAATATGTACAAACATATACAGGTGCTGTGGGGAGGGGAAGGAGGTAAGGCGGGGGGGATGGGGAGGGTGAGGAGGGGGAGAGGAAGGAGGGGGCTCGGTCTGGGAAGGCCTCCTGGAGGAGGTGAGCTCTCAGTAGGGCTTTGAAGGGAGGAAGAGAGCTAGCTTGGCAGATGTGCGGAGGGAGGGCATTCCAGGCCAGGGGGAGGACGTGGGCCGGTGGTTGATGGTGGGACAGGTGAGAACGAGGCACAGTGAGGAGGTTAGTGGCAGAGGAGAGGAGGGTGCGGGCTGGGCTGTAGAAGGAAAGAAGGGAGGTGAGGTAGGAGGGGGCAAGGTGATGGACAGCCTTGAGTGAGGGGTCCTTCTACACCCGCCTGCTCAGGGAAGCCCTCCACCAGAGCTCTCCTCCAGGCTACAAACCCCTGCTGGACCTAGCCCCTCAGTGGGTCTTTTTCCACTTAAGTACTCAAAGCTGTTTAACTTCTATTTCATTTGCCTGCATAAAGCCCATTGGCTTTAAAGTACTCATTCACCTTGCTCCCTCCTACCTCAGTTCGCTACTCTCCTCCTACAACCCAGCCGGCACACTTTGCTCCTCTGATGTCACCCTCCTCACTGTACCTCCATCTCATCTATCTCACCTCTCACCCACATCCTGCCTCTTGCCCGGAACTCCTCCCTCCTCATATCTGGCAGTTAATGACTATCTCCTGTTTCGAAGCCTTATTGAAGGCCTATCTCCTCCAAGAGGCCTTCCCTGACCAAGCCCTCCTTTCCTCTTCTTCCACTCCCTTCTGCATCACCCTGACTTGCTCCCTTTCTTCATCCCCCATCCCAGCCCCATAGCACTTAGGTGCATAAATGTGATTATTTCTGTAAATATGTCTCCCCCTCTAAACTATAAGCTTGTTGTTGGCAGGCAATGTGTCTGTTATATTGTTATATTGTACTACGCCAAGTGCTTAGTACAGTGCTCTGCATGCAGTAAGCACTCAATAAATACAATTGCGTACCAGCCTCGTGAGGGAGGAGTAGCAGTGGTATTTACCAAGTGCCCCCTCGTGTAGTGCATGGTAGCAAGCTCTCAGAAGGTGCAATACAAAAAGGGGGAGATATTACACTCTAAATGGGGGAGATAGAAATAAAAATACTTACAAATAGAGTAGTCAAGAAAAGTAAGTAAACCAATAAGTAAAAATAAGCAAATACACAGATAAAAAGGGGCTGAGGGTAGGTATAAATTAACTCGCAAATGCTGATGGGATCAAGTGGTTTAGGGAACTATGAATTTAGCAGGAAAGCTTTGCTTGCTGCAGGAGGTGGGATTGCAGAAGGGTTTTGATGCAGGGAGAGCTGTGGTCTGTCAGGTTTGGGGAGGGGAGTTGTTCCAGGCTTGAGGGGTGGAGCATGAGCTAGGAGCTGAGGTACAGCTAGAAGATTGGCTTATGAAAAACGAAGAGATCAAGCTGGGGAGTCCCGGGCAAAGAGAGCAGACAGATGGGTGGGCGTTGGCGGTGACAGCTGTGTGTGAGGAGATTTTGTTTGGTGCAGAGCAAGGATGGGGCAGGGTTTGTGGTTCCCCCTATTACAGAAGGAAAAACAGTTTCTGTGGGGTTTAGGGATTTACTCAAGATCTCCCAACAGGTGAGTTGTGGTGCTGAGACTTACAGAATCCTAAACCTCAGACCCCCAGGCTTAGTGGGTAGGGGGCTACCCTGCCATCCCAGAGGGCAGACAAGATCAGAGCAGGACTAGATGAAGCCAGAGAAAGCCATAGGAGGGCCAGTAGGTAGTGCGGCCTAGAGGTGAGAGTCCTCTCTTCTGTGTCAGGACTCCAGGAAACCACATCCTCTCTCTGTGCCCATTTGCCCATCCCTCCATCCCCCGGCAACCACCCGTAGTGCTCTTCTGCTCCTGTAACACCATCCTGTCGTTCCTTGCAGTGTACCCCACTGAGACTACATACTGGCCGCCCCGGTACCACCCAGCGGAGCTGCAGGAGTACCCCCGCTACGAGCTGATCCAGGGGCCCCTGCCGCCCTCGCCTCACCGCCGCCCGCCTCCTCCCATCGACTCTGAGCCCGCCGCCCTCTACGGCGGCTTCCCCTTCCCGCTGGACCAGGGCAACAAGCGGGCCCCCATCCCACCCCGCTACAGCAACCAGAACCTGGAGGACTTCCTGCCGCCACCCCCACCCCCACGCCCGCCCAGCCCCCGGGACCGGCCGCCCGTCCCCTGCCAGAACGAGTACACAGCCATCAGCTATTACCCCTCCCAGTTCCTGCAGGGCGAGGGGCCCCTCTACCCAACCGAGCTGGGCTACAAGCGGGTCAGCGTGAGGCTCAGCGTGGCTCAGCCTTCCTACGCAGACGGCCAAGTGGGGCCCCCACCACCCGGGGGTCGGGGCCAGCCCGGACCCCCACGCCACTACGAGGGCTCGGACATGGTGGAGAGCGACTACGGGAGTTGCGAAGAGGTGATGTTCTAGCCGCCGCTTGGAGAGGACCCCGGCCCCACCAGCTGCCCCCTCGCCAGGAACTCTGGCGGGAAGCGGTAGAGAGCAAGACTGCCGCTCCCGGCCCATGAGAGTCCTGGGGCTTTGACTGCCCGAGACGGCCCGGTTGAGGCAGAGGGGAGTTGCCGTGAAAACCATCCTGTCCCCTGCCTCCTTTTCCTGAGCGGCCAGCTCTCTCAGCCCAGCTCCTGGGACCCCCTGCAAGGGGAACGGGTGGGTTTCGGTGCCCTCCTGGGGACTGGAGTTTCGGTGCTAGGTGCCCGGCCACGGGAAAGCACTGAAGAGCCAGGGACCGGCTCCAGGAAACTCCCACTGGGGCTCGGAGACACTAAGCCCAAGGGAAAACCTACTGGCCCTGGGGCCAGGGCATGGGGCCAAGTCCCTCACGCTGGAGTACCCAGCCATGAGGAGCAAGAATCTCATACACCGGACAAATCCAACACCCTGTTGTCAGCCGTGGGCTGACGCCTGCTCTGGGCCAACCGCCCCTGTGGTTACACAGTCACCCAGCTGGCTGTCCAGCCTGGGGCTGCCCTTCCCACCTCTCACTGCCTTTCATGCAAGGGCATCCCTAAAAGAGCCTCCTGTGATCCTGGGAACATAAGTCTGTTACCTAAACCACTCCCTGGCTCCTCACCTTCCTGGACTCCAGCCCAAACCCAGGACTTTGAGGGGCAGGGGGTGACGATGGCAGAGGAGAAGCAAGGAGGGGAACATGAAAGCTCCCTCCCTGGCAGCCAGCAGCTAAGCACACCCATCCTCGGGTCCTGAGTGAGCCTGGCGGTGGGTCCCAACCTTCCATTCCCCCATCCCGGTCCCACCTGGCTCCCAGATGTTTGGTTGTGCTGGGACAGGCCTGTCCCCCTAATCCCACCCCTCCCAGGGCAGGCACTAAGGGACCCACCAGCCTCTCACACCTCCGCCTCAAAGCTTAGAAACCAGAGTGTTACTTGTTTGGCTTCCTGAGTGTTATGCGCTTGGTTACCTGAATCCCATGCATGCATGCGAGTGTATGCATGCACCACGTCTGTTAGAACGCCCACCCCGTTTGGAGAAGCTGATGACAGCCGGGGCAGAATACTCAGCCAAGATCCCCGCAGCCTGGCCATCATTCCCACTTCCAGGGTCCACTGCCTTTTCGTATAAACTCCATCCCCGGGGCAGATGAGAACACCATCTCTGCCAAATGAACACCACGATGGTTGCTGTAAGAAAGAGGCTGTCTGCTCCCTATGTTTCCGCCTGGCCAATCATGTTGGATTGTACCTGGACTGCAGTAAAAGCCTACTTTATTTTACTTTCCAGAAGGGCCTGGGTCTTCTTGAGTAGCTCAGCCTGCATGGTTGGGGAGGACAGGTGAGAGAAGGGGAGGCGGAGAAGAACAGGGCTACAGCCAGAGCAGCTTCTACACAGTTGCCCAGGGGAACACTGTCAAGAAGACACCAGGAACACAGAGGCAGGATGTCCCAGGCCATTGCCCAGTCCCGGGCCACCCTATGCCCTGTTCCCCTCAGACTTAATCCCTGGAGTCAGGTCAGATTCATGAAACACCTGCCCACAGAGGGGACCTTGCCCTCCCAGTAACTTGTCCTCTGTGAGGTAGCCACCAGCTCTTCCATGTGGATCAGAGTTGGGGAAGCCCCAACTCATCACAAGGGGAAACTCGCCCTCCAGTACCACAGGTCCACACCTGCCAAAAAAGCGCCTTTTTTTAACTCAGAAGTACTCAGCTGCATGGTCCAGGCCAGAAAATAAACACACAAAGCAGAATCCTATGTCCAGGCACCAGCCCTGGGGAGCTAGGAAGATTGAAGTGACTCAGCCCAGCTTGGTTAATCGTTCAAAACCAGAAGGTCTTGTGCCTCTCTCTCTTCCCTGATGGCATTTGTTAAGCGCTTACTATGTGCAAAACACTGTTCTAAGTGCTTTTAGTAAGCGCTTAACAAATACCATCATTATTTTTTACGCCTTCCCTCTGTAGCTTCCTCTCAGCCTGTCCTGGAAAGTCTGAACCACTAAAGGGATCCATCCCCACCCCAGTGTGTCCCTCCAGTAGTTGCAATATCAAATCAAAGCTATTTATTTGAACATTTACTGTGTATAGAGCACTGTACTAAGCATTTGGGAGACTACAATATAAGCAGTAGTATTTATTAAGCACTGTACGAAGTGCTGGGGGAAAAGTCCACGGATGCTCTCTATACTGTAAGCTCTCTGTGGGCAGGGAACGTGATTACAAATAATTACAAATTCATTCAGTCGTATTTTTTGAGCGCTTACTGTGTGCAGAGCACTGTACTTAGCGTTTGGGAAGTACAAGTTGGCAACATATAGAGACGGCCCTTACCCAACAACAGGCTCAGAGTCTAGAAGGGGCTCTATCAATCAATCGTATTTATTGAGCGCTTTCTGTGTGCAGAGCACTGTACTAAGAGCTTGGGAAGTACTCTACCAAATGTTTAGTACAGTGCTCTGCACACAGTAAGTGCTCAATAAACACAACTGATTGATAGTGCAGCATAGCCTAGTGGTAAGAGCACGGACCCAGGACTCAAAGGACCTGGATTATCCAGGCTACACCACTTACCTGTTGGGTGACCTTGGTCAAGTCACCTAACTTCTCAGTGCTTCAGGTCCCTCATCTACAAAATGGGGATTCACCATCCATGCTCCCTCCTTAGACTGTGAGCCCCGTGTGGGTCTTGATTATCTTGTAACTACCCCAGTGCTTGGCCATAGTAAGAACTTAAAGACCATAATTATTATTGTTAACGAACAGCACAGAACCTCCCGGCTTCTGACACCCACTGGGGATCCTGAACGCCCTCCATAAGAGAGATGTGGGGCACCAGAGGTTAGTTTACCCAGTTTAAGGGACCTTAGGTAACCTTCACACTTCTTCTGAAGGTCAGGGTAATGGAAAAGAACACATAGCCACACCCTATAGGTGAAATCAGTCTCCCCAGGGGATGGAATTACTGCCTAATCCCTCAGATTTCAGAGGCTCCTGGAGTGGGGATTATTATAGGCTTACTCTGCCGAGAGAATCACATTTTCTGCCAAAGTGCCCAAAATGCCATAGGATATAAAAGAAAGAGAGGATCACGCTGGCTAGGAGAGATGGCAGATTCCAACACCATCCTGGACTCTTTGCAACTATCTGAAAGTCCAGGTAAGCCCTACCTACTGACAGAAAGCATCGAAAACCTGCATGGGGATCATTAATTCGGACTGTGGAAACAGAGAGTATCTGAGCCACACCAAAACACTCAGATTAAGACACAAGCAGAAGTCTCTCAAAATAAAAAATATACCTCATTTATTGAAAAGAAAAACTGAAAGACACAATCCAGGCGCATAATCAATTTGAGACCTTCCACAAGCTTTTGCAGGTACAATGTCTCATCGCACCTTGTGTTCACAAAATAAATAGAAAGAGGCATAGACAAGAACGGCAATGACGGCTTCTGTATACACAAAGCTTGGTGGATAGTGAGATCTGTCACTCGGCAGGATATTAACGGGTTTGAGAATGACTGTTTGACCGCAATCATTTGCTCTCATTACCTAAGGGGCTCCAAAGCATTGCACTGGCAATGAAACACACATGCTTGATTTATCATTTGGTTCACTGAAACTCAATCAGGGTAGCCACTGCCCTCTTTGGCTCCCAAGGTCTTTTACCGTGATATGCTTTTTTTAAACTAAGAATTTGAAATGGAAGCCATGTGGTCCCATCCCACCTCTGGTCCAAAGACGCTGACCAAACCCAAGGTGCTAGAGAACCACAGAAGCCAATGATGGGGGATGAGTTTCCCCGCAAGTCCTTAAACCACATATGAAGAATGAGGAATTCAGGAAGGCTGTCTGTTTCATAGCCACACCAAACCCTACTTTTTTCCCCTTCGCGTTTATGGGTTTATGGTAACCTGCACCTCAATTCACACCCATAAAAGTCCTTAGGCCATCTTAGCTCACTTAAGCCCCAGTTTCTGAACACACTGGGCCTCCCCTTCTCCCCAGGCCTGCAGGGGACCATATTCGGACAATGGCAGTGATTCCTGTTCCCCACATTACCCACTAAGAGTGTTCTCCTAGAATTCAAGTAGGAGTCACAGCTGTAAACCACTGAGTTTTCCATTTCACTGTGACACAAAGGGAACTTGATGAGTGTTAATTTGTAGTGTTAAAGGGTAAAGACACATCTACTCATCAGGGGTGGAGGAAGGGAAGGAAAGGGCGCACAGAAAGAAGACAAGACCGCTGCAACTTCACCCACTTGAGGTGGTGGATAATAATGAGGTGTTTCCAGAAGGGAAGCTGAAAGGGCTTCCACAGTGCATTCAAATGTCACCACTGAGATGGTGGATAATTATGAGGTGTTCCCAGACTGGAAGGGCATGGGAGTGGGGCCAATGGGAAGAGGGATTCAGTGTTAAGGAATATCCTACGCTAGACAGTGAAGCCAGGTTACAGAACGGTTAAACTACAAGTTCTGCCCTGGAAAAAGTGCATCTTCACTCAACACTTCCATGCAAGATCTGTGCGTGTGAAGCGGGGCTTTCATGCCCAGCGGGCTCTAGCTGGACACTAATAAATAAAAATAAAATTATAATAATGCCATTCAAGCATGGATAAATCACCTAGGTACCAACTCTGACTTGAGATTATCAGAAAGAGCCAACCACCAGGGACCTCCAGAGGCCCCCTTCCCTTCACCCCAAATGCAAGGTTTGGCAATTCCAGTTGAGAGTAGGGAGACCTGCTCTACTCCAGCAGCTGGTAGTGAGAACTCCCCAGGGACTACTTGCTGAACACCGCATAAGCCGAAAATGGATGGCCTGCTGGAGTCGAGAGGAGCAACAGGGCCTGGTCCAGGAGCCAGTTTCCAGAAAAGGCAAGACTGTTGCATGTGGGCTTGTACCTGGTATAACCTGTTGAGACACCCACCACTTTCCTTTCACTCCCCGGCCCTGGGTGAGCCTCCTGCCAACAGTTAAGCCAAGCCCTTAGTGCAGGCTCACAAAGAGGGTCTCACTGGAAGCGGCAAATGGATTAGGAGTGCCTAAGTAGCAGCAGCAACAGCAATCCCCAACCTCTTCAAACCCAACAAACTTTACTCTCTCTCAAGTCCAAAGCAGGAATCGATTTTGCCTTGGGGTAAGGCACTCCAAGCCCTCACGATGGTGGCCAGCACCACCTGGTAAACAAGGAAAGGCCAGGCCCCCAATTCTCAGCTGGTCTGCACCCTGGGGCCAGGCCTGAATCGCTGGCAGCCCTAGATGAGGCACAACTGCCTGGGAAGCCCAAAGCATATCTGCCCACGGACATAAACAGAGGACTCTGCTCTGCACTTCTAGATATGCTCCCAATGGGGACTCGAGCAAGGCTGCTGCCAGATAAGCAGCTCCACTCCTCCCCTGCTTCCTCCCCTGAAATGTTCAGAGCCCAGCCTCCCTGCTGGACCATTTCTGCCTTCGACTCATCTTCCCTCAGTGTCACTCCACAGAAACACTAAGGTCTGACCAGAGTGATCCAAACAACAACTCTCATTACCTTTCCATTCTGGGGAAAAACCCACAACAAGCGTCTCAGCAGCCCCTCGGCTCCAGGCCCCATCGGTCCAGCCGGCTGGCCACCCCAGGCGATTAGGAATAGGACCTCCCCCACTGGTGGCTTGCAGTGGGGAGGAGGAAGGGCCTTAGAAGTGGGAAAACCAAGAAAGCAAGGACATTACATCTCTCCCCAGGCACAGGGGGACAATGGCTTTAAGATCCGTTCCCTCTGTGGCCACAGCTTAAACAGAATTGCCTTGACCCAAGGCTAGTGCTATTTGAAGCCATGACCTGGGCAGCTTCTAGGGATGGAGGGGGCGTAGGCCCCGGTGCCAGGCCATGAGCCTGACCCCGCTGTTGGTACGGCAAGCCTCTGGGGCAACCCGAGTCCCCTACCCCTGCTACTTAGAGGGGGTGGCTCCCAAACATCTCCAAAGCATGGCTCCAACAGGGCTGATGCTGGCCCCGCTGGCCCAGCACTGGCAGGGGAGACGAACACATCAGCACCAACACCTCCTCCCAGTGTCACTCAAGCATGGCACAACTCACCCCATTCCCCTCCCTCTGGCCACGGGATTACAGCAAGTGGGAGCCCTGCTGGGATGCAACAGCAGAAATGAAGCAATACTAAGAGAGCTGCAATTCCCTGCTAAAACTACTTTCTGGTGAGCCTGAGGTTTCCGCTGCAATGGGACAGTTACATCAGTGAGAAGGTAGATGGCCGCGAGGCTGAGGGAGAGTCGGGGCAGTTCAGTAACTGCCAAAAGGGAGTGATCGAGAGGAAGACAGAGAAGGAAGGCAAGGTAGCCTTCTCTCAGTCTCATGAGTCAGGATTGTCAACGTTTCAATTCAGGCTGATCTGCGGTACTAAGGGTCCCACTTCTCGTGTAAGTCTTTTTTGAATTTGCAATCCATGCTCACCAGACAGTAGCTGCCAAAAGCAACATCAGACCTGGCGGGGTGAACCCCCAATCCTAATCAAATGCTCTATCTGCTACTACCTGGCCAGAAATGGCCCTCGGCTTCTCCTTATCCAAGGGCAGGGACCTCTGCCCGGGAAAAATGGAGAGAGGTAACAAAGAAGAATGGATGAGGGGAAGAGACATGTAACCCACCCCAGAGCCGGCTACCCTCCAATAAATACCTGCCTTCCCCTCTCGCTTTACACCGGGCACCACTGAGAACTGGGGCTGATGAAAACAAAACAAAAAAACCACCCCCAATCCCAGAAATGCTTCCAAAACCTCCTCCTTCCTCTGATCTCCTAGTCTGCCCTCCTACAGCCTTTCAGTCAACTACCTCATCACAGGGTTGCTCCCAACCCCAAACCAACTGCATTTGGAGTTCACAGGACTGAACATTTTTTTTTCCCCTTTTCAGAAGGGGGTGGGTGGCATTTGCTGGGCTTCCTTTCAACTGAGCCTCCGGTGTTAATCCTGAGCAAGGGTTGCTTTTCCGTGTCCTCTCCAACAGAGGGTCCCAGTCCTTTCCCAGGGGGAGAGATCTACTATTCCAGCTCAAGATCACTTCAGTAACCCATTCCAAGTGCTAACAAATGCTCAGGTCCCTGTAGGTACCGATAAAGAGGGATTCACAAGGGCAGAGGCAGAGTCAGGCTGGGAAACCCAAATGGACAGCTTGCTCAAACCTCATGATAGTTCACCCTGGATCCACTTAACGAGACACCGAGACTGGAGAAAATCTCCCAGAAGGAAGGAAGAGGAGCAGAAGTCAAAAAATGTCTGATCTCTTGGAGGAAAGAGTCACCCTTGTTGCCCCAACGCAGAGTTGGGGCGAAGGCCAGGGTTGCGGGGTGGAGGGGAGAATCCCTAAGATACAGATGTTGGAAATTCATGAGTGAGCTGTGCTGTAACATTGACACCAATAGCCACAGACTGGGGAGGAAGGGGGCAGGGGTGGTTAAAAGAGATCCCTATACAAAGGCACTAGTGGAATTGGTGAGGGTGGAGGGAGCACTTGGTCGGATCAGCTCATAGAGGGCTTGGTAAGTCCCCACCACAAACCCGACGAAGCCCAGGACGCTGATCAGGACATCCTTGAAGATGGTGGCTGGGTTAATGCCCTCCGAATAGTAGGTGGTGATCTCCAGGAGCGGCGGGATGATAAGAGCCAGGGCACTGCTGCTCACGGAGCCCACCAGCGCGATGACCAGGTCCAGCCGGGGAATCAGGATGGCCAAGACACCTGCGGGAAAGAAAAGGCCTATCTGTTCACGACTGCTGTGGCCGGGATATCCGTCCCTCGCCAGGCACATGATACTCTGCCCCCTAAATGAGGTGGACCTAGAAGATGCCGCTGGGTCTGTCAGTCTTGTTTCCGGAAAAGTGGCATAGCCTAGTGGAAAAAACATGGACTCAGAAGTCAGGGGACTTGGGTTCTAATCCCGGTTCTACCACTTAATCAGAATAATAATGGTATTTATTAAGCGCTTACTATGTGCAAAGCACTGTTCTAAGCACTGGGGAGGTTACAAGGTGATCAGGTTGTCCCACGGGGGGCTCTCAGTCTTAATCCCCATTTTACAGATGAGGTAAATGAGGCACAGAGAAGGCCCAAAGCCACACAGCTGACAATTGGTGGAGCCAGGATTTGAACCCATGACCTCTGACTCCAAAGCCCGGGCTCTTTCCACTTAGCCACGCTGCTGGTCACAACCTCTCCATAGCTGTTTCTTCATCTGTAAGATGGGGATTAAATACTTGTTCTCCCTCCTCCTTAGGCTGTGAACCCCAGACTGTGTCTACCCTGATTAACACATACCTACCCCAGTGCGTAGCACCGTGCTTGACACATACTAAGAGCTTAGCAAATACCGCAGTTATTCCAGAAAAAGGAAGTCAGGGGAAGAGAAAAGATAGACAACCTTTTTCCCCATCTGCTCATTATCTTGTTCTACACCTCAGCCTGGTCAATTGAGAAAAAGAGGTATTTGAAGAGTGGGGAATTCTCTAAGGATTCTTCTTGCTGGTTAAGTGGTCTAGTTGGAAGGAAGAAGTGCTTAAAACAGTGCTTGGCGCATAGCAAGCTCTTAAGAAGTACCACTATTATTATTATTTATTAAGCCCTTACTATGTGCAGAGAGCCCTGTCTCTCCACTTCAAGGCTCTACTGTGGGAGTTCAATGCATGCTGTGCCTTTAAGTGGGGAGATGATCCACTCTGAGCTCAAGAGGAAAAAACTAGAGACTTTACCACAAGGAAAGGGGTGAAAAGAGGAGAGAAATCTTGCAGTAATAAGCCGGCTGCAAGGAAACCTCTAAACATTGATCGAAGTTGAAAACAATACAAGACAATGCTTCAAGCCCATAGGCTAAGGAGCCATTGAGCTGCAAGAATAGAGGGTGGAGGGCAGAGAGGAAGACTGGGGAGAAACCCTGCCCAGGCAGAAAGGCTTCAGCGAAGTTTCCCAGCCAATAACACTAACTGGGATCAGGGTAAAAGCTCAAACAAAAGACAGAGGGAGAATGCTTAGAGAGCAGGTCAGAGAGTTTCTAAAACAAAATACCCCTTGCTTTCCTTTATGGAAGGCAGGATACAAATCTTGGTCTCCAATAGATCACAGGAGACCAAATAAGTGGGCTCGAAGATCAAAAGGAAAAATAAAAAAAGCTTGTGGATATCGTGTCAGAGAGAGGGGTGGAGGAAGAAAACGGTGAAGGAAGAAGGTGGAGGTGAAGGAAGAAAACGGTGAAGGAAGAAAACGGTGGAGGAAGAAAATGGAAAAAAAAGTAAACGGTGGGAAGTCCGGAGGAAGGAGGCTCTATGGCAGGGTGAGAGGCATAGAAAGCCACACTACCGAGGCTGGGAAGCTCCAGAACTCAAACTTCTTCCTTCCAACTAGACCACCCAACCAGCAAGAAGAATCCTTAGAGAAACAACAGATTTCCCACCTCTTGTAATAGGTTATATGCCAAAGGACCGTACTAAGTGGTGGCGTAGATACAACTTAATCAGGTCAGACCCAATCTCTATCCTTCATGGGGTTCCCAGACTAAGAGGGAGGGCAGTCAGGTATTTAAATCCCATTTTACAGATGAGGAAACTGAGGCCGGGAGTGACTGCCTCAGTTTCTGCCATGACTGACTGTCATACCAGTGACTGCCATGGTCAAAGAGAAGGCAAACGGTGGAACTGAGACTGGAAGTCAGGTTCTCTGGCTCCCAGACTTGTGGGAACTCTCCTCCCTCCTCTCAAGTGCTACTCCGGCCACCTGTGCTTCTGACCCCATTCCCTCTCATCTTATGAAATCTCTCGCTCCATCCCTTCTCCCCTCCTTAACTTCCATCTTCAACCGCTCACTCTCCACTGGTTCCTTCCCCTCTGCCTTCAAACATGCCCATGTCTCTCCCATCCTAAAAAAACCCTCTCTTGACCCCACCTCACCTTCTAGTTATCGTCCCATATCCCTCCTACCATTCCTTTCCAAACTCCTTGAACGAGTTGTCTACACGCGCTGCCTAGAATTCCTCAACAACAACTCTCTCCTCGACCCCCTCCAGTCTGGCTTCTGTCCCCTTCATTCCACGGAAACTGCGCTCTCAAAGGTCACCAATGACCTCCTGCTTGCCAAATCCAACGGCTCATACTCTGTCCTAATCCTCCTCAACCTCTCAGCTGCCTTTGACACTGTGGACCACCCCCTTCTCCTCAACACGCTATCTGACCTTGGCTTCACAGACTCCGTCCTCTCCTGGTTCTCCTCTTATCTCTCCGGTCGTTCTTTCTCAGTCTCTTTTGCAGGCTCCTCCTCCCCCTCCCATCCTCTTACTGTGGGGGTTCCCCAAGGTTCAGTGCTTGGTCCCCTTCTGTTCTCAATATACACTCACTCCCTTGGTGACCTCATTCGCTCCCACGGCTTCAACTATCATCTCTACGCTGATGACACCCAGATCTGCATCTCTGCCCCTGCTCTCTCCCCCTCCCTCCAGGCTCGCATCTCCTCCTGCCTTCAGGACATCTCCATCTGGATGTCCGCCCGCCACCTAAAGTTCAACATGTCGAAGACTGAGCTCCTTGTCTTCCCTCCCAAACCTTGTCCTCTCCCTGACTTTCCCATCTCTGTTGACGGCACTACCATCCTTCCTGTCTCACAAGCCCGCAACCTTGGTGTCATCCTCGACTCTGCTCTCTCATTCACCCCTCACATCCAAGCCGTCACCAAAACCTGCCGGTCTCAGCTCCGCAACATTGCCAAGATCCGCCCTTTCCTCTCCATCCAAACCGCTACCCTGCTAATTCAAGCTCTCATCCTATCCCGTCTGGACTACTACACTAGCCTTCTCTCTGATCTCCCATCCTCGTGTCTCTCTCCACTTCAATCCATACTTCATGCTGCTGCCCGGATTATCTTTGTCCAGAAACGCTCTGGACATATTACTCCCCTCCTCAAAAACCTCCAATGGCTACCGATCAATCTGCGCATCAGGCAGAAACTCCTCACCCTGGGCTTCAAGGCTGTCCATCACCTCGCCCCCTCCTACCTCACCTCCCTTCTCTCCTTCTACTGCCCAGCCCGCACCCTCCGCTCCTCCACCACTAATCTCCTCACTGTACCTCGCTCTCGCCTGTCCCGCCATCGACCCCCGGCCCACGTCATCCCCCGGGCCTGGAATGCCCTCCCTCTGCCCATCCGCCAAGCTAGCTCTCTTCCTCCCTTCAAGGCCCTGCTGAGAGCTCACCTCCTCCAGGAGGCCTTCCCAGACTGAGCCCCTTCTTTCCTCTCCCCCTCGTCCCCCTCTCCATCCCCCCGTCTTACCTCCTTCCCTTCCCCACAGCACCTGTATATATGTATATATGGTTGTACATATTTATTACTCTATTTATTTATTTATTTATTTATTTTACTTGTACATTTCTATCCTACTTATTTTATTTTGTTGGTATGTTTGGTTCTGTTCTCTGTCTCCCCCTTTTAGACTGTGAGCCCACTGTTGGGTAGGGACTGTCTCTATGTGATGCCAATTTGTACTTCCCAAGCGCTTAGTACAGTGCTCTGTACATAGTAAGCGCTCAATAAATACGATTGATTGATTGATTGATTGATTGTGTTTTTTCCACTAGGCCATGCTGTTTCTAGATGCTCCTGAAATGGAGAATGGAGGTCCAGGCAAAGGAATCAAAACAAATTTAAACACAAGTATTGGCACCTAATATTTAACATACTGTCAGTGACCATGAACTCTCCACAATCCTGGGAAACTTGACCAGCCACTGTTTAAACAGGAAACCAAGTTAAATAACTGACTCACCTATACTATCCACTTTTCTTTTCTCTCTGTAAATTAATAATTGGCATTTGGAAAGCACTTACTGTGTGCCAAGCACTATACTAAGCAATAGAGTATATACCACGCAAGCAGATTGGACAGTCTCTGGCTCACGGTCCAAGGTGGTGGAGAAGAAGAATATTATTCCCATTTTTATGGATGAGAAAACTGAGGCAGGATTAGATCCCAGGTCTCCTGATTCTCAGGCTGGGGCTCTTTACATCAGGCCCTGCGTCTGCCTAAAAAAGCCATTAAAAAAAATAATAATCAAATACAATCAAGAGAAGATTTTAGGCAGCATGGCCTAAGGGAAAGTGCAAGCGCCTGGTAGTCACAGGATCTGAGTTCTAATCCTGGCTCTGCCACTTGCCGGCTGTGTGACCTTGGGCAAGTCACTTTACATTCATTCATTCAATTCATTCATTCAATCATATTTATGGAGCATTTACGGTGTGTAGAGCACTGTACTAAGTGCTTGGGAAGTACAAGTTGGCAACATATAAAGAAGGTCCCTACCCAACAACGGGCTCACAGTCTAGAAGGGGGAGACAGACAGCAAAACATGTGGACAGGTGTCAATACCAACGAAATAAATAGAATTATAGATAAACATCATTAATAAAATGAACAGAGTAATAAATATGTACAAATATTCATTCAATCGTATTTATTGAGCACTTACTGTATGCAGAGCACTGTACTAAGCGCTTGGGAAGTACAAGTTGGCAACATATAGAGACAGTCCCTACCCAACAACGGGCTCACAGTCTAGAACGGGGAGACAGACGACAAAACAAAACATGTGGACAGGTGTCAAGTCATCAGAATAAACAGAAGTAAAGCTAGATGCACATCTTCTAGACTGTGAGCCTGCTGTTGGGTAGGGACCGTCTCTATGTTGCCAACTTGTACTTCCCAAGTGCTTAGTACAGTGCTCTGCACACAGTAAGTGCTCAATAAATACAATTGAATGAATGAATGAATCATTAACAAAATAAATAGAATAGTAAATATGTCTGCGTGTCTCAGTTTCATCAACTGCAAAATGGAATGAAATCCCTGTTCTCCCTCTTACTTTGACTGCGAGCCCCACATGGGACAGAGACCGTGTCCAAACCGATTATCTCATATTACCCCAGCACGTGGTGCAGGATTAGCACATAGTAAGTGCTTAACAAATTCTATAATAATATTATTGTTAATAATTATTATTCTAGCCCTGTCTCTTGGGGTCTCAGTTTCCTCCTCTGTAAAATGAAGGTGTTGCTCACTTTCTCTACCTGTTAGATTGTGTATCTGTGGGCCCCATGTAGGACAGCGTCTGGGTCTGATCTGATTATCGTGTATCTACCTCAACACCTGGAACACAGTAAGTGCTCAGTGTCATAATTACTGATAATTATTATTGAGACTATGTGAGTAAACAGCCTATATGTTTAAAGAGGTCCAAAACAGATGTTTCACAACTTCTCTCTTCAGCCATCAATCCAGACTTTATTTTCCCAGCAACCCAGCTAAACCAACAGAAGTTTGCTAAGAAACACATTCAGCAACCCAGAATTGGGAAATTCAAACCTCACTCAGACTGTGAAGAAAAACAAGTGACAGTGATGGAACAGATAGGTCTGTGCAAGAAGCAGTTATCAGTTTTATAAATATCTAGGCATCACAAAAAGCTGATCTTGGCTCCACCACTTGTCTGCTGTGTGACCTTGGGTACGTCATTTCGCTTCTCTGGGCCTCAGTTAACTCATCTATAAAATGGGGATTAAGATCGTGAGCCCCATATGGGACATGGACGGTGTCCAACCTGATTATCTGGTATCTACTCCAGAGTTCAGTACAGTGCCTGGCACATACTAAGTGCTGAAATACCATTCTAAATAAAAAAAATAATCGCCCAGTGAACAAAGAAGAAAGAGGCAGAGAGCCAGGCTCTGCCATCCCATTAATAGCAATACCTATTTGGGCACTATATGAAAATCCATCTTTGAACAACTGGTGCCTGTGACATGAGGACACCTTAATGGATCTAAAAGCAGTTCAGTGGGGCCCCTCTTCCCCATCTCCCTAATGGAAAAGCAGCAGACACCTGATGCCCAAAGAGGCCTGTAGCTCCAGGGGCCTGAGTTTTCTATACCAGGTGCTAAAAAAACCAATCTGCACTATGGTTCCCTCGCAAACTATCATGTCTGAGTGTGTGGGGGAGGATGCATGTGAAAACAGGAGACAAGCTGACCCTCTCACTCTGGCTTCTGAAACCACACCCATAGAGTGAAAGTCAACCCAGATGCCCAAGGGGGAAAAGGCTTTTATCTGCTGACAGCCAGAAGACACTCAGTGTAGGGACCGTCTCCATCTGTTGCCGATTTATACTTCCCAAGCACTCTGCACACCGTAAGCGCTCAATAAACACGATTGAATGAAGCAATGAATGAATGAATTTTTAAATGAGACAGCGATCCTGTCCCAAGCACCGGATCAAAGGTCTTGGCCAAGTGCAGGCTCAGGATTCAGCGTCACCGCTGAGAAGCAGCATGGCCTAATAATAATAATGATGATGGCATTTGTTAAGCACTTACTATGTGTAAAGCACTGTTCTAAGCGCTGGTGGGGGGAATACAATGGGATCAAGTTGTCCCATGGGGGGCTCACAGTCTTAATCCCCATTTTCCAGATGAGGTAACTGAGGCTCAGAGAAGTTAAGTGACTTGCCCAAGGTCACACAGCAGACGTGGTGGAACTGGGATTTGAACCCATGACCTCTGACTCCAAAGCCCGGGCTCTTTCCACTGAGCCACGCTAGTGGATAGAGCTTGGGTCTGGGAGTTGGAAGGACCTTGGTTCTATTCCCGGCTCTGCCACTTGTCTACTGTGTGGCCCTGGGCAAGTCACTTTACTTCACTGGGCCTCAGTTCCCTCATCTGTAAAATGGCTTTTAAGACTGTCAGCCCCATGAGGGACAAGGACTAGGTCCAACCTGACAACCCCGTACCTACCCCAAGGCTTAGAAGAGTGCCTGGCACATAGTAAACACTTAAATACCATATGAAAGCAAGGGGGAGGCCACCTCCATTCACTTTCTGGGGCCTCCCAGAACCTAGAATGGGCATTTCTGAGCATTTGTGGCAAAGTCAGACAGCTTTTTGAGCCCGCAAAATCAGCAGATTTCCCACCTCTCCATTTAGGGCTTTCTGCCTCTCTCTTTAGCACTTTATCCAGGATTCCAAGAGCTGTTACCAAGAGGTAACAGAAGCAGTGTGTGACATACCTACAATCCCGGGGCCAATTTACAGGCTCCAGGCCTGACCCAGCTACAGGGAAAAGCCAAAACCAAGCTTATGACAGCCCTGATGAAATTTGGCCAACCGCTGCGTCTTGCTATTTGGCTAATTTACAGAGAGAGGGGGACCGTTTTGACCATTCATGTCCCAACCTATATTTTCTGCTTCCTGTTCTTGAAGGGAGTGTCTAATATCGTTGGGAGATGCAGTACAAGCAAGGAGCAACCGCGGGAGTTGCCACTTGAACTACAGTTTACAATCAATCCGCTAGCTTCAAAAGACAATAAACCAAGTAACAAGGCTCCCGCCTCCCAGGGGATGGGGGAAAAAAAAATACAAGTCAGCTTCGCTCACAAATTAAGCCTGAATCTCTTTAGGAAAGTGAAACCTCCCGATCCTTGTTGCTCTATTTTTACAAATTGGCTATGCTGGGTAGTAATTTTGTTTCCATTTTGGTAACTCTGTAAGCCAGCGAATCTGTTGCTCAAACCACACCCTATTCTGATTTAACGAGCTCACCTATTAAGACAGTTTGACTTCTCTCCTGCCTCTATGCCATGGCCTCTGCCCCCTGCCCCTTTCCAGAAGAGAGACATCAGATGCTCTGCTTCCTACTCACATGTCACGCAGACTATGCCCGTGCGCACTGCAAGATCCGTGGCCAAGGCCCAGCGCTCCGGCACCCGGGAGACGGTGAAGGGGATGATGATCTCAGCGGGGACGTAGAATTGAAGGGCATAGGTGAAGAAGATCCCGATGGAGTACAGCAGCTTGACAGACTGGTATAACCTGGAGGTGACACCAGGATAATAATGAGGGCACTTGTTAAATAAACTCTTACGTTGTGCCAAGCACCGTACTAAGCACTGGGGTAGAAACAAGATCATCAGGTTGGATCCAACCCTCATGGGCGCACAGTCTAAGTAGGAGGGAGAAGAGGTATTTAATCCCGATTTTACAGATGAGGAAACTGAGGCCCAGAGAAGTGAAATGACTTGCCCAAGGACACACTCCCAGGTCTGTGCTCTTTCCACTAGGCCTGGATTATGCCAGAAAGTTTATCCCCATCCCCAGACTCATTAGATTCATTCATTCAATCGTATTTATTGAGCGCTTACTGTGTGCACAGCACTGTACTAAGGGATTGGGAAGTACAAGTTGGTAACATATTAGATGCTAGCAGGGCTAGCAGCATTTGACCAGAGATAATCTGTAACCCCACACCACAGTAATCACTGGAAAGAACCACAGACTAGAACTCAGTAAATCTGGCTTTCGGCCTCCTGGCCCCTTAGACAAATTTCCAAACCTCACTGAGCCTCAGTCTCTGCACCTGCTATCTCCTAGCCTTTCAGCAGCCTGTGGAAGGAGAGCTAAGGAAGTATTTCACGTGAATGGCTTCAACTTCCTCAGAAAAAAAGCACGATGTGTTCAGAGTACTAAAATATTTCAGCACTACAGCTTTTCTAAACACACAGCTGTGCTCCCTCCGCTAACCTATCTTGTATTTACCGCAGTGCTTAGAACAGTACTTGGCACATAGGAAGCGCTTAACAAATACCATAATTATTAAGAAGCTAACTCGGGAAATGGCCTCGTTCTACTCTGGGAATATCCACGCCTCAAAAAACCCGGGGCCACCCAGCCCGGGGGTCAGAGCAGTGTGGGTACATCAGGGCTTGACAGGGCTCATGCTACAGACACAGAAACTATAGGAGCTGGTGGGCAACTGAATGCCAGAAAGATAAGCCCAACTGGGTTTGAAAAATCAGAGGGAAGGGAGAGCCTGCAGGAGCTTAACTAGAGACTCAGAATTTGTTTTCTGGGTTTATAACCCCTTTCTGAGAAGGGAACCCACTTTCCAAAACAAGCTAGGCCCTAGAATCTTGAGAGGGGGACAAAGCACAAAGAAATCAATCAATATCCAGGCTGGAGCTCGGCTTTCCAAAGTGCAGAAATGGATAACTATTCTCAATGCAGTCAGCACTAGCTCAGCCCACCCATCAGTTTGTCAACCCTCTTTCTTTTCTCACTCTTCATTCTTCGCTAGTCTCCTCCTAAAGGAACCTAACGCTAAATGCTCATCTCTAGACTGTAAGCTCGTTGTGATCAGGGAATGTGTCCATTTATTGTTGTACTGTACTCTTCCAAGCTCTTAGTAGGGTGCTTTGCATATAGTAAGTGCTCAATAAATACAGGTGAATGAGGCAGGTGGAAAGAGGCAGAAACTGAACAGATCATCACAGGTGGGACAAAAGAAGAATGCATGGGCCCTCGGGGCAAAACAGCTTCACTTAAATCTGATCTACTGACAAGATCCTGGCCAACATCAAAGTAACCAGTAGACTCTGTCCTTAATCTAAATTCATCTTTTGAAACAGAGCAACTGCAAAGCAGACACCTAGGGTCTCTCATCTGTGGCATCTGCCAGGTTCAGTGAGCCCCTCCAGTGGCCCTCAGTCATTGCAGAGTCACCAGAGGAGTCATTTTTATTGCCATTTCCCCAAAATGGGGGAAGCTGCCAGAATCACTCAGTGGGATCTAGATTCAAAGAAATCCACGCCTTCCCCATGCCCACCCAATATGCAGGAAAGCCAACATTGATCAATTTTGCTTTATTAATAATAACAATAATAACAGTATTTGTTAAGTGCTTACTATGTGCCAGGCACTGCTCTAAGCACTAGGGTAGATACAAGCTATTCAGGTTGAACCCAGTTGCTGTCTTTCCCTGACCACTCACCTTAACTTTAATGAGAGGTAGGGCATGAAACAGCTCCTATCCATCTAGGGCAGTTTAGGGGGCTGGGCTAGATAAGGAGGCCCCCTCTAACCTTAGATCTCTGATTACTTCACAACTAGGGAAATGGTTTAAAGGCTGGTCCCCTCCATTCCCTTCCCCTCAAAACCACCAAATACAAACCACCAAGACTTGCCTAACATCTAGTAGAAGTTACAGCAGATGAGCTTCAAGGTCTAGGCAGAGTGTTGGGGGTCTGCCAGGGGAGTGGCTTAACCCCCACCCCTCCGAGCCCCCAGCTAACTACCCACAGCCCCACTTCCCCTTCCCTTGTTGAGCAAGAAAAGCAAACCAGACGGTAGAGGCCCTTTCCCAGCCTTCTCCCCATTGCCTCCCCACCACCCCTGGCTGTGAACACACCAGCAGTTAGGCAGGTTGAGCGTGATGCTTGCTTGGATGGCGGCTCCAAAGCGCAGGTATCCCAGGACCCCCAGGCTGATGTAAAGGGTGGTGACTATGCACATCCCCACATACAGAATCACTGGGAAACGCTGAGGATTCTTCATTTTGTTTTCAAGAGGGAGGACCTGGAGGGAGAAAGAGAGAAAAAGAGAGAGAAAGAGAGAGAGAGTGATCAGCCAATAGAAATGTAAAAGGATCCAAAAGGAGCTGTCACCCACACCCTCTTGTCCCTGCTCTGAACAAACAAACAAAAAAAGCCCACAGGCCATTTCCTGAGAACCCCCTCCTCATCCCCAATCACATTCCCTGTAAGTGCCCCAGAGGACATAGGAGCAACCCACGCTGGAGAAACTGAGGCAGATTTTGCAAAAAGCTGACACTAGAAGCTGAACTCCTGTTCCAATCACTGGACCACAAAGCCTTCTCTCCCATAAGCCCTCCAGTTACCCTTGACTGAAGGAAGTGTCATTCATAGAGCTTAAGATGCTGGAAATAACTGTGCCAATGTCCTCCAGGTTTCAAGGACCAGATATATATCTTATGTCTTACTACTGACAAACAATTCTCAATCTTATCATGACCCTCATATTTAGTTAGGACCTAAAGGCACCAAAATGAAGTCAAGATGGAAGACCAGGCTAAAGACACATGCCAGCTAGAAGAAATGTTGCCAGTGGAGCATTCCACTTGGGCTGCTTCTCACAGACCATCCACTTCTTCAGCAAGCACTACATCGTCTCCACACACCTCTGCCCTCAAAATCACCATCACTAACCCACTGGATCTCTACTTCAAATCCTCAGAGTCCACTGGGAGAACTTACTAAACCAGTCTTTTGTCCTCCTCCTCCTGAAGACTCTGATGACCAAGAAAAACCTGAGCTAAGGAAAGTGGAAACTCTTTGAGGGCAAGGCTACACCTTGTCAAGTCCCTGCAGCACTTAGTAGAGTGCGGTCCTGAACCCAGAGAGCATGTCATAAAAAAACCAGGAACCAATGAGGCACTTTCCCTTCTCCAATCTAACAACACAATCTCTGCAAGTCACCTGCTGTCTGAATCCAATACTGAAAACCATTCCCCATGTGGATCTGGGAGGACAATTCTGACAAAGCGGTTAGTAATGAAGGAAACTGGCTCCCACTCAAATCTTGATATCGGGCCATGAGAGTAAACTCGTTGTGGTCAGGGAATGTGTCTACCACATCTGTCATACTGTACTCTCCCAAGCGCTTACTAGAGAGTACCACACACTAATGCAGAATGAACACACTCAATTGATGAGGGGAAGGTCCATGACCAGCACAAGAGTCTAGGACACATGAACATTTTTGCCAAGACTTGACAATGCGTCTCAACTTGACAACTCTGCAGGCTTACACAAAACATACCGCTGAAAGGCTGGCCTTTTTGTTAATCAATCGTATTTATTGAGCGCTTACTGTGTGCAGAGCACTGTACTAAGCGCTTGGGAAGTACAAATTGGCAACATATAGAGACAGTCCCTACCCAACAGTGGGCTCACAGTCTAAAAGGGGGAGACAAAACCAAACATACTAACAAAATAAAATACAATAGATATGTACAAGTAAAATAAATAAATAAATAAATAAATAAACCAGCCTACAGTGCCCTAGGAGCCTCCAGAGGCACTGTGGGAGTTCAAGCCAATGGCTCACGACGGAGCAGTGGGAGGTGGGGACTCCAAGCAGTTAGAACCGCTTGCACTCTGCCCCAAAATAGATAGAATATCAGAGTCTCTTAGCAACCTGGTGGAAGTTCGAGGCTGCCTCTCGAAGACTAGTAATTACCCACCATACATTCAGTATTTAATCTGTCAGTACAGTCCTCCGACTTCTGGGGCCCCTTCCAAGATGAAGAGGCAACTGCACATCTAGAGTTGGGGGAGAAGCAGCAAGAGGAAACAAAAACAGAAAGCATCTCTCCTTTTCTCAGGAGTTCTATCCCTAACCCAGAAGCAGCAGCATGATGTAGTGGGAAGAGCATGGGCCTTGGCCACTAAGGAACAGGGATGACAAACAAGCAAATATTAGTAATCACAATATATAAAATACGTGCTTAATATATGCTAAGTATAATCAAGTCATACGGTCACCTTGCTGCGAAGCAGTTTCCCCACACAGGCCCCCAGTCCATACCCCGACTTGACTCCCAAAGGAAGGAAGGTGAGGCTTTCCTGGTGCCTGTTTGGACAGCCACCTCAAGTGCTTAGAATGGGGCTCTGCACATAGTAAGCACTCAATTAATACCACTGATTGCAAACTTCAGATGCAGAGCAGTACTTTAAAATCATATTTGGAATGACAACTAGTCCAGAATCAATGTTTTTGCTTAGTCAATCATTCCCTAAAGATCATTCAGAATGTACGAGAGGAGATGGGGTGGACCTTCCAATTCTGGTATCCTGGAGAGCCCATCAGCAGTCAACTAAAGAATCGGCTCATTTCTGACAATTCAGGGGCCCCCCCTGCTTCTCCTCCCTTAGGTTTACCTTTTGACCATTTCATTGTTCATTGGTGGTCCCCTCCCCACACCCACCCAGGGGTCAGAATAAGATGGGGAAAGTGAAATCCCATCAATTTCTTTCGGTCTCACTTCACTTCTCATCCATGGGGCTGGAAAAAGTTCATGCTGGAGAGGGGAGAGTTTGAATAATTTGTGGTTGGAAATCATCCGTAGACTTCATTAGTCACACTTGCCCCAGCCCCAGTGGCACAGATATTGGGAGAAGACTGTACTTGGCTTTCTCTGATTTCAACCCTTGGCCTAAGGATCCTATGCAAGCCTTCCCATCATCTGGTAAGACTCAGCAGCCCTGTGTGAGCCAAAAATTCTCAACCCAAGGCAATCTGAATCAGCCTTAGTTGAACCCCTGGAAGGAAGGCCTAATGTGGATCAACAGACAGGGTCTTTTAACGTGTCGCCAAAGCCTTCCCATCCTCTCCCCAAAATGGCCACCACACTAGTCCAGGCACTTGTCCACACTGATCCTGGCTTGATGACTGCATCTGCCTCTTTGCTGACATCCCTGCCTCCAGTCTCTTCCTCTCCAGTCCACACTTCACCCTTCTGCCTGGCTTACTTTTCTAAGCTATTATGCACACATGTCCTGACCCCTCAATAAACCTCCACTGCTTGCCCTTCCTACTCTGCATGAAGCAGAAATTACCATTAACTTTAAGGCACTTGATCAGCTCTCTTCATCCTCTCTTCTCCCACATTATCTCTGCTCTCCCTCTTCACTTCTCTCACGATAATCTACTCACTGTGCTTCCCCTCATCTCTCCTGCTGCCCACCTCAATGTCTGCAACTCCCTCCTCCTTTCATTCATTCATTCAATCGTATTTATTGAGTGCTATGTGCAGAGTACTGTACTAAGCACTTGGGAAGTACAAGTTGGCAACATATAGAGACGGTCCCTACCCAACAGCGGGTCATCTCTGGCAGACCACTTCTCTCCCATCTTCAAAGCCCTCCAGGAAGCCTTCCCCAATTAATCTCTCATGTCTCCACTTCATATTTCCCCAACTGCCATTTCAGCCTTCCCATGTCACTTACACACTTAAGTACTCAGAACCCCCAAAGTTCCTGCTATGTACAATATGATACTCTCCCATCTGTAATTTAAGTGCCTGTCTCCCTCCACTCGACTGTAAGCTCCTTGTGGGAGCTGTGTCTTCTACCTCTATGGTACTTTCTCAGGCACTAAGTTAGAGTGCTCCGCACTTGACTGACTAGCTGAAGGGGAGCCAGGGAGCAGGCTGTGTAAGTGAGATGCATCTGTGGGACTCAGAGTTTCCACAGCCCAAGTACAAGCTCAAAAAAACAGTGGAAGGAGCAATAGAATGGAGGCAGTGGAACTCCAGTACACACCCACCCTAGCCTGAGCCTGGCCTATTTGAATAATCGTGGTATTTGTTAAGCATTTAATGTGGGCCAGACACTCTACTAAGCACTGGGGTGGATAAAAGCAAATCAGGTTGGAAACAGTGTCTGTCCCACAAGGGGCTCACAGTCTCAATCCCCATTTTACAGATGAGGTAACTGAGGCCTGAGAAGAGGAGTGACTTGCCCAAGGTCACACAGCAGACAAGAGGTGGAGCTAGAATTAGAACACACAACCTTCTGATTCCCAGGCCTGTGATGTATCCACTATGCCATGCTGCGGCGGGCGAGCGGGGCCTTCCTTCAGCCTAGACAGCTTGAGACTTTGCAGGACTCTACTGAACCACCCCCAGTTGGGCGCAAACACAGGACACCTCCCAAAGGGTACTCCCTTCATCAGGAAACCCTTACCCCACTCCCGCACCCAACCTTACCACACCAATGCCTTCAAAGGCGAAGATAGCTGTGCCAAAGAACAGAGGGTAAGTCTTCCAACTTGCCACGAGTGGTAGGGTGCTGGGATCTGGAATGCCCTGCAGGATAGAAAAACAGACATTCCCTCACTGTGAATCTCAGAACTGCTAGTGGCCAGGATAGCTTGGCCTTGGAGAATGGCTTTCAAAAATGGGAAAGACCTGATTTGGCACAGATGAAGGACAAGCCATTCCTGCCAGAGAAAAGACAATATGAGAGGCAGGTGAATCAATGGGGAGTATTTACAGCAGGTTTGCCCTGGAGGAGTAGGGAATGAGAGCTGGGATGCAGCAGGAAAAGAGAACAAAAAGAAAACAGCAGGCCAGTGATGCAGCCCAAGGGCAGGAGTTTCTGTTTTAAACGAGGTGAAGTGGAAAGCCACTGGAACTTTTTGAAGTGAATCCATGCCCTTTGGTGAAAAGATTATCATCTCATCAGTTGGAGGGCAACAGCAAGATGATGGGGTAAGAGAGAGAGCAAGAAGATGGGGGAGAAAGAGAGCAAGAAGATGGGGAGAGAGGGAGAAGATGGGAGAGAGGGACAGAGAGAGAGAGAGAAGGTATTTCTGGAATACAATACCCACCTTTATAATCAGTGCAAAGACAAGACGGAGCAATGCTTTTTGGGGTACTCAGATCACTTCTAAACAAATTTTCATGTACATGGTTTGGGAATGGCCTTGTACACACCTGGACGATGTACTGGTAGATCATGATCAAACTGCCCAGCATGCTAACATTCGCCAGCATGGAGAAGATGGAGAGGACTTTGAGATTGCGGATAAACACAAGCAGCACGAGGAAGGGCAGGAAGGCGAGCATGTAAAGCCGGGAGTCCATGGAGGGAGTCAGCACCACTGTCTCGTTGTTGTGGCAGTTGTTGGTGGTCCCGTTAGCAGCTTCCACCACCTGAACTCGGCAAAGGAGGGGGAAAAAACATTAGCCAAAAGGCACCACTAAAATCAAAAACGACTAAATCGTGTGGCCTTCATCTGCCTTCCCCTGCTCACACATGGGTGAATTTTATCATCAGGGGTTTCTTCTCTGCGTATGAAGGACAATAATAATAATGTCGTGACTCAGTGGAAAGAGCCCAGGCTTTGGAGTCGGTGGTCATGGGTTCAAATCCCAGCTCCGCCAATTGTCAGCTGTGTGACTTTGGGCAAGTCACTTCACTTCTCTGGGCCTCAGTTACCTCATCTGTAAAATGGGGATGAAGACTGTGAGCCCCCCGTGGGACAACTTGATCACCTTGTAACCTCCCCAGTGCTTAGAACAGTGCTTTGCACATAGTAAGCGCTTAATAAATGCCATTATTATTATGTCACATCACATGCATTTATTAAGTGCTTACTATGTGCCCAGCACTGCACTAAGCATTGGGGTAGATTCCAGATACTCAGGTTGGTCACAGTATCTGCCCCACATGGAGCACACAGTCTAAGAGGGAAGGAGAACAGATATTCAATCCCCTTTTTACAGATGAGGTACCTGAACTGAGACATAGAGACGTTAAGTGATTTGCCCAAAGTCACACAGCAGATGAGGAGCCAGGATTAGAACCCAGATCCTCTGATTCCCAGGCCTATGCTCTTTCCATTAGAGCACGCTGGTTTCCAAATATGTGATGCCCTTAAAACTGCTTAGTACAGTGCTCTGCACACAATAAGTGCTCAATAAATACGACAATGAGTGAATGCTGCAGGAAGGATGTAGATTAGAATCCCTTTATGACTAAGGCTGTGAGACAGACAATGAGTGGCTGAGGGAGGCTTGGAATCACTTTCTCTGAAGACCTTGAAGGGTATGGAGTCAGTTCTTGTGTCCATCAGGATCCAAGAAAGGACCTTGACTGGACATGACAAAGGACTTCACTGTCTGGCAAGGATTCCCACTAGAAAGCACTGAACCTCACAGAGGCAAGGCTACTGGCCAGAGAGACTCTCAAGAAGCCCAAAGCAATCCCATCCACCCTGCAGTCACCACGAAGGCCCTACCTGTTTGATATTATCCGCCAGGAACACAAAGTAGACGCAACAGAACCCCAGCTGGGTGACGATCAGAAAAAAGCCCACAACATGCCTAGAGGAGGAAACATCATTCACTTCAGAATCAGGGAGCGGGGGTGAGGAGAGACAACCATTGAATCCTATCCCTTGGTTTTCTGTGGGACATTTTCCCCAAGATGCTGATGAGACTGGACCCACATTTTCTCCTCCACCTTTTGGGAGGGAAGGGCTACTACTACTAATAATAATGGTATTTGTTAAGCACTTACCATGTGCCAAGCACTGTTCTAAGCACTGGAGTAGATACAAGGTAATCAGGTTGTCCCATATGGGGCTTACAGTCAATCCCCATTTTCCAGATGAGGTAACTGAGGCACAGAGAAGTGGCTTGCCCATGGTCACCAGCAGAGCTGGGATCAGAACCCATGTCCTCTGATTCCCAAGCTGTGCTCTTGCCACTAAGCCACATTGCTTCTCATGATAAACAGGTCACCGCAAGAAGAGATCAGTCAATATGGGGAGTCACATAACCAGGGGCTCCACCCTGAAATGTTCCCAATCAAAGGGGGCAGAAGAGTACCCCCAGGAGTGGATCTCTCCCCTCCCTAACAACTCTTTCCCCTGAGTTATTTTGGTGGTCAGAAGGTATGGCCAGAATGTCACTTAATCACTTCAGTTTCATGGAATTGCTGTGGTAAGCAGTGGTCAGTAACCTCAGCTATAAAATAGGGAAGGCTAATGAGGAAGGCTGGTAAACTCTGACCTCTTCTCCCCAATAGGGGCCCTGGGATTCCTTAGGCTCCAAAAGGATCCCGTGTACCCAGATAACAAGGCCACGGCCTGAAGTCCCATAGAGTAATAACGGAGATTAAAGACTCCTGATTGTGAAATGGAAGGGTAGAGGAGACTCTTATTTACTGCCCTTGGTTCAAGGCTTTTTCACAGAAGGTTGAGTCCCAGAAAGGACTACCTACTGAATCTCCCAAGCATTTAGTACAAGGCTCTGCCCAGAGAAAGTGTTCAACAAATCCCACTGATCGACTGATTGAAGGACATCTCTTCCACCTGCTACATTTTCCTTCAAGGAAGTTCTACCGCATGGAAATCCAACGTTCTCCAGCGGACTGAACAAGCAAGGCCTAGGTGCAAGTAGGGGTTCCACTTCCCAGGAAGCATCAATTAATACGAACTTGTGCGTCAGACTGAAGGCTTACAGGTCACCCCCGACAGGTGAACGGCACGGAATCAGGACAGGAACCAGTTACCTTCCCCACAGGGAATGAGTCCGCAGCCAAGAATTGGGGCTGGCTTCCAGCCCAAACATCACCGCATCCCCATAGTCCACAAAGGGCCGCTGCAGTCTGGGAGGGGAGAAGGGAAACAAAACCGGATTTGAGATTTGTTTAGTGCAAGAGCAAAGAGGAAGATGGGGACTTCTACCCTCCAAGTTAAGAAGCGGGAGGGGGCAAGAATGTGGTAGGAGCATAACACTGACAGGGCTTTGAGGGTAAAATGGGCACATTTGCTGTCTGGCCCTGGCTACTTCTACATATGCCTCCTAAAAATAATAATAGTTATTATTATGGTACTTATGAAGTGCTTACTATATGCCAAGAACTGTCCTAAGAGCTGGTGTAGATACAAGTTAATCAGGTTGGATGCAGTGCCTGTCCCACATTCATTCATTCATATTTATTGAGCGCTTACTGTGTGCAGAGCACTGTACTAAGCGCTTGGGAAGTGCAAGTCGGCAACATATAGAGACGGTCCCTACCCAACAACGGGCTCCCAGGCTACAAGGGGGAGACAGACAGCAAAACAAAACATGGAGACAGGTGTCAAAACTGTCAGAATAAATAGAATTATAGCTATATGCACATCATTAATAAAATAGAGTAGTAAATATGTATACGTAAAATAAATAGAGTAATAAATATGTACAAATATATACAAGTGCTGTGGAGAGGGAAAGGAGGTAAGGCGGGGGGGCGATGGGGAGGGGAAGAGGAGAGGAAAAAGGGGGCTCAGTCTGGGAAGGCCTCCTGGAGGCAGTGAGCTCTCAGTAGGGCTTTGAAGGGAGGGAGATAGCTAGTTTGGAGGATGTGTGGAGGGAGGGCATTCCAGGCCAGGGGTCGACGGCGGGACAGGCGAGAGCGAGGCACAGTGAAGAGGTTAGTGGCAGAGGAGCGGAGGGTGCGGGCTGGGCTGGAGAAGGAGAGAAGGGAGGTGAGGTAGGAGGGGGCGAGGTGATGGACAGCCTTGAAGCCAAGAGTGAGGAGTTTTTGCTTGATTCGTAGGTTGACAGGCAACCACTGGTGATTTTTGAGGAGGGGAGTGACATGCCCAGAGCATTTCTAGGGCTCACCCTCAATCTCCATTTTACAGATGAGGTCACTAAGGCCCAGAGAAGTTAAGTGACTTGCCCAAGGTCACACAGCAGACATGTAGCAGAGCAAGGATTAGATCTCAGATCCTTCTGACTTCCAGGTCCACGGTCTATCCACTAAGCATGCTGCTTCTCCTCATTAAATACTTCTCTCTTTCCTGGATTCACCATCTCCATTCTTCCTATTCCCGAACCTGCCAGGTAAGCGAGCCTCTCCAAAAACTGGATCGGTCCTCGTTTGGGGCAGGTGTCATCCCAGGGAACCACCCAGCTCATGAAAGCTTCTGTCTTGAGCTATGAGGGAAGCAGGAATTTAGCCATGATTATCATGATACCCACCCCTCCTTTCTGAATAACACTCTGGAGAAAAGCCAATCTATTCAGCCCCAAATCACTGGGATCGCACAGGACAGGAGTGCAGGGCAAAGAACAGCACATATTATCCTTCCTATTACTGATAATAATAAACACTTGCTAATCAGCAGTGTGCTAGGCATTGTACAGAACACGGCCTGAAGTGTGGTCTCAGCCCAGTGGCTTTAACAAAATTAGACTCCGAAACAAAGGATGGTAAAACATTCGGGGGGAAGGAATGTTCAGTGCCGCGCTCATTCCGATCATTTTCAGGGAGAGGAAGACATCTTCAGAAAGGTTCCAGGCGAGGGGAGGTGTTGAGGGGTGGGGAGGAAAAGGAGGTCAGAGGAGGGACTGAAAGAGGAGAGGATGTGACGGGGGAGAAGATCACATTCTGATCATTTTCAGGGAGAGGAAGACATCTTCAGAAAGGTTCCAGGCGAGGGGAGGTGTTGAGGGGTGGGGAGGAAAAGGAGGTCAGAGGAGGGACTGAAAGAGGAGAGGATGTGAGGGGAGAGAAGATCACATCTACAGAAGCCTGTTGCCAATGGGGAGGCCAATCTAACAGGGTTCCACGGGAATCAGAGTAGTAAACTGGAATAATAACAGTGATAAAAACATGGTTCTGTAAAGTGCTTATTATGTGCCAAGCTCTGTGATACAGACAAAATAATCAGGTTAGTCAGACACAGTTCCTGTTCCACATGAGGCTCAAAGCATAAGGGGGAGGAAGTCCAGGCATCTTCCACCCATTTTTACAGGTGACAAAACTGAGGCACAAAGAAGGTAAGTGACTGGCCCAAAGCAGCAGGCAAGTGGCAGAGCTGGGATCAGAACCCAGTTCCTCTCACTTCCTGACCGGTGCTCTTTCCTCTATTTCATGCTGCAGGATGAGGGCGGGAAGTTTCTTACCGGTGGCAGAAGTGATGAGCACATTTTACCAGGATGCCCATACAGTGCACGGCAACTATGCCCATGACCAGCAGACTGACAGGACCCATCTGGAGAAAGGAGAGTTGGAACAAAATGGAAAGAAGAACAGTTATGACTGAGGAGAGATAACACATGTCAGGTGTACTGGCTTTGGAACCTGACTGAAGAGAGATAACACAAGTCAGGTGTATTGGCTTTGGAACTTGACTGAACTAAATTACCAACTATGTTACATTTCCTCGGGGAATGTTTCCTGGAAAGCACAATTTAGGAATATCAACATTCGATAAATTCCAACATTTATGGGAGAAGACAGGACACGAGTCAATTCTAGTGCCCTCCCTAGCATGGCTAATCTCTTGGAGAAGAACACAGGCAGAAAGATCAATTCAGAGACTACGAAACTTTTGTTGCTGGAAGCTGGGGGAAAAATTGTGAGGTCCTGGAGGGGAGCTATGGACTGAGTGGTAGAAGAAAGCTATAAAAGGACTCATTTCTACAAAAATACCTCATCAGCAAGACTCAACACAAAATACCCTTCAGTAAGAGGCTTTTGGCCACAAAGGATCCCAGAGGAAATTAGGATGTTTCTGCATGGGGAGCTTCCAAATGGTGAACAAAGTTCCTCAATGTGAAAGTTATATATAGGCAAAGGCTTATAACGTGGAATGGGTAGGCTCATGGTGAGCAGGGAAATGTGTCTACCAAACCTGTTACATTGTACTCTCCCAAGAGCTTAGTAGTAGTGTTCTGCCCAAAGTAAACGCTCAGTAAATACCATTGATTGAGTGGGTGTGGGGTGGGGGTGGGACAACCTCTCCACTCCTGGAAAAAAAAACCTCAAGTATCCAGATTGTATTTAAAGAGAGGCCAGCCTGAATTACTGAATTTTCTAACTCCCTGGGTGTTAGAAGAGCAGCAGACTTAACGAGCATCTACTGCTCCATTAAAGGGTCCGACACAGATCTCAGGGGTGGTACAGGTTCAAATTCCCAATTGCAGCATTAAGAGGGGGGCTAGGCACATTCAATTTAGCACACCTGCCACTTCGAGAGAATCACTCTACAAATTCTAACACCAAGTTCTCCAAATCCACTCGGCTCTGCCAGAATACACGTTTTGGCTACATCAATCCATCGTATTTACTAAGCACTTACTGTGCACAGAACATTAGTGGATAGAGCATGGGCCTCGAGTCGGAAGGACCTGGGTCCCAGCTCTGCCACATATCTGCTGCATGACCTTGGGCAAGTCACTTCACTTATCTGGGCCTCAGTTACCTCATCTGGAAAATGGTGATTAAGACTGTGAGCTCCACATGGGACACAGACTGTGTCCAACCCAATTACCTTGTATCTCCCCCAGCGCTTAGTACAGTGCCTAGCACACAGTAGGCGCTGACCAAAAAATTATTATTATTACTACACACTTGAGATGGAGCAAGCAGCAGAAACAGGGGATGTTCTTCCAACAGCACACATCTACCTGGATACAGTGCACTGGGGTGGCAGAAGAAGCAACTGTGGGCATGTGAAACCCAGTGAGCAACATGATGCCAAGCCAAAAACAGGATTCCTTACTAGAAAGCAATACCCTTTAGGGGGGAAATGACTGCATGTCTTATCCATCTTTCATGTCCTACTGAACTTATCACCCAGTCATCATCTGCACACACTAAACACTCCGTGCAGAGCACCGTACTAACTGTACTAGGCAAACGGAAGAGTACAACAGAGTTGGTAGACACGTTCTCTGCCCACGATGAGTTCCAGACTGTTGGAATGGCAGCTTCCCCTCTGCAAACTCTTCCTCCCCAAACAAGAGAGACCAATCCCATCTGCCCAGAATGATGGGCTCTTACCAGTAAACCAGCATTCTTTACAGCCAGGGGCAGGCCCAGCAGCCCCGTGCCGATGTTGCCTTTCAGCAGGTGGATCAACGTCTGGAACCATCTGAAACAAGGAGGGGGAGAGAGGTGGAAGACTGTTAGTGTGGCAGAGAGAGGTGACAGATTTTACAGATGAAGCAACTGAAGCCCAAAGAAGTGAAGTGACTTGCCCAGGGTCACCCACCCTGGCCTCAGCAGAACAGCCCCACCTCCCTCCTCATTTGCTCAAAAGTGGGTTCTCTCAAAATGTGGCCCCCAGACAGAAGCCTACCTGATACTGCCTGAGCAGAGCTTTTCAGAAAACAAGTAACCCAAGCTACCCACTCCCTGAGATGGCACCGCACCTGGAGAAATAGCCACCGAACCGGATGTGGCTCTCTGGGGCTGCAGAGGCGGTAGGAAGCTAATCCAGACAGAGTGGGTTGCAGCTCCCCAGTGGGCAGTGCCTCTTGGAGAATAACAATGCTGGGCGCTGCTGCTGCTTCTCCTTCCTTCTCTCCGCCCACCCCCACCCCTTCCTCTGTAGCAACCCCGGCTCTCAGGGCTTCCACCAGACCAGCTGGCAGCCTGGATCTAGCCACCTGATAGAAGTTGGCCTCAAACTAGGGAGGACCAGAAGCCAAGTCAACAGCTGCCACAATACCACAACTGTGATTTCAGGACGGGGAGAGGGGAGGGCTCCTTCAACAAAAGGAACGGCAGCTGCCAATGGGGAAAGAGTCAGATTGGAATCCGGGATGGCAACTAAGGAGCTTACAGCTTCTGAGACAAACTGGTCTTGGACAACAGGAAGCAGGATTTAGGAAGGATGAGACTCAAGGGTCCACTCTGGGTGGTCTATGTCCTCTTACTAGGGAGATGCTAACTCCCATACCCAAAGGTGATAAAGGGGGAAAACGAAACTTCAACAGGCATATGTTATGGAGATCCACATCCAATTCAAAGGTGCTAAGCAGAAGCTTGACTCAAAGTGGCCTCTGAACTTTGGAGGACTCTCTTCCTAGATGCCATTTATAATATTGACCTAGCTGATGCCCACAAGGGAGAGGAAGCAGAAAGTGAGTGCACAAAAGCAAGTTGGGACTACAGTCAGGGCTATAGTGTGTGGGAGGGTCCCAGAAGCTGGCTCAGTTGAAGTGCCCAGACTAGCTAAACGTAGGCCAGGCCAGCTCCTGGCCCTAACACCACTGCTGCCCGAGGGAGGACTCTCTTCAATCAGTCAAGCATACTTATTGAACACTTACTTACTGCATACAGAGCCCTGCGCCAAGTGTTTGTTACAACATAACAGAGTTGGTAGACACATTCCCTGACCACAATGAGCTTACAGTCTAGAGGGGGAGACAGTCGTAAACATAAGTAAATTACAGATATGTACATTCCTCTTTAGTGAGACCCTTGTCTTGGGCTCGAGATCCAGTCAGCCTGAATAAAAAGTCCACCAGATGTCAAAGCAGCAGGTGAGTCAGATTTCTAAAGGCAGAAGTTCTTGACTCTGCCCCAAGCAGGAAATCTTAATCTCTTCATCTGTAAAATGGGGAGACGAGTACCAGCTGCTGCATGAAAAGGAGCTATGAAGCCCAAAGAGAGCACTGCCAAAACAAAAGGTGAAGAACCAGAGCCGCGGGGAGGAAAGAAACGGCTATTTGGCTACTTACGTTGTCCCGTCGGCTTCCCCAAAGCGCTGGTAGGAGCCCGGGGTGGAAAAGTTGCTGAGGCCGTCTGAGGGGCTCTCCGAGGGGCTGACCTCCGTCGAGCTGTAATCGTTGTAGTCCTCGTTCCGCAGCCTCCGGGTGGACATGACTGCTGGGGGCACAGGGAGTTGTTTAGTGTCGGCGCCAATGGCAGCCTTGCCCTGGAGCTCCAATCCCTCTTTGGGCGGCCCGTTCGGAGCGGACATGGCTGTGGGGCCTAGCAGGGGCTAGTGGAGTGAGACCCGGGTGCTGAATGCGAGGGCTCCCGGCCTGCGCTGGGGAGGATGGGGCAAAGAGCAGGTGAGCAGGGAGAGCTCACTCCCACTGCTGTGGCAGCAATAGCCTCTCCACCAGGACTTAAATAAGGCTCCACCCACCTCCCGGGGAGGACACCTACTTGCCTTGCCTAGAGGGATCCAATGGAGTTCTCCCACAGCTCGAACAATAGGGAGCCTGGTGTCCACAGCCTCATCAATCAATCAATCAATAGTATTTATTGAGTGCTTACTCTGCACAAAGCGCTGTTCTAAGCGCTTGGGAGAGTACAACAGAAGGAGCAGGTATACCGAGCTTACAGTCTAGAGGTGGGTGACAGACATGAATATGAATAGAGAAGACATTTACAATACAAATTTTAAAGCAATGTATGTAAGTGCTGTTGGGGTAGGGTGGCAATCAAAAGTCCAAAGGTCACATATCTTAGTGCATAGATGGATCAAAGCCTTTAGACAGATCCATCTTCTCTACTTGTGAGGCTCTTGCCTTTCCTTTCCACGCCTATCACGTCCTACATTCTCTGCAGTGGAGCAAGGCTGAAAGGAGGCACCCCTGGACTGAAAGTCAAGGCACCATACAAACTCTCTACCCAAAGGGTGGGAAGAGCTCCCTGTGGGCCTCTTTTTTTTTAATGTATTTGTTAAGCACTTACTGTGTGTCAAGCACTATTCTAAGCACTGGGGTAGACACAAGCCAGTTAAGTTGGACACAGTCCCTGTCCCGCATGGGGCTCACAGTTTAATTAGGAGGAAGAACAGGAGAGCTGATGTACAGAGAAGTTTAAGTGACTTGCCCAAGGTCACACAACAAGGAATTGGCAGAGCCGGAATCAGAACCCAGGTCTTGTGACTCCCAAGCCTGGGCTCTTTCCCCTAGGCCATGCTGCTTGGGAGCAGCAGGGAAAGGAACACAGGCCTGGGACTCAGAAGACCTGGGTGCTGATCCCGGCTCTATTGCTTGCTTGACAGTGCTTGGCACAAAGTAAGCTCTTTGTGCCAAAGTAAGCGCTTGACAAACACCATGATTATTACCACCAGCAAAGTGCTTGAGATCCCACGACCAAACAGCAATAGGAATCCCTAAGAAGAGACATGTTCTCCTAGATAATTCCACACACTGATCAGAATGATGAGGTGGAAGTCATAATGGCATGTTTGGAGCACCCACTGAGTGCAATGCACTGTACTAAGAGCTTGGAAAACATAAAAATGCCAGAGGCAAGTTCTCTGCCCAAGAGGAGCTTACCTTCCAAAGGGAAATGTATCTACCCACGGCAGATACAAGGTAATCAGGTTGGTTGTAGTTCCTGTCCCACATGGGACTCACAGTCTTCATCCCCATTTTACATGTGGGGTAACTGAGGCACAGAAAAGAAGTGACTTGCCCAAGGTCACACAGCAGACACATGGCAGAGTCGGGATTAGAAACCAGGTCCTCTGATTCCCAGGCCCATGCTCTTTCCACTGGGTCACACTGCTTCATTTTACCCAGGGCCAAAGGGGGTCAACACAGCCCTTCCTGGGGAGGTGCAGGTTCTGAGTGGAGGTTAAATGCCTCAACTGACCTAGGCAAGGTAAGTCAAGTCCACACACACCCCTGAAGTTAAGGAACCCTGGAAAAGAGTTTTGATGACATTCTAACCCCAAACCCCCCAAAAACAGCAAGTACCCAAGGAAGAGAACCTCCTCTCTGACTTCCTTGGGAAAGAAATAGAAGAGTTTAGGGAGTACAGAGAGCCGGGCTCAAGCTTAACTGGTTTTGGATCTTGTCCCTCAGGGGGTTTTCCCATTGTCCTCCACTTTCATGTGAGGAGAAAGCAACCTGCTGATCAGCTCCTTCAAGCATTCCACCGCTGGGAACTAGGCCCTCCCAAGACCTCTGAGAGAGAGCCCGGAGGACACAAAAAGTAAACCCATAAGACGGGGAGCCAACTGTTTTTTTGTTTTGTTTCAATGGCATTTGTCAAGGGCTTACTAAATAACAGGCACTGTATTAAGCGTGGGATAGCTACCAGCTAATCAGGTTGGACACAGTCCATTTCCCTTGTGGGGCTCACAGTCTTAATCCCCATTTTACAGATGAAGCAACTGAGGCACAGAGCAGGTAAGTGACTTGCCCAAAGTCACACAGCAGACAAGTGGCGGAGCCGGTTTTAACTCGGGTCATCTGATTCCCAGATTCTCTTTCCACTAGGTCATGCTGCTTCTCAACTGTTTTTTTTTAAAAAAAGTATTCGTTAAAAGCTTACTATATACCAGGAACTGCACTAAGCACTGGGCTAGATACAGCCTAATGAGTCCCTGCCCCAAATGGGGCTCAAAGTCTTAGTCCTCATTTTACAGATAAGATAGCTGAGGCACAGAGAAGTGAAGTGACTTACACAAGGTCACACAGGAGACATGTGGCATAGTCAAGATTTGAACCCGCGTTCTCCAACTCCCAGGCCTGGGCTCTTTCCACTAGGACACACTGGTCTGCTCAGCCCCTTCTGGCTACTGCAAGGGAGACCAATTTTCTCCACCACCTTGCCCTGGCCACAAAAGAGGGTCGCGGGCAGAGGGAAGCAGGATCCCCCAAAAGACTTCTATACTGGTTGGGCCTGGTTCTGGGGGCCAAAGACCCACCCGCATCTGGGCCATGCCCCCCACCCTTAAAAAGCCAGCCAGGATTGGAAGTTTCTCAGCACCTCTGCAGGCTCCAGTCTTGGGGACGGGGTCAACTACGCGGGCCATACTGGAGGATGGGAGCCTGGACACTCAAACGCACATGGCAGCACTCCCTAAAGGATAGTTCACACACCGCCTTCTAGCCCCAACTGGACCGGGACCAAACTCGGGTTGAGAAGTTCTTTTTTTAAAAAAAAATCCCATTTGTTAAGCACTTACTATGTTCCAGGCTGGGGTAGAAACTAGCTGATCTGGTTGGACACCGTCCATGTCCCACATGGGGTTCACGGTCTTAATCCCCACTTTTCAAATGTGGTAACTGAGGATCAGAGAAGTTAAGTGACTTGCCTAAGGTCACCTGCAGACAAGTGGCAGGGTGGAGATTAGAACCCAGGCCCTCTGAGTCCCAGGCCCAGGCTCTATCCACTAGGCAACCCTGCTTCGCTAGTCCTTGACTGTACAGGGCTCTCCGCGCTCTCACCCGCCTTGCCTGAATCATGTCTTTTAGACTGCGAGCCCACTGTTGGGTAGGGACTGTCTCTATATGTTGCCAATTTGTACTTCCCAAGCGCTTAGTACAGTGCTCTGCACATAGTAAGCGTTCAATAAATACGATTGATGATGTCTTCCATGCTCCCATCCCAGCAGGACAGCGGGGAGCGAATGCTTCCCTCCTAGAGAAGCAGCGTGGCTCAGTGGAAAGAGCAGGGGCTTGGGAGTCGGAGGTCATGGGTTCAAATCCCGGCTCTGCCGCTTGTCAGCCGTGTGACTTTGGGCAAGTCACTTCTCTGTGCCTCAGTTCCCTCATCTGTAAAATGGGGATGAAGACTGTGAGCCCCACGTGGGACAACTTAATCACCTTGTAGCCTCCCCAGCGCTTAGAACAGTGCTTTGCACATAGGAAGCGCTTAACAAATGCCATCGTCATTATTATTATTATTACCTTCCACAAGCGGTGCCAACAGCAAGAGTCGCACTGGCCACCCCCGTGGCCCACTCCACTCCTGCTGGAGCGGTCCCCTACATTGCCGGCGTCCTTTGTCCTCACTCTGCCCACCACACGCGGGCCAAAGTGCCGCACCCCGAGCCCAAGTCAGCCTCCACGTCTGCTGCTATAATTTTAAGCAACATCCGTCACATGTGGAAGTCTCAGCGATGTACCCATCCCTGTGGCTCAGTATCTACAGGAAGGCATGGTGGCACTAAATCAGCCAATCTCGTCGACGACCTCTCGCCCACATCCTGCTTCTGGCCTGGCACGCCCTCCCTCCTCACATCTAACAGACAATTACTCTCACCCCGTTCAAAGCCTTCCTGAAGGCCCATCTCCTCCAAGAGGCCTTCCCTGACTAAGCCCTCCTTTCCTCTTCTCCCACTGCCCCCTGCCTTGCCCTGACTTGCCCCCGTTATTCATCCCCCCTTCCAGGCCCACAGCACTTATGTACATTGAGAAGCAGCGTGGCTTAGTGGAAAGAGCCCGGGCTTGGGAGTCAGAGGTTGTGAATTCTAATCCCAGCTCTGCCACTTGTCTGCTGTGTGACCTTGGGCAAGTCACTTCACTTCTCTGGGCCTCAGTGACCTCATCTGGAAAATGGGGAGTAACACTGTGAGCCCCACGTGGGACAACCTGATCACCTTGTATCTAACCCAGCACTTAGAACAGTGCTTGGTACATTGTAAGTGCTTAACAAATACCATCATTATTATTATTATTATTATATCTGTAATTTTTGGCTCCCCCTCTGGACTGCAAGATCATTGTGGGCAGGGAATGTGTCTATTTATTGTTATATTGTAATAATAATAATAACGATAGCATTTATTTTTAAGCACTGGGGAGGTTACATGGTGATCAGGTTGTCCCACGAAGGGCTCAGTCTTAACCCCCATTTTACAGATGAGGGAACTGAGGCCCAGAGAAGTGAAGTGACTTGCCCAAAGTCACACAGCTGGCAATTGGCAGAGCCGGGATTTGAACCCATGACCTCTGACTCCAAAGCCTGGGCTCTTTTCCACTGAGCCATGCTACTGTGCTCTGCACACAGTAAGAACTCAGTATGACTCACTGCCTGAACCAGTGGTATTTGTTGGGTGCTTCCTCTGCATAAAGCAATTGCACTACGTGCTTGGAAGAATACAAAAGAGGCAGTACTGAAGACATTTTTCTCCTCTGGTTTCTGCTCTTCTAAGCAATGCTACCTGCAGGAGATGAGCAGTAGTACTGTAACAGAATAGTAATAGTATATTAATAGTAATTATTTATACTAATGTCTGTCTCTGCCCTGCTGGACTGTAAACTCATTATGGGCAGGGAATGTGTCTGTTTCTTGTTGTAATAATAATAATAATAATAATAATAATAAATGGTATTTTTAAGTGCTTACTATTTGCCAAGCACTGTTCTAAGCGCTGGGGTCGATACAAGGTAATCATATTATCCCACATGGAGTTCACAGTCTTAATCCCCATTTTACAGATAAGGGAACTGAGGCACAGAGAAGGTATGTGACTTCCCCAAGGTCACACAGCAGACAAGTGGCAAAGCCGGGATTAGAACCCATGACCTCTGACTCCCAAGCCCAGGCTCTCCCCCTTTTAGACTGTGAGCCCACTGTTGGGTAGGGACTGTCTCTATATGTTGCCAATTTGTACTTCCCAAGTGCTTAGTACATTGCTCTGCACATAGTAAGCACTCAATAAATACGATTGATGATGATGATTGAGCCACGCTGCTTCTGATGAACACTCCCACACTCTTGGTCCAATGCTCTACACACAGTAAATGCTCAATAAATATAATTGAATGAATACTTGGGAAGCAGCGTTGCCTCGTGGAAAGAGCATGGGCCTGGTAATCAGAAGGATATGGGTTCTAATTCTGGTTCTGCCACCTGTCTGCTGTGTGACCTTGGCCAGGACATATCACTTCTCTGTGCCTCAGTAAAATGGAGATTAAGACTGTGAGCTCCCTACGGGACATGATCTGCCTCCAAATTAATCAGATTTTATCTACACCAGCACTTAGAAGAGTGCCTGGCACCTAGTAAGTGCTTAACAAATACCATTAAAAAAAAAAAGACTTGGTTTCTAATCCCAGCTCTGCCACTTGTCTGCTGTATGACCTTGGGCAATCACTTGACTTCTCTGTGCCTCAGTTACCTCATCTGTAAAATGAGGATTAAGGCTGTGAGCCCAATGTAGGACAGGGACTGTGTCTAACCCAATTACTTGTACCTATTCCAGCGCTTAGTACAGTGGCTGGTGCACAGTAAGAGCTTAAATACCCCACTTTTATTAGGATAGGACATTAAGACATAACTAGCTCCCAGGCTAAAATCTCAAGAGATTCTACGTAACCTAGAAGGGGAGAAGCAGTGCAGCCTAATGGAAAGAGCGTGGGCCTAGGAGTCGGAGGACCTGGGTTCTAATCCTGGCTGAACCACGTGTCTGCTCTGTGACCTTGGGCAAGTCAACCCTCTCTGTACCTCAGCTACCCTATATGATAATAATAATGATGGCGTTTATTAAGCACTTACTATGTGCAAAGCACCGTTCTAAGCGCTGGGGAGGTTACAAGGCGATCATGTTGTCCCACGGGGGGCTCACAGTCTTAATCCCCATTTTACAGATGAGGTAACTGAGGCCCAGAGAAGTTAAGTGACTTGCCCAAAGTCACACAGCTGACAATTGGCGGAGCCGGGATTTGAACCCATGACCTCTGACTCCAAAGCCCGTGCTCTTTCCACTGCTTCTCATGAGAAAAGGGGATTAAGACTGTGAGTCCCATGTGGGACATAGATTATGTCAAACCTGAGTGGCTTGTATCCAACCTAACGCTCAGTACAATTCCTGAGTATTCACCCTAGCGCTCAGTACAGTGCCCGGAACATAATATGCACTTAACAAATACCATAAAAAAAAAAAATTGGGAGAGGTTACAGCACCTGGTCTCACTTCCAGTTGGATCAAAACGACATTTCTCCCCAAAGAAATCAATCCTGGATTCGCCCAGCCCAGAGGAGGGCTGCATTTGCACTGCTGTAAGTGCAGTCCATTAAAAGCAACTAGGTAGATGCTTGCGATTCTTATGTATTTGCATAGGCTGGGCTCTGGTGCAAGAGATGGCCTCAATTATGCCCGGAGCAGTTTATATCCCGCATAAGGGTCTCCTTGGACAAGATCAAGGAGACAAGCCGCACAGGAGGCATTGCTGCGGAAGCTTCTTCACAGAGAAATCTGGGTCTGCAGCCTTGCTTAAAGGTCATGAGTTTTGGTTCAACTGCAGTTACGGTCAATGGTCAAGAACAGGGAGGATGGTAGTTATGTCAACTCTACTGTTACATTTTACCCTCCCACGCACTTAGCACAGTGTTCTGCAAACAGTAAGCACTCGATAAATATGACACTGTAAACTTGCTATGGGCAGGGAACGTACCTGCTAATTCTGTTATAGTGAACTCTCCCCTGCTTTTAGTACAGTGCTCTGCACATAGTAAGCACGATTGATTGATGATACAATGATGGGAAGGTTAGGAGGATAGGATTTGGGAGGGAAGATGGGGAGTTCAATTTTGGACAGGTTGAGTTTGAGGTGCCAGGAAGAGGATATCCACGTAGAGGTGACTTTGACCGGTGCCAAGACACCTGCGGGAAAGAAAAGGCCTGTTCAAGACTGCTGTGGCCGGGATATCCGTCCCCTTGCCGGGCGCATGATACTCTGCTCCCTAAATGAGGTGGACCTAGAAGACGCCTCTGGGTCTGTCAGTCTTGTTTCCGGAGAAGTGGCATAGCCTAGTGGAAAAAGCATGGGCTCAGAAGTCAGGGGACTTGGGTTCTAATTCCGGTTCTACCACTTAATAACAATAATGGCATTTATTAAGTGCTTACTATGTGCAAAGCGCTGGGGAGGTTAACTGAGGCACAGTGAAGTGACTTGCCCAAAGTCACACAGCTGACAACTGGCGGAGCCGAGATTTGAACCCATGATCTCTGACTCCAAAGTCCGTGCTCTTTCCACTAAGCCACGCTATTATTAAGTGCTAAAAGCACCTCCTTGAAAAGTTCCACCAGCATCACTTATGGGCCAGACTCAGTAGCGAATGACAAGACAGAATTACCAACAATGAAGTCTCGGGACATTGACTCCATTATCGAAGCTCTGCTCATCTTAATACAGCTACACTGAGTGGGACGTGTGAGGAGAATTAGGGGAAGCCGGATACTGAATGGCTGCTGCAGAGAAAGGAAACTGGGGAACCGAAAGCAGGGAGGGTAGAGGAAGCATCTTAAGGGCGTGGGAAAACAAAGCTTCGGATGGTGTTGGGACCCAGCTGAAAACTGGGAGTCAGCTGCAGTGGACAGACCTGCATTTCACATTGCCATCAAGGAGACGGTGGCTCTCTGAGCAGAAGCTCCACAAAAGAATCAAAAGAGAAAAAAGCACTGTGCGCTAAAAATATTAAGTAGAACCATCACCCACAGGGATGACGTTTTTGTGTAACCACCCTCATCTGCACAGCACTTATGAACGTATCCATAATTTCTTTTAACATCTGTCTCCCCCTCTAAACTGTAACCTTGTAAGCAGGGATGTGACTACCAATTCTGTTGTATTGTACTCTTCCACGCTCTTAGTACAGTGTTCTGCATTCAGTAAGTGCTCAATCAATTTCACTGATGGACTGATTGATGATCCAAGTGGCTAGGACTGTGGATCCCATGTCGGCCTTTTCAGTCATATAGGCATAGATGAACTTCACCATCAGTGAAACCTTCCTCAACCTATGGTATTTGAGCACTTTCCACTGTACTAAGTGCTTGGGGGAGTACAACAGAGTTGCTAGACTCAATCCCTACCCAGAAGGAGCTTACAGTCTGCAAGAGGGGACAGACATTAAAATAGATGAGTGGTAGGGGAAATCAATACAAAAGATACGATTGCATACGTGCCTGGTGTCGACTAGAGAGCATGATCGAGTGAGAACCCACTGTTCAGTTTTCAGTCTCATGCACTGCACCACCAGCACCGAAGCAGCTTCAACTGAGCAAAACTGCCGACGTCAGTGGAAAGCAAAACCCATGGGACCAGCAGAAAGGAGAAGTGAAATCCATCCCAGGTTAATGGACTGCTGAGAATTATTTTAAAAAGACAATTCTACCACTAGAGCAAACAGAGCAGCAAAAAGCCAGCTGACATGAGAAGGAAGAAAGATAAGAGATTCCGCAACTGGAGGTTTTAAATTTCAAATAGCCAGCATTCCACCAATCTGACTCACGAGAAGGCAATCAATCGATCGTATTTTTTGAGCGCTTACTGAGTACAGAGCACTGTGCTAAGTGCTTGGGAGAGTACAATATAACAGAGTTGGCAGACACGTTCTCTGCCCACAACAAGGTTACGGTCTAGACGGGGAGAGGGACGTTAATATAAATAAATTATTGATATGGACATAAGTGCTGTGGGGCTGAAGGTGGGAGTGAATAAAGGGAGCAAATCAGGGCAAATCAAGGCAGAGACAAGAGCCAAGGGACAGCCAGAACATAGGTTCCCTCCTTGATTTTTGCCAAGCCACATCACCTCCCCTGTGTCAGTGTCCCCCATGACGGACCACTATTTCAGTTAAGTGATCACAGAAGTGTTTTGCAGCTATGGTCTCCAGGGGAAAATCCACAAGCATTAATAACAGTGATCTCAGAACAGTACCTGATGCAAACCTAAGTGTCTAGCCTTTAAGGCCCCGATTCATTACTTACTACCAGGACAAAATTTCAGGAAGAGAGCTACAAACAGAGGAAGCCGGGTTATAGATACCTGGGAACAGTTACATAAGATGAAGGAGAGGGGAGGGAGAAAGAAGTCCCAAAGAGGAGTGTCAGGTCCAGAAGCCTTTCATTCCATCCGCAATTTCAGCCCCGGCTGTCCAGGATGCTGTGACCACCTGAGATTCTGGAGCAAGTCAGGACAGAAGGGGAGGAGGGGGCGGAATCTGAACACAATTATGACAGAGGGAGAGACATCATACTAGCTGAACTCAATCCATCAATGGTATTTGATGTTTACTCTGTACTATGTGCTTGCAAGAGTACCACAGAGTTAGCAGCAACATTAAGAGACTCCCCAGTGCTTAATATCACCCCTTGAACACAAACATTCTCAAAACAACTTTACATTACGGGCATCTTTTTTAAAAAATGGTATTTATTAAGTGCTTATTACGTGCCAGGCTCTGTACTATAAGTGCTGGGGTACATACAAAATAATCAGGTTGGACACAGTCCAGGTCTCACATGGGGCTCACAGTCTTAATCTCCATTTTACAGATGAGGTAACTGAGGGCCAGAGGAGTAAAGTGACTTGCCCAAGGTCACAAGCGGCAGAGCCAGGATTAAAACCCAGGTCTCCTGACTCCCAAACCCATTCGCTTTGCACTAGGCTACGATGCTTCTCTAGCCTCCTTGGGCCTGGAGATAATGCTTCCCCAACTAACGATCGACCAATCAGTCAAGTTCAACGCTTAGAACAGTGCTTTGCACACAGTAAACGCTTAATAAATGCCATTATTATTATAATTATTATTAAGCGTCGAGTGAGGAAGGCATCTTGTGGAAAAAGTTCAGGGATGAGAGTCAGGGAAACTGATTCTATCTCTGGCTGTCACCTCTATGCTCTGTTATACTGTACTCTCCCAAACGATTAGTACAGAGCTCTGCATACCATAAGCACGCAATGAATACAACTGAGTGAATGAAATGACTTTGGGCCAATCTCAAGCAGTAAGCAGCTCAGTTTCCTCACCTGTAAGATATGGATAAAGTACTTTTTCCTCTCTCCCACTTAGACCATGAGCCCTCCATAGGATCGGGACTGTATCGTCTGGGCTCACTGCAGTAGGGGCTTAAGATTATTATATTTTATTATTATATAATATTATTATATATTATTATATAATATATTATTATATATTATAATACTATTACATTAATTATATATTATTATGTGATAGTATATTATTCTATATTATTATATTATTGTATGGTATATTATTTATTGTTATTATTAATTAATATTATTATTGTTATTGATGTGTTCTGCACACATCATTACTGTGTGCAGAACACTGTACTAAGCACTTTTGAGGCTACATTAGAGTTAGTAGACATGGATCCCCGCCCTCAGGGAGTTTACACCTAGTGGGAGAGAGACCCACTAAAATAAATTATTGATAAGATGAAGTACACGAGATATATACAAAAGTAGCGCTATGCCTGGAGAGTGGGGATGTTAGTGGTTTGGGAGATTAGAAATTAATCAGGGAAGTTCTCCTGAAGGAGATGTGATTTCCAAAGGCCTCTGAAGATGGGGAGAGCTGTGGTCTATTGGCTACGAAGGGGGAGGTAGCAAGAGGTCAGAGGAAGGGAGAAGAGAATAAGGTCCAGTGAGTAGGTTAGCTTGAGAGAACTGAAGAACACAAGCTTAGGTGTAATGAAAAGGAGATAAGAGAGTGAATAAATATGAGAAACAGAACTGACTGAGCACCTCAAAGCAGTGGATCCAGAGTTTCTGTTTGATGCAGAGAGTAGTAGTAGTAATAATAATAATAATGGTATTTGTTAAACACTTACTATGTGCCAAGCACTGTTCTAAGCACTGGGGAGGTTAGAAGGTGATCAGGTTGTCCCACGGGGTGGGGGGGGGTGGGGGGCTCACAGTCTTCATCCCCATTTTCCAGATGAGGTCACTGAGGCCCAGAGAAGTGAAGTGACTTGCCCAAAGTCACACAGCTGACAAGTGGCCGAGCCGGGATTTGAACCCATGACCTCTGACTCCAAAGCCTGGGCTCTTTCCCCTGAGCCATGCTGCTTCACTGAATAGGCAACCCTGGAGAGTGGAAGCAGAGTGGCATAGTAGAAAAAGCACAGGCCTGGGCCCCGCCGTACCTTCTTCCCCTCCCCATAGCACCTGTATATATGTTTGTACAGATTTATTACACTAGTTATTTTACTTGTACATATTTACTATTCTATTTATTTTGTTAATGCTGTGCATCCCCCTTTTAGACTGTGAGCCCACTGTTGGGTAGGGACTGTCTCTATATGTTGCCAATTTGTACTTCCCAAGCGCTTAGTACAGTGCTCTGCACATAGTAAGCGCTCAATAAATACGATTGATGATGATGATGATCTAGCTTTATTTCTATTTATTCTGATGGCTTGATACCTGTCCACATGTTTTATTTTGCTGTCTGTCTCCCCCTTCTAGACTGTGAGCCCGTTGTGGGGAAGGGACCGTCTCTATACGTTGCCAACTTGTACTTCCCAAGCGCTTAGTACAGTGTTCTGCACACAGTAAGCGCTCAATAAATATGATTGAATGAATGAATGAATGAAGTTAGAGGACCTGGGTTCTAAACCCGGCTCTGTCACGCACTGGCTTGTGTGACCTTGGGCAAGTGTCACTTAATTTCTCTGGGCGTCAGTTTCCATCACAATAAAATAGGGATTCAAAACCTGTTCTCCCTCCTGTTTACACTGTGAGTCCAAGTGGGAGAGGGACTCTGTCCAACCTGAGCTTAGAAAAGTGCTTGACATATGGTAAAGCCCTTAACAAATACCATAATTGTAATTATTACTGGAAGTCACGTGCAGAATGACATTTCGGAAGACAGATCTGGGCAGAAGAGTTTAGTATGGACTGGAGAAGAGAGTAATGAGAGGCAGAGAGATTAGCGAGGAGGCTGATAAGCTCCTTATATGAGCCGGGAACAGGTTTAACAACTCGGCTGTACTCTCCCAAGCGCTTGGTACAGTGCTCCGTGCACAATATAAGTGCTCAATAAATACCATCGATTGATCGATTTATTGACTGAAGTAGCCAAGCTGATATTGGATAAATGCTCCTTGACTTCAGGCAGCCCTCCAGGAGAGCAAAAAGCAAGACTGTTAGTACGTCTGGCTTTGTTGTCTGTCTCCCCCTTTTAGACTGTGAGCCCACTGTTGGGTAGGGACTGTCTCTATATGTTGCCAACTTGTACTTCCCAAGCGCTTAGTACAGTGCTCTGCACACAGTAAGCGCTCAATAAATACGATTGATTGATTGACTGATTGAAAGGGGACCTAGACAGCTGACTGTATTGAACTTAGAAGCCAGCCAAAGCTTTAAGTAAACCTTACAACTTTCATTAGGAAAGACTTTTCCAGCTTCTGCCAGGAGGTAACCCAACCAAATCAGAGACGGGAAAACAAAACCGTCGCATGGATGCCTCGATGACCCGGGTTATTAGTTTCCAGGGCAACCGGCTTCAGATGTGGCCGTACTATGAATACTTAATATTCTAGACATAAGGTTGTTAAGGGCAGGGAACGTGTCTGCTAATTCTGCTGTACTGTACTCTCCCAAGGGCTTAATAAGTGCTCTGCACATAGCCAGTACTCGATAAATATCACCGATTGATTAATACAGAGGGGAGAAGGCTCTGGCCGGAAAACTGAAGCAGACCTGTCTGACCAAGCACTTAACTGCCTTCCATTCCCTGACAATTACTGGCTGAAAATTGACGGCGTATAAAGAGCTGAACCAGGCACAGGAGACAACGCCCTTTTTACGTCTGGAAAATAGAACAAGGTTGCAAATCAGAGATAGGGACTCCCACCCTATCTTCAAAACCGAATGTATTTACGCCAAACATTCCAGGGAAAGGGAATGAGAAGAAAAAAGGAGTTATGATGTAGACAAAGCCAGTTAAAACATACACACACACACACCCCCAAGTCTATTTGAATACCTAGAGATTGGCGATGCTATCAATCCTTAAGGAAAACATGCACAGTTGCTCATCAGGCCAATCAATCAATCAATCGTATGTATTGAGCGCTTACTGTGCGCGGAGCACTGTACTAAGCGCTTGGGAAGTACAAGTTGATGGCAAAGTCATCATTCCCCATCACCGCCAACCTCCACGGATCCCCGGTTCTCCTTTAAACTTAAGCAGATGAATCTCATTCATTCATTCAATCGTATTTATTGGGCGCTGACTGCGTGCAGAGCACTGTATTGAGCGCTTCAGGAGTATAAATCGGCAACACATAGAGACGGTCCCTACCCAACAAGGGCTTGGGGGTGGGCTGGAGGGGGAGACTAGGGAGGAAGATGGGGAAGAAAGAATTCATACTGGACTTTAATTTCAATCTCCGCTGAAACCGCAGTAAAACGTGAGAATGGCAAAGCCAAGTGAGAATGGCTGGAACAAAGGCTGAGGTGGGTGGGGGGGAAAAGAGGGGAGGGATCAAAGCCATTACTACAGTGCTAAGCGCTTAGTACAGTGCTCTGCACACAGTAAGCGCTCTCGATAAATACGATTGAGTGAATTGGAGCCATTAGTACGGCGCTAAGCGCTTAGTACAGTGTTCTGTGTGCACAGAGAAAGCGTTCTCGATAAATACGATTGAATGAATTGGAGCCATTAGCACAGTGGTAAGCGCTTAGTACAGTGCTCTGCACACAGTAAGCGCTCTCGATAAATACGATTGAATGAATTGGAGCCATTAGTACGGCGCTAAGCGCTCAGTACAGTGTTCCGCACACAGAAAGCGCTCTCGATAAATACGATTGAATGAACTGGAACCATTAGTACAGTGCTAAGCATTTAGTACAGTGTTCTGCACACAGTAAGCGCTCTCGATAAATACGACTGAATGAATTGGAGCCATCAGTACAGCGCTAAGCGCTCAGTACAGTGCTCTGCACACAGTAAGCGCTCTCGATAAATACGATTGAATGAATTGGAGCCATCAGTACAGTTCCAAGCGCTTAGTACAGTGCTCTGCACACAGTAAGCGCTCTCGATAAATATGATTGAATAAACTGGAGCCACTACTACAGTGGGAAGCGCTTAGTACAGTGCTCTGCACACAGTAAGCGCTCTCGATAAATACGATTGAATGAATTAGAGCCATTAGTACGGTGCTAAGCGCTTAGTACAGTGTTCTGTGTGCACACAGAAAGCGTTCTCGATAAATACGATTGAATGAATTGGCGCCATTAACACAGTGGTAAGCGCTTAGTACAGTGCTCTGCACACAGTAAGCGCTCTCAATAAATACAATTGAATGAATTGGAGCCATTAGTACAGCGCTAAGCGCTCAGTACAGTGTTCTGCACACAGAAAGCGCTCTCGATAAATACAATTGAATGAATTGGAGCCATTAGTACAGCGCTAAGCGCTCAGTACAGTGTTCTGCACACAGTAAGCGCTCTCGATAAATACGATTGAATGAATTGGAGCCATTAGTACAGCGCTAAGCGCTTAATACAGTGTTCTGTGTGCACACAGAAAGCGTTCTCGATAAATACGATTGAATGAATTGGTGCCATTAGCACAGTGGTAAGCGCTTAGTACAGTACTCTGCACACAGTAAGCGCTCTCGATAAATACGACTGAATGAATTGGAGCCATCAGTACAGTTCCAAGCGCTTAGTACAGTGCTCTGCACACAGTAAGCGCTCTCGATAAATATGATTGAATTAACTGGAGCCACTACTACAGTGGTAAGCGCTTAGTACAGTGCTCTGCACACAGTAAGCGCTCTCGATAAATACGATTGAATGAATTGGAGCCATTAGTACAGCGCTAAGCGCTCAGTACAGTGTTCTGCACACAGTAAGCGCTCTCGATAAATACGACTGAATGAATTGGAGCCATCAGTACAGTGCTAAGCGCTTAGTACAGTGCTCTGCACACAGTAAGCGCTCTCGATAAATACGATTGAATGAATTGGAGCCATCAGTACAGTTCCAAGCGCTTAGTACAGTGCTCTGCACACAGCAAGCGCTCTCGATAAATATGATTGAATAAACTGGAGCCATTACTACAGTGCTAAGCGCTTAGTACAGTGCTCTGCACACAGTAAGCGCTCTCGATAAATACGATTGAATGAATTGGAGCCATTAGTACAGCGCTAAGCGCTCAGTACAGTGTTCTGCACACAGTAAGCACTCTCGATAAATACGATTGAATGAACTGGAGCCATTAGCACAGTGGTAAGCGCTTAATACAGTGCTCTGCACACAGTAAGCGCTCTCGATAAATACAATTGAATGAATTGGGGCCATCAGTACAGTTCTACGCGCTTAGTACAGTGCTCTGCACACAGCAAGTGCTCTCAATAAATATGATTGAATAAACTGGAGCCATTACTACAGTGCTAAGCGCTTAGTACAGTGCTCTGCACACAGGAAGCGCTCTCAAACAATAGGACTGAATGAATTGGGGGTTGCTCCCTGCTGGGGATATGGGAAGCAGCATTCATTCATTCATTCCATCGTATTTATTGAGCGCTTCCTGCATGCAGAGAACTGTACTAAGCGCTTGGGAAGTACAAATCGGCAACATCTAGAGACGGTCCCTACCCAACAACGGGCTCCCAGTCTAGAAGAGGGAGACAAACAACACAAAACAAGGAGACAGGTGTCAATACCATCAAAATAGATAAAAAGAATTATAGATACATATGCATTTTTAATAGAATAATAAATATGTACAAATATTCATTCATTTAATCGCGTTTATTGAGCGCTTACTGTGTGCAGAGCACTGGACTAAGCGCTTGGAAAGTACAATTCGGCATCAGAGACAATCCCTACCCAACAACGGGCTCACAAGGCTAGAAGTCCCTTCACTTTTCTGTGCCTCAGTTCCCTCATCTGTAAAATGGGGATGAAGACTGTGAGCTCCACGTGGGACAACCTGATCACCTTGTATCCCCCCAGCGCTTAGAACAGGGCTTCGCACATAGTAAGTGCTTAACGTGGCTCGGTGGAAAGAGCCCGGGCTTCGGAGTCAGAGGTCATGGGTTCTAATTCCGCCTCTGCCGCTTGTCAGCTGCGTGACCTTGGGCAAACCATTTAATATCTCTGGGCCTCAGTTCCCTCATCTGTCAAATGGGGATGAAGACTGTGAGCCCCCCGTGGGACAACCTTGATCACCTTGCATCCCCCCCAGCACTTAGAACAGTGCTTTGCACACAGTAAGTGCTTAACGTGGCTCGGTGGAAAGAGCCTGGGCTTTGGAGTCACAGGTCATGGATTCGAATCCCGACTCCGCCACTTAGCTGCGTGACCTTGGGCAAACCATTTAACATCTCTGGGCCTCAGTTCCCTCATCTGTCAAATGGGGATGAAGACTGTGAGCCCCCCGTGGGACAACCTTGATCACCTTGCATCCCCCCCAGCACTTAGAACAGTGCTTTGCACACAGTAAGTGCTTAACGTGGCTCGGTGGAAAGAGCCTGGGCTTTGGAGTCACAGGTCATGGATTCGAATCCCAACTCCGCCATTTAGCTGTGTGACCTTGGGCAAACCATTTAACATCTCTGGGCCTCAGTTCCCTCATCTGTCAAATGGGGATGAAGACTGTGAGCCCCCCGTGGGCCAACCTCGATCACTTTGCATCCCCCCCAGCGCTTAGAACAGTGCTTCACACATAGTAAGTGCTTAACGTGGCTCGGTGGAAAGAGCCTGGGCTTTGGAGTCACAGGTCATGGATTCGAATACCGACTCCGCCACTTAGCTGCGTGACCTTGGGCAAACCATTTAACTTCTCTGGGCCTCAGTTCCCTTATCTGTCAAATGGGGACAGACTGTGAGCCCCCCGTGGGCCAACCTTGATCACCTTGTATCCCCCCCAGTGCTTAGAACGGTGCTTCGCACATAGTAAGTGCTTAACGTGGCTCGCTGGAAAGAGCCCGGGCTTTGGAGTCACAGGTCATAGATTCGAATCCCGACTCCGCCACTTAGCTGTGTGACCTTGGGCAAACCATTTAACATCTCTGGGCCTCAGTTACCTCATCTGTCAAATGGTGACAGACTCTGAGCCCCCCGTGGGCCAACCTTGATCACCTCGTATCCCCCCCAGCGCTTAGAACAGTGCTTCACACATAGTAAGTGCTTAATGTGGCTCATTGGAAAGAGCCCGGGCTTCGGAGTCACATGTCACAGATTCGAATCCCAACTCTGCCACTTAGCTGTGTGACCTTGGGCAAACCATTTAACTTCTCTGGGCCTCAGTTCCCTCATCTGTCAAATGGGGACTAAGACTGTGAGCCCCGCGTGGGCCAACCTTGATCACCTCGTATCCACTCCAGCGTTTAGAACAGGGCTTGGCACATAGTAAGCGCTTAACAAAAGCCATCATTACTATTAAGGGGGGAGACGGACAGAGAAAACTAGACGACTGTGAGCCCGTTGTTGGGCAGGGATGGTCTTTAACTGATGCTGAGTTGCATGTTCCAAGCGCTCAGTCCAGCGCTCTGCACCCGGGAGGCGCTCAAACTGGTTCAATCTCTCATCCTATCCCGACGGGATTACTTCCCAAGCGCTTAGTACAGTGCTCTGCACATAGTAAGTGCTCAATAAATACAATTGATGATGATGATTGATGATTACTGCCTCAGCCTCCCCTCTGATCTCCCATCCTCCTGTCCCTCCCCGCTTCAGCCTATGCTTCACTCTGCTGCCCGGATTCTCTTTGTACAGAAACGCTCCGGGCATGTCACGAAGCAGCGTGGCTCACTTGAAAGAGCCCGGGCTTTGGAGTCAGAGGTCATGGGTTCAAATCCCGGCTCCGCCAATTGTCAGCTGTGTGACTTTGGGCAAGTCACTTCACTTCTCTGTGCCTCAGTTACCTCATCTGTAAAATGAGGATTAAGACTGTGAGCCCCGCATGGGACACCCTGATCACCTTGTAACCTCCCCAGCGCTTAGAACAGTGCTTTGCACCTAGTAAGCGCTTAATAAATGCCATTATTATTATTATTATTATTATTATTATGTCACTCTCCTCCTCAAAAATCTCCAGTGGTTGCCTGTCAACCTACCAATCAAGCAAAACCTCCTCACCCTGGGTTTCAAGGCTGTCCATCCCCTCGCCCCCTCCTACCTCACCTCCCTAATCTCTTTCTCGCACCCTCCGCTCCTCTACCACCACTAACCTCCTCACTGGGCCTCGTTCTCACCTGTGGCCCACGTCCTCAATCAATCAATCAATCAATCGTATTTATTGAGCGCTTACTGTGTGCAGAGCACACTGTGTGCTCCCCCTGGCCTGGAAAGCCCTCCCTCCCCTCATCCGCCAAGCTAGCTCTCTTCCTCCCTTCAAGGCCCTACTGAGAGCTCACCTCCTCCAGGAGGCCTTCCCACACTGAGCCCCCTTTTTCCTCTCCCCCTCCCCATCCCCCCTGCCTCACTTTCATTCATTCATTCACTCGTATTTATTGAGAGCTTACTGTGTGCAGAGCACTGTACTAAGCGCTTGGGAAGTACAAGTTGGCAACATATAGAGACGGTCCCTACCCAACAGCGGGCTCACAGTCTAGAAGAGCGGGCTCACTTACCTCCTTCCCTTCCCCACAGCACCTGTATATATATACATATATACATACATATATATAATATATATATATATATACACACACACATATATACATACACATACATATATACATATATATGTATGTATATGTATGTATGTATATATACATGTATATATGTATATATACATGTATATACATGTGTATATATGTATATATAGGTACATATATTTATCACATGTTACATATCTGGTAAATATATTTACTATATATATAAAATATATATAAATATATTACCATATATTTACCATATATTTATTAATGTATATAAATATACATTTATTACTCTATCTTACTTGTACATATTCATTCTGTTTATTTTATTTTGTTAATATGTTTTGTTTTGCCGTCTGTCTCCCCCTTCTAGACTGTGAGCCCGCTGTGGGGTAGGGACCGTCTCTAGATGTTGCCGACTTGTACGTTCCCAAGCGCTTAGTCCAGTGCTCTGCACGCAATGAGCGCTCAATAAATATGATTGAATGAATGCATGAATGAATGAATGAATGAAAACGAGCCAAGGCAAGGGGGCCGATTGTACCGGGCAGGAGCGGAGCGTGGGGCGGTGGACGGAGTGCTCTGCACACAGTGAGCGCTCAATAAATACGATTGAATGAATGAATGAGTGAGTGAATGGGTGAATGAATGAGTGAATGGATTAATAATAATAATAATAATGGCATTTATTAAGCGCTTACTATGTGCAAGGCACTGTTCTAAGCGCTGAATGAATAAAAACGAGACAAAGCAAGGGGGGCGACTGCACCGGGCAGGGGCGGAGCGTGGGGCGGTGGACGGGGTACTCTGCACACAGTAAGTGCTCAATAAGTCCGATTGAATGAATGAATGAGTGAGTGAGTGAGTGAATGGATGAATGAAGGAAGGAAGGAAGGAAGGAAGGAATGAAAACAAGCCAAGGCAAGGGGGCTGACTGCACCCGGCAGGAGTGGAGCGTGAGGCGGTGGACGGGGTGCTCTGCACACAGTGAGCGCTCAATAAATACGACTGAGTGAATGAAGGAATGAATGAATGAAAACGAGACAAGGCAAGGAGGCCGATTGCACCGGGCAGAAGCAGAGCGGTGGACAGGATGCTCTGCACACAGTGAGCGCTCCATAAATATGAATGAATGAGTGAATGAATGAATAAATGAATTAATGAAAACGAGACAAGGCAAAGGGTCCGATTATACCGGGCAGGAGCGGTGTGGTGGACGGGGTGCTCTGCACACGGTGAGCGCTCAATAAATATGAATGAGTAAATGAGTGAATGATTGAATGAATAAATGAATGAATGAAAACGAGACGAGGCAAGGGGGCCGATTGCACCGGGCAGGAGCGGAGCGGTAGACGGGGTGCTCGGCACACAGTGAGCGCTCAATAAATACGATTGAATGAATGAACGAATGAATGAATGAATGAAAACGAGCCCAGGCAAGGGGGCTGACTGGAGCGGGCAGGAGCGGAGTGCGGGGCGGTGGACGGGGTGCTCTGCACACAGTGGGCGCTCAATAAATATGAATGAATAAATGAGTGAATGATTGAATGAATAAATGAATAAATGAAAACGAGACAAGGCAAGGGGGCCGGTTGCACCGGGCAGGAGCGGAGCGGTGGACGGGGTGGTCTGCACACAGTGAGCGCTCAATAAATACGATTGAATGAATGAATGAATGAATGATTGAAAAAATGAATGAATGAAAACGAGACAAGGCAAGGGGTCCGATTGCACCAGGCAGGAGCGGAGCAGTGGACGGGGTGCTCTGCACACGGTGAGTGCTCAATAAATACGATTGAATGAATGAATGAATGAATAAAATATGAATGAATGAAAACGAGCCCGGGCAAGGGGGCCGATTGGAGCGGGCAGGTGCGGAGCGTGGGGCAGTGGACGGGGTGCTCTGCACACTGTGAGCGCTCAATAAATATGAATGAATAAATGAGTGAATGATTGAATGAATAAGTGAATAAATGAGTGAATGAAAACGAGCCAAGGCAAAGGGTCCGATTGCACCGGGCAGGAGCGGGGCGGTGGACGGGGTGCTCTGCACACAGTGAGTGCTCAATAAATACGATTGATTGAATGATTGAATGAATGAATGAATGAATGAATGAATGAAAACGAGACAAGGCAAGGGGGCCGATTGCACCGGGCAGGAGCGGAGCGGTGGACGGGGTGCTCTGCACACGGTGAGCGCTCAATAAATACGATTGAATGAATGAGTGAATGAAAAAATGAATGAATGAGTGAATGAAAAAATGAATGAATGAAAACGAGCCCAGGCAAGGGGGCCGATTGGAGCGGGCAGGAGCGGAGTGCGGGGCGGTGGACGGGGTGCTCTGCACACAGTGAGCGCTCAACAAATATGAATGAATAAATGAGTGAATGACTGAATGAATAAATGAATAAATGAAAACGAGACAAAGCAAGGGGGCCGGTTGCACCGGGCAGGAGCGGGGCAGTGGACGGGGTGCTCTGCACACAGTGAGCGCTCAATAAATACGATTGAATGAATGAATGAGTGAATGAATGAAAAAATGAATGAATGAAAATGAGACAAGGCAAGGGGTCCGATTGCACCAGGAAGGAGCGGAGCGGTGGACGGGGTGCGCTGCACACAGTGAGCGCTCAATAAATACGATTGAATGAATGAATGAATGAATAAAATATGAATGAATGAAAACGAGCCCGGGCAAGGGGGCCGATTGGAGCGGGCAGGGGCGGAGCGCGGGGCGGTGGACGGGGTGCTCGGCACACGGTGAGCGCTCAATAAATACGACTGAATGAATGATTGAATGAATGAATGAATGAATGAATGGAAACGAGACAAGGCAAGGGGGCTGACTGGAGCGGGCAGGAGCGGGGCGGTGGGCGGGGTGCTCTGCACACAGTGAGCGCTCAATAAATACGATTGAATGAATGAGTGAATGATTGAATGAACAAATGAATACATGGAAACGAGACAAGGCAAGGGGGCCGATTGCACCGGGCAGGAGCGGGGCGGTGGACGGGGTGCCCTGCACACAGTGAGCGCTCAATGAATACGATTGAATGAATGAATGAATGAATGAATAAAATATGAATGAATGAAAAAATGAATGAATGAAAACGAGCCCAGGCAAGGGGAGCGGGCAGGAGCGGGGCGGTGGACGGGGGCTTGGGGAGCTGCTGCTCCACCCTCCCTCCTTCTCTCCCTTCTTCCCTCCCTCTCTCCTTCCCTCCTTCTCTCCCACCCTCCCTCCCTCCCTCTCTCTCTCTCTCTCCCTCTCCTTCCCTCCCTCTCCCTCCCTCCCCGGAGCCCGGACTCACCGCCCGCCGGACCTCAGCACCGGCCGCCCGGCTCCATCCCCGCCGCCGCTCCCCGCTCCCCGCTCCCCGGAGCCGTCACGTGACCCCCCCCCCCCGCCGCCGAGCCCCCGCCCCCTCGCCCAGCTCACGTCACCTGCCCCACCCCGAAGCCCCCTTCATTCATTCATTCATTCATTCATTCGATCGTATTTATTGAGCGCTCACGGCGTGCGGGGCGCTGGACTAAGCGCTTTGGGAGGGACAACTCGGCAACCTGGAGAGCCGGTCCCTACCCAACAGCGGGCTCACGGTCTAGAAGGGGGAGGGGGCCAGGGAACAAAACCAAGCGTATTAACAAAGTAATATACACAGAATAGTAACTATGTACAATTCCCTTCGTGCCGGACCCTGCCGCGGGGAGCCCGTCACGTGACTCCGCCGAAGCCCCGCCCCTTTCATCCCGGACAAAGCCGGGCCAGTCACGTGATCCGCCTTAGGCTCCGCCCCTTTTCGTCTCGTCTCTGCCGCAGGTACCCGTCACGTGACTGCCCCGAGGCCCCGCCCCTTAAGCTCGGGGATCCGTCACGTGACGCCTCCGAAGCCCCACCCCTTTCATCCCGGACCTTTGACGTGCCTATCTCGTGGCCCACCAAGGCTCCGTTCCTTTTGTCTCGGTCTCTGCCGCAGGGACCCGTCACGTGACTGCCCCGAGGCCCCGCCCCTTCATCTCCGGGGTCCGTCACGTGACTCCACCGAAGCCCCGCCCCTTTTCACCCCGGACCTTTGACGGGCCTATCAGGTGACCCACCAACGCTCCGCCCCTTTCGTCCAGGGCCCTGTCATCATCATCATCATCATCATCATCATCATCATCAATCGTATTTATTGAGCGCTTACTGTTCGCAGAGCACTGTACTGAGCGCTTGGGAAGTACAAGTTGGCAGTCAATCAATCAGTCGTATTTATTGAGCGCTCACTGTGTGCAGAGCACTGTACTAAGCGCTTGGGAAGTACAACTTGGCAACATATAGAGACGGTCCCTACCCAACAGTGGGCTCACAGTCTAGAAGGGGGAGACAGACAACAAAGCCAAACATACTAACAAAATAAACTAAATAGAATATATATGTACAAGTAAAATAAATGAATAAATTAAGAGTAGTAAATATGTCCTGGGGAGCCCGTCACGTGACTCCTCCGAAGCCCCGCCCCTTTCATCCCGGACGTTGCCGCGTCTGTCACGTGACCCACCCGAGGCCCCCTTTCATCCGGCCCCTGACCTGCGGAGCCGGTCACGTGGCCTTTCTGGGCCCCGCCCCCTCCACTTCGGCCCCTGCTTCTGAGAGACCGTCACGTGACCCGTCAGGGCCCCGCCCCCTCCACTCCGGCCCCTGCCGCGGGGAGCCCTACACGTGACTCCCCCGATGCCCCGCCCCCTTTCACCCGGCCCCGGAACCTGTCACGTGACCCGTCCGGGCCCCCGCCCACGTCACGTGATTCTCGGCTGGAGGGGGCGGGGCTTCTCGCTCCAGTCCGGCCCGGGGAGACAGCGCCCCCCGGAGACTCCAGGCGGAGCTGCAGGGCTCCCCCCACTGGCAAGGCGCCAGGTAAGAGACAGTGCTGCGTTGTAATAATAATAATGGCATTTATTAATCGCTGGAATAATAATAATAATAACAGTAATGATAGTAGTTGTTAGGTGCTTACTATGTGCCAATTGCTGTTCTAAGCGCTCCATCCCCCCCGCCTTACCTCCTTCCCTTCCCCACAGCACCTGTATATATGTATATATGTTTGCGTGTATTTATTACTCTATTCATTTATTTATTTTGCCTGTACATTTTTATTCTATTCATTTGATCAATCAATCAATCGTATTTATTGAGCGCTTACTGTGTGCAGAGCACTGTACTAAGCGCTTGGGAAGTACAAGTTGGCAACATATAGAGACAGTCCCTACCCAACAGCGGGCTCACAGTCTAGAAGGGGGAGACAGAGAACAAAACCAAACATATTAACAAAATAAAATAAATAGAATAGATAGGTACAAGTAAAATAAATAAATAAATAGAGTAATAAATATGTACAAACATATATACATATATACAGGTGCTGTGGGGAAGGGAAGGAGGTAAGACGGGGGGATGGAGAGGGGGACGAGGGGGAGAGGAAGGAAGGGGCTCAGTCTGGGAAGGCCTCCTGGAGGAGGTGAGCTCTCAGCAGGGCCTTGAAGGGAGGAAGAGAGCTAGCTTGGCGGATGGGCAGAGGGAGGGCATTCCAGGCCAGGGGGAGGATGTGGGCCGGGGGTCGATGGTGGGACAGGGGAGAACGAGGTACAGTGAGGAGGTTAGGGAGATTAGGATTGGGGAGGTTGTCCCATGGTGGGGGCGGGGGGGCGGTCTCAGTCTTAATCCCCATTTTACAGATGAGGGAACTGAGGCCCAGAGAAGTTAAGTGATTTGCCCAAAGTCACACAGCTGACCGTTGGTGGAGCCAGGATTCGAACCCATGTTCGAATGTAGTTAACCCATGTAGTTAAGCATCTTTTTTGGTAGCATTTATTAAGCGCTTACTATGTGCAAAGCACCGTTCTAAACGCTGGGGCGGTTACAAGGTGATCAGGTTGTCCCACGGGGGGCTCACAGTCTTAATCCCCATTTTACAGATGAGGTAACTGAGGCCCAGAGAAGTTAAGTGACTTGCCCAAAGTCACACAGATGGCTATTGGCAGAGCCGGGACTTGAACCCACGACCTCTGGCTCCAAAGCCCGGGCTCTTTCCACTGAGCCACGCTGCTTCTCCACATTTACTATGTGCTAAGCACTGTTCTAAGTGCTGAGAGAGATATAAGGTTATCAGGTTGTCCCCCGTGGAATCCCCATTTTACAGATGAGGGAACTGAGGCACAGAGAAGCAAAGTCACTTGCCCCAAGTCACACAGCTGACAAGTGGCGGAGCCGGAATTAGAACCCATGACCTCTGACTCCCAAGCCCGGGCTCTTTCCACTAAGCCACGCTGCTTCTCTAATAATAACAATAATGATAATAGTTGTTAGCGCTTACTATGTGCCAAGCGCTGTTCTAAGCGCTGGGGTAGATACAAGGTAATCAAATTGCCCCAAGTGGGGCTCACAGTCTTAATCCCCGTTTTACAGGTCAGGGAACTGAGGCACAGAGAAATGAAGTGGCTTGCCCAAGGTCACACAGCAGACAAGTGGCAGAGTCAGAATTAGAACCCACGACCTTCTGACGTGGAGAAGCAGCGTGGCTCAGTGGAAAGAGCCCGGGCTTTGGAGTCAGAGGTCATGGGTTCAAATCCAAGCTCCGCCACTTGTCAGCTGTGTGACTTTGGGCAAGTCACTTCACTTCTCTGGGCCTCAGTTACTTCATCTGTAAACTGGGGATTAAGACTGTGAGCCCCCCGTGGGACAACCTGATCACCTTGTAACCTCCCCAGTGCTTAGAACAGTGCTTTGCACATAGTAAGCGCTTAATAAATGCTATTATTATTATTATCATTCTGACTCCCAAGCCAGTGCTCGTACCACTAATAATAATAATAACAATGATGATGACGGCATTTATTAAGCACTTACTATATGCAAAGCACTGTTCTAAGCGCTGGGGGGATACAAGGTGATCAGGTTGTCCCACGGGGGGCTCACAGTCAACCCCCATTTTACAGACGAGGTAACTGAGGCCCAGAGAAGTTAAGTGGCTTGCCCAAGGTCACACAGCTGACAATTGGTGGAGCCGGGATTTGAACCCACGACCACTGACTCCAAAGCCCGTGCTCTTCTCACTAAGCCAAGCTGCTTCTCTATAATAATAATGATGGTATTTGTTAAGCGCTTACTATGTGCAAAGCACTGTTCTAAGCGCTGGGGCGGATACAAGGTGATCAGGTTGTCCCACGTGGGGCTCCCAGTCTTCATCCCCATTTTCCAGATGAGGGAACTGAGGCCCAGAGAGGTGAAGTGACTTGCCCGAAGTCACACAGCTGACCAGTGGCCGAGCCGGGATTTGAACCCAGGACCTCTGCCTCCATTTCCACTGAGCCACACTGCTTCTCTGTGGATCCTCTCTCAGCCACGCTCGCGTTCATGGAGGCAGTCTCTCAGGAAGAAGCGTCGGCTTCGATCAACAGCCCTCCACCCCTCCAAACAGAGGGAACTGGAGAAGTCCTTTCGGCCCGCAGCCTGCTCAAACCCGGGCCAGGGGCATCGAGTCTCACCTCAATCCATCAATCAATCGTATTTATTGAGCGCTTACTGTGTGCAGAGCACTGTACTAAGCGCTTGGGAAGTCCCCCTCTCCATCCCCCCCATCTTACCTCCTTCCCTTCCCCGCAGCACCTGTATATATGTATATATGTTTGTACATATTTATTACTCTATTTATTTTACTTGTACCTATCTATTCTATTTATTTTATTTTGTTGGTATGTTTGGTTTTGTTCTCTGTCTCCCCCTTTTAGACTGTGAGCCCACTGTTGGGTAGGGACTGTCTCTATATGTTGCCAATTTGTACTTCCCAAGCTCTTAGTACAGTGCTCTGCACATAGTAAGCGCTCAATAAATACGATTGATGATGATATAGACACGGTCCCTACCCAACAGTGGGCCCACACCTCCTGACTTGCCCTCCTTTAGGCTTTACAAAATACTGGGCACTTTGGACCGGGCTGGCGCAGTTCACGGGGGCCTGGGCCAGAAGGAAATAAAAGGAGGGAGGGAAGATGGCAGAGAGTGGGCTGAGGTAAACCTGCAGGAGAGGAGATTAGACTGTGAGCCCACTGTTGGGTAGGGACTGTCTCTATACGTTGCCAATTTGTCCTTCCCAAGCGCTTAGTACAGTGCTCTGCACACAGTAAGCGCTCAATAAATACGATAGATGATGATGATGATGGCAGACAATTCGAAGGAGCTGCTGCCCGGTGGTGGCAGAGAGGGCCAGGAGCTTTGGTTCTGCACCAGAGACCTGCCCAAACCAGTGCAATTCTCTGTTTATTCATTCAGTCGTGTTTATTCTTTTAGACTGTGAGCCCACTGTTGGGTAGGGACTGTGTATGTTGCCAACTTGTACTTCTCAAGCGCTTAGTACAGTGCTCTGCACACAGTAAGCGCTCAATAAATACGATTGATTGATTCATTCATTCATTCAATCGTATTTATTGAGCGCTTACTGCGTGCAGAGCACTGTACTAAGTGCTTGGGAAGTATAAGCCCCTCGCCTGCAAAATAACAATAATAATAATCAGGATAATGATGGCATTTATTAAGCGCTTACCGTGTGCAAATCAATCAATTGTATTTATTGAGCGCTTACTGTGTGCAGAGCACTGTACTAAGCGCTTGGGAAGTACAAGTTGGCAACATATAGAGACAGTCCCTACCCAACAGTGGGCTCACAGTCTAAAAGGGGGAGGCAAAGCACTGTTGTAAGCACTGGGGAGGTTACAAGGAGATCAGGTTGTCCCACGGGGGGGCTCACAGTCTTCATCCCCATTTTACAGATGAGGGAACTGAGGCCCAGAGAAGTGAAGTGACTTGCCCAAAGTCACACAGCTGACAGTTGGCAGAGCCGGGATTCGAACCCCTGACTCCAAAGCCCGGGCTCTTTCCACTGAGCCACGCTGCCGCACACCCTGTCTGACCTGCAACTTTGCAGCTGTTACATGTTTGTACATATTTATTACTCTATTTATTTATTTATTTTACTTGTACATAATTTATTACTCTATTTATATATTTATTTTACTTGTACATACCTGTTCTATTTATTTTATTTTGTTAATATGTTTGGTTTTGTCCTCTGTCTCCCCCTTCTAGACTGTGAGCCCACTGTTGGGTAGGGACTGTCTCTAGATGTTGCCAACTTGGACTTCCCAAGCGCTTAGTACAGTGCTCTGCACACAGTAAGCGCTCAATAAGTACGATTGATTGATTGTTACCAGAGGGTCAGGCTGGGCGACCTGCAGTATTGCAGCCTGCCTACGATAATAATAATGACGTTATTCGCTAAGTGCCTTCTACGTGCCAAGTTCTGTATGAAGCGCTGGGATAGGCACCAGATAATCAGGTCTGACACAGTGCCATTCCTCTTGCCAGTACATAGGCCGATGCCCTATTTGCCCTGCCATCCTCCCCTCAACATGGCACAGTGGAAATAAGGAGGTGGTGGGCAGGGCGGGCCCAGAAGCAGAGGGAAGGGCCCTGCAGCCTCGTGATGAGCTGTGTCACAGGCCCAGTCGGAAGCCCATTAAATCAGTTGGTCATATTTATTGAGAGCTTAGTGTGTGCAGAGCACTATACTAAACACTTGTGAGAGTGAATGAATGAAGTACAATGTAACATACATTCCTTGCCCACAATAAGTTTACAGTCTAGAGGGGGAGACAGACATTAATATAAATAAATAAAATTATAGATATGGAAACAAGTACTGTGGGGCTGGGAGGGAGCAAGTCGGGCATTTGTTAAGTGACAGTGACTCATCCTTTCAATGAACAGGCTTTACCTGCATCCTAAAACGAATTCCCCAGCCTGACCCACAATTTCGCAGCAAGTGCCGGTGGGTCAGGTCAGGTAAAGCGCCTCCAAACCCAGCTTGTTTCAGTGCGTCCTTCCTCAATCCATCAATCAACCAATCAGTGGTATTTGAGTGGTATTACAAATCAGCCTTCTCTTACTGCATCAGCCTTCTCTCTGATCTCCCATCCTCATGTCTCTCCCCACTTCAAATCCATACTTCATGCTGCTGCCCGGATTATCTTTGTCCAGAAACGCTCTGGGCATATGACTCCCCTCCTCAAAAATCTCCAGTGGCTACCAATCAATCTGCGCATCAGGCAGAAACTCCTCACCCTGGGCTTCAAGGCTGTCCATCACCTCGCCCCCTCCAACCTCACCTCCCTTCTGTCCTTCTCCAGCCCACCCCGCACCCTCCGCTCCTCTGCCGCTAATCTCCTCGCCGTATCTCGTTCTCGCCTGTCCCACCATTGACCCCCTGCCCACGTCATCCCCCGGGCCTGGAATGCCTTCCCTCTGCCCATCCGCCAAGCTAGCTCTCTTCCTCCCTTCAAGGCCCTGCTGAGAGCTCACCTCCTCCAGGAGGCCTTCCCAGACTGAGCCCCTTCCTTCCTCTCCCCCTCGTCCCCCCTCCATCCCCCCATCTTACCTCCTTCCCTTCCCCACAGCACCTGTATATACGTATATATGTTTGTACATATTCATTACTCTATTTATTTTACTTGTACATATCTATTCTATTTATTTTATTTTGTTAGTATGTTTGGTTTTGTTCTCTGTCTCCCCCTTTTAGACTGTGAGCCCACTGTTGGGTAGGGACTGTCTCTATATGTTGCCAACTTGGACTTCCCAAGTGCTTAGTACAGTGCTCTGCACACAGTAAGCGCTCAATAAATACGATTGATGATGATGATTTGAGAACTTGCCGAGACAAAACCACCGTACTCTGCACTTGGGAGAATATAACAGAACCAAAGTGTGCGTTTCCTAGCCCAAGTCCTGCCTGGAAGGAGATGCATGCCGACCTATCTCTCACCCAGGCCCTTGGCTCGCAACGTGCTCTGCGTCTACAGTGCCACGAACTACAGGGGCTGTGTGAGGCCTCTAGAAACTCCGCTTGTGACTGGACTCTGGATTATCTGGGGCGGCTGATTTTGAGGCCCCTCGAGGTCCACTCTACCGTCGAACTTGTGGACTTTGAGCTTGGTCTTTTATGTTGTTTTTGCATTTCTGTTATTTCATCTTTCCTCCTCCCTGCCTTCTTCTCAGATTGTGAGCTCCTGAAGGGCCAGGAACCATGTCTAATTCTCACCTGTGTATTTTCCCAGGATTTAGTCCAGTGCTCTCCACCAGCAGGTGCTCAATAAGAACTCTTATTACTACTACTACTACTAATAATAATAATAATGATGGCATTTATTAAGCACTTACTATGTGCAAGGCACTGTTCTAAGCGCTGGGGAGGATACAAGGTGATCAGGTTGTCCCACGGGGGGCTCACAGTCTTAATCCCCATTTTACAGATGAGGTAACTGAGGCACAGAGAAGTTAAGAGGCTTGCCCAAAGTCACACAGCTGACAATTGGCAGAGCCGGGATTTGATCCCATGACCTCTGACTCCAAAGCCCGTGCTCTTTCCACTGAGCCACGCTGCTTCTCTTTGTTAAGCACTTACTATGTGCCAAGCACGTACTAATTACATGATAATCAAGTTAGACCCAATCTCTGTCCCACGTGGGGCTCACAGTTTAAGTATGAGGAAGAACAGCTACTGAATCCCCATTTAATATCAGGAAACTGAAGTTCGAAGAAGTTAAATCAAGCGTATTTTATCAATCAATCACTCAGATTTATTGAGCGCTTACTGTGTGCAGAACACTATATTAAGCATCAGCGTTGGTAGATGCACTCCCTGCCCACAGTTAGTTTACAGTCTAGAGGATGACTTGTCCAAAGTCCCACAGCAGGCAAGTGATGGAGCAGGGATTTGAATCCAGGTCTTCTGACTCCCAAGCCTCGCTTCTTGTCACTAAGCCACGCTGCTCTTCTCAGTATCTCTCTCCGAACTAGTTTCCAGCACATCCAATCAATCAATCGAATTTATTGAGCGCTTACTGTGTGCAGAGCACTGTACTAAGCGCTTGGGAAGTCCAAGTTGGCAACATCTAGAGACAGTCCCTACCCAACAGTGGGCTCACAGTCTAAAAGGGGGAGACAGAGAACAAAACCAAACATACTAACGAAATAAAATAAATAGAATAGATATGTACAAGTAAAATAAATAGAGTAATAAATATGTACAAACATATATACATATATACGATGGACTGTAAGCCCGTTATAGGTAAGGAATGTGTCCTTTTATTGTTACACTCTCCCAAGCTTTGCATGCAGTAAATGCCCAATAAATACCATTAAATAATGAATGTATGAACGTGTTTCTGGCTCCAAGAAGGGCCACTTCAGCTGTTGAGATGATAGCAGCAACTGCTACTATAGCCACTGTCATCACCACCCTCCCCATTCAGGGGTTCTCTTTCTCTTCCTTAGTGAATGCCAGTTGGGACCTTTCAGGTAACAGGCTAGAACCCTAAATCAGGTCACCATTGCCTGTGGCAGAGCATCCAGTTTTACCTTCAACCCCCTGCTTGTCAACCGGACTGGAGAAGGAAAGGGTTAAAGGTGGTAAATGGTAACAGAGAGGCAAGAAGCGGCAAGAGTCATGAAGTGGGGAGGGAAATACATCAACATAGACAGGGATCATGCTACTCTGTTGTACTCTCCCAAGTGCTTAGTACCATGTACTGCGCTCAAAAAGCACTCAATAAATACCACTGAGGACTGGTCTCTTCCTCCCTTCAAGGCCCTACTGAGAGCTCACCTCCTCCAGGAGGCCTTCCCAGACTGAGCCCCTTCCTTCCTCTCCCCCACGTCCCCCTCTCCCTTATCTTACCTCCTTCCCTTCCCCACAGCACCTGTATATATGTATATATGTTTGTACATATTTATTACTCTATTTATTTATTTTACTTGTACATATCTATTCTATTTATTTTATTTTGTTAGTATGTTTGGTTTTGTTCTCTGTCTCCAACTTTTAGACTGTGAGCCCACTGTTGGGTAGGGACTGTCTCTATATGTTGCCAATTTGTACTACCCAAGCGCCTAGTACAGTGCTCTGCACATAGTAAGCACTCAATAAATACGATTGATGATGATGATGATGAGGCATCGCACTGTTAGGGCACCGAATGACACTATTGCCAACCTTACAATCCTATAAATCAGGCTAATAGTGGAAGCAAAGTGGCTTAGTGGAAAGAGCACCGGCCTGGGAATCAGAGGAGCTGGATTCTAATACCAGCTCTGCCGAAGACCTGCTGTGTGACCTTGGCCAAGTCACTGAACTTCTCTGTGCCTCAGTTGCCTCAGTTCCTTCATCTGCAAAAAGGGGTGTTCAATACCTGATATCCCTCCTATTTATAATGTGAACCCCATGCGGCACCTGATTATCTTGTATCTACCCCAGTGCTCGACTGTGGCAGAAGACAAAAAGTTCTGGAGAAAATATGTCCATAGAGTCGCTATGAATTGGAAACAAATAGATGGCACTTGATAATAATAACGCCAGTGCTTAGCACAGTACTTGGCATATAACAAGTGCTTAATGAACACAATTATTAATAGTGACTGAGCATGCTCAGAAACTGTGCCGGATTCAATATACTAAATCCCAAATCCCAATGGGCTCGTAGTGCTGGTACATGAGAGAAATGAGGCCAGACATAACAGAAACTAGGTTCAATTAAAATTGATGCCGCACCCACAACCGTGGAATCATCCTTCAGGTTATTGCATCATTGCCATGACTCTGGCAAGAAAAACATCTGGGCAGGAATGGGAGTGCGGGGGGGATGTCTGTAGACTGGTAAAAATTCCTCAGAGGGAGCTTCCCTGTCCAGGGATACTGCCGAGATTGAGGGAGTTCTGCAAGGAGGGTGTCAGGGAATTCTGCAAGGCCAATACAAGGGGGAGTCAAGCAGAGGGGAGAATGGAAAATGGTTGGTGAGGTCTCCTCAGATTAGCATTCCCAAAGCCTATCCTTCGTGGGTTTCATAGTCTGGAATGGAGGGAGAGTCAAGGAATGGTGTAATCTCTCCACCGCTGATTTATGAAAGGATGAGGCACGATGCACGGTAAATTGCTGGTGTGCTGAATTCCAGGAGATGTGGCACCCTGATTCCCTTGGATAAAGGAGAGCTATTTGGCTAATTGAAGAGGCAGGGGAGGGAGAGGTCCTCAGAGAGGAAAACGTGTGGGGTGCAGTGGACTGTTGCCAACTGCTGGCGTGGTGTACTTGTCACGATCCCGACCCTTCCCTGGATTACAGATGTCAAGGAGTCTGCCCCAGCCCCCCTAAACAGGCTTGGCCTTCCCTGTCCCCATCCTTTAGGAACACTCATCCTTGGAGAGCAGTGATGGGGTGATAGGCTGATGTGAGAGGCCCTGGAGGAATTAGACACATGGGACCAGAGAGGAAGAGGCAGAGGCCATTCAGCTAGACAACCAGACCCTGGGGGAGGGTTAGTCAACTATAAATGATGACAGGGATTAGTCAGCGGCGGTGTCATTGGGGCAGGGAAGAAAGCAAGACAGGAGCAGCAGGAATGGGAGGACTGGAGCCACAGCTGGAGCAAGAGAGACAGAAGAAGATAGCTTCTGTCTCTCCCTCGAGCCAACCCTACGATCTTCTGAATCAGGCTGATCGAGGACTCTGGCACTGTGCCATGCTTAATATTAACAAATCCCAATACCTATTCCCCCTCCCACTTAGACTGTGACCCCCATATCGAACAAGGGACCGTGTCCAACCTGATTATGTTGTGTCTCCCACGGGGCTTAATACAGTGGTCGGCACATGGTAAGCGCTTTAACGAAATACCACAATTATTATCGGGCCCAAATTTCAGTCCTGCAAAAGATTATGTGGCTTTTTATTCATGGAAAATTCAGGGCGAGCAAAAGGAGTTATTTGTGGTTGACATCAGAGGACTGCAGAGGAGAGGAGGTGGGCTTTGAAAACCATAAAGGAAGTCAGGTGGCCCCTGACCAGTCACTTACCTCTAAGCAGGAAAACCACTAAACATCCAGGATGGATAGCTCTTTGCTTTCCTCCTTAGAGGCGGAGGTTGGGGAAGGGGTGGGAAGATTTACTGTCCAGCCGGAGTTCTGGTGACTGAAGGCATCTGGAATTAATGTTTCTCAGAGTCGGGCTGAACCAGTCAGCCAGCCAGAACAGCCAGAACGCGGCCCTGCGGGCCCTGGAGCTAATTATCCGCCTCCCCTCCAGCAGAGCATCCCAGCCTACCTCAATCAATCAGTCATATTGAGCGCTTACTGTGTGCAGAGCACAGTACTAAGACCTTGGGAGAGTACAATATAACAGAATTGATAGATAACATTCCCTGCCTACAATGAGCTAATAGTCTAGGGGGGAGACAGACATTAATACAAGTGAATGCATTACAGATACTCACATAAGCTCTGGGAGACTGAGGGAGGAGTGAACAAAGGGAGCAAATCTAAGTGCAAAGGGGATGCAGAAAGGAATGTGAGAAGTGCTCCCCCTTTATCTGCCCCAGATGGCAATGCCCTCCTGCTCCCCTCCTTGGCTTTGCCAGCAGCTGGGCCCCCAAGGCCTGAAACTCTTCACTCAGGGTAGGGTTGAAGTCTCATAATGGCAAGAGAGAATTAGAAGATCCCCCAGGGCAGACACAAGACATGGAGTTGGCCTGGGGCCCTTCTAGTTTACCTCAACCTGACTCTTTCTGCCCTACAGTATCGTGAGTCCCTCGAGGGACAGGGTCCATGTGTAATTTCCACTTGAATACTCTTTCCCAGCACTTGGTACAGTGCTGTGCACACAGTAGGCACTTAATAATACTATTAGTGTTACTAATGATGTCCAGGTTTAGCGGCTTCACAATCTCATTCATTCAACCGTATTTATTGAGCACTTACTGTGTACAGAGCACTGAATTAAGCATTTGGGAGAGTGCAATATAAAAATAAACAGACGCATACTCTGCCCACAACAAGCTTACAGAATCCCACATAGCCCAGTCCGGTGTTTTATCACCCAACCCACAAAGTCCTTCTCCACGTCCAACCAAAAGTCCATTTCCTTTCATCCAGCCTTCAGCGGACCTGAAGAGCCAGGGATCAGCACCCTCCTCAAAAACACCCGTCAGGTATTTGAAGTCAATTAAGCCTGAACTTCTACAGGGTAAACAACCCAAATTCCCTTAACTTTTTCTCTCAAAGGACCCATTTCCTTGAATCAGCTTGCTGGTTTTCCCTAGAACCCCTCTAGTTTCCCCATATCATTTTTAAAGAGCAGAGAGAGGCAGAACAATCATCTTCCTAAATCCAGCCAACTCTGTGGCAGGGAGTCCAGAGTAGATCTGGGATGTGTTGTTGCCCTTCACAGCAGGAAGCAGACCAGATACACCTCAGAAATCAGCTGGGAGAGAGAGGAGCTTGGGATCACCCATGGAGCAGACTGCTGATTTGACTGGTTGCAGTGGCATGGAGGGAAGCTCAGAACCATCCCATTATTTTCTCATCTCTCTACTCTGTTTCCCCCACTAAGGTCACTTCAGAACTTCTGCTTCATCTAAGCACTTGGTCACTCCCCCCATCTCTGCTTTGCACATAGTAAGCACTTAATAAATGCCATCATTATTATTACTATCTCTCCACCAAACTTACATGCATATCTTTGTACTTTATTGCTTCCCCTAGTTTTAATTTATTTTCCTGCCTGTTTCCCCAGCAGGGGAGGGCAGGGATTCTGTCCAACTCTCTCTTTGCACTCTCTGGAGGGTGCAGTGCTCTGCAGAGTAGACTGTGAGCTCCTTGAAGGCAGAGATCATGTCTTTTATATGCATATCTTTATACTTTATTGTTCCCCCTAGCTGTAATTTATTTTAGTTTCTGTGTCCCCAGCAGGGGAGGGCAGGGATCCTTTCTGAATATTACACTCTCCGGAGGGCTTAGTACAGTGCTTTGCACAGCGCATGCGCTCAGTAAATATCCTTGATTGATTGGTGGCAAGGGGGTGAAGCCATGTGACCACACGTCCAGTACATCCCACAGGAAAGCAAAGAACCCAACTAATCAGTAAATCAGATTTAATTGCAGAAACACATCCTGGCACACCTCAGTGAAAAAAAAAAAAAAGATTTATTGAGAATTCAGCTTTAAGAACCCTGTTTTGCCACTGCCTGGTACAACAGGCTGGAAGGAAAACCAGCCAGAACACGGAGCAGGAAGGATCCTGTCGGTAGGATGACTAGAATTTCCCCCAAGCGAAAAAATGACAACCATAAAAACTACGGATCTGTGAGACAATTCAACAGAGTGTTACAGAGTTAAAAGAAATGCAGACTGCAGTTCTAAGACAGGAACGCATGCTCCGTACGCATCCCTAGCTCCCTTGGGGTCCCCAGATATGAGGTTTGGTGAACAGGCTGGTAGGAGAGAGCTAAGTTTCTGGGCTACTTTGGAGCACTGACAAATTCTGTGACGTTCCCTCAGTGGTGGGACTCCATGAGGGCCAAATTGCCTAGGAAAGGTGGTCTGTGTCAAGCCGAGGATGGGTTCAGTTGTTCGGATTGGAGTTCTGGTGGGAAAACGGCCTGGAGCTTCGGTTCAGACAGTCATGACGGTGGCCTGTGGAAAAGCCACGTGGGCTTCCCTACAGCAGAAAGAGTCGTTCTCACTAGTGCAACGCAAACCATTCGGTCCCTTGGGAAAAGGAATGCCTGAAACTAAAACTCCTTGTTCTATTACTGAAAGGAAAACCAAAAAGGTCTGAGCCTTTAGTGCTGCCCTTCTCCTGCCCACTGGTGGAAACAACAGGGCACAGAAACTTTTGGAGTGAAGAGGGCAAGCAAGGGTTCTTCGAGGAAACCTGAAACGGTGCAGAAATCAGCAGTAAATGCCCTGTGGATACCACTGAGGTTTCACTCTGGCGGCTTCTGTCCGCACATCTCCACTGCACATAATATACTGGGCCAATGACCCAGGACAGAGGGCCTCTGGGAAAGTAGCCAACCATCCAGAGCCACCAGCCACATTGCAGTGCAGATGCAGGAAAAGGCTGGGCAGGATGGCAGAGGAGCGTGTCACTGCCATGATGGATCGCGGACAGGTGGAAGGCTGAAGAGACTAAAAAGCTAAATGTTAATGCAGTGATTTTTTTTTTAAAATGCCATGTGTGAAAATTGGAATTAAATATCCTGAGGCCCGAGTGACAGGTCAGCCCTCGGAAGAGGATTCAGGGATGGTGAGGGTCTCCCAATGGTCCCTCTGGGAGAAGTCCCCAGGTCCAGCCCCTACTTAGCTATTTGCAGTAACCAAATAGGGGCTGGTGGGGAGGGAAGGAGGGAGAGGAAAAGGAAAAAGAGTAAGGAGCGGGGAGCCCTCAGGCCTGGTTAGAAATCGGAAGGTGAGAAGAGGTAGCTGAGTCAGAGATCCGGTGGAAGGGATGGAAAGGTTCAGGGAGCAGGGCCTGCGAGACTTTGTTGCTTTATAGCCAGTTCGGAACAGGAGGAGAAAGGCAAGGAGAAGGGAAGGGGAAGGACAATTCGACCTCAGGGACAGGCCCTCCTGGGGGCTCCAGGAAGAAGAAGGCTGGTGACCAGCCTCGTGCCCAGGCCTGCCTCACTTTCCGTGGAGGGAGGCGGAGATCTTGACACAGGCGAGCCTCTTGTCCCCATTGCTCAGGACGCCGTCAATGCGGTAGTTGCCAGTGCTGAGCCAGGAGGGCAGGTCTATATCCGGCAGGGAGAAGTGGCTCTCTGGCAGCGAGTAGGTGCCCTGGGGAGACAAACACCAACAGGCAGATCAGGAGGCAAGGCGGGCAGTGGAAGACCGGACTGTCCACTCCCCAACAGGGGCCCAACTTCTATGTCCACGGTCTCCTCTAGGGTCTTCCTAGGGACACAGGTCGGGGCTGGGAGTGGATTACTTTTTCTCTGTTGGCAAGTTGGGGTGTAAACAAGTGGGGGAATACACTGGACCTGTCAGGAAGCCGGCTCCACTAAAGGAACAAGTCCCGGAATGATCATTCCACTACGAGATTGATTTTGCTGCCATGTTGGTGGCCCTTTTGGTTGGCCGGAGAGTGGTGCTCTAGCCCATATGGGTGTAGCCATAAATAATTCTATTTATTCTGACGGTTTTGACACCTGTCTACATGTTGTATTTTGTTGTCTGTCTCCCCCTTCTAGACTGTGAGCCCGCTGTTGGGTAGGGACCGTCTCTATGTTTCTGACTTGTACTTCCCAAGCGCTTAGTACAGTGCTCTGCACACAGTAAGTGCTCAATAAATACAAATGAATGAATTAATGAGTGAATGTAGCCTGAGGAGGGTGTGCAGTCCCAGTTCCAGCTCTGTCCCCAGCCCTACTGTCTCTTGGTGACCTGCAGCCACAGGCCTGCCTGTCCCATACACTGCTCCTAAGGACCTGGCCTGCAGGCCCTGAGATCCCTCCATGGAGCATCACGTGTGTCTTCTTCAAAGGCTGGCCACTCACCACCTCCCCGGAGACTATGGAGCGACCCAAGCTCTTCCCCTGGCAGCAGGCTGGTCCCGGCCTCTCGCCGCTACTTGTGGTTAGCAAATATCCTTACTGTCCCCCCGGGTTGGACTCCCTCTCTTTCACCCACCTGCTAGTCCGCTACCATTTCTCAGAATCCCTGCCCCGGGGAGAGGGTGTGGGAGAGTGAGGACAGGCAGCGAGGGTGGCAGAAACCTGGGATCATTTTGAAGGCCTTCTAGACTGTAAGCCCGTTTGTGGGTAGGGACCGTCTCTATATGTTTCCGATTTGTACTTCCCAAGCACTTAGTACAGTGCTCTGCACACAGTAAGCGCTCAATAAACACAACTGAATGAAAGGCCAAGGCCCTTAGGCGCCCGCCATCACACACTGCAACCAGAAACTTCCCACAGACAGGAACTGAAATCGTTCTCTGTTTTTGAATTTGGTCACCAGAGTCAAGGATGCCTTCCTCCCCTACTCTCTTAAACTCTCTGGGAGCCACCCTGCAGCCACAAGGCTGCAGGGGGAATCCCCGCCCCTCAGCCTGAGGAGCCTCCTGGGGCCAGTTGGTTTGACCCACTCGGCCGCAATGGCAGCAGCCCCAAATACTGAAGAACTCTGAGCCCACCTTCCTCCTGGGCACCGTGTTTTCCCCTCAAAGGAGGACCAGTGAGGGTGGGGCCCGGCCACGTTGGGTCTGTAACCCAGAGGCTCTGAGACGGAAGAAAGGTGAGAGGCCAGAGGCAAAGAACCTGGGGATGGTCCCTCGGGCGGACCTCTCTTCTCCCTCAGGGCCGCCCCGCAGCAGACACAAAGAGGAGAGCTCTCCTCGCTAATCACTTACCTCTTTGAAGGGGCAGTGGCAGGGGAGGCCATAGGTGCGCAGAGGCTCAGGGCAAGGCTGCCCCGGAGGGATGAGAGAGTCGAGGACGTCGCAAATGTTGTCATAAGTGCAGCTCCCGATCTGCTCCACACAAGGGATCTTGATCCAGAAGCCCGCCACTTCCTTCTCCACAGTTAACTCCACCTGAGAACGAGAGGGGCTCACCCCGTGAGGAAGGTAAGGGGAGAAACTGGGCTGGTGGGTGGGACTCCCGGGTTTCCCTCCCATTCTGTGCAATAAGGTCAAAATCGCCCCTTCCAGGTGTACTGCCCAATGTGAACAAGGTGTGTGGGAAAGGGGCAGTGACGGGGAAGCAGTGTGACTTAGTAGATAGACCACTGGCCTAGGAGTCAGAGAACCTGGCTTCTAATTGCAGGTCCACCACTTGTCTGCTATATTACCTTGGGAAAGTCACTGAACTTATCTGTGCCTCAGTTTCCTCATCTGCAAAATGGGAATTCAATATCGGTTCTCCCCACGTGGGACCCGATAGTCCTTTATCTACCTAAGAGCTCAGTACAATGCTTGGCAATCAATCAAGCGTATTTATTGAGCACTTACTGTACTAAGTGCTTGGGAGAGTACCATATAACACTATAACAGAAACATTCCCTGCCTACAAAGAGCTTACAGTAAGTGTTTAACAAATATTACTGTTATTATTTATTAGGGAGATCATTATTATTATACCATACGGAGAGATCAGAGATGGTGGGCTGGGGCCGTCTTCTTGGGAGAAAGCAGCCCTCCAGAGTACCTGTTCTCAGCTCTGTTTTGACTCACTGAATGACCTAGACAGGTAACTTCCTGTTCCAGGCCTCAGCTTCTCCATCTGTCAAATGGGAATGACAACACTCACCGGAGTCCCTGTGTGGGACAGAAACAGTGTCTGATCTGATGAACTTGTAGCTTCCCCAGCTCTTAGCAGAGTGCTCGGAACATCGTAAGCCCTTAATAAATATCATCATTATTATATGGGGAGAAGGGAAGAAACCAGCTCAGAGAAAGAGGCTTCAGTCACACAATGATGTTTCTTAGGAGAACTGCCCTCAGGAAGCAGTTTCACCTAGATACCCCCCAAATTTAGGCCCATCCCTCCCAAGTCCTCCAAGACCTGGCAGCAGGGTGAGCCCAACGGGAACTAGCAGGAAGAAGAAGAACACTGATGTGACGTTAAATCCACCCGTCTGAGAAACATTATCGATAAGAGGCCATTTCCTTTGTGCTGCTTAGATGTTTCTCAACAGGCTTGAAAGGGGAATTAAGCAAGCTGGGGTTATGGGGTGGGGGCGGTGAGTGCGGAAAGAAAAGCCGCTTTCATTATTATTTCCAATCACTACCACCACCACTTTTGTTCCCTTCGGCAGGTTAGGGTCATTCTTATGTTTGAGGGGATTAAGTGAGGCACCGAGAAATTGAGTGACTTTTCCTAGGGCACACAAGGAGTCAGGGTAAGAGCAAAGAGAACCCCACCTTCTCTTAACAGTCTTGGAAACTACTGTTTTCCCTCTCCAGCTTTAAGTACATCAAGTTATCAATCAGTCAATCAATCAATCGTATTTATTGAGCGCTTACTGTGTGCAGAGCACTGTACTAAGCGCTTGGGAAGTCCAAGTTGGCAACATATAGAGACAGTCCCTACCCAACAGTGGGCTGACAGTCTAGAAAACTGTTCTGTTTCATAGCTCTGGACTTCTCCACCCAGGCCCTCCTGGCACTGGGAAAGAAAGATACATTTTCCTCTATTTTGCCCTGCTCATTAAGCATACATTTTGCCTTACTGAATAGGTGAAGAACTTCAAATGGCGAGGAAGAACCAGTTTCACCCCTTGAAATGAAACATTCATCTTTCCTCTATGCAGGATGAAGCCATCACTCCTTCAATCAATTAATGGTATTTATTGAGCACTTACTATTTGCACTCTGCAGTATCACTTGCTTGGATGCTTCAAAGAGTACAGAACAATAGAGTCGGTAGATGTGATTCCTGCCCTCAAGAAGCAATTAATAGTATTTATTGAGCACCTACTGTGTTCAAAGTACTGGGAAGCAGTGTGGGAAGCAGCGTGGTTCAGTGGAAAGAGCACGGGCTTTGGAGTCAGAGGTCATGGATTCAAATCCTGGCCCCGCCAACTGTCAGCTGTGTGACTTTGGGCAAGTCACTTCACTTCTCTGGGCCTCAGTTACCTCATCTGTAAAATGGGGCTTAAAACTGTGAGCCCTCTGTGGGACAACCTGATCACCTTGTAACCTCCCCAGCGCTTAGAACAGTGCTTTGCACCTAGTAAGCGCTTAACAAATACCATAATTATTATTATTATTATTATTACAGTACTAAACAATTGGTAGTTAACAGACATGATCCCTGCCCTTGAAGAGTTTATAATCTAGCAGAGGAGACAGTCACTAAAATAAATTAGAAGTAGGGGGAAGCGACAGAGTTTAAATAAATGGACATAAATGCTGTCAGGATTAGGATTAGGGGGTGAGGATTCAAGTGTGTATGTGATGCAACTGGAGGGAAATAGGGTAGGGAGATGAGAGATTCTAGTCAAGGAAAGTAATAGCTCAGAAGACTGAGTGTGTAGAGCCCTGGGCTAAACCCTTGGGAAGGTAGGATAGATGTAAAGGATATGATCCCAGTCTTCAAGGAGTTTACAATCTAATAGGTGAAGTCCTTAAATGAGAGGGGCATTTAAGGTGGGACAGGAAGATGAGAGACGGCCTCCTTTACCCAGAGTTCTAGGGTGAGCCCATTCTGAGACAAGATTAAGAATTCCACTCAACTCCTAAACAAGTCCTGAGTCCACCAGATAAGGTTGTTTGCTCCAGTTTTAGCCTTGATTGGATTAGTCAGTCCTCGAGGCAGATAGGATTCCCTATTAATGCTGACTTTTTGAATGTTAAAAAAAAAAACTGGAGCGATAGGGTAGATAAACAAGTTCTAGCCCGATGCTATCTCTTTCGAAATAATGTATAGGAAAACCCCATCTCTGTTCCCATTCCTCTGTCAGCAGGAAGCTGGGCTCCACGGGACCCGCCTGTCGCCTGTTACCACATCACTCGGACTATTAGCTGTGGCTTCCAGGACTGAGCTGGATGCAGGCCCTGGGGGCCTTGGAAGCTGGGGGAGCTGCAGGACGTGTGCCCAGAGAGTGGACGATGGTTTATCCCTGTGTTCTTCACAGGGATCCCCCTCCCCGCTTCCCGGGGAAAACAGTTCCACAGAGAGAAATTAATCCCCAGACAAGATGCTTCAGGAGGAAAGCAGCAAGGTATAGTGGATACAGCATGGGCCTGGGAATCAGAAGATCATGGGTTCTAATCCCAGCTTCACTGCTTGTCTGCTGTGTGACCTTGAGCAAGTCACTTCACTTCTCTGGGCCTCAGTTACCTCCTCTGTGAAAAATGGGGGACGATGAGTGTGAGCTCAATTTGGGACAGGGTCTGTGTCCAACCTGATTAACTTGTACAGCTGTACAGTGTAACTTAGAACAGTGCTTGGCACATAGTAAGCACTTAACAAGTGCCATAATCATTATTACTACTATAAAATCCCAGTTCAAATCCCGGCTCTGCCACTTGTCAGCTGTGTGACTTTGGGCAAGTTACTTAACTTCTCTGAGCCTCAGTTCCCTCATCTGTAAAATGGGGATGAAGACTGTGAGCCCCCCGTGGGACAACCTGATCACCTTGTATCCTCCCCAGCGCTTAGAACAGTGCTTTGCACATAGTAAGCGCTTAATAAATGCCATTATATTATATTATATATTAAAAGACATCCAGCTCCCAGGCTGACCAACTTGCAGGGTCCTGAACTCATCACCCTCTCCAACTCCCTCAGCTCTGCCCTAACTCCCTCAACTCTGCCCTAACAATAAACCAGAACATGGTTAGCAAATCAGGGAATGTTCGTGTGACCCCTCAGGCCTGTTGGGAGGCCACAAGCCTCTGTTTCACAATGAGGAACAGTGTGGCTTAGTGGATAGAGCACAGGCCTGGAAGTCTGAAAGACCTGGGTTCTAATCCCAGCCCCGCCACTTGTCTGCTTGGGCAAGTCACCTTACTTCTCTGGGCCTCAGCTACCCCACCTGTAAAATGGGGATTAGGACTGTGAACTCTATGAGGGGCAGGGACTGTGTCTAATCTGATAAATTTGTATTTACCCCAATGCTTAGTACACTGCCTGGCCCATAGTAAGCACTTAACAAATACCATTAAAAAAGTGGGTCGTGCTCAAAACAAGATTGGCAAGGGTTTCCCTGATGAGGGAGTTTAGCAAAAATAAACACCCCCCTGGGGGAGGTTATTATGACAATGATAACTTAAATTTGTTTAATTCATTCAATCGTATTTATTGAGCGCTTACTGCATGCAGAGCACTGTACTAAGCGCTTGGGAAGTACAAGTTGGCAACATATAGAGACAGTCCCTACCCAACAATGGGCTCACAGTCTATGTGTACTCTGTTCCAATCAATCAATCAATCAATGGTATTTACTGACTGCTTACATTGTGCAAAGCACTGTACTACATGCTTGGAAGAGTACAACAGAGTTGCTAGACACATTCCCGGCCCACAACGAGCTTACATTCATTCAATCGTATTTATTGAGCGCTTACTGTGTGCAGAGCACGGTACTAAGCTTACAGTCTAGAGCTTATGGTGCCAAGCATTGTACAAAGTGCTGGGATAAATACAGACAATCAGATCAAACACGGTACTTGTCCAACGTTGGGATCACAGTCTAAGTGTGAATTAGGCTGTGAACTGGCATTTGAATCTCAATTAGGGGATTGAATCCCCATTTTACAGGTGAGGAAACTAAGGCACAAATTTGCTTCAGGTCACATAGCAGGTAAATGGCAGAACCGGGATTGAAACTGGGTCTCCTGACTCCCAGCCCTGTATTTTGTCCATTAGGCCACACTGCTTCTCTAGTAGATGGTTAACTGATGTAAGGGGAACGTCACTGCGGGGGCTACAAACAGTAGATTTGGGGGGGATCGGAAAGGCTGATTTCATTGTCTACTACAAAAATTCAGCAAGGAGGTTGGTGGTGGTGAGGAACTCCTGCAGGTGCAGAAGAACTGGAGGGGAGGAGGGAGAGATGAATTTGGAGATGGACAGTGGGCGGATGGGCGCTGCTCCCTGACTGAGCTGAGCAGCTGAGATCTCTTCTCATTCCTCCCACCTCCCTAGGCTAGGCTGACTCTCTCTCACCACCTCCCCCATCATCTGAAGGGGCCAGGTGCTAATTAATAAGTGCTTATCAAACACCTGGAGGCCAAAGTTGCCATCATCAAAGCAAGGTGGAAGAAAGACAGATCCAGATACTTTGGGCAAAAAGCTCACCGTCACTCCAATTTATCTTTTTTTAATGGAATTTGTTAAGTGCTTACTATGTGCCAGATACTGTCATAGGACTAGTGTAGATAACAAGCTAATCAGGTTGGACACAGTCCATGTCCCGCTTGGGGCTCACCGTCTTCATCCCCGTTTTACAGATGAGGTAACTGAGGCATAGAGAAGTTAAGTGACTTGCCCAAGGTCACACAGAAGACAAGTGGTGGAGCTGGGCTTAGAACCCAGGTCGTCCTTACTCCCAGGCCCATATTCTATCCATTACGCCACGCTGCTTCACACTGTCTGGCTTACTACTTCAATTCACTCATTCAGTTGTATTTTTTGAGCTCTTACTGTGTGCAGAGCACTGTACTAAGCGCTTGGGAAGTACAAGTTGGCAACATATAGAGATGGTCCCTACCCAACAGCAGGCTCACAGTCTAGAAGTTCTCTACACCTGAGCAACCCAGGAATATCTGGGGGGGGCATGGAACAGAGCAGAGAAGACACAGTCTGGTTGAGCTATGTTAAAGCCAATAATTGACTATGCATCCCTGAAGTCCCTTGCTGGACATACAACCTGGGTGAGTTATGCATTAGAATTTGTGAAATCCTGGTTAAGTCAATCTGAGGAGGGGGATTAAACTCCTAATGACGTGGATTCAATACTTGTGTCATTCCCTTAGTAAAACTTCCATTCATTCATTCATTCAATCATATTTATTGAGTTCTTACTGTGTGCAGAGCACTCTACTAATCATCATCATCATCATCAATCGTATTTATTGAGCGCTTACTGTGTGCAGAGCACTGTACTAAGCGCTTGGGAAGTACAAATTGGCAACATATAGAGACAGTCCCTACCCAACAGTGGGCTCACAGTCTAAAAGGGGGAGACAAAACCAAACATACTAACAAAATAAAATAGAATAGATATGTACAAGTAAAATAAATAGAGTAATAAGTATGTACAACCATATATACATATATACAGGTGCTGTGGGGAAGGGAAGGAGGTAAGATGGGGGGGGATGGAGAGGGGGACGAGGGGGAGAGGAAGGAAGGGGCTCAGTCTTGGAAGGCCTCCTGGAGGAGGTAATCATTTGGGAGAGTAAAATAAACAGACACATTCTCTGCCTACAATGAGCTTACAGTTCTGGGGTTGGGAGGTGGTACTGCTCCAGGAGCTTATTTTTCCCCATATCTCTGACCAGGATCAAGTCACCTAAACTCTTCTCCATCTTTCCCTAGCCCCGTTCTGTTACCTTATCACAAAATTAGCCCATGGGAATGTGTCTTTTTGAAAAGCTTTGTGATCAGTGCCCCTTAGCCCTGGATAAGCATTTCAAGGCGAACAAACAATGAAAGCTGCCCTTGTTGTCATGTGACCCTGGGCATGGCTCTCATTTAGACTCTGCTCTCGGGTCCCTGTAAACTCTGGCCTGAAACCATGCCAATGCAGAGTGTCATCCCCGCTGCACCAAACCCGACCAGAGAGGCAGGAGCCAAAATGACAGCAACAAAGGTAGGCTTTGTTAGAACTCCCTGTTTCACTGTGGTGGCGGGTCATAAACACATTCTAGTTCCCAGATGGCCCAGGCCCTGCCCCACCCCTAGCCCCGACCCGTGAGAAGCTCTTAGGGAAGTGAAAGTCTCCAGGCCAAGGCCTTCTGCTTTCGGTTCAGACGCAAATCCCCCTGCTTTGGTTGGGTTCCTCTGGCTAATGTGCTGACCCTCCTAGGTCCTCCTACTTACTGGCCTCTTTGCTCATCAGGACTCTCGGAACTGAAACTCGGTGCTCCTGACAGAACCCCCTCCTTCCCAATGTCAGCAGCTGCCCCTTTTGAAGAGGAAGAGAAGAGTTAACGGGAGTCAGGAGACCAGGGTTCTAGTTTCTGCTCCGCCATTAGCCTGCTGTGTGATCTTGGGCAAGCTGCTTAGCTTCTCTGGGCCTCAGTTTCCTCATCTGTAAAATGGAGATTAAAATGCTCCCTCTTATAATAATAATAATGGTATTTGTTAAGCACTTACTATGAGCTAGGCACTTTTCTAAGCGCTGGGGAGGATAGAAGCAAATCGGGTTGGATGCAGTCCCTGTCCCACATGGGGCTCAGTTGCCATTTTACAGATGAGGTAACTGGAGCCCAGAGAAGTGAAGTGACTTACCCAAGGTAACAGGGCAGACAAGTGGCGGAGCAGGGATTAGAACCCATGCCCTTCTGACTGCCAGGGCAATGCTCCATCCACTGTGCCATGGTGCTTAGACTGTGAGCCCAGTGCAGGGCAGGAACTGTGTCTGATCTGAATATCCTCCTGTGAGTACCCCACCAATAAACATATAACAAGTGCTTAACAAATACCATCATCATTATTATTATTTAATTTGAAATGAAAGGGATGCCGTAAAACGTTACATTGTCAACTGATAATGACTTTGAGCATGCAGCCATATTACTGACCGCGGCACCAAGGGCAGCAACACCGCCAGGACTATGCCCTGCCAAGCCCAGAGGTGCCAGGGCTGCATAGTGGTGGCAGGAAGGGAGAACAGAACAAGAACAAGATTGGCTTTCCAAGGTGCTCAGAAGGTTTGCAAAGCCCCTCAATATCAGTCAATTCTATTTTTTGAGTGCTTACTGTGTTTAGAGCACTGTAGTAAGCACTTGGGAGAGAACTACATAACAACAGAACAGACACATTCCCTGCCCTCAATGAGCTTACAGCCTAGAAGATGCCAGCCCAGGAAGAAGCAGCTGAGGATTCTTCATGTGGTGGAAACACTTGACACTATGTAACCTCCTTACTGTGTTTCTCTGCTGTCTTCAATCCCAATCCCAGCTGGGCTCCCTGGGCAACAGTTGGCTCCTCCTTCTGGAAAGGGCCAGAAAGAGAGCTCAGGTGTCCTCCCAACTCCAGAGTCTGCACCCCTTTTAAATAATAATAATCATCATCTGTAAAATGGAGATTAAGACTGTGAGCCCCATGTTGGGACATAACTACGTCCAATGTGAGTAATTTGTATCTGCCCCAGTGCTTAGGACAGTGCCCGGCATATAGTAAGCACTTAATACCATAAAAAAGAGGGTATTTCTTCTGTGCTTACTATGTGCCAAACACTGTACTTGGCAGTAGGGTAGATACAAGATAATCATTTTGGACATAGTTCTTCCCCACATGGAAGGGAGACCAAGCGTTGAATCCCCATTTTGCAGATGAGGAAACTGAGGCCAAGAGAAGCTAAGTGTTTTGCCCAAGGTCATGCAGCAGACAGGTAGCAGAGCCAGGATTACAGCCCAGGTTCTCTAATTCCCAAACCCCATGCTCTTCCCCTCTCAGCACCAGGAACTCTATTTACTCTATTTATTTATTTTACTTGTACCTATCTATTCTATTTATTTTATTTTGTTAGTATGTTTGGTTTTGTTCTCTGTCTCCCCCTTCTAGACTGTGAGCCCACTGATGGGTAGGGACTGTTTTTATATGTTGCCAGCTTGTACTTCCCAAGCGCTTAGTACAGTGCTCTGCACACAGTAAGCGCTCAATAAATATGATTGATTGATTGATTGATCTCCCCACTGCTGGGGCTCAGAGAGCCAAACGCCCTGTTCCAAAAAGCAAAAGGGTCATTACTGAAATGGAGGTGGAAATTATGGGTGAGAGAAGAGTTTGTGGATAAATTCTTCTGGGGGGCAATTAGAACGGGTTTGAGAACTGAGTGAGTGAGTCAGTCAGTTATTGACGGGACATCACACAAGGTGGTGCTTATGGCCTGAATGAGACCCAGAGACAGTTGAATATGAGGGCTCAAGCCCTGGAGTTCAAAGCACATTTCTGAACTCACAGCAACCCTGAGAAAGTGGAACTGATTCCATGAATAATTGGAGAACTAGAAACCTTGGGACCAGAGCAATGCAATCTCTCCTTGGCAGTTCAGACAAGAAATAGGAGTGAGGTGCTAATTATGTTGATTCACACAACTGCAATCTCCAAACGAGTCTGAGCAAGGGAGGAAACTTCAACAACCAAACAGCTCTGGATCCCAGCTTGCCGGCTGCAATCTCCAGCCCTCCCAGTCAAGACACGGAGAGGCTGGGAGAGCACAGAGATACTGAGCTGTGTGTTGGGTGCACCTGGCCTGAAAAGCCCAACAAACTACTCTGACTCCCTCTGGGATAGAAATGTGGGCTTCGGGGCTACGGTCATCCAGTAGGAAGTGGGCATGTTGCCTCCGTCGGGACCCCCGATGAGGGGCTAGAACACTGCCTTGGCAGTTGAAAGGAGATCCGAGACTTCCAGGGACCTTCCAGCCTGCTGTGGGCACAACCGCAGCTGAAACTTCAATCAATCAATGGTATTTATTGAGCATTTACTATGTTCAGAGCACTGTACTAAGCACTGTTTGGGAGAGTACAATACGACAGAATTAGCAGACACATTCCCTGCTCATAATGAGCTTCTGGATTGGGCTTCCAAGGCAGCAGCTAACACTAGCTGACTGTAAACTCCTACTTTAAGAATAATAATAACAATAATTATGGTATTTTTAAGTGCTTACTATGTGCCAGGCACTGTACTACATGCTGGGGTGGATACAAGCAAATCGGGTTGGACACAGTCCCTGTTGCACATTGAGCTCCTTGTCGGGAGGGAACGTGTCTCCCAGCTCTGTTGTTTTGTACTCCCAAGTGCTCCACGCACAGTAAGCACTCAATAAATTGATTGATTGATTGATTGGGGGGAGGGGCTGAGGGCCCATTCTCAGTAAGTCAGTAGCGGCTGAATGTTCACTCTGTGTTAAAGCCTAGCTAGACACCAAGGGCAAGACAAAGAAACATTGTCCTCTCCGATGTTAGCCAACCTAACTGTCAGCCCTGATTTACTTCAACAGGTGACTCCACCTGGATTGCCTCCTCTGTAAAATAAGTACGGCAGTACCTGTCCCTACCTTCCTCATGGGGATGGTGGAGGATGAGTGAGCTAGCCCTGAGGTCAGTTTAATTTGGGGCCTTATCCTGCTGTGGAGCCTTTTTTTCCTAGAATTCAGTCTGTTATTAAAGTATTTGTTGAGTGCTTACAATGTGCCAAGGGCCGTAATAAGCACTGGAGTACATATAAGACAATCAGATTAGACACAGTCCCTGTCCCACACGAGGCTTACAAAGAATGAGGGGCTAGGATTTAATCCCCATTTTACAGATAAGGGATCTGAAGTACAGAGAAGTTAAGGGACCGGCCAAAGGTCACACAGCAGACAAGTGGTAGACCTGGGTTTAGAACCCAGGTCCTCTGACTCCTGGGCCCGGGCTCTTTCTGCTAGGCCATGCTGCTTCATAATAATAATAATGGCATTTGTTAAGCATTTATTAAGTAAGCGCTTAATAAATGCCATTATTATTATTATTATTATTACTTACTATGTGCAAAGCACTGTTCTAAGCGCTGGGGAGGATACAAGTTGATCAGGTTGTCCCACGTGGGGCTCACAGTCTTAATCCCCATTTTACAGATGAGGTAACCAAGGCACAGAGAAGTTAAGTGACTTGCCCAACCTCACATTCATCACTTCAGAAATTGGGAGGAGGGAAGGAATAACGAAAGAAAGAAAAAGTGGGGTGACAGAAGGAAGAGAAAGCTGAAGAAAAATCTCTATTCTAGCCATTGGACATCACTCTGAAAAAGAAATCCTTTCAGTCCACAGACCAAATTCTATGTGATTAGGAAGTGGATGTTAGTCAGGGTTAATTTATTCTACTTATAAACTTTCCAGCGAAGTAAAGAGCACAAGACCAGACGGGGAGGGGTGAGTGTGCATGTGTTTTTAATTAACAGTGTTTTTATAAAGCTCTACTCTGATCCCACTTGAAACAGCCTGCAGATGGTGGGGTGGAGAGTCAATCATATTTATTGAGTGCTTACTGTGTGCAGAGCACTGTACTAAGTACTTGGGAGAGTACAATGTAACAATATAGCAGACACAGTAAATACCACTGATTGAATGGAGGGGTTCAAGAGACCCTCTCCCCACAGCAGACAGTGGCAGGATTTCCTTGCCTCTGCCTGCTGGCCCCAGAAACTTCTGCTTTTCCCACCACATGTACCTTCTGAGGAGCAGTGAGTGAGACACTGGTGGAGCCCGAGGCGCTGACGGTCACATCCCCAGGGATGTTGATCGGGTTAGGAGACACCGCCAGGCTGCGAATCACCGCTGGGTCCTTTCCATCGTCGCAGTTCTCCCATGAAAAGCCACTAACCTGTGCGGTGAAAAGGGTTAAAAAAAACTTTGCTGGGACCCAGTCTTCCAGGGGAAGGGCAAAAGAAGGGTCAGAGACACCACAGAGAAATCATTCGAGGACTGTGAGGTAAGAAATCAAGGGAAAATACCCCTCTCCCATTCTCCTATCCCCCTCACCCCCCACCCTCAACACGAGAACCAGGAGGACACCTGAGATGGACATAAAGGGAAGAGTGAGAGCAGGAAACATCTGAGACGATAATAATAGAGAAGAACCTTGGCCTAGTGGATAGAGCAGAGGGCTGGGAGTCAGAAGGACCTGGGTTCTAATCCCTGCCACTTGTCGGCTGTGTGACCTTGGGCAAATCACTTTACTTTTCTGTGCCTCAGTTACATTATCTGTAAAATGGGAATTAAGACTGTGAGCCCCATGTGGGACAGGGACTGTGCCTAACCTGATTAGTTTGTATCTACCCCAGATGTTAGTACTGTGTCTAGCACATAGAAAGCACTTAACAAATACCACAATTAAATACTACTATTAATAATAATAACAATAATAGTACTTGTTAAACGCTTACTGTGTACTAAGCACTGGGGTAGATACAAAATAATCAGGTTGGATACAGTCCCTGTCCCACTTGGGGCTCATAGTCCAAGTAGAGGGAGTAGGATTGAATCCCAATTTTTCAGATGAAGAAACTGAGGTCCAGTGAAGTCAAGTGACTTGCCCAAGATCTCACAGCAGGCAAGTGGCAGAACCAGAGTTAAAACCAAGTTCCTCTGGCTCCCAGGCCAATGTTCTTTCCACTAGGCCAAGCTTCTTCCCTAAAATCTCTATAAACATTTTGCAAAAAGCAAAGCTTCCTCCGGAGCCACTACGTTCCCTTCGTCCAGTTCTCTTCACCCTTCTCTCCCCTCACTTTTCTCAGGGTCTCAGAACCACAGGGTACTGAGTTAAACAATCTAGACTGTAAACTCGTTGGGGAGCAACATGCCTAGCAACTCTTTTGCATTGTATTCTCCCAACCACGTAGTACAGTGCTCTGCACCCAGTAAGCCCTCAATAAATACCATTGATGAATTAAACAAGCTGATGGACAGTTTCTGGTGAGAGGACAGATGAAAAGAAGGCTGACAGGAAGCCATAATCACAAGAAGGCATGAATTGAAACTAAGAGACTGAAGGGCTTTGTATTCCCTGCTTTCCCATTCCTTTCATCCTGACTCCATTCCATCTCCCGGGCGTAAATGCCAACTCCACTGCTGCCCCAGCTTTCTCCCAGTTTCTCTTACCCTGGGTCTTTGACAGAACTGTGCTGGTTAGGGTTTCCTGAAGGACCGTGTCAACTCTGAACTGTCAGCTCTTTTTGGGCAGGAAACGCGTCTACAACTCTGTTATTTGACAAAACTGGGCTGGGTAGTGTTAGGGTTTCCTGAAGGCCCGTGTCAACTCTGAACTGTCAGCTCTTTGTGGGCAGGGAACATGTCTACAGCTCTGTTATACTGTCCTCTCCCAAGTGCCTAATACAGTGCTCTGCACACAGTAAGCGCTCAATTGATTGCCTGGAGAGTTTCTAATCAGGAAAAAACTCAAAATGGTGACTTTCTGGACCGTTAGGCATTTGAAGTCTGTTCCTAACCATTCCATATTCTCTTTCCACCCGGGATTATTCCCATTCCAAGCATCCGTGTCAGAGCCAACAGAAGGGCCAAGATCCTATCTTCATATATGCCCGTGCTCCTCCTTCCACTCCTACTCCAGAAGCAGTGTTGTCTGATGGACTGCAGCGGCTGGTCTCTGCTCTGCCACTCACCTGAGCAGGTCATTTAGCCCCTCTGCATCACCAGCCCCCCTCCCATTTAATGATTTAATATTTTAATAAAATGTAGTACTTAATTTTATTACTGTGCTTCCTAAAATCACAATCGTGCTGCCCGTCCCAGTGATCAAAACAAAAAACGAAAAACACTGCCTCAGGACTGATACATAGCACTCAAATAATATTACTAATAACAGCATAAAGCATGAGTGTCTTTCTTCCTAGGAATTACCCTGCCAGATTTCCCTTTGTGTATAATCAGGCTCCGGATTGGGCCAGGGGATTTGGAGGTTTGGGACCAATCTGACAATCAATCAATGCTCTTTATTGGGAGTTTACTGAGTGCAGAGCACTGTACTAAGCGCTCAGGAGAGTACAATACAATAGTTAGTAGACCCATTCCTTGTCCACAACGAGTTTATAGTCTACAGGGAGGACACACCTCCCTACTGTAAAAGAAGACACCCAAGGGATTACAGTTTGCTGAGGAGGGTGAGGGAGGTCTTTTTTAAAAAAAAATGGGATTTGTATCAGGCACTGTTCTAAGCGCTGGGGTAGATACAAGCTAATCAAGTTGGACACAGTCCATGTCCCACCTGGGGTTCCCGGTCTTAATCCCCATTTACCAAATGAGGTAACTGAGACACAGAGATGTTAAGTGACTTGCCCAAGGTCACCCAGCAGATAAGTGACAGAGCTGGGACAAGAAGATCTTTTGCCCAGCTCCCCGGCCATTGTGCCCTGGCCACCCCATGGGTTCTAATCCTGGCTCCACCAGTTATGTGGTGCTTGGCCTTGGGCAAGTCACTTCTCTGTGCTTCAATTAATCTCATCTGTAAAATGGGCCTTGAGATTGTGAGCTGGGACAGGAACTGGATCCAACCCAATTTGCTTGTATCCACCCCAGTGCCTGGTGCAAAGTACGTGGATAATAATAATAATAATAATTCGTATTATAATGATAGTAATAATTACGGTACTTGTTTAACCACTTACTATGTGCCAAGCACTGTTCTAAGAGCTGAGGTAGATATGAGGTAATCAGGGGTTCACAGTATCAATCCCCACTTTGCAGATGAGGGAATTGAAGCATTGAGAAGTTAAGTGACTAGCCCAAGGCCACACAGTAGACATCATCATCATCATCATAATGGTACTATGTGCCAAGCACTGTTCTAAGCGCTGGGGTAGATGCAGGTTAATCAGGTTGCCCCACGTGAGGCTCACAGTCTTAATCCCCGTTTTACAGGTCAGGAAACTGAGGCACAGAGAAGTGAAGTGGCTTGCCCAAGGTCACACAGCAGACAAGTGGCGGGGCCAGGATTGGAACCGATTCCTACTCCTTGCTTGGGGGTTCCCAGTAACGTGGCTGAGTAGAAAGAGCCCGGACTTGGGAGTCAGAGGACGTGGGTTCTAATCCCGACTCCACCACTTGTCTGCTTTGTGACCTTGGGCAAGTCACTTCATTTCTTTGTGCCTCAGTTACCTCATCTGTAAAGAGGCCTCACCTCCTTAAGGAGGCCTTCCCAGACTGAGCCCCCCCCTTTTCCTCTGCTCCCCCTCCCCTCCCTCTGCCCTACCCCTTTCCCCGCCCCGCAACACTTGTGTATATTTGTATATATTTATTACTCTATTTTATTAATGATGTGTATATACCTATAATTCTATTTATTCTGATGCTATTGACGCCTGTCTACCTGTTTTGTTTTGTTGTCTGTCTCCCCCTTCTAGACTGTGAACCCATTGTTGGGTAGGGACCGTCTCTGTTGTCGAATTGTACTTCCCAAGGGCTTAGTCCAGTGCTCTGCACACAGTAAGCGCTCAATAAATATGAATGAATGAAAATGGGGATGAAGCCTGTGAGCCCCACGTGGGACAACCTTGTATCTCCCCCAGAGCTTAGAACAGCGCTTGGCACATAGTGAGTGCAGAGAAGCATTGTGGCTTAGTGGAAAGAGCCCGGGTTTGGGAGTCAGAGGTTGTGGGTTCTAATCCCGGCTCCGCCACTTGTCAGCTGTGTGACTCTTTGGGCAAGTCACTTCACTTCTCTGTGCCTCAGTTACCTCATCTGTAGAATGGGGATTACGACTGTGAGCTCCATGTGGGACAATCTAATTGCCTTGTATCTCCCCCAGGGCTTAGAACAGTGCTTGGCACATAGTGAGTGCTTAACAAATACCAACATTATTATTATTATTATTAACAAATACCGGAGTTATTAGTGTTATCAGGGGTGGGGGGGGGGGGGCCCGTTCCACGTACCTTGGTGAGTCTCAGGGTCCGGGGGGTCCCATGGCCGGCGGTCGCAGGGTCCAGGAGAGCGGACAGCACCAGCAGCAGCAGCAGCAGCAGGGACCCGGCCAGGGGCATGGCGAGGCAGCTGAGGTTGGCAGCCTCGGAGGGCGACTCCTTTAAGAGATGGCAAGCCCAAAAGCATGCAAATGTATTCAGAGCGATGTGCAAAGAAATCCTGCGGCTGCAATAAGGCCTGGGCTCCAGGGCCTCCACAGGGGACGGGGGCGGTGTTTTCGCAGCTCCGCCCTGTCCCCACCTTCGGGACGGAGCTGGAGGGGGAGGGGAGAAGGAGGAGGAGGAGAGGAGGAAAAAGGAGGAGGGGGAAGGAGGAGGAGGGGGAGGAGGAAGAGGAGGAGGAGAGGAGGAAAAAGGAGGAGGGGGGAGGAGGAGGAGGAGGAGAGGAGGAAAAAGGAGGAGGGGGGAGGAGGAGGAGGGGAGGAGGAAGAGAAGGAAGAGGAGGAGGAGAGGAGGAAAAAGGAGGAGGGGGGAAGGAAGCCCTTACTGTGGGGGTTCCCCAAGTTTCAGTGCTTGGTCCCCTTCTGTTCTCGATCTACACGCACTCCCTTGGTGACCTCATTTGCTCCCACGGCTTCAACTATCATCTCTATGCTGATGACACCCAGATCTACATCTCTGCCCCTGCTCTGTCCCCCTCTCTCCAGGCTCGCATCTCCTCCTGCCTTCAGGACATCTCCATCTGGATGTCTGCCCGCCACCTAAAACTCAACATGTCCAAGACTGAACTCCTTGTCTTCCCTCCCAAACCCTGCCCTCTCCCTGACTTTCCCATCTCTGTTGACGGCACTACCATCCTTCCCGTCTCACAAGCCCGCAACCGTGGTGTCATTCTCGACTCCGCTCTCTCGTTCACCCCTCACATCCAAGCCGTCACCAAAACCTGCCAGTCTCAGCTCCACAACATTGCCAAGATCCGCCCTTTCCTCTCCATCCACACCGCTACCCTTCTCGTTCAAGCTCTCATCCTATCCAGTCTGAACTACTGCATCAGCCTTCTCTCTGATCTCCCATCCTCGTGTCTCTCCCCACTTCAGTCCATACTTCATGCTGCTGCCCGGATTGTCTTTGTCCAGAAACGCTCTGGGCATGTTACCCCCCTCCTCAAAAATCTCCAGTAGCTACCAATCAATCTGCGCATCAGGCAGAAACTCCTCACCCTGGGCTTCAAGGCTGTCCATCACCTCGTCCCCTCCTACCTCACCTCCCTTCTCTCCTTCTACAGCCCACCCCACACCCTCCGCTCCTCTGCCGCTAATCTCCTCACCGTACCTCGTTCTCGCATCATCCCCCAGGCCTGGAATGCCCTCCCTCTGCCCATCCACCAAGCTAGCTCTCTTCCTCCCTTCAAGGCCCTACTGAGAGCTCACCTCCTCCAGGAGGCCTTCCCAGACTGAGCCCCTTCCTTCCTCTCCCCCTCGTCCCCCTCTCCATCCCCCCATCTTACCTCCTTCCCTTCCCCACTGCACCTGCATATATGTATATATGTTTGTACATATTTGTTACTCTATTTATTTATTTATTTATTTTACTTGTACATATCTATTCTATTTATTTTATTTTTTTAGTATGTTTGGTTTTGTTCTCTGTCTCCCCCTTTTAGACTGTGAGCCCACTGTTGGGTAGGGACTGTCTCTATTTGTTGCCAACTTGTACTTCCCAAGCGCTTAGTACAGTGCTCTGCACACAGTAAGCGCTCAATAAATATGATTGAGGAGGAGGAGGAGGAGGAGGAGGGGGGAGCAGGGAAGGAGGAGGGGGGGAGGAGGGTGGAGGAGGGAAAGGAGGAGAGGAGGAGGAGGGGGAGGAAAAAGGAGGGGGGAGGAGGAGGGAGAGGAAAGGAGGAGGTGGAGGGAGGGGAGGAGGAAGAGGAGGAGAAGGAGGAAGGGGAGGAGGAGGAGAGGATGAGAGGAAGAGGAGGAGGAGAGGAGGAGAGGAGGAGGGGGAGAAAAAGGAGGAGGGGGGAGGAGGAGGAGGGAGAGGAAAAAGGAGGAGGGGAGGGAGGGGAGGAGGAAGAGGAGAAGGAGGAGGAAGGGGAGGAAAAAAGAGGGGGGAGGAGGAGGAGGAGGGGAGGAAGGGGAGGAGGAGGAGGGCAGGAGGAGGGGAGGAGGAAGATGATGATGATGATGGTATTTGTTAAGTGCTTACTATGTGCCATGCACTGTTCTAAGCTCTGGGGTAGACACAAGATAATCAGGTTGTCCCACGTTGGGCTCACAGTCCCAATCCTCATTTTACAGATGAGGGAACAGGCACAGAGAATGATAAGAATAATAATGATGGCATTTATTAAGCACTTACTATGTGCAAAGCACGGTTCTAAGCACTGGGGAGGTGACAAGGTGATCAGGTTGTCCCACGGGGGACTCACAGTCTTCATCCCCATTTTACAGATGAGGGAACTGAGGCCCAGAGAAGTGAAGTGGCTTGCCCAAAGTCATCCAGCTGACAATTGGCGGAGCTGGGATTTGAACCCTTGACCTCTGACTCCAAAGCCCGGGCTCTTTCCACAGAGCCACGCTGTTTCTGAGAAGCCTAGTGACTTGCCCAAGGTCACACAGCAGGCAAGTGGCGGAGCCAGGTTACATACATAAGTGCTGCGGGGCTGGGAGGGAAGAGGGAATGAACAAAGACAGAGGTCAGAGTGATGTAGAAGGGAGTGGGAGAAGAAGGGGGCCATAGTCAGGGATGGCCTCTTGGAGGAAATGTGCCCTTAATAAGTCTTTGAAGGCAGGGGGAGAGTAAGTATCAGTCAGATTTGAGGGGGGAGGTATTCCAGGCCAGAAGCAGGATGTGGGCAAGGGGTCAGCGGCCAGATAGATGAGATTGAGGCACAGTGAGAAGGTTAGAATTAAAAGAACGAAGGGTGCAAGTTGGGTTTTAGAAGGAGAGTACTGCGTGAGGTAGAAGAGGGCAAGATGATTGGGAAGCAGTGTGGCTCAGTGGAAAGAGCCTGGGCTTTGGAGTCAGAGATCAAGGGTTCAAATCCCAGCTCCGCCACTTGTCAGCTGGGTGACTTTGGGCAAGTCACTTCACTTCTCTGGGCCTCAGTTACCTCAACTGTAAAATGGGGATGAAGACTGTGAGCCCCTGAGGGACAACCTGATCACCTTATAACCTCCCCAGCACTTAGAACAGTGCATTGCACATAGTAAGCGCTTAATAAATGCCATTATTATTATTGAGTGCTTTAAAGCCAGTGGTGAGGAGTTTCTGTTTGTTGTGGAGGGGATGGGCAACCATGGGAGTTTCTTGAGGAGTGGAGAAATTTGTCCTTAGCTTTTTTGAAGAAAAATGATCCAGGCAGCAGAGTGAACTATGGACTGGAATGGATCAGCTCATCCCCTCCTACCTTACCTTACTGAACTCCTATGACAGCCCAGCCCACACACTTCACTCCTCTAGTGCCAGCTTACTCTCTGTGCTCCCATCTCATCTATCTCACTGCTGACCCCTTTCCCACATCTTACTGGTAGCCTGAGGAGGAAGAGGTGGTAGAAGAAGAGGATGAAGCGGAGGAGGAGAAGGAGGAAGGCCCAAAGTGCTTTGCAGGGTCAGGGGGCTGGGGGAGGCATCCCCACATTCCCCCCCAACCTTCCCCGATTCCTGGCGCAGGGGCGCCACACCCTTAAAACCGAGCTGATGGATCGGAGAAAATGAATGCAATGATGATGATGGCATTTGTTTGATGCTCTGCACACAGTAAGCGCTCAATAAATACGATTGAATGAATTTTCTTCATTTCTGTGATTTTCTTTTTAATTGTAAGCAATGGGAGAGAAGAGGGTGTTTTGGGTTTAGCTTCTTAGCTGTCTCAGTTCCAAAGAGCAAATCAATAGTGCTACCCCCATTTTGCTGGTGGGAAAACCTAAGTAGAGGTGAACTTAGCGAACTACAAACTGTATATCATTCCACTGGAGGCCAACAGTGGTATTTCAAAATCCAGAACTTGGAGTAATCAATCAATCAATTAGTAGCATTTATTAAGTACTTTCTGTGTATAGAGTATTGTACTGAGGATTTGGAAGAGTACAAAAGAGTTGATCGACACAATTCCTGCCCTCAAGGAATATGAATTACAGGTAAAGGAAGAAATATAGCATAAAAATACTAGAGGCTTGTGGTGACAAGTTTTTAGGAAAGGTCAAAGTAGTAGTTGAGGGAGGCAAGGTAAAGAGATTAGGGATTACTCTTGATAGGCTTCCTGGATGCATGGGAATTTAGGAGTTTGAAATTGGGGAGAACAGAGGGGGAGAGGGCATCAAGGGGGAAGGGAAAGGGAAGAGATAAGACCTAAGCAAACTGAGAATGTTAGCTTGAGAGGAATGAAGTACATGTCTTTATACTCTGCTATTTTCCCTCTCTGCAATTTATTTTAACGTCTGCTTCCCCCTCCAGAATGTACGCTTCTTGTGGGCAGGGATCACGTCTACCAATTCTGTTGTATTGTACTCTCCAAAATAGAATGCTTTGCACATAGTAAGTGCGCAAATGGTACCATTGATTGATTGAGTTAGGGTGTAGAGGTAGCAGTGGATTGATTGAGTTAGGGTGTAGAGGAAGCACGCGGATAAGCAGTAATTGTTAAGCACTATGTGCCAAGCATTGTTCTAAACTCTGGAGAAGATACAAGATAGTCAATAATAATAATGATGATGGTATTTGTTGAGGTACTATGTGCAAAGCACTGTTCTAAGCGCTGGAGGGGCACAAGGTGATCAGGTTGTCTCACGTGGGGCTCACAGTCTTAATGCCCATTTTACAGATGAGGTAACAGGCTCAGAGAAGTTAAGTGACTTGCCCAAGGTCACACAGCAGACATGTGGCAGAGCCAGTATTAGAACCCACAACCTCTGACTCCCAAGCCCAGGCTCGATACAAGTTGAAAACAGTCCCTGTCCCATGTGGGATTTATAGCTTAAGGGAGACGGAGATCTGGCATTGAATCCCCATTTCACAGATGAGAAAACTGAAGCACAGAAAAGTTGTGACCTTGAAGATTTTGAAGGAGTGGGAAAACATGTGCAGTATGTTTCAGAAAAGTGATCTAGCAATAGAGTGAAATATGTGCTGGAGTCAGCTAATCCAGTGAAGAAATTAGAAGACATCGCTGATGGTGAAATTCACCTAAGCATCTGTGGCTAAAATGGCCAATTTGGGGCACACAGTCCCTGACCCCATTTGGGCACATGAAAAATTGTTCCTTTTATAGTCACGGTTAATGTTTGCAGCACCTGGCGTTGTTTTCTCTTTTGCCTCCTTGTCTCATTCCATGAAAGGTTAATGCAGTAGTAAAAAAAATTATGGTAATTATAATAATAATTATGGTATTTGTAAAGTGCTTACTATGTGCCAGGCACTGTACTAAACACTGGGGTGGATACAAGCAAATCGGGTTAGACACAGTGCCTGTCCCACATGGAGCTCACAGTTTCAGTCCAGGCACAGAGAAGTGAAGTGACTTGTCCAAGGACACACAGCAGATGAGTGGTGGGACATGGGATTATCAATCAATCAATCAATCATATTTACTGAGCGCTTACTGTGTGCAGAGCACTGTACTAAGCGCTTGGGAAGTACAAGTTGGCAACATATACAGTCCCTACCCAACAGTGGGCTCACAGTCTAAAAGGGGGAGACAGGGAACAAAACCAAACATACCAACAAAATAAAATAAATACCACTATTTATTAGGGATTAGATTTAGGTTAGATTTAGGGATTAATCCCTAAAATAGGGATTAGAACCCATGACCTTCTGGCTCCCAGGACCGTGCTCTACCCACTATGCCAAGCTGCTTAGCATTTACTATGTGCCAAGCACTGTTCTATGCGTTGGGGTTCATGCGGCTCACACCCTTAATCCCTATTTTACAGATGAGGTAACTGAGGCACAGAGAAGTTAAGTGACTTTCCTAAAGTCAAATAGCAGACATGAGGATTAGAACCCAAATCCGTCTGACTCCCACTCCCTGGACCAGCAAGATAGCTGTTGGGATGGGAAAGAAGGGGCAGACCTGGAAATATGGTGGAGGAAGAACTGGAAGGATTTGGCTACAGACCGAAGGTAGAAGGTTGAAAGAGTTGAGCCCAGGATATTGCTAGTTTGCAGGCTTAAGGGACAGGGGTGATGTAAAAGTTAGTTGGAGGAGAAGATTTGGATGGAAAGATGAGGGTTTCCGTTTTGAACGTATTGATCTTGAGATGCCAGTGGAACATCCACAAAGAAATGTCCTGGAGGCAGGACATACATGTAAAAGTGAGGAATTGACGGGACAGGTCTAGTGTGGTAGATTTGGGAGTCATGAGCATAGAGGTGGAGTGGGTCAATGTCCCCGATTACAGCTGCACTTTATCACCTTATCAGTCAGTCCCTTTTATTTGCTGAGCCTGTATTGTGTACAGAGTGTTCAGGGGATTTTCAGAGGAAGACAAGTGGAAGGTTCTTAATAATAATATTAATAATAATAATGGAATTTATTAAGCGCTTACTATGTGCAAAGCACTGTTCCAAGCGCTGGGGAGGTTACAAAGTGATCAGGTTGTCCCACGGGGGGCTCACAGTCTTAATCCCCATTTTACAGATGAGGGAACTGAGGCCCAGAGAAGTGAAGTGACTTGCCCAGAGTCACCCAGCTGACAGTTGGCGGAGCTGGGATTTGAACCCACGACCTCTGACTCCAAAGCCCGGGCTCTTTCCACTGAGCCATGCTGCTTTTTCCTCATGGAAAAAATCAGGACAAACCAATACTCTGACATAGAGTAGGTTGCAGAAGCTTAAAAGGAAAAGGGTACAAAGGACAATAAAAGAGTACACCTCTACTTAGGCTGTTCTAAATGACGTTTTCCCTGCTGAAACAGTAAAGAAGCTTCAAGTTCTTCCACTTGTTTCCTGAAAGTTGCTACTTATGGAGATGGAGAGGGTGTTCCATTCCAGCAGGCAACCAAGGAGATTCTTGACTGGGGGCGGGCGGGGAGGGGGGAAATTCAGGGGTCTTTTATTTGGCTTGTGAAGAAAGGCTATGGGTCTGGAAATCAGGAGGCAAAGATTCTAGTCCCAGCTCTTAGATTTGCCTGCTTTGTCATCTTGGGGAGTCATTGAACATCTTTAGGCTTCAGTTTTCTCATCTGTAAAATGGGGTGGGATTCTTGTTCTCCCTGCCTCTTGGATTTTGAGCCCTATGTGGGACAGAGATTGGATCTAATCTGATGACCTTGTATCTACCCCATCACTTAGAATAGTGTTTTGGCATCTATCAATCAATCAATCAGTGTTATTTATGGAGTGCCTAACGGGTGCAGAGCACTTTATTAAGTGCTTGGGAGAGTACAATACAACAGAGTTTAGTACAGTGCTCTGCACACAGTAAGCACTCAATAAATACGATTGAATGAATGAATGAAAGAGTTGGCAGATACGTTCCCTGTCCACAATGAGCTTACAGTCTAGAGAGGGAGAAAAACATTAATATAAATAAATAATTTATGGGTATGTATGTGAGTGCGGTGGAGCTGAGGGTGGGGTGAATACCAGATTCCCAAAGGGCATGGATGCAGGTGCATAGAAGCAGCTTGGCATAGTGGAAAGAGCCCGGGCTTGGGTGTCTGAGGTCATGGGTTCTAATCCCGGCTTTGTTATTTGTCAGCTGTGTGACTTGGCCAATGACTTAACTTCTCTGTGCCTGTTACCTCATCTGTAAAACGGGGATTAAGAATTTGAGCCCTATTTGGGACAACCTGATAACCTCGTATCTTCTCCAGTGCTTAGAACGGTGCTTGGCACATAGTAAGCACTTAATAAATACCATTATTATTATTATTATTGACACAGAAGGGAGAAGGAGTCTGGGAAAAGAGGGCTTAATTAGGGAAGTGGAAAGTGTTTAATCAGTACTATAAGTATTATTAGTCTTTTAAGTGCCTAGTACAGTACTGTGAATACACCAGGAGTTCAGTAAGTACTTCTGAATGAGTGAATAAATGAGACCCTCACTCCAGAGTATAAAGAAGGCTTGAACCTGTTGAGAAAAAAAAAACCAAACCTAGTATTTCATTCTTGTTCTCTTGCTGTCTGCACAAGGAGAGAATCCTCTAGTGAGTCAATAAATGAATCAAAAGTATTTATTGAACACATGTGTAGAACACTGAACTAAGTGCTGGGTACCTATCTATAATTCTATTTATTTAAATTAATGCCTATTTACTTTCATTCATTCATTCAATCGTATTTATTGAGCGCTTACTGTGCGCAGAACGCTGTTCTAAGCACTTGGGAAGTACAAGTTGGCAACATATAGTGACGGTCCCTACCCAACAATGGGCTCACAGTCTAGAAGGAACTTGTTCTGATATGTATCTATATCTATAATTCTGTTTACATTGATGCTACTGATACCTGTTTACTTGTTTTGCTGACTGACTCTCCCCTTCTAGACTGAGAGCCCTTTGTGGGCAAGGATTGTCTCTCTTGTTGCTGAATTGTACTTTCCAAGGGTTTAGTACAGTGCTCTGCACACAGTAAGTGCTCAATAAATACGATAGAGTTAATTAATGAATAAACTAGAATTAGATACTAAAGGAATTGACAGAGGTCATGGAATCAAATGCTGGCTCTGCCAACTGTCAGCTGTGTGACTTTGGGCAAGTCACCCAACTTCTCTGTGCCTCAGTTACTTCATCTGTAAAATGGGGATGAAAACTGTGAGCCCCTCCGTGGGACAACCTGATCACCTTGTAACCTCCCCAGCACTTAGAACAGTGCTTTGCACATAGTAAGTGCTTAACAAATACCATCATTATTAATTAGAGTAAAATTATAGGGAGTAGAAAGGGAGGGTGAGTACCTAAGTGCTTAGGTGACAAGGAAGTGCAAAGTAGCAGTGAAGATATAAAGTGGGGAGACTAGAAATTAGTGGAAAAGGCCTCGTGGATGAGGTGTGATTTCAGAAGGGTTTCAAAGAAGGGAAGAGCAGGAGTCCACTGCATGTGAAAGGGAAGAAAATTCCAGGAAGAAGGGAGGACGGGAGCAAAAGGTTAGGAGAAACAAGAATAAGGCACAATAAATTCATTAGGTTGAGGGGATCAGAGTGCTGGCTGGAATGTAGTGAGAACAGGGAATGATTAAGCGGAAACAAGCTGATTGAGTGTCCTAAATCAATCAGTCAATCAGTGGTATGTATTAAGTGCCTACTGTGTGCAGAGCAGTAATAATAATAATAATGATGGCATTTATTAAGCACTTACTATGTGCAGAGCACTGTTCTAGCAGTAATATTAAAAATGATGGCACTTGTTAAGCGCTTACTATGTGCAAAGCACTGTTCTAAGCGCTGGGGGGATACAAGGTGATCAAGTTGTCCCACGTAGGGCACACAGTCGTAATCCCCATTTTACAGATGAGGTAACTGAGGCTCAGAGAAGTTAAGTGACTTGCCCAAGGTCACACAGCAGACACGTGGCAGAGCCGGGATTCAACAAAATTGGTAGGTATGTTTCCTTCCCACAAGGAGCTTTAGCTGGTGGTCAAATGTTTCTGCTTCTGCCACCATAAGAGGTTTTTGAGGAGTGGAGAAATGTGCATAAAAAGAGATTTTAGAAAGACAATCTGGGCAGCAGAAGGAAGTTGAATTGAAGAGGAGAAAGACAGGAGGCAGGAGGTCAACGAGGAGGGCGATGAAGGAGTTAGGTCAGGACCAGGAGAGGCTGTTGGATGGGCAGGAAAGTTTTGGGCAATGTGGAGAAACGACTGACAGGATTTGTCAACAGACTGACTACAGGGATTGAAAGAGAAGGAGGAGTGTAGGAGGAGGGTGGTGATGTTGTCAACAGTGAGGGGAAAGTTAGAAAGGGGAATCTGGGAGGGGAAGGGGAAGAGTTCCATTTTAGACATGTTCAACCTAAGGGGCCAAGGCACCACTCATGTAGAGATGATCTAGAGGCAAGAAGAAATGCAAGACTGCAGAGACAGTGAGTGTAAATTGCAAAGAGAAAGGAACCCAGGACAGAGCCTTGAGTGGCACCTATATAGTGAGAGGTAAAGGAAGACCCTGCAAAAGAGACTGAGAAGGATTCACCAGGCAGATAAGAAGACAACCAGAAGATGACTGTGACAGAAAAAAACAAGGTTAGTTAATGTTTCCAGCAGAAGGGAGTGGGCCCCAGAGGAAAGCACCCAAAAGAACAGATTGAGGAGATTTAGGATAGGGTAAAGTCCATTAGATTTTGAAAGAAGGAGATCATTGGTAACCTTGGAGAGAGCAGTCTCAGTGAAATGGAAGGGGCATAAACTGGATTGTAGAGGGTCAAGGAATGGGTTAGAGAATGGGAAGGGGAAGCCGTGAGTGAATACAGACTACTGGGGGAGTTTGAACAGGAATGATAGGAGGGAGCTGGGGTAATAGCTGAAGGGTGCAGTGGAGTCCAGAGAAGGTTTGGGATTTTTTTAGGATATGGGAGACTGGGGTATGTTTGGAGGCAGGGAATGGGTCTGTTTATTGTTATATTGTATTCTCCCAAGTGCCTAGTACAGTCTTCTGCACACACTAACTGCTTAATAATTATGCTTTAGTGAATAATGATGAAGCGTTTTCAATTCCACAGCACTTATGTCTATATTCTTACACTCTGCTGCTTCCCCTCTTTGTAATTTATTTTGTTTCCTTGATTAGAACACAAGCCCTTGAGGACACAGGTGCTGTCTACCACCCCTATTGTACTGTAGTCTTCTGAGCACTTAGTACAGTGCTCTGAACATAGTAACTGCTCAGTAAATACCATTGATGGATTGATAAGATTGATCTATGGGGTTGGTGAAAATTTCAGGCTTGACTACATTCTTGGACTTTCAAGGGTCTGATCAATCTCTTGATCACGATCAACCAATCAATTTTATGTATTGAGAGCTTACTTGTGTAGATCACTGTACTAAGTGCTTGGGAGAGAACAACACAGCTCTTACTGTGTGTAGAGCACTGTACTAAGCACTGGAGAGAATGCAATATAACAATATAACAGATACATTCCCTGCCCACAATGAGCTTACAGGCTAGAGGGGGAGACAGACATTAATATAAATAAATAAACTACAGATATGAGCATAAGTGATATGGGGCTGGTGGGGGGATGAATAAAGCAAGTAAGTCAGGGTGATGCAGAAGGGAGTTGAAGAAAAAAAGATTCAGTCAGGAATGGCCTCTTGGAGGAGATATGCCTTCAGCATGGTTCAGTGGAAAGAGCATGGGATTTGGAGTCAGAGGTCATGGGTTCAAATCCCGGCTCCGCCAACTGTCAGCTGTGTGACTTTGGGCAAGTCACTTCACTTCTCTGGACCTTAGTGACTTCATCTGTAAGATGAGGATAAAGACTGTGATCCCCCCATGGGACAACCTGATCACCTTGTAACCTCTCCAGGGCTTAGAACAGTGCTTTGCACATAGTAAGCACTTAGTACATGCCATCATTATTATTATTATTATTTCCACTAAGCCACGCTGTGAGAGGTCAGTGTCAAGATAGACAAGATGGAGTTACAGTGAGTAGGTTGGCATTGGAGGAGCAAAGTGTGCGGGCAGGGGTGTAGTGGGAGAGGAGTGAGGTGACATAGGAAGGGGAAAGGTAATGGAATGCTTTAAAGCCAGTGGTGAGGAGTTTCTGTTTGATATGGAGGTGGATGGGTAACCACTGAAGGTTCTTGAGCACTGTGCTAAGCACTCAATCAACTTAATTAGGAAACACATTCCCTGCCCATAACAAGCTTACAGTTTAAATGCTTGCTCTTTAGTTTTCGGCACCCCAAGCAGAACTGGAAATCTGCAGTGGGCAGAGGAACCCCCAGGCTGCATCCTCAGGCAAACAGTGACTACAGAAAGTCTCAAAGCATAAGGACCACCCCAGGCAGCCATTCAGCACAGATGAAATAACATTAATTATATTGCTAATATAATAATGATAATAATATAATATAATATAATATATAATAATATAATTATAACTGTGGTATTTGTTAAGTGTTTACTATGTAATAATAATGATGGCATTTGTTAAGCGCTTACTATGTGCAAAGCACTATTCTAAGTGCTGGGGGGGATCCAAGGTGATTGGGTTGTGGGGCTCACAGTCTTCATCCCCATTTTACAGATGATGGAACTGAGGCCCAGAGAAGTTAAGTGACTTGCCCAAGGTAACACAGCTGACATTCAGCGGAGCAGGGATTAGAACCCATGACCTCTGACTCCCAAGCCCGTCCTCTTTCCACTGAGCCACGCTACTTCTATGTGTCAAACAATCAATCATATTTATTGAGTAATAATAATAATAATGATGGTATTTGTTTAGCGCTTACTATGTGCACAGCACTGTTCTAAGCACTGGGGGGATACAAGGTGATCAGGTTGTCCCATGTGGGGCTCACAGTCTTAATTCCCATTTTACAGATGAGGGAACTGAGGCCCAGAGAAGTGAAGTGACTTGCCCAAAGTCACACAGCTGACAAATGGCGGAGTCAGGATTTGAACCCATGACCACTGACTCCAAAACCCATGCTCTTTCCACTGAGCCAAGCTGCTTCTATGTGCCAATCAATCAATCATATTTATTGAGTAGTTACTGTGTGCAGAGCACTATACTAAAGAGAAGAGAAGCAGCGTGGCTCAGTGGAAAGAGCCCGGGCTTTGGAGTCAGAGGTCATGGGTTCTAATCCCGGCTCCGCCACATGTCTGCTGTGTGACCTTGGGCAAGTCACTTAACTTCTCTGAGCCTCAGTTACCTCATCTGTAAAATGGGGATTAAGACTGTGAACCCCACATGGGACAACCTGATCACTTTGTATCCCCCCCAGTGCTTAGAACAGTGCTTTGCATATAGTAAGCGCTTAACAAATGCCAACATTATTATTATTATTATTATTATTATTATTATTATTATTACTAAATGCTGGAGCACAAAATACTAAATGAGCACAAGATAAACCAGGTTGGACACAGTCCCTGTCCCTCATGGGGTTCCTGGGGAGGACAGGTATTGACTCCCCCTTTTACAGATAAGGAAAATGAGGCACCGAGTGTGGATAAGTGGCAGAGACAGAATGATAATAATAATAATCTTTTGGGCATTTAACTATGTACTTAGCACTATACTAACCTCTGGAATAGAGACAAAATAATCCAGTCAGACACAGTCCTTTTCCTTCATGGGGCTCTTGGTCTATCCCAGGTTCTCTGTCTCCTGGCTTTTTGCCTGGCTCTTCCACTAAGCTGCTTCCCATGCACGTATTGAGGAGGAAGCTCATGATACTGACTTTCTTGCCTAGGTTTCATTTTACGGGAGAAGAAGGAGACAGACAAGATGTCCAATCAGACACAACAACCTACATTACCTAAGGAGGCAATGTGGCCTAGTATATAGATCATGGGACTGAGTGTCATGAGACGCCAGCTCTAGTTCCAGCTCACCTACTGGTCTGCTATTTGACCTTAGGTAAGTTACTTACTTTCTCTGGGCTTCAGTTTCTTCATCTGTAAAATGAAAATAAGATGGATTTTGAGTCCTGTTTGGGAAAAGAACTATCTTCGATCTGTTAACCTTGTATCTACCCTAGAATTTAGCGCACAGTAAGCTTGTATTATAAGCACTTACAACAATGCCATAATTATTATTAAACAATAAGCCCCAGAGCTAGGTAGTCACTATCTATCGGGTAGGGACTGTCTCTATATGTTGCCAACTTGTACTTCCCAAGCGCTTAGTACAGTGCTCTGCACACAGTAAGCGCTAAATAAATACGATTGATGATGACGATGATGAAAAACAATGACTGGCACCTAGTAAGCACTAAACAAATATCATAAAAAAACAAAAACAGAACAAACAACAAGGAAAAAAAAACTACAGGCAGCAGAAGTTAATTATTCAAAAATAGGGGGAGAGACAACTTTCCAGGTACCAACAGAGTCTAGATGTTACCTTCTGACATATCAGCCCTTGACTTTTCTCTTAAAAAAGATATGTTATCTTTGTTTCATTAGAATATCAGTTCCTGATTGTTCCTAACAGTAATTGGCTGGTAAATATGGGGGCCATCACTTAAGTCTATGACTTTCCCCAAATCAAGATGTTGTAACAATACTGAATCAGAGACCCACCCATCTCTCAGAGAAGGGTGCGGGCTCCTAGAGAAAGAGAATGTTTGTAAAAAGGATTAACTGGCAAAGAAAAATAACTTAAAAGGCCTTAGAACAGGACTCCATTGAAAATGTGCTCATTCAATAACCCCTAAGCACCTGCTAATTGCCTAGAACAATACATTACCCTAGAAATGTCCATTCTATTTTTTGAGTGCTAACTGTATGCACAGCCCCGTACTAAGTGCTTGGGGGAATACACTATAACAGGGTTGTTAGACACATTTCCTAACCACGATGAGTTTACAGTCTGGAGGGATGAGTTTACCTTAGATGTCGAGGGAAATGGACAAAGGTCCCACCAATTCAGACCTCCCACTCTTAAGGGTCAAAGTCTTCAATCCTGGAAGCCAAATCCTCAAATGGTAAAAAGTCAATTATCCACAGGTCAGATATCCTAGTTAGGACGATAAAAAGAAAATGTCAGATAACTTGAGCCCAGTTAAGCACCCGCCTGTCTGAGATGGACAATTTTCTTCAACAACATGAATGTTGGATTATCTTTCTTAAAAAATAATTTGCAGTATTTGTTAAGTGTTTATTAGGTTTGGAGCACTTGGGTAGATAAAAGGTAATCAGGTCAGACGCAGCTGTAGTCCTTGTCCCCCGTGAGGCTCATGTTTAAGAGGAGGGACAACAGGTATCAAATCAAATCCTCATTTTACAGGTGAGGAAATTGGGGCACAGAGAAGCCCAAGGTCACATAGCAGGCAAAAAAAAGGTGGCATATCCAGGATTAGAACCCAGGTCCTCCTACTCCCAGGCCAGTACTCTTTCCATTAGGCTATACTATTTCTCAATCAACCTTGGCCCAAAGGAATTCATTCAGTAATCAGCTATTACCTCTCTTTCAGGGAATTTTGAGGCCATTCTCTTCCCCACATATGTTGTTAGGAATATTTTATTTCTCCTACCAGATTGTAAACTCCTTGCTTTATTGAAATCTCCCAAATGTTTAGTACACTGCTCTGCACAAAGTAGGTGCTTAATAAATGAGAGAAGCAGCATGGCTCAGTGGAAAAGAGTCCGGGGTTTGGAGTCAGAGGTCATGTGTTCAAATCCCGGCTCCGCCACATGTCTGCTGTGTGACCTTGGGCAAGTCATTTAACTTCTCTGAGCCTCAGTTACCTCATCTGTAAAATGGGGATTAAGACTGTGAGCCCCACGTGGGACAACTTGATCACCTTGTATTCACCCCCAGCGCTTAGAACAGTGCTCTGCACATAGTAAGCGCTTAACAAATGCCATTAAATAAATAAATAAATAAATACTATATGAGTTGATTGATTGATGAACAAGAGTTGAGACATTCTGGAAATACAGATGAAAGCAGGCTGGGGCTGAGGACAAAATTCTTAAATAATATTGCAAAAGATGGTAGAGCCAGCCACATCTGTTTATTCATTCAGTCATATTTATTGAGCACATACTGTGTGCACAGCACTGTACTAAGCGCTTGGAAAGTACAATTCTGCAACAGGTAGAGACAGTCCCTACCCAACAACGGGTTCACAGTCTAGAAGGGGGAGACAGACAACAAAACAAAACAAGTAGACAGGTGTCAAGATCTGGCCTAACAAGGAAGGCCACCTAGGACTGAAAAATTTGTATCAACTGCCCCAGGGGTCCAGAGTAGAAACAAATTTGGGAGTCTGCCTGAATTACTGTATTTATCTTGGGAGTGTGTTAGAGTTTAAAAAGGGATGCTGCCATTCACATAGCTTCCTCTCCCTCCACTATCTTCCTCCTTGTCTCTCTCTCTCTCTCTCTCTCTCTCTCTCTCTCTCTCTCTCTCTCTCTCTCTCCCAGAAATTACTCAGAAACTCAAGCGTGTGAGTGGTTCACAACCCCTACCTCCATGAGACAAGTCCTGAAAGAGTCAGCTAAGTCACCAGGGCCCTGGGATTGGTTCTATTTTTAGCTGCTTTGAGTTTGCCTGTGGGCCTTATTTAGTAATCAAGAGAGAGGGTGTACTTGAGGAGAAGAGAGGGAGGAAGAGGAACAGGAAGGGGGAGCATGGGAGATAGGGGTCTCTCTCATACTGGCTAGGCTATGACAACTGCTTCCTTCACTCCCTTATCATCCTCTATCAAGGGACTTATAGCTTTTTTCCCGTGGGCTTTCCAGGAGCCTCCATAATTTTCCCAGTTTGTTAGTTAAAATTGGTTTCCATTCACCACTCTGTTTTTTTCCCACTCCCTCCTTCCCCTCCCGCCTGTCACCTCCTACCTTGACTATGGGAAAGCTAAGAATGGTATGCCTGGTGGCATATCAACTCGTCAGTCGTGGGCAGGGAATGTGTCTACCAGCTCTGTTGTACTCTCCCAAGTGCTTAGTACAATGCTCTACACCCAGTGAGCACTCAGTAAGTACCATTGATGATGATGATGATGATGATAATGATGATGATAGCTCACTGCATCTATTTTCATTTCAGGGCAGGAAATCAAGGTCCTGGAGAATCCCAGTGCTTAGAACAATGCTTTGGACATAGCACTTAACAGATGCCATTATTATTATCATTATCATCATTATTATTTCTTAGAACAGCCTAGGCCTTCTGGTCCCTCTCCCTTCTTCCATATCACCTGACTCACCTCTCTGAACCAGATTCATTCATTTCATTCATTCAGTTGTATTTATTGAGCACTTACTGTGTGCAGAGCACTGTACTAAGCGCTTGGGAAGTACAAGTCAGCAACATATAGAGACGGTCCCTACCCAACAACGGGCTCACAGTCTAGGAGGGGGAGACAGGCAACAAAACAAAACGTGTAGACAAGATTCTCCAATCATCCCTCAGTCCAGACAAGTCATTTGATGACAGGGGTGGTTAGTAAGCAAGTTAAGTTCATTACCTCGGCGTCTACAGGTAGTGAAGTTACATCTCCTCAAGAAGCCTTCCCTGTCTACGTCTTCATTTCCTCTTTTCCCATTCCTTTCTGTGCCACCTTGACTTGCTGCCTTTATTCACCACCCTTCTCAGCCCCCCAGCACTTATGTATATGTAATTTATTTATATTAACGTCTGCCTCCCCCTCTAGGCTGTAAGCTCATTGAGGGCAGGAAATGGTTCTGTTATATTGTTGTGTTGTTCTCTCCCAAGCACTTAGTACAGTGCTCTGCACAAGTATGCTTTCAATACATTAAATTGATTGGTTGATAGTGATCAAGAGATTGATCAGAACCTTGAAAGTCCAAGAATGTAGTCAAGCCTGAAATTTTCACCAACCCCATAGATCAATCTTATCAATCCATCAATGGTATACACTGAACAGTTACTATGTTCAGAGCACTGTACTAAGTGCTCAGAAGAGTACAGTACAATAGGGTTGGTAGACAGCATCTCTGTCCTCAAGGACTTGTGTTCTAATCAGGGAGACAAAATAAATTACAAAGAGGGGAAGCAGCAGAGTGTAAGACTATAGACATATGTGCTGTGGAATTGAAAACGCTTCATTATTATTCATTCAAGTGTAATTATTAAGCACTTAATGTGTGCTGAACACTGTACTAGGCACTTGGGAGAGTGCAGTATAACAAACAGACCCATTCCCTGCCTACAGTGAGTTTACTATCTAGAGGGGGATATGGACATTAATATAAGGAAATAAATGACATATATCATGAATGGCGCACTTACTATGTGCACTGCGCTGCACTGCACTAAGCGCTTGGGAGGGTACAATAAACAGAATTAGCAGACATGTTCCCTGCCCAAAATAAGGTTGCCTTCAACAGGCAGAGTGAGGAAAGCAGTGCAGACAAACACACTAGTCATTCACTCACCTCAGTCGTATTTATTGAGCCCTTACTGTGTGCAAAGCACTGTACTAAGCACTTGGAAAGTACAATTCGGCAACAGACAATTCCAACTCAACAACGGGCTCACAGTCTAGAAGGGGGAGACAGACAACAAAACAAGTGGATAAAGCCATAAGAGTTCTCTCCCTCCTTCAACAAACAGAGACAATTCCACCCAACAACGGGCTCACAGTCTAGAAGGGGGAGACATACAACAAAACAAAACAAGTGGATAAAGCCATAAGAGTTCTCTCCCTCCTTCAACAGAGACAATTCCTACCCAACAACGGGCTCATAGTCTAGAAGGGGGAGACAGACAACAAAACAAGTGGATAAAGCCATAAGAGTTCTCTCCCTCCTTCAACAAATAGAGACAATTCCACCCAACAACGGGCTCACAGTCTAGAAGGGGGAGACAGACAACAAAACAAAACAAGTGGATAAAGCCATAAGAGTTCTCTCCCTCCTTCAACAGAGACAATTCCACCCAACAACAGGCTCACAGTCTAGAAGGGGGAGACAGACAACAAAACAAAACATGTGGATAAAGCCATAAGAGTTCTCTCCCTCCTTCAACAAATAGAGACAATTCCACCCAACAACGGGCTCATAGTCTAGAAGGGGGAGACAGACAACAAAACAAGTGGATAAAGCCATAAGAGTTCTTTCCCTCCTTCAACAAATAGAGACAATTCCACTCAACAACGGGCTCATAGTCTAGAAGGGGGAGACAGACAACAAAACAAGTGGATAAAGCCATAAGAGTTCTCTCCCTCCTTCAACAGAGACAATTCCACCCAACAACGGGCTCATAGTCTAGAAGGGGGAGACAGACAACAAAACAAGTGGATAAAGCCATAAGAGTTCTCTCCCTCCTTCAACAAATAGAGACAATTCCACTCAACAACGGGCTCACAGTCTAGAAGGGGGAGACAGACAACAAAACAAAACAAGTGGATAAAGCCATAAGAGTTCTCTCCCTCCTTCAACAAACAGAGACAATTCCACCCAACAACGGGCTCACAGTCTAGAAGGGGGAGACAGACAACAAAACAAAACAAAACAAGTGGATAAAGCCATAAGAGTTCTCTCCCTCCTTCAACAAATAGAGACAATTCCACTCAACAACAGGCTCACAGTCTAGAAGGGGGAGACAGACAACAAAACAAGTGGATAAAGCCATAAGAGGTCTCTCCCTCCTTCAACAGAGACAATTCCTACTCAACAACAGGCTCATAGTCTAGAAGGGAGAGACAGACAACCAAACAAGTGGATAAAGCCATAAGAGGTCTCTCCCTCCTTCAACAGAGACAATTCCTACCCAACAACGGGCTCATAGTCTAGAAGGGGGAGACAGACAACAAAACAAAACAAGTGGATAAAGCCATAAGAGTTCTCTCCCTCCTTCCCTCCCTCCCTCCTGTTCTCCTTGCCCTCCTTCTCCAGCTCAATCTGGCCAGGAGCCTTAGGGTGGAACTGGAGCTCCACTGGGAGGAATTCTTTCCCCCGAGGAAGAGGAAGAGCACTGCCGGTCACACTTTAGTAAACCAGGAGGGGGCATCCTACAGCAGGGTTTCTCCAGCTTTTTTTTTTCATGGTATTTAAGTGTTTATTATGTGCCAGGCACTGGGGTAGATACCAGATAATCAGGTTGGACACAATCCGTAACCCACCTGGGGCTCACAAAGTAAATCCCCATTTTACAGGAGAGGTGACTTACCCAAGGTCACAGAGCGGACATGTGGTGGAACTGGGATTAGAACCCAGGTCGTTTCATTCATTCATTCATTCAATCGTATTTATTGAGCGCTTACTGTGTGCAGAGCACTGGACTAAGCGCTTGGAAAGTACAATTCGGCAATGGGTAAGAGACAATCCCTACCCAACAACGGGCTCACAGTCTAGAAGGGGGAGACAGACAACAAAATAAAACAAGTAGACAGATATCAGTAGCATCAAAATAGATAAATAATAATAATAATGATGGTATTTGTTAAGCGCTTACTATATGCAAAGCACTGTTCTAAGTGCTGTAAAAAATATGGAACGCTTCACGAATTTGCGTGTCATCCTTGCGCAGGGGCCATGCTACTCTTCTCTGTACCATTCCAATTTTAGTATATTTGCTGCCGAAGTGAGAGATACATATACACATCATTAATAAAATAAATAAAATAATAAATATGTACCTTTTGACTCCTAGACCTGTGCTCTATCCATCTGGCCTCAGTGCTTTTCTTTTCATCTCAGGCCACCCACACCACCGCCCCTCCCTCCCATTCCCCTACACACTCACCACACTTCCAAATAAAATCCCTTAGGTTTCCTTTTTGAGGGCCAAAGTCAATCAACGATTGGGAGCTCTGTAATTTAGGTCTTCTCAGCCACTGAGAAAATGGTGAAGGAGGGAACGGGGGATGGAGGAGGGATGTACAGGAAGAGGAGGTGAAACTGGCTCCCCCTCATTCTTCCAGCCAAGAATGAGAGGTTCACCACAACCTCCACCCAATAATTCTTCCTAGCTCAGCCATTCAGGCCTGGGGACCCCTTTTTAAGTTCTTTCACCCCCCCCTTCCAGTCTTCCCAACCCTGAGATTGAGAAGCACTCAACTGCAGAACTCTGCCCATGTCCCGATCCATGCCGCTCCTAGTATCCTCCCCAGCTCTGGCATTGCCCCCAACCCTCACTTGTGGCCACGTTTGGATGGGTGCCCAGGGCATGTGCTTGTAGTCTCCTGGAGACCTGTCTGAAGACTTATATTTCTTTAAAATGGGGATTAATATTGTGAGCCTCATGTGGGACAACCTGATTCATTCATTCATTCAATCGTTTTTATTGAGCGCTTACTGTGTGCAGAGCACTGTACTAAGTGCTTGGGAAGTACAAATTGGCAACATATAGAGACGGTCCCTGATCACCTTGTATCCCCCCAGCACTTAGAACAGTGCTTCGCACATAGTAAGCACTAACAAATGACATTATTATTATTATTATTATTGTTATTATATTTTTTCCTCCTTGGGTGCCTTAGTACCTGCCCATCCTGTCCTGCTTCCAGCTTTGGTATTTGATCCCATTCTCAGCATCTATTCTCACCCACTCCAGCTCCAGTTGGAAAACCGGGCCCTTTTGAGGTGGAAGCTGGAGGAGAGAGGGGAAGTAAGTGTGGTATTTGAAGAGGGTGGCCGGGGCAGGGTCGTGGTGACCTTGAGGATGTGCCAGGGAACATGGGCCCGTTGTTGGGTAGGGACCGTCTCTATATGTTGCCAACTTGTACTAATTTTGTGAGCCTCATGTGGGACAACCTGATTCATTCATTCATTCAATCGTGTTTATTGAGCGCTTACTGTGTGCAGAGCACTGTACTAAGTGCTTGGGAAGTACAAGTTGGCAACGTATAGAGACGGTCCCTGATCACCTTGTATCACCCCAGCGCTTAGAACAGTGCTTTGCACATAGTAAGCACTTAACAAGTGCCATTATTATTATTATTATTATTATTGTTATTATATTTTTTCCTCCTTGGGTGCCTTAGTACCTGCCCATCCTGTCCTGCTTCCAGCTTTGGTATTTGATCCCATTCTCGGCATCTATTCTCGCTCCAGTTGGCAATCCAGGCCCTTTCGGGGTGGAAGCTGGAGGAGAGAGGGGAAGTAAGTGTGGTATTTGAAGAGGGGGGCTGGGGCAGGGTCGTGGTGACCTTGAGGATGTGCCAGGGAACATGAGCCCGCTGTTGGGTAGGGACCGTCTCTATATGTTGCCAACTTGTACTTCCCAAGCGCGTAGTCCAGTGCTCTGCACACAGGAAGCGCTCAATAAATACGATTGAATGAATGAATATGTTGCCAACTTGTACTTCCCAAGCGCCTTGTCCAGTGCGCTGCACACAGTAAGCGCTCAATAAATACGATTGAATGAATGAATGAATCTCCAGTGTGGTCCACCAGAGAGCAACTGACTCTGCATCTTGTGCTGGGGGCCTCAACCAAGGGGAAGGAGTTAATTTTGACCATTAGAGTCCAAAATGAAGCCAAATGCATGAAGGCCAATGCAGGTTTCAGGTCCCCTTGCCTTCATGGAAACCATGATCACTCAATCAATCAATCAATCAATCGTATTTATTGAGCGCTTACTGTGTGCAGAGCACTGTACTAAGCACTTGGGAAGTACAAGTTGGCAACATATAGAGACGGTCCCTACCCAACAGTGGGCTTACAGTCTAGAAGGGGGAGGAGGACAAGTAGAGTAGGACTCAGTAGACAAGAGAGCTGTGGGTAGAGCCGGGCAGGGAGGGCCGCAGAAGTGGCAGTCACCCCCTGATTTTATACCCTTTTTCCTTTAGGCCATGGAAGAGAGGTGAGGCTAAGAAGGAGGCTTGCTTTGTTTCTCCTGCTTTTTTTTTCAAACCAAAACCGGATCCTTCCACCTAGAAACATGGGCAGCACCACTCCACTGAGAACCTAGTAGAAAGAGCACAAGCCTGGAAGTCAGACCTGGGTTCTAATTCCGATCTTGTTGTGTAACCTAGGCCAAGTCATTTCACTTTTTTTTTTAATGGTATTTTTAAAGTGCTTATTATGTGCCAGATACTGTACTAAGCCCTGGGGTAGATACAAGCTAATCGGTTTGGACACAGTCCATGTCCCACAATAATAATAATAATATTAATAATGGCATTTATTAAGCATTTATGTGCAAAGCACTGTTCTAAGCACTGGGGAGGTTACAAGGTGATCAGATTGTCAAATGTCAAATCAAATCTTTGGTCCGGTTGTGAAATTTTATTTTCTTGTTCTGATTTCCCCTAGGTCCAGAGCAGGAAAGGACAGAACACAGTAGGAAAACCTGTTATCTCGGTCATCCTGGCCAGACCGATCTCCCTTCTGCGTCACGAGTGAAGTCTGGTATTGTTTCTGGCTGACAGGCTGAAGAGTTTGAGAGCACTGAGCCAAAGTGTGAAGAGTTTAGGATTAGCTGGCTGGGTGAGTATGATCCTGTCTAGAAAATCTTTACTACAATACAGGGAATCACTGGGAGAAAACAAATTCAGAGAGACAAGAAGTCTGCCTGCCCAGTGAAGATCAGCTCGGTTTGCTCCATAGCCTAGAAATCTGGTCCCCTTATGTGGGACAGGGACTGGGCCAGAAAAGGGGGTTGTGGTCAGAGAGAGGAGGCAGGAGAGGAAAGGGGAAAGGGAGGGAGGGGAAATGTGAAGGAGTGGAAAAGGGAAAAAGGGAAAAAGGAAGGTGGAGGGAAAGGGGGAAAGGGAGAAGAGGCAAAGGGAGCACTACCAAACAAAGCAGCACTTTGCAACCCGGTAACTAGCACACCGGACTTCCTTACATAGGGGTAGCTATCGGAGAGGAAGTCTGCCTCAAGATGGCATAGTTTTGGTTGGAGACAAAATTTTCTTTCTTTTTTTTTTAAATATGAAAGGCTGAAGAAGAAAGTCTAACGGAGCTCAGTGTAGAAACCAAGCTGAGGGAACAGTGATAGAGAAAGATGTATGGGGACAGAACTGTGGTCATCCATCTCCTACAACATCATGGATTCCTTTGCCCATGTTGGCCTGGATAAATGTCAAAATCAGTTCACGATGGAGTAAACATATTCCTCTAACAACTTAATAATTGTTTACATTTTTTAAAGTTAATAAACTAAGAGATGGCAGGAAGTTCAGTGCCTGTGGGGAGCAGAATGTTAGATCCAGTCCTCCTTCCAACTGAGCAGCACAACTAGAGAGTCAAATACTTTATGGCACTGCTGTCTCTTTAAGAGGAAGAGGGAAGGGTCTTAGCATTTGTAACTGGACCCAATCCAGGGCACGATTTAAAAGGTAGTACAGTATTTTAAAAACAAACATGTGTTGTAACCGAAAGCCCTGGTAACCACAACACTGCCTGCCTGCTGCTGCGGAGATTACAGGAAACTGTTTCGTCCTATCAGTGCATCCACCGTAGTTATTGTATTATGCCAGGCACAAAGCTTGAAACTAGGGCAGGGGTACAGTAGATTAGAGATTCTTAATTCAACTCTGAATCAACTGCTAGAATCCCCCTTCCCCTGCCCCCACCAGCCCTTACAAATATCACTGGTTTGCCATTACCTCAACAAAGATTATGGGTCCCTTCCTTCAGAGCATGGGTAACTGATCTATTTTTTTCAAATTCATTTTACCAATTGCCCTGGTGGGGAACCGAAGTCTCAGAGAAGTAAGGCAACTTGCCTAAAGCCACACACAGCAAGTAAGTGTCAGAGGCAAGACTAGAACCCAGCATGGCCTACATATTTATTATTCTACTTATTTTATTAGTGATGTGTATCTATCTATAATTCTATCTATTTTGATGCTATTGATGCCTGTCTACTCGTTTTGTTTTGTTGTCTGTCTCCCCCTTCTAGACTGTGAGCCCGTTGTTGGGTAGGGATTGTCTCTATCTGTTGCCGAATTGTACTTTCTAAGTGCTTAGTACAGTGCTCTGCACACAGTAAGCGCGCAATAAATGCGATTGAATGAATGAATAATGAAAAGAGCAAGGTACTGGGAGTCAGAGAACCTGGGTTCTAATCCAAACTCTGCCACATCTGCTAAGAGACCTTGGGTGAGTCACTTAACTTCTCTGTGTCTGAATTACCTCATCTGTAAAATGGGGATTAAGACTGTGAGCCCCTTGTGGAACATTGCCAGTGTCGAAACTGATTAGCTTTATCTACCCCAGTGCTTAGTACAATGCATGGCATATAGTAAGCACTTTATACTATGTAAAACAACAATAAAAAGAGCCCCAGAGATTTGGGTCCTAATGCAAAGTTAGATACTGCAGGCCCAGACTTTCCAATTTCATCTTTTGATGGATGCCTCCATCTTCAATGCCGCTGAACATATAGAGAACACTCTTTATTTTTTTTAAATATGGTATTTGTTAATGATGATGATGGCATTTATTAAGCGCTTACTATGTGCAAAGCACTGTTCTAAGCGCTAGCACTTACTATGTGCCAGGCACTGTACTAAGTTCTGGGGTAGATACAAGCTAACCAAGTCGGACACAGTCCATGTCCCATGTTGGACTCACAGTCTTATTCCCCATTTTACAGATGAGGTAGTTGAAGCACAGAGAAGTTGAGTGATTTACCCAAGGCCACATAGCAGTCAAGTGGCAGAGCCAGGATTAGAACCCGGGTGCATGCTCTATCTACTAGGCCATGCTGCTTACTGTGTGCGGTGCACTGAACTAAGTGCTTGGGAGAGTACAAAGTGGCCAAGTTGAAGATACATTCCCTTCCTACAAGACACTTACAATCTAGTGGGGGAGACGAGCACTAAAATAAATTACCGAGAGAAGAAATGGCAGAGTGTATTTTGATTCAGCACGGATAATCCTGAGTCTCTCACCCCTGCCGATTGGATCCTAATGAGCAGAAGCACCCTGGCGATTGCACTTTGCATCTTTACCCCTTGCAGGTGATCTTCGCTTCAAAGCCCTACTGAGAGCTCACCTCCTCCAGGAGGCCTTCCCAGACTGAGCCCCCTCCTTCCTCTTCCCCTTCTCCCCTCCCCATCCCCCCGCCTTACCTCCTTCCCCTCCCCACACCACTTGTATATATGTATATATGTTTGTACATATTCATTACTCTATTTTACTTGTACATATTTATTCTATTTATTTTATTTTGTTAATATGTTTTGTTATCTGTCTCCCCCTTCTAGACTGTGAACCCGCTGTTGGGTGGGGACCGTCTCTATATGCTGCCAACTTGTACTTCCCAAGCACTTAGTACAGTGCTGTGCAAACAGTAGGCTCTCAATAAATGTGACTGAATGAATGAATGAATGAATCACCATCATCAATATCAAGGATATTTATTGAACACTTACTGTGTGCAAAGCATTGTACTAATCACTTGAGAGAGTTCATAGACAAATTCGTTGCCCGCAATGAACTTACAGTCTAGAGGGGGAGACAGACATTAATATAAATAAGCAAGTCATTTATAATATATGATTTATAGATATGTACCTAAGCGCTGTGGGGTTGAGGATGGGGTGCATATCAAATGCCCATAGGTCACAGATCCAACTGCAGAAGGGAGAGAGTGGCAGGGGAAAAGCAGGGTTAATCTGAGAAGGCCTCTTGGAGAAGATGTGACTTTAATCAATCAATCAATTGTATTTATTGAGCACTTACTGTGTGCAGAGCACTGTACTAAGCACTTGGGAAGTACAAGTTGGCAACATATAGAGACAGTCCCTACCCAACAGTGGGCTCACAGTCTAAAAGGGGGACAGAGAACAAAACCAAACATACTAACAAAATAAAATAAAATAAAATAAAATAAAACAAAATAAGGCTATGAAGGTGGGGAAGGTTCTGGGCTTTTATCAGCCTTTTTGCAGTATTTCCCCAGGGCTGACTGAGCCTTCTATTCATTCATTCAGTTGTATTTACTGAGTGCTTACTATGTGCAGAGCACTGTACCAAGCGTTTGGGAGAATACAATTCAACAATAAACAGACAAGTCCCCTGCCCACAGTGAGCTTACATTCTGGGCTGGGGTGGGGTGTTGGGGGGAGTCATCCATTTCCTGCTGATCTCAGGCTCTTTTTGGGCTGCTGCTCCTTATGATTCAATGGACTCTTCTCCTCAGGACTCAGGACTTGTTTCCTCTGAACTGCCTTCGGCTCTGGGGGCTATGTGCTGGTTGGCGGAAACACACAAACACACACGAGACAGAGACAAAGACTGAAATTATCCTCTCCGGGCCTTCCTGAAAAATTGTGGCGGCTCGCAAAATAGTGAAGATTTGATTTTGTCCTTTCCATTGCCACGGCCACCACCACCACCACTGAAACCCATCCTGATGGGCGGCTTGGAGGTTTAGATTCTAGGACTGAGGCTTAAGTGACTGGGGAAGGACTTTTCTGGCCACTCTGAAAGAGAACTCTATTTCTAGTTCCTTTTTCCTGAGCCTCCTGGCTCCAGGCTTGCAGAGGAATTACTCAATAAACATTAATTCATTGATTGATTGATGAAGTGGGTATTGTGATCAAGATCCCGATTTGGACTCGGGCCCCAGTTCTCTGCTTCGCTCAGTCTGTGGAGAGTAATCAATCCATCAATCAACCAATGGTATTTATTGAGCACTCACTATGTGCAGAGCACTGTAGTAAACACTTGGGAGAGTAAAGTGCAACATAATCAGTAGACACCTTCCCTGCTCATAACGAGCTTACAGTCTAGAGGGGGAGACAGACATTAATTCATTCAATCATATTTATTGAGCGCTTACTGTGTGCAGAGCACTGTACTAAGCGCTTAATATTGAGAAGCAGCGTGGCTTAGTAGAAAGAGCCCGGGTTTGGGAGTCAGAGGTCGTGGGTTCTAATCCTGGCTCCGCCACTTGTCAGCTGTGCGACTTTGGGCAACTCACTTCACTTCTCTGGGCCTCAGTTCCCTCATCTGTAAAAATGGGGACTTGTACTGTGAGCACCACGTGAGACAACCTGATGACCTTGTATCCACCCCAGTGCTTAGAACAGTGCTTGGCACATAGTAAGCGCTTAACAAATACTAACATTATTATTATTATTAGTGCTTGGCACATGGTAAGCGCTTAACAAATACCATCATTACTATTATTATTATTGTATCCCCCCAGCACTTAGAACAGTGCTTGGCACATAGTAAACGCTTAACTACCATTATTACTATTATTATTATTATTGTATCCCCCCAGCACTTAGAACAGTGCTTGGCACATAGTAAGTACTTAACAAATACCATCATTACTATTATTATTATTATTATTGTATCCCCCCCAGCACTTAGAACAGTGCTTGGCACATAGTAAGCACTTAACAAATACCATCATTACTATTATTATTATTATTATTGTATCCCCTCCAGCGCTTAGAACAGTGCTTGGCACATAGTAAGCACTTAACAAATACCATCATTACTATTATTATCCCAGCTCCGCCAATTGTCAGCTGTGTGACTTCGGGCAAGTCACTTAACTTCTCTGTGCCTCAGTTCCCTCATCTGTAAAATGGGGATTAAGACTGTGAGCCCCCTGTGGGACAACCTGATCACTTTGTAACCTCCCCAGCGCTTAGAACAGTGCTTTGCACATAGTAAGTGCTTAATAAATGCCATTATTATTATTATTATTATTATTATTATTATTATTATTATTATTATTGTATCCCCCCAGTGCTTAGAACAGTTCTTGGCACATAGTAAGTGCTTAACAAATACCATCATTACTATTATTATTATTGTATCCCTGCAGCGCTTAGAACAGTGCTTGGCACATAGTAAGCGCTTAACAAATACCATCATTACTATTAATATAAATGAATAAGTGATTTATAATATCTAATTTAAAGATACATACCTAAGTACTATGAGGTTGAGGATGGGGCAAATATCAAATGTCCAAGGGTCACAGATCCAAGTGCATAGCGACATGGAAGAGGGAGCGAACCAGGAAAAAGAGGGCTAAATCAGAGAGCTCTGGTTTCAGCAGGTGCTGTTCAGGAGGTCACACTGAGTCACAGTCCACATCCTTGAAGATGGGCAGATCAGCTGCTGCCATTTCATCGTTGTTGGGTAGGGACCGTCTCTGTATGTCGCCAACTTGTACTTCCCAAGCGCTTAGTCCGGTGCTCTGCACACAATAAGCACTCAATAAATATGATTGAATGAATGAATTTCATGGTGTACAACTGTTCTGGTTTCCACTGAGGGTGGGGCAGGAGTACCTTGACTTTAAACTGCTGGAGAATTTAGCTTAGATATTAGTAAGAGCCTCAGCACCTGTATATCTGTATGTATACAGATATATCTGTATATCTGTATGTATACAGATATATCAGTATATCTGTATATGTTTACTGTTTGTACGTATTTATTACTCTATTTTACTTGTACATATTTATTCTATTTCTTTTATTTGGTTTATATGTTTGGTTTTGTTGTCCGTCTCCCCCTTCTAGACTGTGAGCCCGCTGTTGGGTAGGGACGGTCTCTGTATGTTGCCAACTTGGACTTCCCAAGCGCTTAGTACAGTACAGTGCTCTGCACACAGTAAGCGCTCAATAAATACGATTGAATGAATGAATGAATGAGACACTAGAACATGCAATCGAGCCCCCTCCTTCCTCTCCCCCTCCTCCCCCTCCCCATCCCCCCACCTTACCTCCTTCCCCTCTCCACAGCTCCTGTATATATGTATATATGTTTGTACGTATTTATTAACTCCATTCATTTTACTTGTACATATTTATTCTATTTATTTTATTTTGTTAATATGTTTTGTTTTGTTATCTGTCTCCCCCTTCTAGACTGTGAGCCTGCTGTTGGGTAGGGATGGTCTCTGTATGTTGCCAATTTGGACTTCCCAAGCGCTTAGTACAGTGCTCTGCACACAGTAAGCGCTCAATAAATACGACTGAATGAATGAATGAATGAATGCAATTAAGAAAAACAGGCATCTCCTTCCCTGAGATTATTCATTAAGCTGTATATAGGTCGTTGTCTGGAATGACTTCCATGCAATCCTGCCTGAAATCCGGAAGAGAGATGGTGTTCAGTAAATGCCAATTGCTACTACTACTACTACTGCCAACAAATCAGTAGTATTTATTGAGCCCTTATTGTGTGTAGAAAACTGTACTAAGCACCCTGACTTCATTCACCCTCCTTCCCATTCCTACAGCACATAACTATTTATCTGTAATTTATTAATTTATTTATGGATATTAATGTCTGTCTCCCCCTCTAGACTGTGAGCTTGTTGTGGCAGGGAATGTGTCTGTTGTTGTTTGTTGAGCCCTTATTATGTGTAAAAAACTGTACTAAGCACCCTGACTTCATTCACCCTCCTTCCCATCCCCATGGCACATAAGTATTTATCTGTAATTTATTAATTTACTTATGGATATTAATGTCTGTCTCCCCCTCTAGACTGCGAGCTTGTTGTGGCAGGGAATGTGTCTGTTGTTGTTTGTTGAGCCCTTATTATGTGTAGAAAACTGTACTAAGCACCTTGACTTCATTCACCCTCCTTCCCATCCCCACGGCACATAAGTATATACCTGTATATATCTGTAATTTATTAATTTATTTATGGATATTAATGTCTGTCTCCCCCTCTAGACTGTGAGCTCATTGTGGCAGGGAATGTATCTGTTTGTTGTTGTTTGTTGCACCCTTATTATGTGTCGAAAACTGTACTAAGCACCCTGACTTCATTCACCCTTCTTCCCATCCCCATGGCACATAAATATTTATCTGTAATTTATTAATGTACTTATGGATATTAATGTCCGTCTCCCGCTCTAGACTGTGAGCTTGTTGTGGCAGGGAATGTGTCTGTTTGTTGTTGTTTGTTGCGCCCTTATTATGTGTAGAAAACTGTACTAAGCACCCTGACTTCATTCACCCTTCTTCCCATCCCCATGGCACATAAATATTTATCTGTAATTTATTAATGTACTTATGGATATTAATGTCCGTCTCCCCCTCTAGACTGTGAGCTTGTTGTGGCAGGGAATGTGTCTGTTTGTTGTTGTTTGTTGAGCTCTTATTATGTGTAGAAAACTGTACTAAGCACTTGGGAGAGTACAATACAACAGGGTTGGTCGACGCAGTTCCTGCCCATGCTTCTGCTACTACTACTACTACTAATAATAATAATGATGGCATTTATTAAGCGCTTACTATGTGCCAAGCACTGTTCTAAGCACTGGGGAGGTTACAAGGTGATCAGGTTGTCCCACGTGGGGCTCACAGTCTTAATCCCCATTTTACGGATGAGGTAACTGAGGCACGGAGAAGAGAAGTGACTTGCCCAAAGTCACGCAGCTGACAGTTGGCGGAGCCGGGATTTGAACCCCTGACTACTACTACTTACTGCTACTACCACTACTGCCTTTCAAGAGCCCTTGCTACCATAGGTGTCTTAGATTTTGAAATTTCCTTATCATTTTGATTTTACATTGTAGTTGGTGTGCTGTGCCGGGAGATGATTAATTTGGAAGCTTCTAATCAAATGTTCCGAAAATAATATGTGTGCTTTCCATGTGCCCAGCACTGTATTAAATGTTGGGATAGATACAAGAAAATCAGGTCCCTGTCCCTGTCTCTGTCCCTGGAAATCTCCGTCCCTGTCCCACATGGGATTCACGGTCTAAACATGAGGAAGTGTTCTTATTTTAAAGAGTAGGAAATTGTGTTAAAGTGTTAAAGAGTTAAAGTGTTCTGATTTTAAAGAGTAGGAAATTGAGGCACAGAGGAATTAAACGATGCCCAAGGAAGGCAGCGATTTACGTAGGATTATATCTATATTTCTGTTTTGCTGCCCCAAAACATTTGTCATTGTTTACCCGGGAATAATAACCATTCCTCCAAGTATCCTGTTGCCGTTATTGGAGAGGAGAAAACTGGGCTGGCAGCATGGTTGGGGTTACCCAGCACAGCACTACTTATGTTCTTATGTAACTCAGTACCTCACAAGTCAGGTTCAATCAATCAACTCCACTAATGTGCCAAAAATGTTCTGTCCAGAAATACCTTCTATCTCTGGAGTGCTCCAACTCTATCATTTCTCCTTTGGAAACGCCAAAGGCAACTCAAATATTCGTTCAGATTGTTTTTTATGGTATTTGTTAAGCATTTACTATGTGCCAAGGCACTGCACTAAGCACTGGGGTAGATGCAAAGCAAACAGTCCATGCCCCACATGGGACTCACAGTCTTAACCTTCACTTTACAGATTAGGTAATTGAAGCCCAGAAAACAAATACCAAAATTATACAGTGCTCTGCACACGGTAAGCACTCAATAAATACAAGTGACTGACATTATTATTTTTCATTCATTCATTCATTCAATCGTATTTATTGAGCGCTTACTGTGTGCAGAGCACTGTACTAAGCTCTTGGGAAGTACAAGTTGGCAACATATAGAGACGGTCCCTACCCAATATTATTTAGTGACTTGCCCAAGGTCACACAGCGGATAAATGGTGGAGCTGGAATTAGAACCCAAGTTGTTTTAAAGAACTGTTAATGATTTTTTTTAGAAGGTGAGACTGGATCACCCTGGAATGATGATCATCCTGGAATGGATCACCCTGGGCCAGAATGAAGATATTCTGAAAGGAGAAGCAGGCCAGCTCTAAGGATGAGCTGTACTATTCTAACCTTCAGAATAATTGTGGCATTTGTTAAGTGCCTACAATGGGCCAACTACTGTAGATAATGGGGTAGATACAAGCTAAGCAGGTCGGACACAGTCCTTGTCCTACATGGGGCTCACAGTCTAAGTAGGCGGGAGAGCAGGTATTTAATCCCACATTGAACTCTCAAATACTTAATACAGTGCCCTGAACACAGTAAGCGCTCAAGAAATATGATTGAATGAACGATTGAATGCATTTAAAAGATGAGGAACCTGAGGCACCGTCTGCTGTGTGACTTTAGATGTCACTTAATTTCTCTGGGCTTCAGCTACTTCATTGATTACTTCATTCAAGAAGCATACCCTGACTTAAACCCCCTTTTCTTCTCCCACTCCCTTCTGTGTCACCCTGGCTTGCTACCTTCATTGACCCTCCCTCCCTTCCCCACAGCACATATGTATATATCTGTAATGTATTTATTTATGTATATTAATGTCTGTGTCCCCCTCTAGACTGTGAGTTCATTGTGACAGGGAATGTGTTTGTTTTGATATTGTACTCTCCCAAATGCTTAGTACAGTGCTTTGCATACAGTAAGCACTCAATAAATACGATTGAATGAATGAATGAATGAATGAATGAATGAACTTCACCAGTTAAATGGGGATTAAGACTGTGAGCCCCAAGTGGGACAAGGACTGCGTCCAACCTGATTAACTTGAGTCGACCCCAGCTCCTAGTACAGTGCCTGGCATATACTAATTGCTTAACAAATACCATTTAAAAAAACCAAAGTTGAATGACTTGCCAAAAGTTACCCAGCAGGCAAGGTGCTGGGAATAAAACCCAAGTCATCTGACTCGCGGGGCGTAGCCCATTCTGCCTCTCAGTCCAGGTGCTCAGGGGATTTTTTTTTAAATAATCATCCTCCCAGCACTGCAGAAAGGTTGGGAACTGAATCTCATTTCACAGGCAGATAAAGGAGCAGTTGAAGGCCGGGATGAAAATCCCAGGAGCCAGGAATAGAATCCACCCTCTTACCCGCTTGTAACTCTAACCACCCAGCAAACCCGCTTCCTGGCCTAAATATTCACACTCTATCACCAGTGTAAATGTTCATGGGCTCCCAGGAGGCCTGATGGCTTTGTCTATACTATACTATTATTATCTATTTATATCTATTTTATCTATTTATATAATGTCTTTCTCCCCCTCTAGACTGTAGGCTTGTTATGGGGAGGGAATGTGGCTGCTAATGTAGTACTCCCCCAAGCACTTAGTAGAGTGCTCTGCACATAGTAAACATTCAATAAATGCCATTGATTGATTAATTGAGAGGACTTTAAAGTGAGTTAGCCTTTGCCTTCTTGTAGGTTGGGTTCTCTGAGCTGGGGAGGGAGGGTGATTGGAGCAAAGCCGTGGTTGAAGAGGAGGGAGGCCTCAAGGGAGAAGGACTGAGCTCTCAAATCAATGGTATTATTGAGTGCTTACTGGGTATGGAGCACTGTACTGAACGCTTGGGAGAAAACAATACAACAGATTTGGTAGGCACCTTCCCTGCCCACAACAAGCTTACAGAACATGGAGGTAGGAATAAGCATGATTATCCAGGTGGCAGGGTCAAATTAATTTAATGTGGTATTTCGATCAGGGGGCAGCTGGAAGGAGGAAAGAGTAAATGGCATTTGAAGAAACTTTGGAGAAATTTTGTCATTCACCTGTAACTAGTCGAGGAAAAAAATGGTGTATTTTTTGGAATACAGTGTCATAGCCTGTGGCGGTTGTGGAGAGAGGGACCTAGACAGTGTGGATTAGAACAACCATAGACATTTGTAGCCCTGCAGAAAGCTGGGCACGTGTATATAGATTGCCCACCGGGTGGGCACACAAACTTTCTTGTCCCAAAAGGGACGTCATGCTAAAAAAAGAGGGATGCAGAGGAGGAATGGCAGGAACAAGAAGGAGTAACTATTTGAGCATCCCTTCAGGTAACCTGATCTCAGGATGGTTTAGATCCTCTTCAGAAACACCTTGCCAGCAAGAGACCTTATATTGGGGTTGAGAAGGTGCCAACATGGAGAGTGAAGGACAAATCTGGAAAGTGGGCCGGCAAATATGAGTGGGAGGTGGAGTGGAGGATGGGGGAGTTGGGTAGTGGGGGAGCAGAGCACCAGGGCCATTTGGTTTGGGAGGAGAAAGGGACTTCTGCAAGTACTGTGGGCAGCCTGAGATCATCATCATCATCATCAATCGTATTTATTGAGCACTTACTGTGTGCAGAGCACTGTACTAAGCACTTGGGAAGTACAAGTTGGCAACATATAGAGACAGTCCCTACCCAACAGTGGGCTCACAGTCTAAAGGGGGAGACAGAGAACAAAACCAAACATACTAACAAAATAAAATAAATAGAATAGATATGTACAAGTAAAATAAATAAATAAATAAATAAATAGAGTAATAAATATGTACAAACATATATACATATATACAGGTGCTGTGGGGAAGGGAAGGAGGTGGGTGGGTTTCAGGGTAGGCCGCGAGGTGCCATGTGAGTTTTGCATGATGATGATGATGATGATGATGATTAAGGTTAAGTGCTTATTAAGTGCCAAACAGTGTTCTAAGCACTGGGGTAGATACAAGATCATCAGGTTATTGTTTGCATGCAATATTGTAACGTACAGCTGGGTTGGGGAGAGAGGACCATACAGATCCTGGTAGGGAAACTGGGCACATGGACTGCCCATATAGTTGGCACAGCAAATACCCATGCAAAAGAGCAGGTACAATGTCAAAAACAGAATGGAGAGAAGCAGCATGGCGTGGATAGAGCATGGGCCTGGGAATCAGAAGGCCATGGGTTCTAATCCCAGCTCCGCCACTTGTCTGCTGTGTGACCGTGGGCAAGTCACTTCACTTCTCTGGGCCCCAGTTCCCTCATCTGTAAAATGGGGATTAAGACTGTGAGCCCCATGTGGAGCAACCTGATCACCTTATATCCCCCCTCCTCGCACTTAGAACAGTGTTTTGCACATAGTAAGCACTTAAATACCATTATTATTATTATTATTATTCTCTGGGCCTCAGTTCCCTCATCTGTAAAATGGGGATTAAGACTGTGAGCCCCACGTGGGGCAACCTGATCACCTATCCCCCCTCCCCACACTTAGAACAGTGCTTTGCACATAGTAAGTGCTTTAATACTATTATTATTATTATTATTATTCTCTGGGCCCCAGTTCCCTCATCTGTAAAATGGGGATAAAGACTGTGAGCCCCATGTGGAACAACCTGATCACCTTCTATTCCCCCCCACCAGTGCTTAGAACAGTGCTTTTCACATGGTAAGTGCTTAACAAATACCATTGTTATTATTGTTATTATTATTATTATTATTATTACTATTATTATTATTCTCTGGGCCTCAGTTCCCTCATCGGGAAAATGGGGATTAAGACTGTGAGCCCGATGTGGGACAACCTGATCACCTTCTATTCCCCCCCACCAGCGCTTAGAACAGTGCTTTTCACATGGTAAGCGCTTAGCAAATGCCATCATTATTATTATTTTTAACAAATACCATTATTATTATTATTAAGTGGCGGAGTGGGGATTGGAACCCACGACCTCCGCCTTCCAAACTCGTGCTGGCCAACAATCCAACAAAAAACCCCACTAATTTTTAATTGAAGCCTGCACTCCACACAGTGTTTCCCCTCCCCACAGCACTTGTATATATCTGTGCTGACTTCTCACTCTATTTATTTTCCTTGTACGTATTTACTATTCTAATGATTTTGTTAATGATGTGCATATAGCTATAATTGACCCCCTGTCTACCTCTTTTGTTTTGTTGTCTGCCTCCCACTTTGTCTGTCTCCCACTTATAGCTAGCTCCCATCCGCCAAGCTAGCTCTCTTCCTCCCTTCAAGGCCCTACTGAGAGCTCACCTCCTCCAGGAGGCCTTCCCAGACTGAGCCCCTTCCCTCCTCTCTCCCTCATCCCCCTCTCCATCCCCCTCATCTTACCTCCTTCCCTTCCCCACAGCACCTGTATATATGTATATATGTTTGTACTTATTTATTACTCTATTTATTTATTTATTTTACTTGTACATATCTATTCTATTTATTTTAGTTTGTTAGTATGTTTGGTTTTGTTCTCTGTCTCCCCCTTTTAGACTGTGAGCCCACTGTTGGGTAGGGACTGTCTCTATATGTTGCCAACTTGTACTTCCCAAGCATTAGTACAGTGCTCTGCACACAGTAAGCGCTCAATAAATACGATTGATTGATTGATTGATTATAGGCTGGGAGCCTTAATGATGTACAATATAGCTATAATTGGTCCCTGTCCACGTGTTTTGTTTTGTTGTCTGTCTCCCCCTTCTAGTCTGGGAGCCCGTTGTTGGGTAGGGCTTGTCTCTACACGTCGCGAAGCGCTTAGTCCAGTGCTGAAGTGCTCAATAAATACGACTTGGGTAGTACAACGTAGCAATAAGGAGAGACTGGAAAGTGCAATTCAGGAACAGAGACCATTTCTAGACTGTGAGCCCACTGTTGGGTAGGGGCCGCCTCTATGTGTTGCCAACTTGTACTTCCCAAGCGCTTAGTACAGTGCTTGGCACACAGTAAGCGCTCAATAAATACGATGGAATAAGACGAAGGAATGAAGGTTTAGAACATCAAAGGTGTGAACCCGCCGTTGGGTCGGGGCCGTCTCTATCTGTTGGCAACTTGGACTTCCCAAGCACTTAGTAATAGGGACCACCTCTCTGTGTTGCCAACTTGTACTTCCCAAGCGCTTAGTACAGTGCTCGGCACACAGTAAGCGCTCAATAAATACGATGGAATAAGACGAAGGAATGAAGGCTCTGCCTGCAGGAAGCGCTCAATAAATACAACTGAATGAAGGAATGAAGGTTTAGAACATCAAAGGTGTGAACCCGCCGTTGGGTCGGGACTGTCTCTACCTGTTGTCAACTTGGACTTCCCAAACGCTTAGTCCAGTGCTCTGCACACAGTAAGCGCTCAATAAATACGATGGAATAAGACGAAGGAATAATAATAATAATAATAATAATGGCATTTATTAAGCGCTTACTATGTGCAAAGCACCGTTCTAAGCACTGGGGAGATTACAAGGTGATCAGGTTGTCCCACTGGGGGCTCACAGTCTTAATCCCCATTTATTAAGCACTTACTATGTGCAAAGCACCGTCCTAAGCGCTGGGGAGGTTACAAGGTGATCAGGTTGTCCCACTGGGGGCTCACAGTCTTAATCCCCATTTTCCAGATGAGGTAACTGAGGCCCAGAGAAGTGAAGTGACTTGCCCAAAGTCACACAGCTGACAATTGGTGGAGCCGGGATTTGAATGAAGGTTTAGAGCATCTAAAGGTGTGAACCCGCCTTTGGGTCGGGGCCGTCTCTATCTGTTGGCAACTTGGACTTCCCAAGCGCCTAGTCCAGTGCTCTGCACACAGTAAGCGCTCAATAAATACGATGGAATAAGATGAAGGAACAATAATAATAATAATAATAATAATAATGGCATTTATTAAGTGCTTACTATGTGCAAAGCACCGTTCTAAGCGCTGGGGAGGTTACAAGGTGATCAGGTTGTCCCACTGGGGGCTCACAGTCTTAATCCCCATTTATTAAGCGCTTACTATGTGCAAAGCACTGTTCTAAGCGCTGGGGAGGTTACAAGGTGATCAGGTTGTCCCACTGGGGGCTCACAGTATTAATCCCCATTTTACAGATGAGGTAACCGAGGCCCAGAGAAGTGAAGTGACTTGCCCAAAGTCACACAGCTGACAATTGGTGGAGCCGGGATTTGAAATGAAGGTTCAGAGCATCAAAGGTGTGAACCTGCTTTTGGGTCGGGGCCGTCTCTATCTGTTGGCAACTTGGACTTCCCAAGCGCCTAGTCCAGTGCTCTGCACACAGTAAGCGCTCAATAAATACGATGGAATAAAATGAAGGAATAATAATAATAATAATAATGGCATTTATTAAGCGCTTACTATGTGCAAAGCACCGTTCTAAGCGCTGGGGAGGTTACAAGGTGATCAGGTTGTCCCACTGGGGGCTCACAGTCTTAATCCCCATTTATTAAGCGCTTACTATGTGCAAAGCACCGTCCTAAGCGCTGGGGAGGTTACAAGGTGATCAGGTTGTCCCACGGGGGGCTCACAGTCTTAATCCCCATTTTCCAGATGAGGTAACTGAGGCCCAGAGAAGTGACAGCTGACAATCGGTGGAGCCGGGATTTGAATGAGGGTTTAGAGCATCTAAAGGTGTGAACCCGCCTTCGGGTCGGGGCCGGCTCTATCTGTTGGCAACTTGGACTTCCCAAGCGCCTAGTCCAGTGCTGTGCACACAGTAGGCGCTCAATAAATAGGCTGGAATGAATGGAGCTCGTTGTCCCGGGGAGGTGGGACTGGGCTGGCCTGTCGGAGTGGCTCAGAGGGATTGGGGCGTCGCTTCTCTCCTGGTATTTACGGCGCCCCGCTGTCTTGGGTTCAATTCACCGGGGCGGCTCTTTCGGGTTCACAGCCAGGGTCTTAGAGCAGCCGTCGGAGGGGGTCTTTTTTTTGGGGGGGGGGATCCCTCCCCTCGGACACCCCCGAGGAGGAGGGGATGGGCTGCAAATGCAGCAAACCCCTCTGCTGCAGACCCAGGAGGAAGGTAAAGAGGAACGCCGGGCAAAGTTTGCTTTCTCCAAAGTGCGGGGGGGAAGAGGGTCAGCCGCCTCATTTGGGGGGTGTGGGGGGCGAAGGAACCCCGGGATTCACCTTTTGCCTTTCCAATAATCAAGTGGAATCAGCCGGAGGAGAGGGGGAGGCGATCGGCGGGGCTGGGTCTCTCCAAATCTCCTGGATTTGGCTTGGAAGAGGGGGAAAACCCACCCTACTTTAATAACAAAGCCACGGGGGAGACAGTGGGGGGATGCCTGCTGCCAGATCGCTTCTTTTTTTTAAAAAAAAAGGTATATTCATTCATTCGATCGTGTTTTTCAGTCAGTCGTATTTATTGAGCGCCTGCTGTGAGCGGGGCACTGTCCTAAGCGCTTGGAAAGTACAGTGTAGCAATAAGGAGAGACTGGAAAGGGCAGTTGAGGAACAGAGACCATTTCTGAGACCCTTTTAGACTGTGAGCCCACTGTTGGGTAGGGACTGTCTCTATGTGTTGCCAATTTGTACTTCCCAAGCGCTTAGTACAGTGCTCTGCACATAGTAAGCGCTCAATAAATACGATTGATGATGATGATGATGACTGTCTCTATATGTTGCCATCTTGTACTTCCCAAGCGCTTAGTACAGTGCTCTGCACACAGTAAGTGCTCAATAAATACGATTGATTGATCGACTGATTTCTAGACTGTTGGGTAGGGACCGTCTCTATGTGTTGCCAACTTATAATAATAATAATAATGATGGCGTTTGTTAAGCGCTTACTATGTGCAAAGCACTGTTCTAAGCACTGGGGAGGTTACAAGGTGATCAGGTTGTCCCCCAGTGGGGCTCACAGTCTTAATCCCCATTTTACAGATGAGGGAACCGAGGCACGGAGAAGCTAAGCGACTTGCCCAAAGTCACACAGCTGACAGTTGGCGGAGCCGGGATTTGAACCCATGACCTCTGACTCCAAAGCCCGTGCTCTTGACGCTGAGCCACGCTGCTTCTCTTGGACTTCCCAAGCGCTTAGTACAGTGCTCTGCACACAGTAAGCGCTCAATAAATACGATTGAGTGAAATCAATCATTCAATCATGATTGAATGAGCCCAGCGACAGGCTCGCAGTCTAGAAGAGTGGGGGGAGACAGACAACAAAACAGAACAAAAACAAGTAGACAGGTTATGTGATGACTATGTGCCAAGCGCTGTGCTAAACGCTAAGCCGGGGCTGGGCAGGAGTGGACGGGGGGAAAAGCCATCACCCCCAATAAATTGGGTAGGGGATGGATGCTTGCAGGATCAGGGGGTTCAGGGGAGAGGCGGGGAAAGTGGAAAAACATTGGGGTGCATAGTGGGGGAAGCAGCAGATTTCACAGGCTGAGGACTTCCCCAATTAGGGTGTGAAATAATAACAATAACAGTGATGGTATTTATTAAGCACTTAGTATGTGCCAAGCACTGTTCTATGCTCTGGGGTGGGGGTACAAGGTAATCAGGTTGTCCCACGTGAGGCTCAGAGTCTTCGTCCCCATTTTACAGATGAGGGAACTGGGAGAAGTTAAGTGACTTGCCCAAAGTCACACAGCTGACAAGTGGCGGAGCTGGGATTAGAATCCATGACCTCGGACTTCCAAGCCCCACTCTTTCCACTGAGCCACGCTCAGTGAGCCATCAGGAAAAGGTCCGGATTCGAGGCCTCCTCCTCCTCCTCCCGTAACCTGGGTTTTAGGCAGGTCTTTGGCAGGGTCTCCGACTGTGGGTGCTAGTGGTAAAAGGGGTGAAAAAAGAGTTTGGGGCCTTGGGGAGTTTGCTTGAAGTTGCACCATGGTTGAAGGAGTCTGGTTTTCTGGGTTCAAGGTAATATGTTCAGCGTCCAGAAACTTTAC